>NC_135647.1:602500-1202500 GCF_053574225.1 Canis aureus
TGCCCAGCTGGTGTGCAAACAGGCCTACAGGCTGGATGCACCTGGGCCCTGCCCACCAAGCACCTGCAAACCACTCACCTGGGACCTCGTGGCCCACACCCACCCACGAGCCAGAGTCCCATGGACCCCACCTGGGATGAGGGCAGTGACTGTTCCCAGGACAGGTCTTGGGACACAAGTCTGCGGCTGCCACCTTATGGCCCTCCTGGAGTGGCGAGTATCTGAGAGGAACACCGTCCTCCAATGCATATTGGTTCTCTCAAAGGGCTCTTTCGCGGTGTTTAAGTAAATACTCCCTAAGTCGGGAATACAAAGAGCTCAGTGATAAAACTATCTTTTTTTACACTAGAGTCTGAGTACTAGGCCAAAGTAGCTCAGTTGGGAGCGCGATGAGCTGAAGACTTAACTAAGATACCTCAAACCCGGGGCTTGGCAGGAAAGGGCAACCTCTTGGAGCTGAAATAATGAAAACTCTGAATTTGTCTGCAACAAATACGAAAATATTCGTTAAACCTAAAAAAAAAAAAAAAAAAAAGGCTTTTGTCGAAAAAAAAAAAGGAAAACCCTGGAAATTTGTGTGATAAAAGGATGGTTCCAGGAAAAGAATCCTGGGGAGAACCGTGCAAGAGACAGAGCCCAACGGGCTGAAGGAAAAACACTTCCTTTTTTGTGAGAGGCAGCATCTTCTTTTGGCTCCGGCTCTGCTCCAGACTCACCCTATCTTCCTCCACATGGAGGTCTTCCAACAACCGGGAGCCCAAGTCAGGAGGCCCAAAGGATTCATGCCTCTTTCTACCGTTCGTTTCTACATCATGACTCCCTTCCCCAGTCTCATTCTCTGCCAAAGGGGGCGGTCCTCCAGGTAGATAGGGGAGAGAGAAGTTCAACATGAGAGATGCTGAGAGGGAGCAGAAGGCTAGCTGAGGACAAGGCACGAGCTGACACCCTGTGACCTCCCCCCTGCCCCCAGGTCGGGTGCTCCTGGTTGCCCTATAGCTAAGGGAGGGAAAACATATAGTTGACTTAGAATTCTGCAAGACAGGAGTCTCCCTCTGTTTACAAATGGCTTAGTGATTTACAAGAACAAAGCTTTTTTATGAATAACCTAGCTTCCAGAAAGAAATGTAGATACAATTAAATGCCCTTATCACCTGCAGCTCATTGAAGATACTTGAAGGGGGGGGGGGGTTTGAGGGGAGTGTCCTGTTCCTCCAGGAAGCTCCCAACTGTCTTGTGAATGCCTCGCCAGAGGAAAAACCAACCTTGGCTTAACAATGGCGAGGCCTCCAGAATCGGTAGGTTCTCTTTAGTATATAAAAGTTCTCTTGAAAGTCTCCCTCTTCCTTACCTCCCCCAGCTCCCAAGTATATAATCAGCCACCCCTTCACTGTCCAGGGACGCAGCTCTTCCTGCCCCCAGGTCCTGTCCCCAGGCTTTAATAAAACCACCATATTGCACCAAACACGTCTCAAGAATTTTTCTTGATCGCCGGCTCCAGACCTCACTCCACCAAACCTCCTCTACATTCCAAAACTCCATCACTATAGTGACATGTTAATTCCCCACCTCACATTCCTTCAGCAAATATGTATTGAAGACGAGAGATCCCATGCAGCTCTGAAGAGCAAAAAGGGCAAGGAAAGGTTGCTGGCCTGGAGAGGGGTTCCGGCTGGAGGGCTGCAAGAGGGGGAAGCCAGCAGACTGCCCTGGCCTCCCTTAGCCCTCCGCCTACTCCTAATCTGCTGGCTCTGCACACATCCCAGGCTTTGCCTTCCTGCTTAAAGGAAAAGTTTTCCCTCATTTCCAAGACTGATTAACACTCCCGTCTGATCTGACCGCTCTCCCCATTCCATTCTGCCCCGCGTCTTTGAGCTCTCACCCTACCTGCCCCTCTTCAAATTACAGAATGCCTAAATCTCCATCTTGAGACAGCGAAGACCGAACACATGCTCTTCCATCTTGCCCTCAGGATTCTTGCCCAGACTTTCCCTCCACCCACCACCAAACTTGCTGGAAGAGCAGCATTTGTCTCGACTTCTTTGCCTCATCAGTGGCTCATTAGCTGAAGTCTGCCTTCCAATCCAGGAGAGTATTACCTCCACTTCCCAACCTTCAAATGCCTTGCTTCTTCTTGGTCCTAAAATTAATGGCAGCCCTTCCTTCCTGAAGCAGTCTTCCTTTATTTCTTGGGACTCCACTCCTGCCATTCTGTCCTCTTTCCCTCTTGTAAGGACTCTTTAGAGATGGCTTACTTCTCAGCTCCTGACCTCCATCTTCTTTAAATTAAATTCCTAATTGTTAGATAACTGTAGATTCACATGCAGTTATAAATAACACAGAGAGATCTCAACAAGGCATCCTTTACCTAGCTGCCGCAGTGGTGACATCTTGCAAAACATTAGTGTAGTATCTCTCGCAGGATACTGATCTTGATAAAATCAAGATAAAAATATTTCCATCACCAGTGGGATCCCTCATAATGTAGTTTTGGAATATAAGTGAGGTTTGCTGGAGTGAGGTCCAGAGCTGACGACCAAGAATTCTTGAGACATCTTTGGTGCAAAACAGTGGTTTTATTAAAGCACAGGGACAGAATGGGTGGGCAGAAAGAGCTGCTGCCCCAGGACACAGAGGGGAGGCTGATAATATACTTGGGAGTTGGGGGAGGTATGAAAAAATGGAAGTTTCCAAATGATTTTTGTGTGGTAGAGAGGACCTACAAGATACTGGAGGCCTTGCCATTGTGAAGCTAAAGTTGTTTTTCCCTCTAGCAAGGCATTAACATTAATATAGTCAGGAGTTTCCTTCCAGAAGTTAGGTTATTGCTTAGAATACTTTTTTTCTTGTAAATCACTAAGACATCTTGTAAACTGAGGGGGACTCATGTCTATAGGACTAATATCTCTATAAATTAACTATTTGTTTTTCCTTCCCTTAGCTTTAGGGCAGCCAGGAGCACCTAAGGAATGTCACACACATCCCACCTAGGGGGGGTCATTTGTGGGGTGTCAGCTCATGCTTTGTCCTCATCTAGCCTTCTGCTCCCTCATTATTCATTTCTCTGGAATAAATAGTCAGGAGCGCAACTGCTCACTGGTATGGTACTTGCGTGTTTAGTTTTGAAAGAAACTGCCAAATTGCCTTCCAGAGTAGCTGTACCAGGTCACATTCCCACCAGCAATGGACACAGCCTCATCAGTATCTGACGTATCAGTAGTTTTATTTCAGCCATTCTGATAGGTACATAATGACACCTCATTGTGGTTGTAATTTGCCTTTCCCTAGTGGCTAATGATGTTGAAACCTTTATCATTGGCTTATTTGCCGTCTATGTATGTTCTTTGGTAAAATATCTCTTTAAGTCCTTTGTCCAATCCAACAAGAACATCTGTGGACAGGTTTTTGTGTGAGAAGTCCCCCCCAAAAATTGAAGTTTGGACCTGTTGCAAATTTGTCTTGGATTATATAGTTGTCCCACAAGGCAATTTTATACAGCAATATTTACAAAATGTGATACAGTCTCACCGTTCTGGGAAAGGCCCAGGACAGAGTGGAAAAATCCCCAGGATAATAGGCTAGTAACAAAAGCTCCTTCCAGTCTCAAAGGACGGCACCACCCTTTTCTGCATGCAAAACCTAACCAACAAACCTAGGATAGTGTTAAAAAAAAAAAAAAAAAAGGAAAAGAGACCCAAAATGGTGTCACTTATGCTAAGCCCCATGTCATCAACCAAGACTTACGGACAGTTTTGGCTCTTCTAGAAATGGATTCTTAAACCAATCAAGTGACAATCGCCTGATCAGCACTAGTGAGGTAACCAGCCTGATAGACACCCCACATACCCCCCAACAGAAGTCAGCATTCCCATAGGAGAGGGGCCAGAGGCCTTCCTTCATGGGGATGGAGAGGGCTCCTGTTGATGAAGTTTTGGAATTAGGTGAGGTTTGGTGGGGTGAGGTCCAAAGACAAGGATCAAGAAAGAATTCTTGAGACTTCTTTGGTGCAAAATGGTGGTTTAATTAAAGCACAGGGACAGGACCCAAGGGCAGGAAGAGCTGCTGCCCTGGGGCCTGGGAGGGGAGGCTGATTATATACGTGGGAATTGGGAGGGGTTTGAGGAGAGCATGTTCTTTAAGGAATTTTGGAAGCAAGGTTTCCAGGACCTTGAGGGGGCTAGCTTTGGTGGGAAAAGGTCACTTGTTACCGTCTAATAAAACCTGAGTCATGAGACCCTTCAGATGGATATAGGTGGGCCATGCGCTTGGGGGATGATCACCAACATATATCTTGGGGGTTTAGAGATAAAGGAAATTTCTGAAGGAGTTTGTATATGTTGGAGTAGACTTCCAACCTCCTGGGGGTCGGGCTAAGATGGCTTTTCTCCCTTAGCAAAGTATGAACATTGAGGCAGGTGAGTCCATAAAGGAATGTCCCTTTGCCTGTTTCAAGGACTTGTCAATGTGCTGCCCCAGGCTCCTGCCTTGTCCTCAGCTAGCCCTGTGTCTCCCCATCACTGTGACAGATTGTCTCTCTGGTGCAGGTCAGAAAATCCCCCACTGGCTGGTTAAGAGTTTCATTTCGAGGGGGAGGGGGGATTGTAACAGCAGTCAGGTTAGGTATTCAGCCCAGGTTCGGGGATGTGGCCTAAATGACACCCTTTGGGGACCTGTGGCTTTCTTTTTCATGGAATAAATATATATTTGGCGGGTGTTGTGTTCCAGGCACAGAGGTCCAATAGCCCTTGGAATTTCCTGAGTGATGAGAACCACAAAAGGTGCCTTTTGTTATGTTAATTAAGTGAATTTTGGAAAGCCTCTGGGTCCCCTGAGGAAGGAGACAGGTTGCCAGGGAAGCCAACCTTGAAAATCACTAGCTATTAGTTTAACCAGACTTGAGTAGAAAGAGAATCAAAGGTGGGGGCTGAGAGGAGACTTACTTTGTGTAAGAGACAGTCTCTGAAGACTGAGCAGAATGTAACGTGTCTGTCAGTGATCACCCTGTTGGGCTGACCTCATGGAATGTCATTGAAGTGACCCTATGACAATTCTGTCAGAGTGGGCAGTGAGGCTCCAACGAGATACCCAGAGACCAGAGAACAAAAGGCCGTGGCCCACGGTGGGGAAGCTCCAGGTCTAGCCTGGCAGCACTCCAAAACAACGCCACAAGAAACTGGATTAAACCAGATAAGCTCAAGGTGGCTGACAAAATAGGCCATAGTTCACATTATTCCTTCATTATACTCCATTAACATACTAAAATCTCCCCCCTGAACCATTACAAGAAACCCCTAACCAAATAAGGGGGCAGGGGGCAATGTTCATAGCAGCAATGTCCACAATAACCAAACTGGAAGGAGCCACGATGTCCTTCAACAGATGACTGGATAAAGAAGATGTGGTGTATGTATACAATGGAGTATTACTCAGCCATCAGAAAGGATGAATACCCACCATTTGCTTTGATGTGGATGGAACTGGAGGGTTAAAAAAAAAAAAAAAGGAACTGGAGGGTATCATGCTGAGTGAAGTAAGTCAATCAGAGGAGGACAATCATTATATGGTTTCACTTATACGGGGAATATAAGAAATAGCAAAAGGGATTATAAGGGAAAGGAGGGGACCTGAGTGGGAAAAATTAGAGGGAGACAACCATGAGAGATTCCTAACTCTGGGAAACAAACAAAGGGTTGTGGAAGGGGAGGTGGGTGGGGGGGGTTGGGGTAATTGGGTGATGGGCACTGAGGAGGGCACTTGATGGGATGAGCACTGGGTGTTATACTATATGTTGGCAAATTGAATTTAAATTTTAAAAATGTAAAAAACAAACAAATAAGGGGGGCGAAGCATGTAACCAGCAAAAAAGCTTGTAATCTTGTTTCCAAGAAATCTGCCTGAAGTCATAATTATTCTGCCCCCTGGTTAACAGCCGTCAATGAAAGATAGGAGCTGAAACTCCAGGACGGGCAGCTCTCTCCTCCTTGAGCTGACCTGCTCTCACATCTCGAGAGGATACTTTGGCTCTAATAAACTTTCCTGCTTGAACCCATCATCCACTGCCCTGTGTCTGTCTTTGAATTCTTTCTGGTGAGGAGACCAATTCTTTTTGGTGACATCTTTGGGCCGGATTGGGTTGAGACCCCAGGGCCCAGGGTCTCCCTAGTCCATCTCGCAACAGTTCCAGGCTGGAGTCACGAGAACCTTGGCAGCTTCTAACTTGGTTTCTTGGAATGCTCGATCTTGGGCAGCTCTGTCTGAGAACCCAGTGACCAGACTGAGAAAACCAAAGCACACGGAGAGGCCCTGGCTTGGCACCCTGGCCCACAGCTGGGGCTAAGCTCCTAGCAGACCCCACACATCTGCCACCAATGCCTGTCATGTGAGTGTGTCCTCTGAGACATCCTAGCCCAGGCAGGCCCTCGAGGGTTGGGGTTCTTGCTGACACCACAGGAAACGGAATTGCCCACACCGGCCTGCAGAATCAAGAAAGTTATTAACACCACTTTTTAACAATCACAGCACATCACTACAAACATCGGTTTGAAATGACAGATTGGCATCCCTGGGTGGCACAGTGGTTTAGTGTCTGCCTTCGGCCCTGGGCATGATCCTGGAGTCCTGAGATAGAGCCCCACATCGGGCTCCCTGCATGGAGCCTGCTTCTCCCTCTGCCTGTGTCTCTGCCTCTCTTTCTCTCTCTCTCATGAATAAATAAATAAAATATTAAAAAAAAAAGAAATAACACAGATGTATTAGTTTATTGTTCTGTAGGTCTAAAGTCTGGTGTTGTCTCACCAGGCTGAAATCAAGGCATTGGCAGGCTGCATTCCTTTCTGGGAAGCTTTAGGAACCCATGTCTTTGTTTTCTTATGGCTGTAAGCTAGCAGGAGCCTTGGCTCAACATGGGTGCCAGGCCTTCTGAAATCCTGCCTCTCTGACCTAGTCTCCGCTTCCTGCTGCCACTTTCATGGACTCTTGTGATGGGATCACCTCCCCGTCTCAAGGTCCTTAACCTTAATCACGTCTACAAAGTCCCTTTTACTATATAAAATTCACAGTTTCCAGGAATGAGCAGTGTCTCTGGCATTATTTTGCCCACCTCAAGCCACTATGCTCTGGGACGCTGTTACATTTTAGTAGATCATCAGAACACATTGTGAGCTGTATCCTGACAGCGCTGAAGACTCTGAACTTTACCTTGAAGACCATGGGGAATCAGAAAAGGAGGTCACTGTAGTTGGTATCTTTGCAAGCTTGTCCTGCCCCTGCTGTGCAAGTGGGGGCCACAGCTAGCACACAGGGGCCATTATGCAAATTATGTAATAACAACCCACTTTGGTGCATGAATTACAGAAAGGTGGCTGTTAGGGCTCAGGCCCTTGACAACCCTGTTCACCTGATCCACACGTTCTTGCAGGGCACCTCATGGGACAGGCCTGTATAGAGAAGTAGCATAAAACAAGCAGGAATAGAAGCCAAGAAACCAGTTTGGAGGCTGTAGACAGGAGAGAGAAAAGACACTGGGGTCAGGAGGTGGAAGAGGATAATTATCTCCAGTAAAACAGTGGTAGTGATCCACAGCAGGATAAAGAAGATGCATTCAGGGAGTACAGAACACGGAGAATTCACAGTAGCTGGTAGGATGTGGCAGGAAAGACAGAGCAGGGGGCTGAAAAGAACAGGAGCATGAGGGTGCCATTCACCCACCATACAGGAGCCAGTCTTCTCTCAGGTGATGCTTTTCTTACGAAGACATGAAATTTGAAAACTAGGGATAAAACAGTGCAAAAGACAGGCCTGACTCTGGTGCCTTACCACAGTCATCCATGCAGAGGGTGAAAGGCCATTGCACACTGGCACCTGGCATCCCTCAGCTCCATGACATGTGGTCTGGAGGGGAACGATGAGGACGTGTTGCTGGGAATCATATTCTTTACAGACTCAAAAACTGGCTCAAAATTGAGAGGGCTCAGCAGGTAAGGCTAGGGTAGGAGACTAAGAAGAAGAAGGAGAAGAAAAAAAAGGATAAGGAGATGGTAACAGGAAAATATTTCAGGATAAAATCTAGGCTGGTCTTCTTGTCAAAAGGAAAGAAATCTTAACGCTTTCCTTAATCTGAGAACTGTGGTTTCTTCCTGCTTAAAAACCACAGTTTCAGTAAACTTGCCCAAATTACTATCAGGAGCCAGCTTCTAGTACTTCTTACCCTCTCTAGATATACATAAAACTTGTGAGAAAAAATCCTACCCATAGTGTCTTCCTCTCCCTCCCCTACAGAGGAGACAACCATAGAGCTCCCCAAATCTTTTTTTTTTTTGAGCTCCCCAAATCTTGTTGAACAAATGGGGTCCAGGTATGCAAGTGGGATGTGGCTTCCCTCAGCCCTCCTATCATCCCACCGCATCTCCCCCTAGGCTTTTCATTTCTAAAGATTGTTCTCTTTCCTTTTCTACCCTGGTGTTTCTCAAACTTGCTCTAGTGGGATCTATAATTAGAAATAGCATTCACATCACAACCCTTACTTGTGATGCATGCTGACATTTTGTATTTTCTTCTCTTTCACCTAAATTGAAATTCTAGTTGGGATCCACTAAAGTGATTTCACAACCCATAAAAGCGTTATAAGCTGCAATTTGAAAAACATACCACCTTGATGTGGGAACAAAGGGCTAGCTGAGAAGAAAGCACATTGACAAGCCTTTGAAACAGGCAGAGGGATATTCCTCTATGGACTCAACTGCCTCGATGTTCATACTTTGCTAAGGGCAGAAGGCAATCAGCCTGACCCTCAGGAGCCTGTAAGTCTACTTGAACATATAAAAATTCCTTTAGAAATTTCCTTCATCTCTAAACCTCCAAGATACATTCTGGCGATCATCCCCCAAGCACATGGCCAACCAGTATCCATCTGAAGGGTCTCATGACTCAGGTTTTATCAGAAGGTAATAAGTGACCTTTCCCAACAACAGCTGCCCCCCTCAAGGTCCTGGGAACCTTGCTTCCAAAATTCCTTAGAGAACAAGCTCTCCTCAAACCCCTCCCAACTCCCACGTATATAATCAGCCTCCCCTCCCAGGCCCCAGGGCAGCAGCTCTTCCTGCCCTCGGGTCCTGTCCCTGTGCTTTAATTAAACCACCATTTTGCACCAAAGACATCTCAAGAATTCTTTCTTGGCCATGGGCTCTGGACCAAACCTATATTCCAAAACTTCATCACCTTTGACCTTACATTTAAACTTCCAGTACCAACTCAAGATGTAAATTTCAATCATATCTTACACTAACCACTTCTTGTCTTTTAAGCTCTTCTTCTCTTGTCTTCTGGTAAATTATCGAATGCATCTCCTTCCTCCTCACGTCTTTACCTCCTTACTTATGCAGCCTAGGTTTCGTGGGTAATTCCCAGCATTACCAACTAGGATAGCCTTCATTGTCCTCTGGTCAAACCAAACATGCCACCACTTTCTCCAAAAACTGAATGTCTGCAGGGTAGAGATACCCCTAAGTGTGCCCCTCTCTTTAGCCCATTCTTAACCAAACTTCAGCCTCCACTCCAAGGAAACCCCTGTTGAGTCCCAGTGGACTCTATCTTGAGGCGCTTGGTGGTAAATCCTCAGCCTTTGCTTGGGTCTGCTTCTCAGGAGCATTTTGCCAGTTGGTATTTCCTCTTTATGGAAACACATTCTTCATTGGCCTCTGGAACACCACACCCTCTTGGTTTTCCTTCTACTTCAATGTAGTTCCTTCTTTATTTCCTCCTCTCCCAACCTCTGAAATTTTTTAGTTCTCCAGGGCTCTGAGCTGAACCTTACATATTCTACATGTGCACTCTGCCTGCCTGAGTTCACCAGGTCATGTGACTATAAGTATCCTCTACACCCTGATGATTCCCATAACCACCCCAACCCCCTTTCCCACTGAGCACAGTCAGGGATGGGACTGACATCCCCACAGAAGGTACACAGGTACACAATGCCTTGATCTCTCTAGCCTACAGATCTGCTCCTGCTGCAGTTCTCCTCATCTTTTTTTTTTTTTAAGACTTTATTTATTCATGAGAGACAGAGAGAGAGAGGCAGAGACACAGGAAGAGAGAGAAGTAGGCTCCCTGCAAGGAGCCCAATACAGGGACTCCATCCCCATACCAGGATCACACCCTGAGCCAAAGGTAGATGCTCAACCATTGAGCCACCCAGGCATCCCTCCTGTTCGCCTCATCTTGATTAAAGCACAGCAGTAACTTGAACTTGTGAAAGAAAACTTGGATTTTAAGTAAGTTATACTTTTAGTAAAGAAACTAAGGGAGTCTTGTTTCACTTAACTGCTTGGCTGCCCTTTCCTGTGAACACTGTTTTTCCTTTCTTCTGAAACAGTCTTGTTTCCACCAAAAATTAGTCTTTCCTGTATGTGTATATATAAGCCTTTGTCACAATTTACATGACATATCATCAAACAACGCTGGAGAAAGAGCATATAAATGTCTGTTTTACCGCGGTCCTTTTCACTATTTTCATCCTCAAAGTGTTTCCAAATTAGAGAAAGGTATTCTTTTTATCCCACTGGAAGTAAAGATTTTACAGGAGAGCAATGTTTTAACATTTTTTCCTATGGCCCACAACTATGCTAGGTATCTTGGAGGCACACGCCTGAGAAAGCCATCTCCTTCCATTTCTCTAAAGCCAGAAACTTCTTTAAGTGCTTCCGCACATTTTGAAGATAGTAAACAGTGACCATAAGGCTTGATAAACTATGACTGCCTCAATATCATGAGTAAATTACAACATTTTTTAGCAGTGTTGCAGACAAGTTGTGTAGAACACTCACCAGATAATATCTTTTCATTTTCTTTGATAAAAAAGCTTATAGGCTAAGTGGAAATTTGCCAAAATTACATTTGCACCTTCTGCGAAACATGCAGATGTCTGAGCAAGGTCCATTTTGTATTTAATCACTAGTAATCACTAGTTTTATGTATCTGGAAGTTTTAATTAAATCTACATATTGATCAGGAAGAAGGTTTTCCATGCTATGCTTCAAATAATAGTACATAGGAGCTGGGGGAAATTTGTTCTTGTTGCTGTATCTTGACACACGACTCAATTTGGTGCCATATTGTAGAGAGCGAGTTCATCTGTTGGAATCAGCTCCATGGTGCAAGAGGCCAATACACAGCATAGAAATGTCCCGTCTTGTATGTCCTCGCCTTGCAATTTCTGAATCAGGAAATAGAGCAATCAATAAGATAATGCATGTGTTTCTTGTAGTATTAGACACAATGCTATTTTCAAATGAGTGTTGGTGTGGGAGGTGAAAAAAAATCTTTGATTCGGCAGGTCATGGGATTTGCAGATTTAGGTTCCCTATACAACTGCATGCCTCCTCTGACATGTAGAGTTCCAAATTCTCTTCCACATACTATGTAGTACCCTCCCTTTTGGTTACCTCCCACACCCAGGTGCACCTGTCTTTCCTTTTGTCCTTGGAATGACAGTCATTTCTACTTTTTCAGTGATGTCTGGGTCAGGCTGGCGTTCCTATGGTAATCATTCTCTTTTTCGTTATTCAAACTCTTAGAAAATATGGTCGCGCTGTTCCCAGGTTAAAAATTCACTCAGCATCGGAATTCCCACGTCACAGGGGTGGAAGGAGCACATCTCAGGGAAAAGAGTGCTGTAATAGGGCGGTTCGGTGATGGGAGCTACCCTGGTGGTGAGCACCGCAACGTGTATGCAGGCAGCTGTCCAATAGCTACGGTGGACACCTAACTAATGTGCCATCGTGTATCAGCCACATGGCGATGGGAAGTAATTAAACTAGCACTATCTGAACTCAGAGCACAAGGGCTCATCTACAGGCAGCATCACGCTGCTGCCGAATCGCTTCCCTCGCGGAGCGAAGTCACCGGGGGACGCAGCCCGGAGTGCGCGCCTCTTTGAACCACAGGCCGCAGCTCGCGGGACCCAAAAGAGGACGTTACTGCAGGTGCAGAGGAGCCACGACGCGGGACAGAGGCCCTGAGGTTAACGCCGCGGAGCCTCCAGCCCCGGGGCGGCTGTGCGAGACCGCAAGGGCGCGCCCGCCCTGAGCTCCCGACCACCTGCGGCCCGGGCAGGGGATCCAGCAGGCAGCCTCGGCGCGGACACCCGGGCACCCGGACACCCGGGCACACCTTCCTGTCTGCACACCTTCCCGTCCCATCCCGCACACCCCGCCCGGGCGCTCGCACGCCTGCAGGTGCGCTCCGGGCGCCGCGCGCTCTGCACCGAGTGTCCAGCGGGCCTGAGGCCGAAGGGAGTCTCCGGGTGGGACCCCCGCGGCCCCCAAGCGCAGGCCGTCTCCTGAAAAGGACGGCAGCAGGAGGAACGCGTCCGCGGATGGAAGAGCAGAGCCTCGGTGCGGGCAACCTGCGCTGACTCACTGCGGGTGAGCGTGCGCCTCTCCAGGAGGGTAAATCGAGGAAATGTCCTCCTCGCGCCAGGGCGAGGTCGTCAACCTGGACGCAGGGGAGCCGAGGCGGTCGCGTCAACGCCTACGTTCTCCAGCGGCCTCGGGGTTAGGAGCCGTTGCAGGAGAGCATCTCATTTCTGAAGTGTAGAGGAAGGTAATCTGGGGAGGAACTAAATTGGGGCAAAAGTAAAATCCGCAGCGAATACTTCGCGCTGAGAGCGCTGGTGCCACCTGCCTCCTTAGCGCAGTAGGCAGCGCGTCAGTCTCATAATCTGAAGGTCCTGAGTTCGAACCTCAGAGGGGGCAGTAACGTTTTGAGCTCTTCTGGGTCAGGAAACAACAGCTTTCCTGCCCTTTTGGGCCCGACGTTATTCTGTCAAAGAGGTTAAGTCTCCACTTTCTCCCACATGATCAGTAGATAAGTACATATGGATGTTCTTCTTTTTTTTTTTTTTTTGGATGTTCTTCTTTACTTCTATGTGTGCAATGGCTTATCTTCGTCTCTTTCCAATGAACAAGCTCTTTTGTCCAAGTTCCTCTGATTTCTAGTCCTTCTTAGAACACTACCCTTCTATTGATGCAACTTAGTTCTTTTTTAAAAATATTTTATTGTATTTAAATTCAATTTGCCAAAAATAAAAAATAAAAATAATAAATTCAGTTTGCCAACATCTAGTATAACATACAGTGCTCAAGTGCAGCTTACTTTATTGAAAAAAAATGAATGGACAGATAAATGAAATCTGACATTCAATTTTCTCAGCAGGTCTTGTGGCTTCCTCTTCTCACATATAGGGTATCTTCTTGCGCTAGATTCTCTGTATAATCTGGTCCTAACCAGACCAGATTGCTCTAGACTCTCTGTATAATCTGGTCCCATCTGTACATTTAGGGTATCTTCTTACACTGGACTCTCTGTATAATCTGGTTCTTTAGAGAATGCCTCATCCTTATGGGAGACCTCGCTATTCAGGATCTGTTCCTCTCCTTTGTAGAAACTATGTTTTAATTCACCCCAGAGTTTTTTAGGCTTGAAGGACTGACACACAGTAACCAGATGTCAGAGACGTTCCAAGCCAGAACCTGAATATATCATAACCATATTCATGCTTGATCAGTACATTCTCACCTATGTAAAATAAACTCTACCATGGAAATCAAATCTCTGCACCTGTAATAAGGGTAGTGGAAGTAATAAAATATCAATGAGGGCAGCCTGGGTGGCTCAGTGGTTTAGCGCTGCCTGGATCCAGGATCCTGGAGTCCTGGGATCAAGTCCCATGTCAGGCTTCCTGCATGGAACCTGCTTCTCCCTCTGCCTGTGTCTCTGCCTCTCGCCCTCACTCTCTCTCTCATGAATAAATAAAATAAAATATCAATGACTATGATATGCAGCAACCATGGTCTGGAGCATTCACCACCAAAAACAAAACCAAGATGATTGATTGATTTTAAAGATTTTATTTATTTATTCATGAGAGACACAGAGAGAAGGCAAAGTCATAGGCAGAAGGAGAAGCAGGTCCCATTACTGCAGGGACCCTGATGTGGGACTCATCCCAGAATTCCGGGACCACATCCTGAGACAAAGGCAGACACCCAACCGCTGAGCCACCTGGGTGTCCCAAGATGATTTATTTAAAGTTGTGTTGGAGGGTGTGGTTGGCCCTGGGCAGACGTGGAAACGCAGAATTCTGATCACAGCATGCTATTTTCCTGAATAAGGTATTATTGTAACAATGCAAGTTTAGATGAGAGTTTCTAGTTCTACCTAATTTGTATCCTTTACTGAACTTGAATGTCCAAAAAAAGCCTCTGCAGTGTTCATTTACCAACCAATTCTGGGGTAGAGCACTTCTGCTTCACTCAGAGAATTCTACACATGGCCACCCACATTCCTTAAGAAGGGATGTAATAACTTTACTCTGGCCTACTTTTTTTTTTTTAGCTAAATGAGATCAATAGGCAAAGATTATTACTCTGGGACCATGTGCATGTTAGTTCTTTTCACAAAGATTTGGACCATCCTACTGTAAAGCTCCCATGTATCCCCCACTATTTTTCCTCACTTTGTAGGGGAGTCACTTCTTCATTGCGGGCTAGAAATGCTTGACCCTAAAGATTTTTCCATCATGTGGCCACCTAGGTCATGTATCCCCGTGGTTTCTGCATAAAAGGATAGCTCTGCAAAAGTGAAGCCAGAGATGGACAGTGGAAACCATAGGAAATTCAACAGGGAGTTGAATCCTAGGCCCTCAGATTAAAAGTCTGTTGCTCTACTGAGCACCATATCATAGCTGCTTTCCTCGAAATCCTAGTGAGAAAAAAGTATTGGTCCTGAGTCCAAATGTCTTCCTTATTTTATTAAGATTTTTAATGTCTTTATTTTTATTTTTTTAAGCTTTTGTTTATTTATTCATGAGAGACATAGAAAGAGAGAGGCAGAGACACAGGCAGAGGGAGAAGCAGGCTCCATGCAGGGAGCCCAACACAGGACTTGATTCTGGGACCCCAGGACCACAACCAGAGCCAAAGGCAGATGCTCAATCGCTGAGCCAGCCAGGCATCCCAGAATGCCTTTCTTTTTAAATTCTGTTCATGTTCCTTTTACTTATTCCCAACTCCATTCCTTCCCCCTTAGTTTTTGTTTTTTGTTTTTTGTTTTTGCTTTGTTTTATTTTTCCCTTGCCCCTTTGAATATGGCTCCAGACTATTTCTGCCCCCAGGTCATTGGCAAAAAGTAACTTACATCCTTGTTTTAATTTTTTTAAAGATTTTATTTATTTATTCATGAGAGACACACAAAGAGAGGCAGAGACACAGGCAGAGGGAGAAGCAGGCTCCACGCAGGGAGCCTGACGTGGAACTTGATCCCCGGTCTCCAGAATCACGCCCTGCCCTGAAGGAGGCGCTAAACCGCTGGGCCACTGGAGCTGCCCTACATCCCTGTTTTAATGATGTAAGTGATTGTCATGAGATTCGTTTCTAATTATGCATTTATTCATGCCACCAGTAAAGGCAAATTTGAGGTGGTCTTCACAACTGTAGTACAATAAGATAAAATAGAAGAAGTTAATAGATTTAAGTCAGGATAAAGGGAGAATAGAGGTAGAAAATTAAGAAAGAAGTATGCATACTATAAATAGTGCCCCCCAACCTCCCACATACTTCCAACAGAGCAGGTTGTAAATGGAGATGACCTCCTCAAGGGGCTGAGAAGAGACTTCTCCCAGAAAGTGTTGTTTAAACTGAGAATGAAAGGCTTCATATAATAAGTTGCGCAGAAACGTGGCTCTAGCGTTCTAGGAGGAGCAAAGAGGACAGCACTTCCAGATAGTTGCAAGCAGGCCTGAAGTGCTGGCAGGCAGAAAGCTTTGGCAAGAATTGGTGGCAAGAAGGAGACAGGAACACAGGGCACATGGAAGACTGACAGGCTCTGAGATTATTATGGCCAGGGGTGGAGAATAGAGACCTCACTCTTGCAGCAATGCAAAGTCACTGGGGATTTTAAGCAGAGAGAAATTACATGATCAGAGGTAATCTTGGAAAGATCATGCTGCTCTTGATGGGGGAACAGAGGACTAGCTGAGGACAAAGCACATTGACAAGTCCTTGAAACAGGCAGAGGGACCTTCCTCTATGGACTCAACTGCCTCAATGTTCACACTTTGCTAAGGGCAGAAGGCAATCTCAGCCTGACCCCCAGGAGCCTGTGAGTCTACTCCAACATATACAAATTCCTTCAGAAATTTCCTTGATCTCTAAACCCCCAAGGTACATGTTGGCAATCATCCTCCAAGTGCATGGCCCACCGATACACATCTGAAGGGTCTCATGACTCAGGTTTTATTAGACAGTAATAAGGGACCTTTTCCCAAGAATAGCTAGCCCCCTCAAGGTCCTGGAAACCTTGCTTCCAAAATTCCTTTGTGTGTGTGTGTGTGTGTGTGTGTGTGCTCTTCTTTGCAATTGTATTTCAAGTTCTGTCCAAAACAAGGCCCCAGAACCCCCAGGTTCAAGTATGTCCCCGAGCTTGGTCCACTGCTGCCTTATATTCATGTTTGGGTATTCATTCACCATTAAACCTCAGGATAGAAGATGTGACATAGCAGGACTCCTTCTTCCATGGCATGAGTCCTTTGCTGATTTGAGAGGTAGCAGTGGCAGCCAATGTGGAAAACACACTGGAACTTTTCCTTGGAACTGTGCTGTGGTCAGAAGTGCCTGCCAGGAGCACCATCACCTTTTCCTTGACCCTCCCTCTAGTTTCTGAAGATACAGCAGAAAATAATCTTCTTTGAAGATACTGGTAACAATTCCAGAAGACAAAACACATGCCACCAATGCATTGTGCTTTCAGATATTCTGGGTTTAATTCAGCTGCCAAATGAGCTGACTGATGCATTCACCTTGACAGCTAGGTAAGCCCACCTCCTTGAGGAACCCACTCTGTTCTTGGTAGCAGTGTTTTCATGGTCTGGGGAGTTACTCTGAAAAAGAAACCACTGAAAATTGTCTTCAGGTGCAGCCTTCCAATGGTTTTCTGCACCAGTGAACTCACTCCATTAATCCTTTGGATACGTGATGCGTACAGTGAAGGCCAAGTAACGTTTATCTGGCACTTCTAAGCCACAAGGTTTCACTTCTAGGCATCTGAGGCACACCCTGTCACACTGCTGCCACCAGGAATCATGTAGGAACCACTCAAGTCGCTTAAACTTGAGCTTTTTTCCTTTCTTCTGCTCCTTCTTGTCCAAAAGCACCTGCTTTGCTTGAGTGGCTTTAACAGCCTGATAAGCATTTCCCTTTTTCAGGAGATTTTCTGGAACCAAAGGGATCATCTTTCTTTGCTCTTGCTCTGCCATATTTCCTGAGCAACAACTACTGGCTTCCAAAACTCCTTAGAGAGTATGCTATCCCCAAACCCCTCCCAACTCCCAGGTATATAATCCGCCTCCCCTCACAGGCCCAGGGCACCTGCTCTTCCTGTCCACGGGTCCTGTCCCTGTGCTTTAATAAAACCATCATTTTGCCCCAAAGACATCTCAAGAATTCTTTCTTGGTCATCGGCTCTGTACTTAACCTATATTCCAAAACTTCATCATTCTCACATAAAGAATGGGCCAGAATGGGGCAAGAGATGATGGGGACACAGAGATGGCCACTGTGCCATAGACGGCCATGCGGATTTGGCCTAGTACCATGTGGCAGTAGGACAAGGGTACAGAGCAAAATGCTGTTCAACTGATTGCATTCAGGTTCCCTGACAAAGGTTTGGGAAATGTCATTGGCAGATGCCCAGCCCCAACATCACAGCGTAGGGTATACAAGAATGGATTGAAGCTGAGAGAGAAGAGATTCTGTATCTAAGAGCTCTTCTTAGAGTCTTGACATGGTTGCCAGCACTGGGCCCCCCACTGACAGTCTTTTTTTTTTTATTTTTTTATTTTTATTTTTTGACAGTCTTTTTATTTAGAACTGATCGGGGAGCCTGTGGCCTTATCATTCTTGTGATGTCCTGGTTTGAGTAGAGACTGGAGATATCATCTTTTATGGCTTCCTCTTCCTTTTAGGTCTGGCTATTCTTTGTTGGTCACAGGCGACTGTCATAAAAAATATCTTTTCCACCCATACCTAGGGCGGGGTGGTCTGGTTTGTTCCCTTATCTCTTACTTCTCAGCATTTGGGGAACTTTGTTTTGTGAGCCTGATTCCACAGCTCCCTACCTATCTCTCCCTACCTAGCCCTGCCAGTCCCTAACTCATTGTTCATTCTGGAGTAGCGTGTTTATCTTCACTCTTTAAATATCACTTCCTTCTGCAGCCACTTAAGCCGACTGTGCTCTTTCCCCATGGGGGCCCAGTGTGCCATGGCTGCAAACAGTAGCCTCCTTGGTAGTGTATGCAGCCTGTTTATTGTATGGGTTGCCCTAAGGGACCCTGGAGACAGCCCTTTATGGTCAACTTTGAGGTCTGACATCATGCTATCTCCAATCTAGGCTGCAGACAGGTATGCGAGGTGCCTTTGGGAAGCCCCAGGGCACAGTAGCCAGGGTCTACACTGGCCAAGTCATCATGTCCATCTGTACCAAGCTGCAGAACAAGGAGCATGTGATTGAGGCCCAACGCAGGGCCAAGTTCAAGTTCCCTGGCCGCCAGAAGATCTACATCTCCAAGAAGTGGGGCTTTACTAAGTTTAATGTGGACGAATTTGAAGATACGGTGGCCGAAAAGCGGCTCATCCCAGATGGCTGTGGGGTCAAATACATCCCTAATCGTGGCCCCTTGGACAAATGGAGGGCTCTGCACTCATGAGAACCTTGCTCCACCCAAACCCTATTCATGCCCACCAATAAATCCTGCTTCCTGTCAATAAATAAATAAATAAATAAATAAATAAATAAATATATCACTTCTTATTTGTTCACTTCTTGTTTCTCTTTGGTGACTTAATGTCCAGTAAACAGTACTAGAGGCAGGAAAAGAAGGACAATGTAACGAGACTGAGGGGGGCATTTTTTTACACATGAGCTGGTGGTAACAATTAAGAAGAATGGTAAGAGAGGACCAATCAGTAATTAATAGAAATGTATTGTGCACCACCCTACAGTCTCCCCATCCCCAAACGGTTTGTCCCTCCTCCTCTCAGCACCCCAGAGCCAGTAAGTTTCTTGACCCTGGTGTCAAACAACTCCAAGCCTATCTGAAGAACATTTTGAAAATCTACTAGCTGTATCTGCAATTGGCATGAGAAAGGCCCCGAAGGATTTTGGAGTATTGAATGCTTAGTAGAGAATCACTATTTTGTAACCGAACATACACGTTCTGTTAAACAGCAAATTGCCCGTCAGTCTTCTCAAGCAATTTCCTCCATCGAAAAATAAAAGATACATTGTACACCTTTACATTGAAAGCAGACGGAAAAACGTGTTGCCCCCTCTGAGGCTCGAACTCAGGACCTTCAGATTATGAGACTGACGCGCTGCCTACTGCGCTAAGGAGGCGGCCGCGTGTGCCCGCTCCCCAGCACACCTACCAAGAGCATGTGCAACCGTGTCGTCTCCTGTCTGCGAACTGGGGTTTCTAAACCATTCACGCCAAGTTATCCCCGGTTTGGGGGCCAGAGCTGCGCAGGACAGAGCAGCCCGGCCGGCGCTGAGCGGCCTCTGCCGCGGTCTCGGGGCGGTGCGCTCACCTGGGCACCCGGGCCAGGCGCCCCATCCCGGGCACCTGCACCCTCCCGGGGCGGGACGCAGGGCGGGAGCGCGCTCTTCCCGCCGTGCGGTCCGCGGGATTCTTCCCTTGCTTCTGTTCCTCCTTAAGCTGCGGGGCTCGCCATGGGCCGGGCGTGCTCGCGCCTGAAGTGGGGAGCTCGCTTCCTGCCGTGTCGGCTCCTCCGCGCCCAC
Source organism: Canis aureus (assembly GCF_053574225.1). Classification (NCBI taxonomy): domain Eukaryota; kingdom Metazoa; phylum Chordata; class Mammalia; order Carnivora; family Canidae; genus Canis; species Canis aureus. Next base: position 622,349 of record NC_135647.1, read on the forward strand.
ACCCTCGGGGCGTGTCGGTGACCTGCGGGGCCGCCTGGAGCCGGGTGGAGGACGGGCCGGAGCCCCACGCGAGCCGAGGGCTGGGGGCTGGGGGCGACATTCAGGTCGCAGAAGTGCAAGCAGCTCCCCGGGCCCAGGCGGTAGCGTGGCCGAGCGGTCTAAGGCGCTGGATTAAGGCTCCAGTCTCTTCGGGGGCGTGGGTTCGAATCCCACCGCTGCCAGAGCCTTTTTTACAGCCATCTGGCTGTGTACGCGTCCCTGTCACTCGCAGTGTAGACAGTTATCACAGGCTCCGAAGTCCAGGCAGGACCCCCTAGGGGTTTTCCCAGAGGTCACACCGCCCCCACCCACTCACGATGGGCCTTCAAGGATCTCAATGAGCAAGAAGGTGACGAGCATCTGCGTGTGGTACTGACCCCCTCCATCACTGCACTTTCACCCCCCACAAGCAGCCAGCACTAACAGACCTTCCTTTAATTCACTCTTTTATTTTAGAAAATATTTGTAGGTCACCTACTAGGTGCCAGGTGCTTTCTCAGGCCGCGCAGATACAGCAGTCCCTGCTCAGTACGTTTAATCTATAAACGAAGGAAGAGCGTCGGTGTCCCTGAACCCCCGGTGCCCCGCAGGCCTGCACCCTCGGATCTCACGTTCTCGACCTTCCCTGCGCAAACCCTATCCTGGGGTCGCCCCGCCTCGCCCTGCCTCACCCTACCCCCGGTCAGGCCCCGCCCCTTCCCTCCTCACCCCTCCACGCCCTCTCTCAGCGCCCCCCCCCCCACCAGAGGCCGCCGCCCCTCCGCGGGTCTCTGTCCCCTAGACTGGGCTCCCCCTGTTCCTGCTCCCAGCACTTCCCTCTGCCCTCAAGCCATCATCCTCGAGGTCTCAGTTTAGAAGCTGCTTTTTCCTGGAAGCCTCCCGGGATCTACCCTTCCGAAATCACCGTCAGCCCCGGAAGACAGGGAGAGAACAGCAAGGTTCCCTGCCCCGGTGCCATTAGACGCACACGCGCCCCAGGATGACACAACTCCTGTGGACTTGTTCAACTCCTATGAATCACACCTTAGGTGTACTGTGGCCAGAACAGAGAATGTAACCGAGTCGTACAACCGCACAAGGTAGGGAAGGACACACTTCGGATTGCTCCTGGTGTGACAGTGTCGGAGAAGGGGCGGAGGGTGATAAATTGTACCTGACACACTTCTGCCTAAGTTGTTAGAGTGGGTGGAGATTTGTTTCATAAGTCAAACACGTGGATTCATAAATTTATATATGAATTTTTAAAAATCCCAATCTGATAAACAGCAAAGGAGAAATGCAGGGCGTGGTGCCCTGGCGGGCTGGGCTCATTGCTACCTGCCCCTCTCTGGCAGGGCTGGCAGGCTCCATTACCATTCAGTCCATCATTCGGCATCTACCATAACTTTCGGAAACTTTTGTGTAATTGTCTGCTTTTCCTCATGCATTGTAAGATTTGTCCGATACAGAACAGTATTTCTCTTGCTTCCCCATATCAGGAAAGCTGAATAAATATTTGTGGCAAACTTCAATGAATAAATACATGAAAGAATAACTTTCTAATTTGTGGGGTAAGCAGTGCATACAGAGCTGAGAACCTGGGAGGACACTGAGATCTTCAGTCTTATGAAGGGTCAGGTGTTCTGAAGCCCCCTTTCTCTGGGAACCTGCAGTGATCTTGGTTGTGGACTGCTGGTTCTGCCACACTGGCTTGCTCTTTCTGTGTTCAGCTCTGCAAGCCATTCTTGGGTAGATCACCAGAGAACAGATGGCTTCTGGATTGTGGGGCCCAGGCATCTGTCCACCCTTCCCAAGATGTTCCTTTAGGTGGTCTTCATTTGTTTGCATTCACCCTGTGATATTTGTTAACCACATGGGCAATCCAAGGGAAAGGTACAGGCTTTTGAATTCCACACTCAAAAATAAACCAACCCGTGGCCATCTGCCCTATTTTCCAGATCTTTACCCACTATCCTTTCCTAGGGAATAAATGTGCTAAGGCTGAAAAAGCAGTCATTTATACCCCCTCCCCCTTGCCTATCCTCAGAGAGTAGTTTAAAGTTAAATAATGGGCTTTCGATGTCCTGGTATCCCTTTAAAACCAGTGGTCATTTTTCTTATTCTTTAAGAAATAAGATTATAGCTCATGGGAATAAAAAGGATCCCCACCTGTACTGGGGAGAAAAGACTTGGTTCATTGCTCAGATAGATCTAAGATAGCTTAGGCCATCTTTGAAGGCCAGGAGACTCATGGACATGGAATGGAGAAGTGTGTGTGTATAAACAGGAGAACTTCACAGTTACCTGGCCAAAAGTCTTCGTTTCACTGCTTCTCTCCCCACCATGTTTCTTGGGCAGCTATTTAGTGACAGGTACCTTGCTTGGTTGGAGATCTAGCAAAACGATGAGTTGCAGAAAATGATTCAGGGATGCCTTCGCAATTCAGCCTTGGGAGACTCACTGAGGCATATTGAGAACAGGTGGTCAAGACTTCATATTTAGCTTAAGTGAGGAGCAATTTATACTTGGGTGTGGCTTCCAGCCATGCTGTATATATGATCTCTTTGTTATGTGTTGTTCTTACACTTACTAGGCAAACAATCATGTTATCCTGATGAAGTTAAGATTTGGAAAAAAATAGGTGAGTATGCGCAGCACTACGGTGTCGACTTGTGTTCATCCACACTGGGGGACACCTATTTATGGTTCCATTTGAACACTAGAATGTCCACCTGGGAGCTGTGACCCAGAAAGGACAAAAACAAACAAAGCAAAACAAAAGATGCAACAGCCATCCCCCTCACCCATGTCAGATTTAGCCCAAGGAAGGAAGGAAAAGGAAACCCTCCCAAAGGTCTAACACTGGGCTATCCCACTGAATATTCACACACTCCTTTTATCTGTGCCCTCAAGAAACACGCATTGGTTAAGCTTCCATTAGTCCCAGACTTGTGGTGTCAAAGAGGAAAGGGACTGGCGGGCACTTGGTACTTTTTGGAGTGGGGCCACAGATCTTCGGGTTTGAAACCCAGAATTATAACTGAGCAGGAAAGCACCTAGACAATGCAGGGTCGCCCTAGAAGGGTCTGCAGGTACTTTGAGTAAGTGAAGCTACAGAGAGGAAATGTTCTATTTTTCCTTTCTCTCTTTGGAACCGTGAGATGAAAATCCAACTTGCCTTTGCGTGGGTCAGAAATGAAGGCTAAATCAAAACCAGCAAAAGAATATCCTCAGAACCCTTCGCTGCCCCTGCCCCGGGAATTAGGTGCGGTGGAAGCCCCTACCACCACCTGTCACCCATCTGACGCTCCAGTATCTGGATCGTCCATCGCCTTGAGGCTCGAAAGTGCACGGATTTTCCACCCGCCCCACGACCGCCAAAAAATGCCCTCTTAGATTAAAAAAAAAAAATCAGGAAGAAGAGACAGAACTTTTGTTTAAAGTGGTGCCTCATTCTTCAGTTGTATTCCGTACAGCTCTCACTTACACACACACACACACACACACACACACACACACAAGGGCACAAAGGAAGAGATTTCAGATGGACAGTGTGAAGGAGCACCATCGAGTGGGGTTCCATGGTGTAATGGTTAGCACTCTGGACTCTGAATCCAGCGATCCGAGTTCAAATCTCGGTGGAACCTTTCCTTTTATCTTTTTTACCTGCCTTCCCATCTTCGCTCTGGGCCCTTAGATTTTTGAGGGGCTGGAGCAGGTCCCCGGGATGGGGACCGGCTGTGTGGCTCGCACGTCCCTGCGTCCACGTCCCGGATCCACGCGCGCCCTGGCAAGCGCCTGCGATGAACAGAGGGTGCGGGAGGGACGTGGCCCCCGGTCACTGTCACCGAAGCGGGGAAGGAAAGGGACAGCCTCCCTAAGGCCCGGCTTCGGGGTCGCAAAAGGAAAAGCAGACAGAAGACAGAAGGAGAACAGTTGAGATCCGAGGCGGGCAAAAAGGACGTGTCAGAAGTGGGATTCGAACCCACGCCTCCATGCGGAGACCAGAACCCTCCTTCGAGGAAGCGGAGCTTGAGTCTGGCGCCTTAGACCACTCGGCCATCCTGACACCCGGAAACCCGGGCCCCACATGGATATAATCTTCCGTTGTTATAAATGAGCAGCCGGTATAACCCACGAGAATCCTCGACAGGTCAGGCTCCAGCCGAGAAGTGAGGATGGACTGACTCGCTTTCCCGGCGGAGCAGGAACTTGGAGTGAAGTCGTGAGGCTTTGCTCTCCACGCAGGCTGCCTTCGGATTCCTCTGCAGTCCCCTGCCCTCCCCGCCCTGCGCGAGCCCAGCGCGTGGGACGCGGCTCTGGAAAAACGCGCGGAGCTCAGCAGGGAGGTGGGCGAGCGAGCGTGGACGGGGGGGAGCAGAGGGCAAGGCGCGCGGCCCAAAGCAGCAGGTGGCGGCGGGGGTGGGGGGATGTCTTCACGCACCCTCCCCGAGGATCCCAGAGCCCCGGGGAGGTCCTCCGGCCGCGCGCGCGTCCTGCGGGGGGCCAGGGTGCGCGGGTGCAGAGAACCCACGCGGACACCGACATCTACTTTGCAGGCCCAGCAACCACGCGGCAGGCCCCGCGCGTCCCCGACTCTCCCCCCCGGCGAGCTTGCTCCACGGCGCACACCTCCCACGGGCCGGTCTGCGGGTCCTTGTTTCAAGCAGGGACGACACACAAAAATCGTTGGAGGTTTGTGAAAATATTTCCAGGATAAAGACGAAAACTAACAGGAGGTGGAAGAAGAGCTAAAGCGAAACAAACCCAAGCGGGAAACTGGATTTTTAGAAAATTAGAATCAAGTCCTCAGTGAGGTAAGAGGAGATAGGGTGTTCGCGACACAAGAAGAGAAGGGGAAGTCTTAAAATTAATATTATGGTGGCAGAGATTTTTAAGACTCCCTAAATACGGTTGCGGCCATCTCCTGCCAAGTGTGGGGTGGATGTGGAAAGCAGGGGACAGTCCAGAAGAAAATAAAAGGGTATTTGGTAAAAGGTATGCCATCGAAACACCGGGGTTTCCAGGAAGAGACAAGGAGAACATGAAAAGGAGAGCAGGACGCGACACAGGCTCGTTTTGCAGAACCGGAGCCCCCCCAGCTGCAGGTGAACGCGGGTCCACTCACGGCCCGCGCGGTGGCGGAGAAGGATGCCCCGCACTGAAGCGCATCGAGAAAGGGCAGGACCTGGGGGATGAAGGGAGGATCCTGCAAGCTTCCAGAGAGGAAACAGGAAAGGCGGCATCTCAAGGGCTGGGACGAGAGGGCACCCTCCCTGCGGACACGGGGAAGCCTGAGACGCAGCCGCGGTGTCCCGGCCACCGCTGCCTCGAACCCAAACCGCGCAAGGGACCCCAGCGCCCGGGCGCCGCCAGCCAAGTGCGCGCGGGCGCCCAGGTTCCCAAGTCCTTCTCCCTGGAGGCTTCTGAGGCATCGTTCCGCAGAACGGGAATTCCAGGGAGAAAGCGGAAGATGTGAAACCGGGACTAGGGGACCCGCCGCAGGAACGAGTTCCAGGGGGCGTGAGGAGGGGGCAGACGCGGGGCCCCGCGACCACAGACATCAGCAAGCGGTTGCCGGCTCAGGATTCAGCGCAGGGAAGAGCCGGCAGAGAAACAGGAAGCAGGTAGGTCTGCTGCAGGAGCAAAGGCTGTCAAAGGCAGGAAAAGTAATGATGGTGTATCGTATTAGGAAAATAGTAGGAAGTCATAATGACGAGAACTCAACACTGATTTAACTAAAAATGAAATATGTATTTGAGAATTTATTCAGTATCTGTTGAATTCACGAATAACTGAGTAAATAAATATATCAACAAAAAGCTGTCCATGAAGAACCTATGCCCAAATATAAAGGATTCTTAGGGATATATTCTTATAATAAATAAACTTTCATGAATATATTCTTTTTATGTCTCTCAATCTGTCCTTTGCTTAGCTAAGGACAAATTAAATCTTCCCTAAAATGCCATCATGAAGACAAATAATAATCTTAATGGTCCATTAGAACCTCACAGAAATCTTTAAAAGCTGCCAAAACCACCCCAACATATATGAATTAATGTAAATTTTATAATTAATTAAAATATACAAGCAAATTTGGTGAACTGGTTTTCCATGACTGTATCTACCTTCTGCTTTTAGGGACACAGAGCTAAAAGGAAGTGATGAGACATATATGCATTTGAAAATTGATGATACAGCTTTTTTTTTTTAATAAAGATTTTATTTATTTATTCATGAGAGACACAGAAAGAGAGGCAGAGACACAGGCAGAGGGAGGAGAAGCAGGCGCCATGCAAGGAGCCCACCCAGCAAGGAGCCCTGTGGGACTGGATCCTTGGAATCCAGGATTAGGCCCTGAGCCAAAGGCAGAGGCTCAACCACTGAGCTGCCCAGGCATGCCAATGATACAGCTTTTCAATAAATGGTGCTGGACCAACTGGGGAAAAAACTAAATCTAGATTCCTATCTCACACTTGTTAAATAACAAAAATTCAACTGTCTATATTTTAAAGATCTAGTTGGCTTTATTAATCGACTCCTGGATTGGGCAGCATCCCATCCAGCCAAGTAGAGAGGAGCTCCAAAGGGCTACAGAAAGGGGGAGGTTTTCAAAGGCAGGACAAGAAAGTCATCAACAGAAAAAGATTATTTCAGAGTCAGTCACCTTCATTTGGGGACATAAAGGGGACACCTTTAATAGGTGGGTGACTTCATCTTCCTTTGGGGGATGAAGGGGCCCTGTGACAGATTACCTCACTGGCACTGACCAGGAAATTCTGTGTGGTCTGGTTAAACTTAACATTCCTGGGAGTTGAGGCTGCACTCAGGACAGGGATTAGTTTTGGCTTATTGACTTGCTTCCTTAACCTAACTGGTGCCATTTTGGGATTGCAGTTTTCTTTTTAACATAGCAAATCCAGAAATGAATTAAAAATGGGTCATACACCTAAATATGAAAGGGAAAGTAAAGCTTCTAGAAGAAGAATATCTTAATGAACTCCAGGTAGGCAAAGGTTTCAAAAACAGCAATAGTAACCAAAAAAGAAGTAAGTTGATAAAGTGGAATTCATCAAAACTGAAAACTACTCATCAAAAAGATAATTAAAAAGTTAAAAGGGAAGCCATAAGCTGGGAGAATATATTTGCAATATACATATCTGACAAAGGACTCATTCTAAATATATAAAGCATGACTTCAAATCAACAAGAAAAAGACAAATACCTTATTTTTTAATGGGCTAAAGACTTCATCAGGCACTTCACTAACAAGGCCATTCTAATGCTCAGGAACCATGTGAAAAAGATATTCAATATCATATTTATCAGATTAAAATCAAAATCACAATGAGTTACCATTACAAATCTACTCAGATGGCCAGTATATATATATTTAACTCACCAAATATTGGTGTGAAAAGTAATTTGAATTCTACATACAAGTAAAATCATATGGTATTTATCTCTCCCTGACTTTTTTTTTAAGATTTTATTATTTATTTATTTATTTATTTATTTATTTATTTATTTGAGACACACACAGAAAGAGGCAGAGACACAGGCAGAGGGAGAAGCAGGCTCCCTGGGGGGAACCTGATGCCAGACTCAATCCCTAGACCCTGGGATCAAAGACCCTGAGCCAAAGGCATATGCTCAACCGCCAAGCCATCCAGGCATCCCTCTCTGATTGACTTATTTCACTTAGCATTATACATTCTAGCTCCATCCATGTTGTTGCAAATGGCAATATTTCATCCTTTCTGATGGCTGAGTAATATTCCATTATATATATACCACATCTGCTTTATCCATTCATCTGTCCATGGATACTTGGGCTATTTCCATAATTTGCCTATTGTAGATAATGTTGCTATAGACATTGGGGAAGACGTACCCCTTCAAATCTATGTTTTTGTATCCCTTGGGTAAATACTTAGTACTGCAATTGCTAGATCATGGAGTAGGTCTATTTTTAACTTTTTGAGGAACTTCCACACTGTTTTCCAGAGTGGCTGCACCAGCTTGCATTCCCGTCAACAGTGTAAGAGAGTTCCCCTTTCGCCACATCCTGGCCAACATCTGTCATTTCCTGAGTCAATTTTAACCATTCTGATTAGTGTGAGGTGGTATCTCATTGTAGTTTTGTGTATGATTCCATTTAATACGAGTTCAAGAACAGGTGAAATTAATGTGTCTGGAAATTTAGAACAGTGGTTTCCTTTGAATAACTCTTGGGGGTGGGTATTGATGGAGGGGGAGCATAAGGGAGCCTCTGGGATCCTGAAAATATTCTTCATTATGATCTGAATGATGACTACACACGTAACAGTTCAATTACACTATACATTGAGAAGTTGTACACTTCATGTGTATTTCAAAATTACAGTATAAGATAGTTTCTTACTCAGGGTCAATTAGATGCTCCACAGTATAAGTTCTGAAGATGTTACAAGAAGAGAGGAATTGTTGTATCTTGGGAAGATAAAGGTTTTTGAGAGGCTGAATCTGAGGAAGCAGGTCAACTGCTAGGAGAGCAGGGGCAACTGCTTATTCAAGTTCAGCACAGAAACAAAAGAGAAACAGTCCCGGAGCTCAAAACGGTGGTGTAACCTTCAGGCCCAGTGCATTCCGGGTCCTTGGATGATTTCTTCTTTCCATCCAGAGTGTCACTCCTACTCCTGATGGTCACAATTACATACTGATTCGCCTGATCACCTAATGTTGCTCCTTATTATAATTATTTCATCCCAGGTAACAAAGTACACCCAAATCAGGGCTCATCGGGGTGACTTCGCTTCTGCACGGGCATCAACCTGTCAGAATGCAGCTGTGCGGCAGTTGGGTAGCTCTTCATTCAGCTAAAGCCTTTGTCAGGGAATGGCTAGACACATGGGCTCAGCTGAGCCCTTGTCCCCTCTTTAGAGTCCCATGGTAGAGTAGTCAAATGTTGTTATAGACTGAATCGTGCCTTCTCAAGTTCGTATGCTAAAGCTCTAACCCCCAGTGTGACTGGTAGATTAAAGTTAAATGAGGTCATAAGGAGGGGGCCTCATACAATGGGACTGGTGTCCTGAGAAGAAGAGGAAGAGCTACTGGGAGTGAATGTGCACAAAGAAAAGGCCATACCAAGGACCCAGAGGGAGTGGCCACCTGCATGCTAAGGACAGAGGCCTCAGGAGAAGCCAAGTCTGCTGACACTCTGATCCAGGACTTCCAGTTTCCAGAAAATAAACTGAGAAAATAAATCTCTGTGTGTAAGCCACCCGGTCTGGTATTGTTATGGCAAACCAAGCACACTAAGACATCTTCCCTGGTGGCTGAGGACTAAGAGACCAAGGCAGGGTCTTTCTCACCCAGGCTGGGCCAAGCACAGCTGAATTTCTGCTGTACTCTGTTGATCAGCTATTTGCAGGCCAGCCCAGATTCAAGGGGGTAGAGGAAACCCCATGTCCTGATGGCACAGTGTGCCAATGGGGAGGAAAGAAGCTGATGGTGAGCACCGTGGAGGCAGCTCCCACTCGCCCCCACCCAGCCCCCAGTGCTGGTGAGCTCCCCAAGGGCAGGGATCTTGTCTAGTGTGTTTACCAGACACCCTCTGCTCATATCAAAGTGCCTGTATTCAACAAAATCCCCCAAACCCTTGCTGTTTAAAAAGACAGGTCAGGCACAGCTGGGGGATCAGTCCATTAAGCATCTAACTTTGGCTCAGGTTATGTTCTTAGGGTCTTGGGATCAGCCTGAAGATGTCCCCACATCTGGCATTGGGCATTGGCATTGGGCTCCCTGCTCATGGGGAGTCTGCTTTCCCTCTGCCCCTTCCCCTGCTCATGTGCTTGCTCTCTCTCTCTCAAATATATAAGTACAGTTTTTTTTTTAAGATTTATTTTATTTATTCATTCATGAGAGACACAGAGAGAAAGGCAGACACATAGGCAGAAGGAGAAGCAGGCTCCCAGCAAGGACCCTGATGTAGGACTTGACCCCTTGGAAGCCAAAATGATCAGTGCTGTCTGTCCACATTTTCTTCACTCTTAAACTTCTAGAAGTCAGATTCTCTCACAGTTTACAATATCCTCCCAATGGTTTAATTATTACCACGTCCATAGGCAGCCACAAAGGATTTGAGGTGCTTGAAAAGAATGCAGTCAGACATGAGAGTTTTAAATTTTGGAAAGAAAAAAAGTCTGAGGAGGAAGAATGCCTCAAGTTCTTGGCATCTAACCCTTTGGTTTCTTGCCTAGCTCCCTAAAATCCCTCCCTTTTTATAACTCTGAGATTATCTCTACTATATTTTCTGCTTATAAAATAGCATATGTTTGTAGTAAAAATAAAACATACATTGCAGAAAAATACAACCTAGAAAGCAGATATCAACCATAATCTATTCCTTCCTCCCAGGCCTTCTGACACCTCGTACCCAATTTTAAAACGATTTTACTTATTTATTTGAGAGAGAGAAAGAGAGAGAGGAAGAGAGAGGATCTCAAGCACACTTCTTCCTGAGTGCAGAGCCTAATGAGGGGCTGGAGCCCAGGACCCTGAGATCAGGATGTGAGCCAAATCCAAGAGTTGGATGCCTAATCGATGGGGCCACCCAGGCACTCCTGGCATATCACAGCCTTATTAATTTGGGCTACATTCCTCTACATATTTTTTAGTGTGTACATTTGTACATTATTATCTTACGAAAAAATTAATTCACTCTATGCAGTGTACTGCAACTTGTTTCTAACAAACAACATAATGTGGGTGTCTTTTCCCATCAGTACAAACATTTTTTTAAAAAAGATCTGATTTTAGAGAGAGCGAGTGAGAGCCAGAAAGATCACAAAGGGAGAGGCAGAGGGAGAAGCCTCGCTGCTGAGCAGGGAGCCTGATGCAGGACTCAATCCCGGACGCTGAGATCATGACCTGAGCCAAAGGCAGACGTTCAACCAACTGAGCCACTCAGGCATCCCACACATGTCGTTTTTAATGACAGAATCATGTTGTTTCATGTACCATAATTTTTAAACTAATACATTTTTGATGATTTTTTTTCTTTGCTGTTTTCTTTTTAACTACTTTGGTTCTCCTTGTTTTTTCTAGATCAAAAAAACTAGATTTGAATAGTAAATAAATCTGAAAATAGCAAGATGAATGATATAATGGAAATTTTCAAATGCTGAGGAATGGACAGACTGTTATCTCACTTTATATTTCTTTTACTGTGAGAAGAAACTTCAGAGCTTATTTGTAAATGGACCAATATTTCTCAAGTCAGAAAGTAAATTCCTGAAACAAAACCCATTCCTTTAGTCAGGCAAAAGCATTTTTTAAAGTTTGAAGTTTAAAGTAGAATATCCATTTTTCTGTGCAGAAAGGAGTACTTTATATGCTTGAGAATTTTTTTTTAAGATTTTATTTATTTATTCATGAGAGACACAGAGAGAGAAGCAGAGACATAGGCAGAGGAAGAAGCAGGCTCCCTGTGGAGAGCCTGATGCAGGACTTGATTCCAGGACCCTGGAAGACAGACAGATGCTTAAACTCTGAGCCACCCTGGCATCCCTATCCTTGAGAATACATTCATGTCCTTATATATTTTTTTTATTTGCCTTAGATAACAAAGGCATGCACATGGTGCAAAATAAAAAGATACAAAAGATAACTATTCACTCCAACACAGAAATGCCTCCAGATTACTAGGAACGTGACCATTTCTCTAGAATTTTTAAATTGTGGACCTAGCAAGCCCTCCATCTTGCTCTCCTCCCACCCCTACCCCCAAACCCCCTACCCCCAGCCATCTATCCCCTCCATATCCACCAGAGAGCAAAAGAAAGAAACTTAGAGGCTGCTGGGCTCTTTTGTCTCCTTTCACGCACTGCCCTGAAATGCTCATCCAAGCTGCAGTAAGATCAACGATGGAAGAGCAGGCTTTTTACTTATTTACTTAATAAAGTTTGAGACATTTCTGATACTTTGATGAAGGTTTTCTCTTCTTCTGTTCATGGGTTTTGTGCATTAAGGAATCTGGCCTCACCTAAAGAGAGGTCTGGCCTTCATTTTCCCCAGGAAGTGACCTCTACACGCATGGGGTTCCTTGCTGGGGTTCCTCGCTGAGGTTCCAGCGACAGTGGCGTCTCTTGTCCTGGGGCCCCTCCCAGCACACACGACAGTCTAGGCAGCCCAGAGGACTCAGCCCACAGCAGACGCACATCCCTCAGGATGGCTTTGTGGGGACTTGTGACTTCAGTCTGAGGGAAGAAGGTGGAAAATAAAGGTGACAAGGACAAGATGAAGACCAGGGCAGGTTTGGCCCGTGGTCATGTTTCCCATACTGTTTTGTGTGACGTCAGAGAGATGGCGAAAGGGAAGAGTCAAAGGAGGGGTTTCGGGATCCCTGGGTGGCGCAGCGGTTTGGCGCCTGCCTTTGGCCCAGGGCGCGATCCTGGAGACCCGGGATCGAATCCCACGTCGGGCTCCCGGTGCATGGAGCCTGCTTCTCCCTCTGCCTGTGTCTCTGCCTCTCTCTCTCTCTGTGACTATCATAAATAAAAAAAAAAAAAAAAAAAAACACAAAGGAGGGGTTTCATAGAAACCCGGAAATTAGGTCACAGATACTAACTCGGGGCTTGGGACGGAAACTGCTAATATCCATTTTCACCTTCCTCTTTTTTTGCTTTTGAACCCAGATTTTTTTTTTTAAAGATCTTATTTAGGGATCCCTGGGTGGCTCGGCGGTTTAGTGCCTGCCTTAGGCCCAGGGCGTGAGCCTGGAGTCCTGAGATTGAATCCCACATCAGGCTTCCTGCATGGGGCCTACTTCTCTCTCAGCTTCTCTCTCTCTCTCTCTCTCTGCATCTCTCATGAATAAAGATAAAAGATCTTATTTATCTATTCATGAGAGACACAGAGAGATAGATAGGCAGAGACACAGGCAGAGAGAGGAGCAGGCTCCATCCAGGGAGCCTGATGCAGGACTCCATCCTGAGACTCCAGGATCATGCCCTGGGCCGAAGGCAGATGCTCAACCGCTGAGCCACCCAGGCGTCCCTCAAACCCAGATTTTTATCCCCGTAAGCCAGTGTGCTCAGAAAGCATGCACTTCCCAACCTCCTGTGGCAATGGCCAAAGACACTGACGGGAACTTTTCCGTGGACAAGAGCCTTCTGGATAGGATCTTCGACAGTGTGATGGTTGGTCTTGGTTTACCTGGGATGATGTGATGTGATACTGGGGTCTGGGAGCAAAGGGTCCAGAAAGAATTCTTGAAACGTCTTTGATGTCAAAAAGGTGGTTTTATTAAAGCACAGGGACAGGAACCATGGACAAGAACTGCTCTGGGGTCATGAGGAATGGCCCATTGTAAACTTTCAAATTGGGAGGGGAATAGGGATTGTGTAAGCCTCCCAGGTATTTTGGAACAAGGTTTCCAGGACCTGGGGGGCTAGCTGCCGTTAAGATAAGGTCATTCATTACCTCTAATAAAACCTGAGTCCTGGGGATCCCTGGGTGGCTCAGCAGTTTAGCTCCGCCTTCAGCCCAGGGCATGATCCTGGAGTCCCAGGATTGAGTCCCACGTTGGGCTCCTTGCATGGAGCCTGCTTCTCCCTCTGCCTGTGTCTCTGCATCTCTCTCTCTCTCTCTGTGTCTCTCATGAATAAATAAATAAAATCTTTTAAAAAAATATTTAAAAAAATAAATAAAACCTGAGTCCTGAGACCCTCCAGATGAATATCAGAGGGCCATAGGCTTGGGGGATGACCACCAACATGTGTCCTGGGGGTGGAGATACAGGAAGGTTCTAAAGGAATTTTTTTTTAAGATGTTACTTATTCATGATAGACACAGAGAAAGAGGCAGAGACACAGACAGAGGGAGAAGCAGGCTCCTCACAGGGAGCCCGACATGGGACTCAATCCCTGCACCCAGGATCTCGCTCCTAGCCAAAAGCAGACACCCAACCGCTGAGCCACCAAGGCGTCCCTCTAAAGGGATTTTTATATGTTAAAGACTCACAGGATCCTGGATGTCAGGCTAATATCAGGCTAAGGTTGCCTGCTGCCCTCAGCAGAGTATTAACATTGAGCAGCCGAGCTTCCAGAGGAAGGTCTCTCTGCCTCTTTCAAGGATTTGTCAATGGGCTGTGGGTACTAAAGAGGTTTAATTTTTCTACATTTCTTTTGCTTTTGTTCTCCCCATAATGGGACACTTCCTGTTTGAATGCAGATTTTTGTGTGAATGTAAGTTTCCATTTCTCTGGGAAAATGCCCAATGACATATACATTTGAGAGTCAAAACCCCAGCAGCCATTTGGCGACCTCATCAGAGAAACCTCCCCTGGAGGCCCATATACAGTAACACCCAATCACTTTCCACTTTCCACAATGGGATTCATTTCTCATGGCATCTCTCATACTATCCATCTATTTCTTGATTTGCTTATCGTCCATCTTTCCCTCTAGAAAGCAACTCCACGTGTCCAGACCTCTGTTTTGTTCCCTGCCATATCCTGGAGTTTAGAAGAGAGGCTAGCATATACTGGACAGTCAACAAACACTTGCTGAATAATGAATCAATGAAAAGCTCTCAGACATCTTTCCATATTAGTATGTATAGATTTGACTCATTCCTTTTGGTACTGACATACTATTCCATGGCATGCCCACACAGTATTTTCAACAACCTGTCCCCTGGAAGCATGCTTCTGTTAGTTCCAGTATTTTACAAACCCAAACAATGCCCTAATTGCAATCCTTAAATAATCAATCAACTTTGTTTACATGAGAGAGAAGTGGAGTGGATGATTCAAACATTTGTGCATTAAAATTACTTGTTAGCTATCACCAAATTATTCTCAGCAATGTTCTCCCAACTTATATTCATTCCCCAGCACACCAAGGGCTGACTTTCCTCACATTCTCACCAATACTGAGTATTGCCGAGCTTTGTAATCTTCACTAATCTCATAAATTACAAGCATCACATTATTTTATTCCATGAACAATGAGTGAGTTGAACTTCTTTTCACATGTTTATGAACCAACTGTTCTTTTTCCTATGTCTTACTTCCTCTGCATTTTAGTTATATTTCTGAAAGTATTTTGTCTCTCAAGGAAATTTATCCATTGTGTGTATTTGCAAAAAATACTTTTCCTAATTTTCCTTTATTGTTCGACTGTTTAAAGGTACTTTTCTGTATAGAAGTCATTTGCTTTTTAATTTTATGCAATCAAGTGTATCCACGTGTGGTTTCTGAGTTTGTGGTTATGTTTAGAAAGACCTTCCTCTAGATAACTTAAAAAAAAATCAACCAGTTTTTTTAAAAAGGGCTTTTCTATAAAAGAAATTTTAAAAATATAAGCCTTTTCACTGAGGGGCGCCTGTTGTGCCCAAGATTGTGAATCTGAGAAACCACCAAGGAGCCGACACAGATGCAAGTACACAAGGGTTTACTTACAAGCTCGAGCTTGGGTCCAAGTATACTCCACACAGCAGAGCAGGGGCTTGGACCCCGAAGTGGGTTACAGCTGGGTTTTTTATGGGCTGGTCTAGGGGATTTTCAGGAGGGGGGAGGAATTTTTTTTTCCAATATGGGGGAAAGGGTGGGGGAGTTTCTTAAGATCTGATACGGGATTCTCTGCCGAGGGCAATTCTGAACTGAGCTCTGTTGTCTTTCTGAAATGGGATTCCCTGCCGAGGGCATTCTGCAGTTTTTCCTGTAAAGTTCAGCTCTTATTCACAGGGGCCTAAGATGGCTGTACTTGTGCTAATGCTAACTTGAGGTGGAATGGCCTTAATTTTTCTCGGCCTCCACAGCGCCTGGGTGGCTCAGTTGGATAAGCGTTTGCCTTATCATGATCCCAGAGTCCCGGATTCGAACTCCATGTCAGGCTCCCTGCTCAGTGGGGAGTCTCCTTCTCCCTTTCCTTCTGCTCCTCCTCCCTGTTCATGCTCTCTCTCTCTCTCAAATAAATAAATAAAATCTTAAAACCTGGGACACCTAGGGGGCTCAGTGGTTTAGTATCTGCCGTAGGCTCAGGGTGTGGTCCTAGGGTCCTAGGATCAAGTCCTACATTGGGCTCCCCACAGGGAGCCTGCTTCTCCCCTCTGCCTATGTCTCTACCTCTCTCTGTGTTTCTCATGAATAAATAAATGAAATCTTAAAAAATAAAATAAAATAAAAATAAACCTTTCATCGATCTGAAATATATTTTGGTATAAGAAGTAAGATGGGGGCTCCTGGGTGGCTCAGTCAGCTAACTGTCCCAAGTCTTGACTTCGGCTCAGGTCATGATCCCAGGATCCTGGGATGGAGCCCCAAATGGGGCTCTGTACTCAGCCTGAAGTTGGCCTGTCCTTCTTCCTTTGTTCCTCCTCTACTGTCTTTCTGTCTCTTAAATAAATAAATAAAATATTTTAAGGAGGGGAGCATGCACCTGGGTGGCTCAGTCGGTTAAGCATCTGCCTTCAGCTCAGGTCATGATCTTAGGGTCCTGGGATCTGGCCGCATCAGACTCCTCAGCAAGGAGCCTGCTTCTCCCTCTCCCTCTGCCTGCTGCTGCCCCTACTTAAGCACTTCTCTCTCTGTGTCAAATAAATAGATTTTTTAAAAATCTTAAAAAAAAAAAAAGAAAGAAAGAAGATGGAATTTTTCCCCCGAAATAGCTGGCCAAATGTTCTAGGATCATTTACTGAATGTGCAAACACCAACCTGAAATTTTTCTTTTGTCTTGGACTAAATTCCTATTCAGATTTGGGCCTAGTCCTCAGCTTCTATTCTGTCCCACATCACATGGTAGAGGCAGAGAAGAGGAGCTACAGGAAGCAGCTATACCTTAGGCCTCACCAAGTCCTACTCACCTTAGTGACCTGAGGATGAATGATCCAAGGAGGGAGGGCTCAACAGTGTTAAGTGCCTAAAAACCATCAGGATAAAGACTGAAGAGCATCCTCTGGATTTAGCTAATACTAGTAGAAATTACTGGTACCCCTAGGGTAGCTAGATTGAGTAAAGGGAGTAGGTAGGATAATTTTAAAATAAAATACTTTAGGGACATCTGGGTGAGCATCCAACAGATGTTGGCGAGGATGCAAAGAAAGGGGAACCCTCATGCACTGTTGGTGTGAATGTAAGCTGGTACAGACACTCTGGAAAACAAGGTGGAGGGAAGTTCCTCAAAAAGTTGAAAATACAGCTACCCTATGACCCAGCAATTTCATTACTAGGTATTTACCCCAAAGGTACAAATCCAAAGAGGCACCTGCACCCCAATATTCATAGCAGCAATGTGTACAATAGCCAAATTGTGGAAAGTGCCTAAATGTCCATCAACAGATAAATGCATAAAGATGTGGGATATACAGACAATAAAAAAAAAAAAAAAGAAATCTTGCCATTTGCAATGATGTGGATGGAGCTAAAGAATATTATGCTAAGAGAAATAAGTCAATCAGAGAAAGACAAATACCATATGACTTCACTTACATATGGGATTTAAGAAACAAAAGAGAGAAGCATAGGGGAAGGGAGGGAAAAAGAAAACAAGATGAAATCAGTGACGAGACAAACCATAAGAAACTCTTAATCATAGGAAACAAACAGAGTTGAAGGAGAGGAGATGGGTGGGGGATGGAATCATTAGGTGATGGGCATGAAGGAGGGCATATGATGTGATGAGTACTGGGTATTATAAAAGACTGATGAATCACTGAACTCAACCTCTGAAACTAATAATGAACTATATGTTAATTGATTCAATTTACATTTTAAAAATGTGGGAAAAATTTTTTCAAAAAATAATTGTATTTCTTAGTTAGGTTTAGCTTTTGTTGCATATGCAGACAATCCAAATAAGTGGCTTACACAAGACTGGCTTTAGTTTCTCTCACATATATGAAGTTTGATGCAAGCAGACTGCAGTGTATAATGACCCAAGCTTCTTTACCTCTCACTACACCATCCTAATTGGTTTCCAGTGTTCAAGATTGCTTCATGGTTCAGGACAGCTGCTCAAGCTCCTACCATCCTGTGCACATTCCGGCTGGAAGAAGAAGGAAGGACAAAGGTTAATCCTAGTGTTAGAACTGGCAATTAGTGAGGCTCCAATGGGATGCCTGGAGGCCAGCAAGGAAGAGGCCATGGCCAGCCGTCGGGGAAGGTCCAGGCCTGTCCTGGAAGCACTCCAGGAGGAGCCAGATCATACCAGATGGGCCCCAGATGGCAGCGCTTGACAGGAACCCCTGAGCAGGTTAGGAAGAAAAGATGCGGAAACCTTGCTTCCAAGAAATCCTTGCACTAGTTAACAGCTCTGTGAAAGGTAGAAGGTGAACTCCCCAGGCACTGAGCTCTCTGGCTTGCACACTCCCTCTCCCTCTCTATACCCTCTGGCCCTCTCTGTTTCTTGCTTTCTTGCTCTTACATCTCCAGGTGGTACTTTCACTTTAATAAACGTTCCCACTTGTGCCGCTCATCCACTGTGCTGTGTGTCTGTCCTTGAATTCTTTGTTGTGATAAGATCAAGGACCTTCAGTGACATCTTTGGGCCAGGCTGGGTCAAGGCCTCAGGGCCTGGGGTCTCCACATTCCACCCAGCAGCATATCCATAAGCAGCTAGATGAGGTTTCATACTGAGCATTGCCATCATGAGCCTATCTCAGTACTGGCAGCAAAGTGGCCTGGGAAGTATCTTTTAGTGGAGCATATTACTACCTGGAATAAAACTTGACAGAAGCAGGGGTGCCTGGATGGCTCAGTGGTTGAGCATCTGCCTTTGGCCCAGGGCATGATCCTCGAGTCCCAGGATGGAGTCCCAGGATGGAGTCCCAGGATGGAGTCCCAGGATGGAGTCCCAGGATCGAGTCCCATGTTGGGCTCCCTGCATGGCCCCTGGTTCTCCCTCTGCCTATGTCTCTGCCTCTCTCTCTGTAGGTCTCACGAATGAATGAATGAGTAAATAAAATCTTAAAAAAAAAAAAAACTTGACAGGAGTAGAAATTATCTATAAATTAGTTCAACAGCAGTCCTTTCTATGTTGTATTAAGATCGAAAGCACTTATTAAAATAAATAGGTGTCCCAGAAGTCCCAAACTGGAGGCCAGGAAGTCATGTCATCCGCAGAGATGATTTCACAATTTTTAGTTTTCAACACTTAAAATGCAGTAAGTTTCATACAAAACTCCAGATCTCGGGATCCCTGGGTGGCGCAGCGGTTTGGTGCCTGCCTTTGGCCCAGGGCGTGATCCTGGAGACTTGGGATCGAGTCCCACGTCGGGCTCCCGGTGCATGGAGCCTGCTTCTCCCTCTGCCTGTGTCTCTGCCTCTCTTTCTCTGTGTGTGTGACTATCATAAATAAAAATAAAAAAAATAAAAAAAAAAAACACACAAAAACTCCAGATCTCTGGGGCACCTGGGCAGCTCTGCTGGTTAAACATCTTGCTCTGCCTCAGGTTGTGATCTCTGGGTCCTGGGATCCAGCCCCCACCGCCCCTTCCTCATTGCATCTGCTCTGTGCTCATTGCATCTCACTCAGCTGAGTGGAAGGAGAGAGGACTCTGTCCCTCTCCCTCTGCCCTTCCCCAGCATGTGAGCACGCTTTCTTTGACATAAATAAATGTTTAAAAAACTAAAAACAAAAAATCCTCCCAGATTTCTGCCTTCTCTTGAACTGAAAACTTGGCAATATGCTGGGCCCAGATTCTCAATGGCAATCCTTAGTGAGAGATGAGAGGTAGCTGCCTCGGGAGGACGTATGTCCTCTGTCACTGTCCCATCTTTCCCTACTGGTCCCTGGTCTGAGCTGCATCCTGGTCTGAGCCCCTCATTTAAGTTCCCTTCTTGCCTCTAATAGCCATTTATGTTTGCATGCCATTCCATTTACAAATATATAATAATGGTGGTTTTCAATGTAACTAGAGTGGGTCAAAACGGAGAGCATAGAGAGCCTGCAGAAGAGCATGGAGAGCCTGCAGAAGAGTCTCTTGTTGAGATACTTGAGCATCTCCTATGTTTCCTTATTTATAAAGTATGTTGGACTACGTGAAAGACAAAGTCACTGCCCACTTTAAATATAGGCCCTGATGGAGAACTTTGAGAGGTAAAGGTTCTTTTTTTTTTTTTTTTTAAGATTTTATTTATTTATTTATTTATGAGTGACAGAGAGGGGGCAGAAACACAGGCAGAGGGAGAAGCGAGCTCCATGCAGGAGGCACAACGTGGGTGGAACTCGATCCCGACTCCAGGATCACTCCCTGGGGGGAAGGCAGGTGCTAAACCGCTGAGCCACCCAGGGATCCCCTGAGGTAGGGGTTCTATGCAAGGCAAAGTCTCCCCTAGAAAATAACCAAGTCCTCAGAACTGGAGGTTCTGCGTGAACACGGGAGGCTGAGTGGAAGGAGAGAGGGCAGCGTAGTCAGTTCACTCAGATTATGCTCTAAGGATGGGGTAGGGTTGATGAGTTTGCAGAGGGCTGCGGTGGGCACAGCCAAAGCCTCAAGACCCTAAGTGCTCACCAGAGCCCCAAGCTCAAGGGTTTGGACAATGTCGTGGAGGCAGAAAAGGAAGCTTTGAAGATTTGTGAGTGAGAAGGGAGAGAATGAAAGGAGCATTTCAGAGTTTTCTAAGGATGCTGCTCACCTTTGGAGGTGTTCTCTAAGGACGTTAGAGAGAAAGACTTGCCATTGGGAAATTCGTGGAAATGCTTGTCACCCGGCTACTAACTCATCTAAAAAAACATCTGCAAGCTGACAATGTTGAAATGATTTCGGCCAAGGTGTCATCATGGAAATGAAAGAAAACAGAGGCACACGTTGAAAAATAAAGCAAGGCAAGGCTGTCTGCACTCAGTGAAATCCCGAGGATGAGGACGATTCTGAGGAACCAGCAAAGGAGACCAGGAAGTGGCAAGGTAGGGACGACAGGTCAGTGTGCTGGCTACTGCGAGGGCCTGGGGCGGCGGGATGGTGCTCTGGGCCCTGCAGGAAGGAGCACGCGCGCGCGCTAGGTCCCGTTCAAGGCCCCGCGCATTGGGCGTGCTCTGTGTTAACGGACGAACACCTATGGTCAAAACCTTACAAGACGGGATGAAGCCTCCCTCCTCGTTGAGGGTGCAAAGACCACCCTGTTTCTCCGAAGGGGAAGCCAGAGCTGGGGTGGGGAAGCACGTGGTTCCAGGGCAGCGGGAAGAGGCCGCGCTGGGCTCCTCGGCCTCCTTCCCCCCCTTCCGCCTTACACAGATGCTGCCTTCAGATAATTAAGGCTTTTTCTCTTTGGAAACACAATGGCGAGCGCCAGCGAGTGGGGCCGTTCGCTGGAGCGGCCCGTTGGGCTCGTCCCACCCTCCGGCCTCCCCGGCGGACGTCTCCTCCGCCCGCGCCGAGCGCGCTTTCCGGGCCGCGGGGAGGCCTGCGCGCAGAGCTGGGCACCCACAAAGGCCCGGGGGTGCAGGCCAGGCCGCGACCGCTCGGCGCGGGGACGCGGGGGTCTCCGGGCCCCGCCGCGCCCCCAGGCCCGCGGCCCGCGCGTGGGCCTCCCCAGGCGCTCCCCGAGCCTCGGAGCGCACCGCGGGAGGCCCGGCCAAGCCCCGCCCCCGGGCCGCCCCTTCCGCTCGCGCCGGGATCCGCTCGGACGCCGCCACGTTGTCCTGCGCGCGTCCGGCCGGCGGCGGCCCTCGGCGGCCCAGTCGCGCATCCCGGGGCTCCGCGGGGCCGCAGGACCCCAGGGCCGCTGGGCGGGGCCGCGACGCACGGAGGGACGGGGAGGGAGGGCCGCGCGGGGGCCGTGCGCGTTGGGGACCCGGGGCGGGAGGGGCCGCCTGCCCGCGCCGCCCGGAAGCCGCGAGCGGGAGGGCGCGCGGGTGAGCGGGATCCGCGGAGAGCCGGCGCCGGGGCCCATGCCCGTGCGCCCCCGCGGGCCCGCGTCATGGCCTCCGGGAGCGTGGCCGAGTGCCTGCAGCAGGAGACCACCTGCCCCGTGTGCCTGCAGTACTTCGCGGAGCCCATGATGCTCGACTGCGGCCACAACATCTGTTGCGCGTGCCTGGCCCGCTGCTGGGGCGCGGCGGAGACCAACGTGTCGTGCCCGCAGTGCCGGGAGACCTTCCCGCAGCGCCACATGCGGCCCAACCGGCACCTGGCCAACGTGACCCAGCTGGTGAAGCAGCTGCGCACCGAGCGGCCGTCGGGGCCCGGGGGCGAGATGGGCGTGTGCGAGAAGCACCGCGAGCCGCTGAAGCTGTACTGCGAGGAGGACCAGATGCCCATCTGCGTGGTGTGCGACCGCTCCCGGGAGCACCGCGGCCACAGCGTGCTCCCGCTCGAGGAGGCGGTGGAGGGCTTCAAGGTAAGGGCCGCGCCGGGGCGGGCGGGCGGGGCGCGAGCGGACAAAGGAGCAGAGGCCGAGAGGCTGCCTCCTCTCCACCTAGAAAATGGCTGAGCCGGACGCGTGCTTTGCAGCCGTCATTTCCTTTCTCTACGCGGAGCCTCGGCGCGCGGGTTTGCGAGAACCTGTAGCTGCCGAGGGAGCCGGAGCCTCCCCGCCCCCACCCGCCCTTCCCGGGGGCCCCTGTGTTTACCCGCCCCCGGGCCCACGGCCCACGGCCCACGGCCCGAGAGAGACACCCTCCGTCCCTGCCTGACTGGAAGAAGGATATGCCCAAAAGCGCGCGCACACGGACACGCTCACGCTCCGGTCGGATCTCGGATGAGCTCAAACTGGGCGCACCAGCAGCAGGTACCCCGGGCTGTGTGCACCACTGGCAGGTGCCCAGCGCGCAGCCTGCAGGCATTTCCCAGCACTTCCCTGTGCTCCGTCCTGCCCTGGAAGCTCGCGCACTGCCCAGGTCAGCCGCCCCGACTCTAGACAGCACACCTACCAGGAAGCTCAGACAAAAGAAATGAGTGGGTAGCCCTTTGTGAACACAGAGTCAACAGCCTGGCACAAACAGTGACATGGAAACAAAGTATCGACTCCAACAGTTGTAACTACATTGGAGGAGCTAGCGTGCGGCGCGGTTCTGTGTGCTTGCAGGCTGCAGAAGGACAGGTGCAGAGTTAGGTCTGTTGAAACGTGAGTACATCTGTGCATAAGTAGTCACTTCACACTTGTGGTACTTTCAGATATAGTATTTCACTCATACTGGCAGTGTACTGGAGTTCACTCACACTCCAGTAGCTTGGGAAGGTGGTATTTGTGCAGGTCACACATCAAGAAAACGAGAGAACTTCAATCATTTTCTTGGTATACTTCCATGGAGAGCCAGCCACACCTTAACTCTGAGCTTCCTCATCTACTCACCTTTCCACCAAGCCATGCAGTATCTTTCCAGGGACGGGCAGGTGACCCAGCGGTTTAAGATAAACACAGCTGAGCAGGGGTACTGTAATACCCTGTCCCTGGGAATGGCAGTGTAGTCCAGGGGCAGGTGCTCACCAGGGACTTGGCCTCAGGAGTGTGGGTTGTGTGCGTGGTAAGCACGTGGGCCATGCCGATGCCGAGGTCCCTAATCCTGAACCGTGCAGCTGTTTCTGCTTTTCTCAGGAGCAAATCCAGAACCAGCTGGACCACCTGAAAAGAGTCAAGGATTTAAAGAAGAGGCGGCGGGCACAGGGGGAGCAGGCACGAGCCGAACTTCTGGTAAGAGTCCTGGGAATTCACAGGTACTATCATGTTTGTTGGTGGCTCTGTCCTCTGTAAGTCTGAAGTCACTTAACTGTATCCAGTCAGGTCACTCAGAACCTAGGTGTGGGTGACACAGCCCTGGGTGGCATTTGGGAACTCTCCTGGAGAGCCAAGGGATTCCCACATTTTGGAGAGAGAGATGGAAGAGCTGAGGTTGGCACCCCTGTGGATCTGACCTACCAAAAGTTTAACCTGCTTGACTTGTATAGATCAGAGTTGATCCTGGGTGAAATTCCTAGGCACAGCTAGCTTTCCTTGGTGCCATTCTGCAGACAGATGGTGATGGTGGCTGATCCAGTGGCTCTAGCTAGTGACTGACGTGCTCATTTGTAATGGAATGTTTGAAGTTTTTGTTTTGACAACCCAAAAAAAAAAAAGGAGACTTTTATATATATAACCTTATATCTACCATATAGGTGCCTAAGCAATTTTTTTAACAGTAAATAAATTATTAGCAATTCCCAAGAGGTGCTTCCATCTGAAAAGCAAACTCTTAGTGGTGTCTAGCATCATCTTGTGAAATTCTGTCAGTCCTGACCAGGGTGAAGTAAACAACTTTGGGGCAGGGAACTTATTCTCATGGTGCCTTCGGATGCCACCGTCTGTTCTGCCCACACAATCTGCTGAGACCTCACCTCCCCTAGCTTGAGAAGAGGGCAGATGGATGGAGAATCTCCCGGTGTGCCTGAGTGGACTCAGATTATCATGCACACAACCAATGTGTCGTCCTCTGTGGGAAGATTGTCAGAGGAGAATCCGGACATTTGGACATACTTCTTGGCTGAGACAGCTGGGTAGATGGCGTGATACGCCTTCTCTGGGCCTGTCTCCTCTGTGAAATGGGTTTTTAGCAAGGCTAGTACTGCTGTCTCCTTCCCTTCCGTGGTGTGGCGGTGTTTCTCTAGTTGTCACTTGAGGAATTGAGTGACTGGGGAGGGGAGGGCAGAGCTGCTGAAATGTCCTGCAGTGCAAGGGATAGTTCCCTGCCAGGCAGAGTCCCCCCACCAGCGTGCCAGGAGCAGCCCCTTCCAGAAGCGCTGGGTCTTTTTCAGCTTTACTTTTCTGTTTCTGAGGTTGCACTGTGTCATTTATGCCTTTGAAAGACTTTAGGTAAGGAGAGGTGAGACCTTACCAAAAGGATGCGAAACAGGTTTGTGTTCACTCCTCGGTGTGTTGCACAGAGAGTGCTTAGGAAGGTGGTGAGAAGAGTGGGTCATGGGAAAGGTTCTCAGGAAGAGTGGAGCTCAGGACAGGTGTCAACAAACATCTGTAAAGGGCCACATAGTCAGGATTTTTGACTCCGTGGGCCACTTAGTCTATGTCACAACTACTCAACTCTGTCGTGACAGCTGAAGGCAGCATAATATAATATGTGAATGATGGGTGTGGCTGGGCCCCAGGAAAACTTAATTCCCCAGGAGTAAACAAAGGGAGCTTGGCTGACACTTTGTTTAGCAGAGAGCCTCAGGGTTTTGGCAGTGGGAGGTAGATAGAGAAGGAAGGGTAGACTAGTTTTGGCAAACATCTGTTCCAGAAGGGCACCACACCCATAGCCAATGAGGGTAGGTGATGAACAGCCCTGGTGGCCAGAAAGGGGGTGAGGGCCGCACGGGAAGGGCCTTGGTGACGTGGTTGCAGTCATGATGCGAGGATTGAGTGTCCCAGTCCACCCCACATGGCATGTATCTGAACCCAGTCACTTCCCTTTCACGGCTCCTAGTTGCAGGAAAGTCTTGCCCCACCCTGGCCTTCCAGGCAAGGTGTGTTCTCTCTTACCTCTTCTGGCTTCTCCCTCAAAACTTAGGTGCTTTGCCAGACACCATCGTTCACCATCTCTCCCGTCGTTTCTTCTGCCAGGAAAGCGTGTCTACCCTTTGACCACATGGTGAACCCCTGTTTCTCCAACCACACTGTGTGTGTTACATTGCCTCTGTGAAGGCTGTACCAGCTTCTCCCACTGCAGGCCATCCTGTCCTCACTACCTGTGGTTGCATGTGTCATGTGAACCGGGCTCTCCTGTGACTATATTCCTTATTTCTGGGGTAACTCACTTCTCAGCCATTGTGTCTAGTCGGTAAAGCCTGAGACCAGGAGTGAATGAACAGGATGCTTGTTTTAGCATGCCGGGACAAGATGATGAGGTCTCAGGGTAGGTAGTCAGGGACAGACATGAAGGGCTCTAGAAGGGAGCCTTCTGTCCTTCAGTACCCTCCCCTGTCATCTACGCAGAGCCTGACCCAGATGGAGAGGGAGAAGATTGTCTGGGAGTTTGAGCAGCTCTATCACTCCTTGAAGGAACATGAGTATCGCCTCCTGGCCCGCCTTGAGGAGCTAGACTTGGCCATCTACAACAGCATCAACGGTGCCATCACCCAGTTCTCCTGCAACATCTCCCACTTGAGTAGCCTGATTGCCCAGCTAGAAGAGAAGCAGCAGCAGCCCACCAGGGAGCTCCTGCAGGTAAGGCATGGAGGTGTGGAGTGTCCCACAAACGTGGCTCCTGCCAAAAAGTCTCCCTTCCCTCTTTGCTAGGCAGTATGGAGCACCTCCCCCTCCCCGCCCCGGTCAACTCTAGGAGTAACAAGCCCTAGCTCAGCTCTCTGGGCTTGTCAGAGAGAAAACATGCATAACAGAAGTTCCAGTTGACACAACTTGGATCGGTCAGTTGCATTGTCTCACGGGAAGGGCAAGAGGAAGACCTAATGCCTAGGCCTGTCCTGCACCCACACGTGGTCTGATCACACTCTTGACCTCTCTGGGCCTCAGTGACCTGATCTACTCCTGGTGTAATGGGAGGTTCAGCCTACATGCCATTTAAAGATTTGAGTAAAGATACTCAGTGAAATGTCCTGTAATTTTAACATATATGTGTACATTAGCACAGCCACAAAACTGAGCACTGGAGCAGGTGGTTGGCCCAAGCGGTCCCTGTGATTTAAGCTGGGTGTAGTTACAAAGCTGCATTGACCTAACCTGGCAAGGCCACAGGAAATGTGCTGTTGTTCATTGAGTGCATATGAATTGTCTTTTCTGGGTCCGGCAGTATTCTGGGCACTGGGATTAAGTGGTGAAAAGCTGTCCTGAAATGTATATTCTAATGTCAGAGTCAGGTACTAAAGAGAACAGTGGGTGTAATGGGTGTTCATAAATGCCATTAAAAGGGATGATGGCATAGGGCACAGGTCAGCAAACCACTCCACCACCTGTTTTTGTATGTCCTTCAGGCTAAGTGGTTTTTACAGTTTGGGAGGGGTTTTTTTTTTTGTTTTTTTTTTAATAGGAGGAGTGGAGGAAGAGGGGAAGAGAGAATTTTTTTTAAAGATGTTATTTATTCAATTCATTCATTCATTCATTCACTCACGAGAGTGAGAGAGAGAGAGGGAGAAGCAGGTGCATCGCAGGGAGCCCGATGCGGGACTCGATTGCCAGACTGGGATCACACCTTGAGCCGAAGGCTGAGGCTCAACTGCTGAGCCACCCAGGTGTCCTGGGAAGAGAGAACCTTAAGTAGGCTTTATACTCAGTGCAGAAACTATTGTGGGACTTAGTCTCATGACCCTGAGATCATGACCTGAGCCAAAATCAAGAGTCAGACACTTCACCAACTTAGCCACCCAAGGCCCCCTGGTTTTTACAGTTTTAAACGTTTGGAGAAAATCTGAAGATTTTATTTCATGGTATATGAAATTCTATAAAACTCAAACTTTGTTGTCTGCATTTTATTGGCACTTAGCCACTTGCATTCCTGTACATACTGTGTGCATTGTTACTTTCCCACTGCCACAGCAGAGCAGAGTTAAAAACCCAAAATATGTACTATTTGGCTTTTCAGAAAAAGTTTATTGAGTCCTGCTTTAGACTAATAAGAAGGCCTAGCCTTGAGCCTTAATGACCACCAGTATTTAATTGCCAGGGAGGAAAGGAGGAGTTTGCAAAGTGAACACTTGATCAGAGAAGCAGAAAGTGACCAGGAAGGAGGAGTGGACAGCAGAGTCTCATGCAGTTAAGGGCTGACACGCATTTGGTTTAAAGCCACAGGCATTGCTAATGCCCTCAGAAGTGCCACAGTAAACACTTAACACTTCCCTAAGGAACCATCCTAGGGACAGTGGTGACTGGCAGGGTGTGTGACCACTGTAGGAATGGGTGTCTGGGTTAAGGGGTAAGACCATAAGGAGAGGTGGGGATTGTGGGACTTTGTGGGAAGGGATGCTTAAAGAAACAAACTAAACATATTGTCAAAGATCATGTGGGAGGAGAGTCTGTTGTAAGGATCTGGGTGAGGAAAGTCATTGAAGCTGTAAAATTAATGAACTTATCACTAATGTCTGTGTCAGAAAAGATGGAAGGGAAAGGGGACTAGGCACATGTATAGGATGTAGTTTTGGAAGATCTTTGGGAAGAGAGGAGGGTGGGGGGGAGGTGGGGATGCAGGCAGGTTGAGGTTTGGTAGCAAAAACGTGGTAGCTTTTATTGTCTTGACGTGGGAAAGCAGGGTCATCTGTGGCCGCAGAACAGGAATCAGGAAAGTCACTCACTTTAAAGAATAAGGGGAAGTTTTGAAAATACTCTTTTAGAGTATGGGAAGACCAGGTGATTTGTGAGCTACTGGAGGAACACTTGGTCGGTGAACGTCGCCCCAGTCAGCCTTGCTGTGATGTTGTCTTCCATCCTGCCTTCTGAGACCATCACTGCTCTGTTGACGTCATAGGGAAAGCAGGTAGTGGGTGCATTCAGGATTACGGCTTTAGGAGATAGCAGCACTGAGGGTTTTGGTTTGTTATTATAAAATTCACATAAGTTCATCATTTCTAAGTGTTTGACTCAGTAGCATTTAGTAAACTCACAGTGTTGTTTGATCATCACAACTGTACAGGTCTTGAATACTGTTATCACCTCAAAAGGAAACCTTGTATCCATTAAATACATAGTCATTCTTCCTTTCTGCTGTTGTCTCCCCACGTTTGCCTACAAGTACAGTCCTACAGCATGTGGCCTTTTGTATCTGACTTCCTTCACTTGCCATACTTTTTTCAAGGTTCCTCGGTGTTCTAGCATGGATTGATACTTCATTTCTTTGTATGGCTGGATAATATTCTATAATATGGGTAAACACCACGTGTTGTTTCACTTGTGTTGCATTCATGAATTGACGGACATTTGCTTTGTTTCCAAACCTTCTGGCAATTGTGAATAGTGTTCTGTGAATATTAACACCATGATAGGCTTCACCAATTTGTTGCATCATCTGTGCAGGGGATGTGTTCCAGTTTGAGTTTATGTGCTGCCAAAGTGAGCATTAGAGGTTTAAATTTTTTTTTTTTTTTTTTTTAAGATATTTGTGAGGACATTTTTGAACAGATGGGGTCTGTTAAAGAAAGAGGGGTCATGGACATGGAATGAGAGGGAGAGAGATGGTCTTGATCATTTCCAGAGAGTGGTTATGATGGATGCCATTGTAAAAGCAAGCTAATTCCTACGTAATGAAATATTGGAGGCTTTCCTGCTGAGGTGGGGAACAGGACAAGATGCCCACTATTGTCTACCTCTATTTAACATTGTACTGGAGGTTTTAACTAATATAATTAGATAAAACAATTGCAAGCATAGGAATTGGAAAAGACGGGGCACCTTGCTGACTTAGCTGGTGGAGCATGTGACTCTTGATCTTGGGGTTAGTTTGAGCTCCATGTTGGGTGTAGAGTTTACTTAAAAATAGAATCTTTTTTTTTTTTTTTAAGATTATTTATTTATTTATTTATTCATGAGAGAGACAGAGGGTGGGGCAGAGACACAGGCAGAGGGAGAAGCAGGCTCCTCCCAGGGAGCCTGATGCAGGACTTGATCCCAGGACCCCAGGATCACACCCTGAGCCAAAGACAGACGCTCAGTTGCGAAGCCACCCAGGTATCCCAAGACAGTTTAGAAAAGGGTACTCCATTTCCAATTGCAAAAAGAAAAAAGGTAAAGTAATAAGACATTTTTTGTTCTTGGCCAAGATATGTTGACATTATCACATTGTCAGTTCTTTATAAATTAATGTATAAACTTAGTGCAATCCCAACAAAAACAGAACACACTTTTTCTAGAGCTAAACAGATTGATAGTAAGGTTCAGATAGAAAAATAATAGCTGGGAAACTGAGAAAGAAGAGCTGTGGGTGGGAACTGGCACTATTAGACATTAAAATATACACAGTGCCTGTGTAACCAAACCAGCTGGTAACAGCTCAGCAGAAAAACACACATACACACTGTCACCATTCAAAAGACCAGTGTGAAGGGGCACCTGGGTGGCTGTGCATCTGACTCTTGATTTCGGCTTAGGTCATGATCTCACAGCCTCCATGCTCAGTGGAGACTCTGCTTGAAATTCTCCCTCTCCTTCTGCTCCTGTGTGCTCTTTTTCTCTCAAATAATAAATAAATCTTCAAAAGACCAGTGCCAAATTGAAAGAAAATTGTAGCAAATATCACAAATGGAGATAATAGAAATAATATATAAAGAACGTTTAAAAAATTAAGAGGGAGGGAAAAGACAAGTTCTTTAGAAAAATGAGCACAAGATATGAACAGGCAATTTGCAAAAGAACTGTAAAATTGGACTAGGAACTTGCGAAAAAGTGTTCTACTGTACTTTTAATAAGATCCAAATAAAAACCATGCTCTAATACCCTTTTTCCCCCATTAGAATAGAAATTTTTTTTTTTTTTTTTTTTAGCAAAATTTTCTTAATTCAGTACACTGTTAGCAAGGATGTGGGAGAGAGAATCTCATATGCTGGTAGGAAGACAAATTGTTTTGGCAGCATACATGCAGTTAGAATTTTTTTAACACTATTTATTTATGAGAGACACAGAGAGAAGCAGAGACAAAAGCAGAGGAAGAAGCAGGCTCCCTGTGGGGAGCCCAGTGCGACTCTATCCCAGGACCCCGGGATCATGACATGAGCAGAAGGCAGACACTCAACCACTGAGCTACCCCGGTGCCCCCATGCAGTTAGAATTTGACCAAGAATCCTTTCAGGAATTTACTTTGAAGATATATCGACACATGAAAATATGTACAAAAATACATATGCACAAAGTTACTCAATGTAACATTGTAATTGCGAAATATTGGAAAAACCCACCTATCAAACCGAGAATAGTGGTGGAATCAGTGGTGGAATCGACTGTGTGTACATACAGTGGGATGCTGTGCAGCTGTCAAGAGAGTAAGGAAGAGACTCATGAAGTAATAGAGAGTGGTCTCCAGGAGTGGATTGTTAAGTGAAAAATCATAGTGCAGGATCTAGAGTGTGCTACTTTTTGTGTAGGAAAAAAGATAATTGGAACATCTTGTATTTGCTTATTTTTGCAGAGGAAACAGTAGAAGAATAAACCAGATGGGAATGGGGAAAATGGGATGGGAAGGGATAGGATAAAAAGTGACAGATACTCTGTGGCCAAGTTTCAGACTTTTTGTGCATCAAAGTAAATAAGAACAGTGATAGATTATAACCTGTTAAATAAAATAAGAATATATGAGTCAATACTACTAATAAACAGGCAGAAATTACCTTTTTTCTAAAAAAAAAAAAAATATATATATATATATATATATATTATTTATTTTTTTCATGAGAGAGACAGAGAGAGGCAGGCTCCTTACAGGGAGCCCAATGCAGGACTGGATCCCCAGACTGGATCACGCCCTGAGCCAAAGGCAGCTAGCTGCTCAACCGCTGAGCCACCCAGGTGTCCCAAAATTACTCTTTCTGTAGGATGTCGACTAAGTGATATAGAAGGAATTTTGAAGCTAACCAATGACCCTTTAGTAACCATCGTAGTAAAATTTAATTCAGACAGTAATAATCAGTGGATGCTAAGTCTAAGGGAGGAAGTTTATAAAGAATGCCCCATTGACATAGTTTCAAAGTATCAGTTTTGGATTACTTATTAGTTATAAGAGGAAAGGTAGTGGCTATACAATGATCAGAATTGCCCCAGTAAGGGGCAACTGAGTATCATGTACCTTTAGAAGGATATACCACTGGGTGCCTGGGTAACTCAGTTGGTTAAGTATTGGACTCTTGTTTCAGCTCAAGTCTTGATATCAGGGTCCTGGGATTAAGCCCTGCATCAGGCTCCATGCTCATTGGGGCATCTGCTTCTCCCTCTGCCTCTACCCCTCCCCCCTGCTTGTGCGTTCTGTCTCTCAAATAAATAAGTGAAATCTTAAAAAAAAAAAAAGAAGAAGAAGAAGAAGAACATACCATACACCAGTTAAAGATGATACAGCCTGGATTTAATCATGAGGGGAATATCTGACAAACTCCAAAGGAAGGATGATATCCTGTAGAATAAACAACCTATATTAAACCAGTGTCAGTGTCACAAAAGACAAATCAGCCCTAAGGAGCCATTCCAGATATGCATGGTGATAGCTGAGTGTGGTGAATGGTCATGGATTACCGAGCAGGGAAGAGAGTAGCTGAAGATCACTTTATTAAGGTGATTGGTTAAGGGCCTGCCTTTGGCCCAGGGTGCAGTCCTGGAGTCCCGGGATTGAGTCCCACGTCAGGCTTCTGGCATGGAGCCTGCTTCTCCCTCTGCCTAAGTCTCTGCCTCTCTCTCTCTCTCTCTCTACGTCTATCATGAATAAATAAATATAATCTTAAAAAAAATAAGGTGATTGGTTAAACTAGAGTATGGACTGGGTTAGATAAAGGTTTTCTTAGATCATTGATCATTAGATCCATGTTCCTTATTCTGGATTGAATAACTACTGTGGTTATGTGAGAAAATGTACTTATCCTTAGGAAAAACACACAGAAGTATTAATGGGGCAAAGATACAGCATAGAATGTAAATAGTGATCTCTCAAATGGTTCTGCATATAAATGTGGTTATAAAATCTGGAAAATTGGGGATCCCTGGGTGGCTCGGCGGTTTGGTGCCTGCCTTCAGCTCAGGGTGTGGTCCCGGGATCAGGTCCCACATCAAGCTCCTTGCATGGAGCCTGCTTCTCCCCCTGCCTGTGTCTCTGCCTCTCTCTCTCTCTCTCTCTCTCTCTCTCGAATAAATGAATAAAATCTTAAAAAAAAAATCTGGAAAGTCTGGGAAGGGGTATCCAGGAGCTCTGTACTAGCAGCTTTTCTGTGTATTTGAAATTATTTCACAATAAAAAGTTAAAGCAAGCTGGACAAGTAGGCAGTTGTGGTCTGAGGGTGGGATACTGGAGTTTGGAAATTTGAAATCGTGAGATCCTGGGCCAGTGGGGCAGAAGCAGGACAGAGGAGATGCTGGGAGTGCAAACTGTGCATCTCACTTTGCTCACCCTGACTCTAGGTCCTGGGCTGAGTTGTGGTCCTTGTCTCCCTGGCTTTTCGTAGGAGGGCCAGCTGGTTCCTGGGTTTCCAACCAACATCTGAAGGAAAACTGAAGCTACGAGGTCTCATGGTTATCTTTTCCTTTCTCTTGTAGGACATCGGGGACACACTGAGCAGGTACGGTGTTCTCTCTCTCCAGTGCTCAGTCACACAGGAGGATGTTTCCCTTAGACTCATAAATCCTGAAAGGAGCCAGAGAAGGACATCTGACGAGAGTGAAACACAGCCTGCCCGTCTCTGGACCAAGTCACTGGTGTGCAGAGAGCTGGATGGACCACAGTTCTGCTTAGTAAACTCAGGAATTACTGACAAACTGCGGGTGAATGAGTACCTGTGATTTGTGAGGACACATCTGTGGAGAGCAAAGGCTCACACAGAGCTGGCCAAAGTGCAAGGGTTTCAGAGTCCTCTCCCCAACTGTATGATGGGGAAAATATGGCCTAAGAGGAGTGTGGGTGGCTCAGAGTTGCAGAATCAGTGCTAACTTACCTGATACAGGCTCCTGTTCTCATTCCTTCTTGGCTGTGTGATCTGATGGGGACGGGGAGGAGCGGGCCAGATGCCAAAGTTCACCTGTGTTTGCAGGACAGACAGGGGCCCATGGGCTGGGGTTTGGTGCAGCAGCATCTACAGGGGCAGAGGCTGACTTAGAAGGAGCTGAACTTTCAGATTGTTTAAAACACTGCACAGTACAAGCCCTCCAGAGAAATGAGCTGGGCCAGGGCCTCATAGATAGAGTAGGTTGGCTGGGAGTGCCACATGGAGAGATTCTGGGGTAAAATCGAGGGTTTGAGGGAGATGAATTGGAGCGTGTCCAGTCCCAGCCAGATGGCCCCAGTGATCCCTGCCCTTACAGTCACTGATGCCGGTCCAGTTCTGGCCTGACATGGGGAGATAGACCCTTCAGAGCCCAGCGTTTTATGACATTAATGTTGGGGTCTGGCTGTATGAGATAGGAAACCAAAAATTTCGTTGGCTTAAAGCTGAAACATAATTTCAGAAATTGCCACCTGTGAGGAAGGTGCAGGTGTAGGTAGCCAGGGGCGGAGCAGGGAGTTTCCTTCTTTCCGCTCTCCTGCTGTCCTTGAAGTCCCGGTCCAGGATGGTTGCTGGAACGCCAGCCAGCATGAGGGTGATAAGTACGTCACAGCACGCTCCCCCTGAAGTAGGCTTCGCAGATTGTCATGAGACACTCCTTCCCTCTTACTGGCCAGAGCTCAGTCACAGGGTTGCATCTAGACGGGGCAGCCGTGAGCGCGGTGTAACTTGGGAGATGGGAGATGGGATATTGGGGAGGCAGCTGGCAGTCATGGATCATGGACCCCCTGAACAGGGTGGGTGCCAATCTGCCTGAAAAGGGTTCTTACCTCTGGATTGTTGCCCACCATGAAGCTCAAGGACTTTGTCATGGAATCTTTTGCTTTCTGGCACGGTCAGCCTTCTATTCGGTTTAATTCAGTAAACCTTTTTGAGGACAAGCCATTTGAAAATCCATGAGCTAGGTCCTGTTGGGGGAATGGAGATGAGGAAGCTGTTTCTCCTGCTTTTGTCCAGAGGATCACAGTCTAGGCAGAGAAGAGGGAAAAGGCTGTAGGGGCTGCTTTAAACACTGTTGGTCATTTTAACCCAGACTTTGTCTGGGCTTCTGAAGTCATAGGGTTAGAGGAGGGGAGGGATTCACTCCTTTTTTTTTTTTTTTTTCTTTTTTTTTTTAGAGCTGAAAGAATCCGGATCCCTGAGCCCTGGATCACACCTCCAGATCTGCAGGAGAAAATCCACATTTTTGCACAAAAATGTCTGTTCTTGACGGAAAGTCTGAAGCAGTTCACAGGTAACAGGAAGATAGGGATCCCTTAGGGGAAATGCATTCATGCTCTGAATATCTGTCTTGCTTGCCTGTCCAGCCGGATATGAGATGCAAACTGAATGTCTTCTCTTCTCCACTTAGAAAAAATGCAGTCAGATATGGAGAAAATCCAAGGTAAATTTCTATATTTCCTGGGCTTTTGATGTTGAAGTTTCCTGGGCAAGTGATCATCTACTTTAAAGGTGCGGGAAAATGAGAAGGAGTGACACCATTGGCTAGCCTTCTCTGATCTGCTTCTTCCTTTTGCTTTAGTCATCTCAATTGATAGTCTTTTTTTTTTAATTTGAAGTCAGTGTACTCAGTTCTCAGTCTATATTGATGGGGGTGAAAAACAGCAACCCAAAAATTAATTAATCCAGAATTTGCTTAATTCTTTTCTAATTGGGAAAAGAATGAACAGAAACTCTCCTAATTGTGTTTCATCAGAGCCGGTGTTCAAGGTTATAACTTGCTGAGTCCCTCCTGCTCATGGGCATTGGTGCTGACCAGGGTGGGGGGTCAAACAGCCCCCGGGGGAGTAATAGCAGGAATCAGGCCACCCTGGGCCACTGCTGGCTCTTAGGAAGGATTCCACACTGATTTCCTCGTCTGCAAAAATGAGGAAAAGAATTGTTCTTACCTCAAGAGGTTGTTGGGTTAAGTTCCGAAAGCCTTGAGAATGGAGCCTGACATATACAAACATAAATACAAGGTTTATTTAAGTAAAGTGGTTTGGGTAGTAAAGGGAAGCCCCTTCTAAATGTAAAATTTTCTGTTCATGAGCCTCATTCAGTTAGGAGTTGGTTATATCCTAAGTGCTGAAATTCCTAGACAGTCCAATGGAATCTGAAACCTTCACATGTAGGCAAACCCCCTCTTCTTTGTTACAAATGACAAATCCCCATAATCTCTGCTGTTTCCTGTATGTTGTATAGACTAAGACCTTCTTTGCAGTTTATCTTTCCAGATACATACTTTTTTGGCCTCTAGCAACATACGTAGGGGACACTCCAATGCCTTCCACAGGCAAACAAAATAGGGAGAAACTGCCCTAAATACAGTGGGTAATACCGGAAGTGGTCAGTTCAAGCGTGAATTCCCTTGAATTTGAATCTGGCCTCATTAATTTTTCCTACTCTCCCCCCACCTGAAAGCCTCATGAGGGCTTATTTGTGAACATGCTTTGTCCACTGCTCAGTACTTCTTGTGTCAGTGCTGGCATTTGCCCTGGCGTGGTGGTGGGTATCGCCCACGGAGCCACCCAGCCCTTAGAACACAGGTGGCTTCTGAAGGCCAAGAGTTGTGCATGAGAAAAACAGCAACCCAAAATGAGGTGGATTGGAAGAGCATTTCACTGGAGGGTGGATTCCCTGACCTTGGTTCAGTTTGATCCCATTTGCTACCAAAATTCCCTGTCCCTCTTCCTGTAGAGCTCTCGGTTGAACGATGTTGGGTCAAGAAATCAGTATACAGCTGACAACAGGAATGCAGGGCTGATGAAACTGTAGCTTTGTGGAGACTCTTTTTTTTTTTTTTTTTTGTGGAGACTCTTAATGAGAGTCTCTGCTCAGGTATCTCGGAAATACTCACTTGGTGTCTGTTAACTACTACTCTCTTGTTCTTTCAGAATTGAGAGAGGCTCAGTTATACTCAGGTAGGTGATGGAGATAAAACCATATGGAAACAGGAATAAAGGTCCTGAAAACCTAACTACCATTATGAATGATTTGGGAAATTGCCTAAATTGGGGTTCTTTGGATTATGTATGCAAAAGTGATAAACAGCAACCACAAAAATACTATTGATTGTTTCCATGTGTTGGCAATATCTTTGCCTCCTAAAATACCTCAAGGCCAAAGCCAGGGACCTCTGAAATAGAAAATCCAGCTGAGGTGCTTGAGTAGGAATTGCAGCCCCCAAAAGAGGAGCACTGCTATAGGGCATCGTTCCTGTGCTTGGGGGAGGGGGTAGGTCAGAGCCTCGGGGCAGCCCCTCCCTGAGCTGGGGCAGGAGCTGAGCTGTCCTACCCCTTGACCATCAGTGTCACTGAGGGGTCAGGAGCCTGAGTAGATCTGTGGTCCCAGAAGTCTTCACATCTTAGGTATGTACTTAGCACAGTTCCATGGAATCCTCCCCATGAAGGGAGGCATACAGCAGGTCTTCCAATGGTGTCCACCACTGTGACCCATATTTTGTTCTAGTAAGTATGAGCTGAATACCTTGCATATGACCTATACCGTCTAGCATCATACAGGGCTCTGTGGGGGGAACAAAGCATAAGACACAGTGTGTGATGGGAAGTACGCGGCATACCCAAAGGCACAGGGCGCTGCTGTACACAGGTTGTTGAACCACAAATCTACGATCTGGGGCTCCTGGTTATCAGTTGCTTTCGTGAACCTTTCATGGAGGCCATTTAGCCTGTCTGAGCTGTGGTTTAGAGAGAGAATGTTTTAAAGCAGGAAAGTACCACATGACTGCAAAATGCTGTCATACTGATCACCCAAGTACATGACTCAGATGATAGAGTTTTAGGTTTAAGGGAGAGAGCATGTGATGACTTGGCTGGTTGACAGCAGCTTTTTGAGAAAGATGTGGGTGTTGTATTGGACATTAGAAAGAGATGAATGGGGTTTGCATGTGCTGAGTAAAGATCTCATGGAATGGAGGATATAAAAGACTGCTTTTCTTTTTTATAAGATTATTTATCTTAGGGTGTGTGCATGTGGGCAGAGGGGCAGAAGGAGAGGGAGAGAGAAACCCAAGCAGACTCCAAACTGAGCCCAGAGCCTGACATGAGGTTGATATCATGACCCTAAGATCACAACCTGACCCGAAAACTTAGAGTTGGACACTCCACCAACTGCACCCCCCCCCACCCCCAGGCACCATTAAAAGAGTGATACGGGTTTGTAGTCGCTTATCACATACCAAAGGCCCAAAATTTAAGTTGAGAATTCAGCTTATAATGGATAATGTGAGTTAAGATGTTAAAAGGAAGGGAATGGAGGTAAAATCTCAGTACTTTCAATATGTCCTGGTTTAGAAAGGTAGTCAGCTAATCCAAACAATACTTTTTGGAATGTCAACTCCAGGATGAATTTCACAAGATGAATGCGGTCTATTGTGGGGCATTCATGTTCTCCTCTTACAGGAGGCAGAGAAGAGCTGGGTGTCCTCTAGTGTGCTTTCCTGGCCCCTGGCTGACTGTCCTCCCCTTTCCCCTGTGTGTCTCCACAGTGGACGTGACTCTAGACCCGGACACAGCCTACCCTAGCTTGATCCTTTCTGACAACCTGCGGCAGGTGCGGTACAGTTACCTCCAGCAAGACCTGCCTGACAACCCTGAGCGGTTCAATCTGTTTCCCTGTGTCTTGGGCTCTCCATGTTTCATCGCTGGGCGACATTACTGGGAGGTAGAAGTGGGAGATAAAGCCAAGTGGACCATAGGTGTCTGTGAAGACTCCGTATGCAGAAAAGGTGGAGTAACCTCGGCCCCCCAGAATGGATTCTGGGCAGTGTCCTTGTGGTATGGGAAGGAGTACTGGGCTCTTACCTCCCCGATGACTGCCCTACCCCTGCGCACCCCTCTCCAGCGGGTGGGGGTTTTCTTGGACTATGATGCTGGTGAGGTCTCCTTCTACAACGTGACAGAGAGGTGTCACACATTTACTTTCTCTCATGCCACCTTCTGTGGGCCTGTCCGGCCTTACTTCAGCCTGAGTTACTCGGGAGGGAAGAGCGCAGCCCCTCTCATCATCTGCCCCATGAGTGGGATCGATGGGTTTTCTGGCCATGTTGGTAATCACGCTCATTCCATGGAGACCTCCCCTTGAGGAGGTGAACTCAGGCCTAGAGGGCTGTTGGCCATGATCCTACCCCAGGCATAAGGTGTCTTGTTGCCTTGCCTTTTCCTGCTTATCACAGCTGGATGTCCTTCCCACTTTCTCTGCCCCTGCAGTGGGAGACAGGGTGTCCACACTCTGTACTGTCCTTTCCCTCCCCATGCAGATGGTCAGATGTAAGGAGATCAAGATGGCCCAGAATTACAAACCAGATGTCCACCTTCAG
This sequence comes from Canis aureus, assembly GCF_053574225.1. Classification (NCBI taxonomy): domain Eukaryota; kingdom Metazoa; phylum Chordata; class Mammalia; order Carnivora; family Canidae; genus Canis; species Canis aureus. Next base: position 661,320 of record NC_135647.1, read on the forward strand.
TGTTTCCAACACTTTTGGTTTTACCCATTACTGGAGGGGATACAGAGTATGGATAATCCCTGGAGAGCCATTCAGGACCCTTCACCGTGGCTCAGCCTGGCTTCCTCTGGTCCAGCCCCACATAGTGGTCGTGGATGTGTGCTGTTCTCTGGACCAGGGCTCCTTTCTAAGAACCTAGAGTGGAACTACCTGGCCCTGTCAGCATGTCTCCCTCTATCCCAATTCCCATTCACTGTAGTTTTATTAACTCCATTAAAGAGGCCTGTATGTGTTTTGATTAGTTAACAGTTATTTTACAATAATGGTGGGAAATGGCCTTACCTCTGTTATGAGATAATGTTCTAATCAATGTACTCTTTGCCTCTGTATTTTTTCTGAGGGCTCTGTTGCTCCCTTCATTCTAATGAAAGGTGTATCCTGGTGTCAGGTGCACGTCATCCAGGATAGTTTCCTGCCAACACCGTCCATTGTTCCTAGATCCCCTCCCACTCACATATGTGGACCTGACAGTTTGTCCCTGCAGTGATTCTGAGGCACTATTCCAGGGACTCATTGACTTTTTTGCCTTCTTTTCTCCACTTCTTTGGGGAGTGGGGGAACTGACCTTTCTAATACGTGCACCATCAAGGGGCATCCCCATAGCCATTGGGTCATGGGGTGTTCTGGGGCCAGAAGGCAAGGGCAGATCACTTCAAGCAAGCCCCCACAATGGCTTAGTCCTGCTTCCCTTCCGGTACATGACCCTCTGTTTGAAAATAAAGTGAGTGTGGATGTTGTTTACATTGTTGTTGTTGTTGTTTTTCTTTTTTTTACATTGTTGTTGTTTTCTGGGTCTTGGTAGGATTGGGTTCATAGAGGTTGGGGGTGGGACTGGAGGGGTAGTTAAGGGTGTTGATTTCCCCTATGGGTCCAGAATCCTGTTTGGCCAACATTAGACTTCAAACTGGATGAAAATACTACTTTGCAGTACTATCTACCACTTCCTAATGGTGCTAAGAAAGCAGTTTGGCCATCCACAGCCTATAGCTCTGTGTTGGTTAATCTTGTAATTTCAGTAGGAAAGAGCTCTCTCAAGTCCTTTTTATAACTGGCAGTGGGATGTTGCAGCAATGCTGGGTGTAGGTCAGAAGGTCCAGAACTGGCTTCTAGCCCAGAACCACCAAGCTAAGCCCCTGGGGACACAAGGGTCACCATGTGCTGAGGAGGCAAGATTGGGCTGAGAGAACAGCTTTGTTCCAGGGATTTGGATCTTTCCTGCTTCTGGACATGGCCTCAGAAGACAAGATTTTATGGTCTATAGTTTGTCCTATACAGACCATGGAGGTTCCATGGCTGAAAATCATGAATTGGTGAGATCATGTCCTAATTTATTCTTCCATTCATTATGTAAAGTGAAATCATGTAAGAAGGACCTATAAAGAGGGGCTTCCATGAGGATATAGTGTATGTATGTGAAATATATAGACGTGGACCAAGGCACACAGTAGTTTGTGAATGTTCACAAGCCTACAAAGTGGGTACTATTGCACTATTTTACAGTTGCAGAAACGGAGGTACAGAGGAGGTAAGTGGCTTATTCAAGGTGCACAGCTAGGGAGCAGCAGAACCAGGATTCAAACTAAGATGGAACACTTGACCACATACACCTTATCCTTCCCCTCAGTATCTATTATGCTTTTCTGCATGAGAAGGCTGAGCATTGACTGAAAGCCTCAAAGTGCCAGTCCACTGACCTGCTTTCAACAGGAAGTGTCTACTTGAGATGTAAGGGTCTGCAGCTGGAAAGTTGGCTGTAGAATCCCATTCAAAACTCTTATTCCAGTCCACTGGGGCAGAGGGGGAGGAATAGGAGCCCACAAAGAGGACATCTTGGAGGTGTCCAAGAACATGTGTCCCGTGGCGTGGCATGGCCTCCCAGCCTTTGCTGCCAGTTTGGAGCTGTCTCCAGGCTATCTTGGAGGGGCTCACCAGGGGCCTGCTGTATCCCCAGGAGTCCCAGTGCTCTAGGAGCAGCATCTTGATGCATTTTTTAAAAAATATTTTATTTATTCATGAGAGAGAGAGAGGCAGACATAGGCAGAGGGAGAAGGAGGCTCCTCGCAGGAAGCCTGATACAGGACTCCATCCCAGACCCTGCATCACGCCCTGAGCTGAAGGCAGATGCTCTACTGCTGAGCTACCCAGGTGTCCCTTCTTGATGCATTTTTATTAGCAGCAGCTAGAGCTGTGATAAGTTTGTTGGACTCAACACTACTTCCATTGTAAATGTGGACGTGTTTCCAGAGTAAGCATTCTTAACCATGCGGGGTGAGTGTCAGAAGACCACATACCTTACAATACCTGTTTTATAACCTGAACAACAGGACAGTGATGACCAGTGGGGTGTGTAGAAGGATGGCAAAGAGGTGCAGGGAAGCGTTCATGTTATTGGTTATCTTCTGGTTCTTGTGGGTTCATAGGTATTTTATAATTATTTAAATTTTTTTAAATTTTTTTTGACTTTTATTCATTTATGATAGTCACACAGAGAGAGAGAGAGGCAGAGATACAGGCAGAGGGAGAAGCAGGCTCCATGCACTGGGAGCCCGACGTGGGATTTGATCCCCGGTCTCCAGGATCGCGCCCTGGGCCAAAGGCAGGCACTAAACCGCTGAGCCACCCAGGGATCCCTAATTATTTAAATTTTTAACTAAAAGAGATAACCCTACCATTTGGGATCCTCATCCCAAATGAAGTTGTAAATGATTCTAAATTTACTCCTGCAGAAAGATAAGCAACATCTGAATTCATAGAATGAGGATTTGGGCCCCTTTAGGCAAACATGGGGCCTGGTACCATCCTTCTGGCTCCTGTCTGGTTCTTTCCTCAGAACATCTGAAGCTGTTAATTACACACTAAGACTTCAACAACTCATTCTTCAGACTTTACTGCCCTAGGATATTACTGTGTGTTTTCAGCTGCTGATAGTGGCCTGGCGGGAAGATAGGAGCATCTTCCCCAACCAGACAGAGAATAAAAGGAAACTGAACATGGCCCTGCTCCTAGGATGTGCACAATTGGGAAGATGAGAAATACTTGGGAGAAGTGACTAACAAGTAACAAGTGCCATGACACTGAAAGCCAATCGCTGTCATTACAGGAAATAAGCCACTTGTCAATGCCCTTAGTTATCTGCGATCCCAGCCAAAGACTGTGAACAGGAATTGCATCTCTTCCCAGCACTGAAAAGTTTCATTCTTAGTGTACTAATGGTGGGTATGTTGCCTCTTCACTAATGAAGGACAATGATTCTTTGATTCAAATGACACAATTACCCAGTGTTGGGTCCCCCAGCTGAACTTGACTCCCCAGGAGGATACAAGGGAGCATGGCTTCCGTTCTTGGAAAAGTTAGTAAAGTCAGTTAAGAGGAAAAAATAACATGAAAAAGGAGCAGACAGCAACCAAAGCTGATGTGTGGGCAAGGGAAATGTGCGCTGCAGACCTCCCTGTGAACAGCCTTGGTCTGAGGAGGCTGGATCCTGGGGCATCACTTCTTAGGCTGACACACCAGCATTCATGGGTTCAGGCCTGCAAGAAAAGTTTTACTTGATTGTGTAATTAAATCACAACACCCGGGCACCTCCTCGAATGCAGGAATTCCGCCTGCGTTGAGGTCTCAGGAATGGGAAAGCTCTGCCAAACCAGTGTAATTACTTGGGAACTAGTTTTGCTAGGGTGTTAGCAAAGTGGTCTGGATTTCAAACTCTGGACAGTACTTGGATATGACCGCAGTGGCTCAGTTACATTTCCTTGTCCCAACTGGAAAGAAAGCATAAATATCTCAGATGTGGCTTATTTGTGGGCTTAATTTTACATTTGGAGTTTGAAGTGTAACCAGGGCATTTGAAGGTAACTTTGAGGTACATTCCTCTCTATCCCCTGATTCCTCATTCAGAAGATTTGTCTGGATTATAGTGTTGCATACAATTGCCACGTCCAGTTTGGGGTTTGTGATACACAAGAATAGAATAGAAATAGAGGTGATAACTTATTTTAGTGTATGTAGAGATTTCACATTTCTCAACTTACACTTTTTTTTTTTAACTGGAAAGAAATATGCCAAAGAATTAACAGATGCTTTTGATGAGATTATGGAGGATTTTTCCAGCTGCACTGAATTCTTCACAATGGAGACCTTGAAGTACACACACAAAAAAATGAGGGAAATATTGAGTGAACTCCCTATAGCATCTCCTGGCTTCAACAATCAATTTATTGCCAACTTCATTTCCAATATAGCCTCATCTGAATTTCCACTATTGCTGTTACTCCAAAGTAAATCCTGGACATGATAATTAGAGAATCAGATGTGTTTATGAGCTTTGCATAAAATACTCATTTCAAGGTTGGGAGTGGAGTTAAATTCTTTCTTTTAAACTGGTATGGACCACTCCTGTCAGCTTGTTTTCATTTGAGTCCTCTCTACCCTTTAATATTTTCAGGTCTTTCAAAATCCCTCTTGTGGAAGATGTTTTCATAAAAATGTAAGATGGGGGAGTCCTATTGCACAGTAAATGTTAGTAAATAGTAAAAATATTCATATAATTATACCTCACTTTATTCCAGAAAGGACTTCAAGCCATTTAAAACATAAAGTCAAGGTAGCAGGAGTTCAATATGCCATAAAAGTATACTAAATGCTACCCACATGTTTGTTTTTAAAGATTGATAAGGGAACCTTGTTAATTTTATAGCTCATAGTTTCTATGAGATGAAAATTGAGTTTTAAGGGGCTTAATGAGATTAAAAGAGAAATTACAATAAAAGAATTTCTGCCTGGGTTCTTGGTAAATAGAAACTATCACAAGGGTTTATCTTTCATATAATGAGTTTTGCAAATCAATAAGGAAAGATGAACACATGAATAAAAATTTGGTAGGCGATTTGCAAATTTACAGAATATGAAAATCCTTCAAACACAATGTTGAAACTCATTAATAAAGCCATAAAATAATGCCTTGCCACCTCTCACCCATTAAAATGCTTTGTTGTTGAATCACAGTACCAAAACTAGGGATTCCACTTCAAGAAAGGTAAGGAAATAATTATGGATATTGAAAATATCTACAGAAGAATGTTCTTTACAGCATTGCTGACAAGAGTAAGAAATTAGAAATAATCCAATGTTCAACAGTACCGGTTTGATGTGAGGTGTCTGCAGTAGCTTGCAATCAGAAAAACAGTAATAATTACAAATTTTTAGGAACTTGAAATTGCCACATCTAGAATCATTTCTGGGACAACTTCCTTCCCACAGAACTACAGCTTATGAAAGTACAGCAAATCTCACACCTTTGAAGGAGGAAAATTAGGGTGAGAAGTGGCAAGGCATTATTTTATGGCTTTCTTTTTCTTTTTTTTTTTTTTTTGGAAATATTTTAGGGGAAAATGAGCAAATCAAACTTTTAGGAGCCTCGAATCTCAAACTTTTAGGAGCATCTATTTACTAAAATACACATAAGACAACCTTAAAGTTATAGTATGAATGAGGAATACAACATAGATCAAAAAATTTCCACTTTCTTACAGAAAAATATAACCTAACAATGAAACACCATTTTTTTACTTCCCAGAAAAAAATGGCATGGTTTGTTAAGTGAATTTTGAATGAGGCCTAAAAATATTTACCTATGCCACCTATTTTGAAATTTTTATCCATAATTTCATAGTGTTGAAATTATGGATGAAATGTTTCATATTGTTGAAATACTATGAAACACATAGTGTTCCGGTTGTATCATCACTAAAAAAATGTTTAGCCCCTAAAGCAGTATTTACAGTAAATCTGGTATGAATGTCAAAAGAAAAAAATTGTTTTAAAAAATGGTGCAAAAGCATTTTGATTTTAGCACAACATATCGCAGAAAAGAATATGAATACAAGTTTGCAATTTTATGTATACCTCCAAAGAGACTGTCACTGACCACAGTATTTACATTGCTATATTAGCAATGAGGATTTTTGGGTATGTTTTTAAGGGCCACATAAAAATAGGTTCAAGGAACAGATTAAGTTGAAGTCCTAGATTAAAATGTTTGGTTTAAAGAATTGTCTACAACAAATTTCATGTTTATGTATGAAAAGTTATATAACCTTATATGAAAATGTCATTATTTTCTACACTATACTAAATGTACTTCCTAAGAGGAGAAAAAATTAATATCTAAAATAAATTAAGAAAAATAAATAAATAAATTAAGATTACAAGACTATCAGCCATCCTTTGAACTCATCTATTTACACAAAGTATACACATTTGTTTCATTATTAACCGTAAAGAAATGAGGTGGTGACAACTACCTTTTGCACATCATCAACTCACTTTCGCCACAAGTGTGTCTTTGGTGTGAGTGTATAAGACCTAGGTGTGCCCACCCCTCATCACATCACCCGCAGGTTTATTAAGAAGATGAAGGTGTATTTTTCTTTCTTTCAAACAACATCCCGAGCAGACCGTAAGTAGCCTGAAATGATAAAATACTTAACTGGGCCTTTAGCTATGGACACAGATTGCTAAAATGTAAGTTATTTGCCCCAATTATCACATCAAATAACAAAGTCAGCCATAAAGCAGGCTGAAAAGCATGAAGCATTTCACGTAAGTGCGTCTTTCAATCCTTGAATTTCTGCAGAAACATTGTAACCACCATATAACGTGAGAGGGATACACAGAATCCAGAGGTTGCAGCTGCAGGTCGATGCTTCACAGGTGTCTCTGTCTGTGAACGTCTCCCCTGCGCAGCAGGCTCGTGGAAGACCACACAGTCAATTTTCCTTTTTTTTTTTTTTTTCTTTTTTTTCTTTTTTTTTTTTTTTTCAAAGCCATTTTCTATTATCAAAAGTAGGTGTGTTGGAACCTGGGAGTCTGGGCATCTAAGACAGGGCCTAGCAAACTCCAATTCCTTCTCTTTTCATTTAGGACAGACCTAACCTCTGCCTTGCAGAGAGAAAAACGTTTTCGTGTGAAAGCAGAAAATAACCCGTCGGGACGGGACGTACCCAGTTTCCTCGGTTTCCTCATCAGATCCGTGTCCCCTGTGAGCTCGGCCCCACCCTGAGCGGGGAGGGAATTTATTGTCAGGCCCAGACGCCCCGCGAGCCGAGGAAGTGGGGGAAGCCCGGGCCGGAGGGGAGGCGCCCGGTCCCTGCGTCTCCGGCCGGCCAGGTGCCCTCCAGGGATCAGGACTCGGGGCCGAGAGAGGACCCGGACCCTCCCGCAGCCTCTGCCCCGGGCCTGCCCCTGCCGCGACCCCAGCTGCGGACCCAGCTGCGGACCCAGCCCCCGCACAGGCGCACCTGGCGCAGGCGCTCTCGGACGCACTCCCGGGAGGCCGCGGCCGCACCAAGGGGCGGGGGCCGAGCTACGTTTGTTCTCGTTTCCCTCGGCGCCGGGACCTAGGCGAGGCCGAGAGGCGGGTCTCCCCCAGCGCGCAGGCCGACCTCCCTCCTCCTCCCCCGGCCGGCCGGGCCGGGTCCCGGGCGCCGCCTCCCGCGAGCGGCTTACGTCACAGGAGCGCCACCGCGCCACATCGACTTTAGCAGAAAATCTCCGCTCTTCCGCAGGGTGTCAGGATGGCCGAGTGGTCTAAGGCGCCAGACTCAAGCTCCGCTTCCCCGCTGGGGATTCTGGTCTCCGAATGGAGGCGTGGGTTCGAATCCCACTTCTGACACATGCTTTTTTTTTTTTTTTTTTTTTCTCCTCCAATTTCCTACACATGGAGATCAACCTGCTGAGAAGTCTGACCAACGTCTAGTATTAACGAACGTAAAGATTTCTTACAGGGACTGTTAAAAACACCGAAAATGTGAAGAGCGAGAATATCGCGATACGTCTCGAAAGCCGAGATCTCTGGTGCAAGACTTCACAGGGAAAGCCCCGAGAGGAGGGCATCCGTGGCGATATCGCGAGAGAGCTGAGAAGCGCGCGAGGTTTGCGGCCCGTCCCGCACGCGCTCTCCGTGGCGTCGGCGTCCGCGTCGGCGTCCGCGTCCGGCGCATTGGTTTTGTCTTCTCGGCCCACGCCGGGCGTCGCGTCGTCCGTTTTCTGGGGTAGGGCCAGAAGTGTGCACCTTCCTCCTTCCGGTTCTCTGGTGTTCGTGTGCTTTCCCTGTGTCTGCGTTTGCATGTGTGCCCTGGACACGGCTTTCTCGAGACACTCTGTTCTTTGACGTGTCTCACTCGGGTTCTCGCCCCCTGAACACCTTCCTTGGAGGAATCGCGAATCCTCCCGCAGGGCGACGGCTCCCACTCTATGCACCCGCTTTCCCGACGTATTGAAGGTGCAGTCACCGCTCGCCCAACACATGCTTCCTGAGTGCTTTCCACCTGCCGGGGAGGCAGCCCTGGGCGGCGGCGATAATAATATAAAATAGGATAGGATAAAAATGTGAATTTAAAATAAAATAAGTTTCTGCCCTTGTGCTTATATTACAATGCAGTGAACTTTGGTTCTGCCGCAGGAACACATTCCAACATTTCCTTACTTCTCAGGAGAAGAATCTTGAGATTAAATGTTTAATGCCGGCTCTAGGAGATTCCGGTTCCAATGGCTGTATGTTTTTCTGTCATCGTGGCCACTCATGACTCTGCTCATCTCACCGTTAATTTATACCAATCTCAACATGTGAGAAGCTGTGCAGGTATCAGCAGACATGCATCGTGGACAAGACCCAACCATCCCATCTGAATTCAGATGCTTTCATGTACCACCAAACAGACTCAATCCCTGCAGCACATAAATCAGCTGTGGTTAAGTGAAATGCGAAATGAAATATAGAAACTTGGTGAGGGGAAAAGAAACTCATTCTGGCAAGATTTCTACTACTATTACTAAATATACATATATATAGCACATAATACATCTTATGTATGTATAACTACTGCCCTCATAAGATCATTTTCAGAGGAGCAGAAACAGGATTTCTGAAGACTGGAAGAATGTGTAGCTTCTTTTGGAGAACTGGGTGAGTTAGAAAAAGACAGGAAGATAATACAAGAGAGAGGTAAGAGTAGCTGGTTCACCTGGAAAATTCTAGAAGAAAAAAAATAAGGCTGTTGTCATAAATGACTTTTCATATATCTGACATATTGGATTTTAAAAGGTTAATTTTACTTAAAGATTTATTTACTTATTAGTAAGAGACACACAGAGAGAGGGAGGCAGAAGCAGAAGGAGGCTCCATGCAGGGAGCCTGACACAGGACTTGATCCGGAATCTCCAGTATCAGGCCCTGGGCTGATAGCAGCACTAAACCGCTGAGCCACCAGGGCTGCCCTAATTTTACTTTTAAAATTAATACCAAAAAACATGATTACAGAATTTTTACAAAACTACTTAAGTGGAACTTTCCCCTTCCTGTTTCACTCACTTCGATTAAATGCCTTTTAGAATTATTGGGAAGATACTTAACTTGCTTCACTCTCTTCTTTGTCCTCCCCTTAGGAAGAAAAATCTAAGAGTAATAGTTTTTCCTTCTCTGATCCACATTTTGGGTGGCACTAATATTCAGCTGTGCTTCTATGGTCTCTTCAGCTCTTTGCATTGGTGGTTTTACAGAGTACTTGTGCCTTCACACAACTGCTAGGCAAATGAGTCTACTGGGTTCCAGGTATAAACATGGGAAGGAGTAGAGAGAGCCCATTTTAGTTTTAGATCCAAACCATGTTCTTCAGTCTATGTTTGCCAGCAACAAGCTGGTATTTTGCTTCTGTCATTGGTGTAAACTCCTTGTTGCCAAATTGTTAAAGACCATGTTAAAATAAAAAGGTAAATTTATGACTTTCATACAAATGAAAATGAGTATGTGTTGAGAATAACGTAACAACTAGTAAGATGTTACAATTGGCTCAAAAGAAAATTCAAAGTACTACCCATTTATAGACAATCTGGAATGCTGAAGTAACTTTGCAAGTTGATTTTTTTAAACTGTCCATTTCCAGGGCAATGATCATTTGCATTCCACTGGACACAATTCATTTGCATTTCTGTGGTGAAAATCATTTTCACTGTTACCAGTTTCCTACGACTCAAAGAGTTGTGAGATAGCTAAAAAATCAATGAAAATCACTGTTATGGACTGAATGTGTCCCTCCAAAATTCATGTTGAAACCCAATGTCATGGTATTAGGAGATGGGATCTGTGGAAAGTAATTAGGATTAATATGTCAGGAGGGTAGAATGCTCCTAAATGGGATTAGGGTCATTGTAAAGAATCCTGAGGGAGCCTGCTTCCTCACTGTGCTCTTCAGCCATTTGAGAACACAGCAAGAAGACAGCCTTCCAAACACAGGAAAGGGCCTCATTAGAACCCAACCCGGTGGTCCCTGATCTGGGACTTTATGCCTTCTGGAACTCTAAGATATAAACTTCTGTTAGTTAAGCCACGCATTTTGTGGCATTCTGCTACAGCAGCCATGACTCAGACGGTTGTCCTACTCAAGCTACCATGGAAACCTTGAAAATTTTTGAAAATTTTTGAAAATTTGAAAATTCTTCCTGACAAAACTCACAGTGGAAATGGATGCGATCACAACCTTCAAAACTGAAACATCCTTTCTTATTTCACTAGCACACTCACATGGAATTGGGCTTTAGAGTTGAATTCATTAAAAAGTGGAAGATAAGCCTTTATCTCACCACATTGCAAGAACCCTCCAATTTGCAATGATGTCTAGCCAATCAATATCCTTTCTTTTTTTTGAAGATTTTACTTTTAAGTAATCTCTATACCCAACGTGGGGCTCAAACTGACAAGCCCAAGATCAAGAGTCCCATGCTCTACTGACTGAGCCCGTTAGGTGCCTCTAGGAGGCTTGATTTCGTAATCTTGACTTTGTAATATTGAGGAGCTTGGTCTCCATGCTGGGGCGGGGTGAGGTCATCCATGTCTATAACTTATATCGTTTGAAAGAATCAGAGTGAAATGAGAAGTAAATATGTAGCTCCTGACCTGAAGAAACCTGTTGGAGAGGGGAGTCTGACCTGACCACTCAAGGATATTGGAAGATGTCCTTAAATGTTTTGAAGGGAAAGGATATAAGCTTGTTATTCCTTCCTTTCAAAATCTGGTCACCAATCAAGAGCTTATAATAAGGAAAGGGATCAGAATAAGACATGAGTTTTAAGGGCAGCAAAATATGTTTTTTTAGCATAAGGATTATTTTGAGAAATAGCAGACACAGGAGAATCTCTGAAAACAGAGTACAAGTTACCCTTTTGTAAGGGTGTCTCCCTCTGTATGAGAAAGAGAAGGATGACCCTGGATCAGAAGAAACAAGAAGGTACTAACAGACCTTACTCCTATTTATACTTTTCCTGGTCAGCTCCTGTAACTGACCTCCCCTACACCCTCTTTGTCTTTAGCTGAAGATGGTATTCAAGCCTGAATCCCAAGCTACCTGAGAGTCACTCATTCTTCCCTGGGTCTCTCCCATGTGTCCATGATACACACGTTAATAAATTTGTGTTTGTTTTCCTCTTGTTAATCTGCCTTTTGTTACCAGGACTCCAGCCAAGAACTTAGACGGGTAGAGGGAAGATTCTTTTTTCCTCTCTTACAAGCTTCAAAATTCTACAAACACATCTGGGAAGTCTCATCCATTGCTTCATCTACTTAGGGGAAGCAATGAACGTTTATTTGTTCAGGTTTCAGAGCCCAAATGAGTCTAGAGAGGTGTCAAGCTGCAGAATTCTCCTATCACAGGGGTAGGGGGGAAAGCACTGCAGATGAAGGGAAGTTCTGAAGATTTGTGGCAAAAGTCTAAAATAGCTCCCAGTTTGAAGTTCTTTGACTATCAGATCATTTAACCTCGTGCCTCTTCCAGGAGCAAATGAGATGATGTGTGCCAAGTGCATACATCTTCCCAGCACAAAGAAAGGAGTCTGCAGGTGCCAGGCAGGGGTAGTGTCGGTGGGAGAAGCAAATCTGACTCCGGAGCGACAGCCCAGGGTTCAGAGCTGCGCGGCCTGCAAGCGCCCGGACGCAGAGACGAGGCCGGCACACCACTGAGCGCGAGGCCCACCGCGTCCTAGAGAGGCGCTCCAGAGAGCCCTTGGCCGGCCCCCGCCGGCCGCTCTAGGACCCGCCTCTTCACGGTCCTTAGCGGCCGATCCCTACTTCCGGCTTCCGTCGGGGCCTGCGTGGGAGGCAGGGATGCGGGGGAGGCTGCGGGGGGCGGGGAGTAGAAGAGCCTCCGCTGGGGGAGGGGCGGGAGGGGGGGAGGGGGGAGCCCGCTCAGGGGGGTGGGGGGCTTGATTGCGGTCCCTGGGGCGCGCCCTTCGGCTCCGGACGCCCCCCAGCCCCCGCCCCGCTCCCCCAGCGGGCCCGCGCTCGCCACCTCCTCCAGGCAGGCCGCCGAGCCCCCCGGGGGGCCGCGCGCTGTGCGGACGCGGAGACGCATCCCGGGAAGACGCGTGAGCTGGAGACCTTCCCGTTTCTTCCTTATCGGAGACGGGGTTACTTGGAATGACAGGTTGTCCTTAGTCGTCCTCCTGACTCGGTGGTGACCTCGGGGGACGTTGGTGGAGGGTAGAGCGGGGCCTGCACTGTTTGGGGCCTGACCCAAATCCAGCGTTGTTTGGCTGACTCCTTAAGGAAAGAAACAAAGAGGAGAAAAAGCTGAACCCAGTCTGCTCCGGGATGGGTCCTGGACTTTCCGGGACTTTCCCTCCTTGTGACACTAGAGGTCACAGCCGGGGTGGTGATTTGAATGATTCGCATTCCGTGAGACAGGCCACGCGGGAGCAACAGGACCTATGAATGCGCAGGTGCTCGTGCATCCCCCACCCGAGGTGCTTGTTACTACAACCCCATTGCCGCCCGAGTTTCCTGAGAACACCTGGGGAGCCAGCCTGAGCACACAGTCCTTCCTGCTGCCCTCCCTGGGCTGTAGCAGAAGCCCCAGGAAACCTCTACGGGCCTCGTGGATTTCTGCTGTAGGCGATGCCGGGGCCTGCTGGGGGCCAGAAGCACTTGAGAAACCCAGGAAGCGTTTGGTGTGAATATGTGGAAGAGGAGCCCCGATCCGGGGAAGACGGACCCCTACTCTATCCCTAACAGCATCCCTGTCAGGTAGCAAAGGGGAGGCTCCTGGAATCCGAGCGGGAAGGGGCAGTTCATTCGCGGGAAAGCAGGAAACGCAAGGATCTTTCACTCTCTGGGAATTGGGAGTTTGTGATCTCTGGTCTCTTACAGGTTTTCTTTGCTCCTGGACGATGACGAAATTGTCTTTTGGAAGCATGGGAATGATTTTAGCTTTTGTTTTTCCTAATGGTATTTCCTTATTGTTTCCTGAGTCAAAAATGCATCTGGCATCTAGATGGTCCTGTTTGTAGGTTTTCCACTTCTTTGCCACACTGGAAAGAACCTCAAGGGGGATCTCTCCACGGAGAGAGTTTAATACACCCTTTAGGGTTGTTTCAATCCAGCAATGAAGCCACAGGAAGCTGAGGCTCTTACCCTCCCAGCTCCACAGGAGTCTGTGGGGTTCTGTTCCTTAATAGTGGAGAACAATGAACATACTTGGAAACCAGAATCCAGCGTACCAGGGAGATCTTTTGCCTATTTCAGAGAGTTTTGTTATCCAGACAGCTGGATCCCTTGAGGCTCTAAGTCGCACCGGGATCCATGAGCTGTGCCAACACTGGCTGTACCCCAAAACCCCCGGCAAGGAGCAGTTCCTGCCCAAGGACCTTTAGGCTTGGATGCGGGAGCAGCATGCTGAGAGCAGGAACGGGGTGGTGGCTGTGCTGGAGGACCTGGAGAGGGAGCTGGATGAGCCCAGAAAGCAGGTGGGAGAGAATGTGAGCTGTCCTCGGGGAGAGGGTTTAGATCTCTGCTCCACGGGGAGGCATCTACCCAGCACTTGCAGAGTGGGCAGGTTTCTGTTTTCTGTAAATAAACACAGAGCTATGAGCTTCAGGTTTTGTTTTTATCCTATTGGGAACTTCAGGGATTCTTCACTCTAATTGAAGCCATCAAGAAGAGGGACAGATAGGGGAACATTGCTTGAGCAAATACCTAGCCACCAAAATGAATACAATGAACCTCTCCATTGCTCTCATGCCATTTCCTGTCACTAGGCTCATTGCCAACCTTCTGATAGGGTGTTCTGGATCTCGGCAACTCCTAGAAGGTGTATAGGGACAGACGCTCAGATTTGGAGCAATTAAATCTCCAAATTTTTTAAGATTTTATTTATTTATCCATGAGAAACACAGAGAGAGGCAGAGACACAGGCCCCATGCAGGGAGCCTGACGTGGGACTCGATCCCAGGACTCCAGGATCACGCCCTGGGCCAAAGGCAGTGCTAAACCGCTGAGCCACCCAGGCTGCCAGGCTGAATGATTTTATCTTACTTGTAAATACATATTTCAAGGAAGCATATGCTTTCCTAATTACAGGAGAACCTGTACAGTCCTGGACTGATGGAGTTAGGAGTTAGATCCGTGAGATGGTAGTGATCTCAAGGACCCTCACAGGAGGCGGGGCGGGGGTACAAGTCAGGGTAGACCAAACTGGAGCCATCGCAAACAGACCCTGGATGAAGTGGAATGGCAGAGCACAGTCACGTAACAGTTCCAGGTGATACTAGGTTGGGAGCGGCGGGCAAGAATACTGGAGAGGGCACAGGTGGACCACTCACTGCTGTTGGTCCATTTCTTCTCCAGTGCTAATGTGTTTTAATCATTGTAGCTTTATTTAAATATTTTATATATTTATTTGAGAGAGAGAGAACAAGCAGGGGAGGGGTAGAGAGAGATGGAGATGGTTCTCCATCCCTGAGCAAGGAGTCCAACACAGAGCTCCATCCCAGGATCCTGGGATCATGACCTGAGGCAAAGGCTGATGCTTCACCAAGTGAGCCACCCAGGTGCCCCAATCATTGTAGCTTTAAAATACATCTTAAAAAATTCTTTGAATGTTTATTTTTTTGTTTAAATTCAAGTTACTTAACCTATAGTGTAGAATTGGTTTCAGAAGTAGAATTTAGTGATTCATCACTTACCTGTAACACCCAGTGCATCACAGCAGGTGCTTCTTTGATGCCCATCCCCCACCCCCAGTTCTCCATCGTGAAGAGTCTCATAAAGTTTGCCTCCCTCTCATTTTTATCTCATTTTATCTGTTTTTATCTCATTTTATAAAATATATTTTTAATATCTAGTAAAGCTAGTCCTCATCACTGCTCTCTAACAGTCCTTTTCTGATTATTATATGCTTATTTTTCCAGGTGAACATTAGTATCATTATATTATCTTCCTCCTACACTCCCTCCACTAATTTTTTTGTGTTTATATTTGAATTATGTTAAATTCCTAGATTAAGAGCAAGGCATATATTTCTATTTACTAAATTCGTCTTTTTTTTATAAGGCAGCAGTTTTTTAAAAATCCCTATAGAGACCCACCACATTTTTTGTTTTTGTTTTTCTACTTTACTGTTACAAAAAGTATTCTTTTCCCATTACATGTTCTAACATTTTTAAGTACTATCAGCAAACTAAGTGATTGTGTGAATTTTGACTCTGGCATTGATCATGATGTTATACAGAAATGCAAGTCCCAAATACCCGATCAGCATTACTAGGAAATGTGGTATATTTTAGACACAAGTCCTTTATCAGATACTTCTTTTGTAAAAAGATTTTCACCCAGGCTACAGTTTGTCCTTTCATTCTCTTAGTAGCGGCTCCTGCAGAGCAAAAGTTATTAATTTTAATGAAGCCAACTTAACCAATTTCTTTATGCTCTTGGAGTTGTATCTTTTTCTTAAAGATTTTATTTATTTATTCATGAGAGACACACAGAGAGAGTCAGAGACATAGGCAGAGGAAGAAGCAGGCTCCCCAAGGGGAACTCGATGTGAGACTTTGGTCCTGGGACTCCGGGATCACACCCTGACCCAAAGGCAGATGCTCAACCACTGAGCCACGCAGGTGTCCCTTTTGGTGTTGTATCTAAAAAGTTATAACCAAAGCCGAGCTCACTTACATTGTCCCCTCTGGTATCTTCTAGAAGTTTTACAGTTTTGTGTTTTACATTTAAGTCTGTGATCCATTTTTTTAAAGATTTTATTTATTCATAAGAGACAGAGAGAGAGAGAGAGAGAGGGGGGTAGAGTCACAGGCAGAGGGAGAAGCAGGCTTCATGCAGGGAGCCCGATGTGGGACTCGATCCTGGGACCCCAGGATCACGCCCTGAGCCAAAGGCAGACGTTCAACCACTGAGCCATCCAGGTGTCCCGATCGTTGGATTTTGAACAGTGTGAAGGAGATGGAACATGCAAGTGAAATTAGGCTTTAGACCTTCCTTGCCAAAATACAAAACTTGAGCTTAATAGCATGGTGACTAGAGATGTATATTTGTGGATATATAAGCAAAGACAGGTGAAGCCGTAAGATTTGTGAGCCAGCCAAGTTATCAGAAAGAAGAGTGTAGTTGGCAGAGTAAGCTCTGTCAGAACACAGAAAAAGTCAAGGGATGACAACTTACAAGAGATGAAAGGGGAGGCAGTCCTCTGGTTAGAAGCATGAAAGTCACTTCAGGGGAGCTGCTTTTTTTCATTTGGTCAGCAAGTTCTCCTGCCTCCTTTGAGCTCTCCCCAACTGTTCGTGTGGTCTCAAAACCAGTCTCCTTGCCTCCAGGTGTGGGGTCCATCGTCCATGCCATCACCACAGTGACTGCCATAAAGCCCAAAGCTACTCTCATGTGCCTGCGTAGACCTGCTGATGGGCCAGCTCATGAGCCTGGCAACAAGACTCTTCATATCCAGCCTGCTTCTCCAGCCCCACATCCTTCCCCTTCCTACTCAATCTGTGCTTCCATTGGCCAACTGTACCATCTAAAGAATGCCTCTGTAACTTCGTACGTTCCAGCTGAAAACCTCTTGTCTCCCTCCCTCCCTTGTCTAACAGTTGGTCTAACCATCTGTACTCATGTTTTAAGATGGCCCATCAGCCTGTCCTCTGTGTTTGACTGTCTTCAGAGTTCAATGCCCCAGTAGCTCTGACACTTCCCTTTGGTTGGAGCATTTGCCACACTGTGTTGTAGCTGTACACTTATCTGTGTGTCTCACCTCCAGGTTGTGCCCTAAGGAGCATCTTCCTCATCTGTAGATAGATGCCAGGTAAATGGCAAGGAACTATAGACAGAGCTTGACCCAAGCTACTATTCAGTGTGTGACACAAATCATTTAATGAGCATGGCATCCTAAAAACCAAGGGAGTTTCTAGAAACAAGTAACAGTTCTTAATGATTTCTAACATTTTGCTTACATCACCAGGCAGATAGCGTCGGGATCCAGATAACTGCTTGGAGGTGTTGAGAAAAGCAGCCAGTGGATCAAGTTAAGGAGCTGCTATGGAAATTATTACATTCCTGATATTTCATAATTACATTCCTGGTACTTCCCGTCAGTACCTCTAAAGGTCAGTCACAGGGGAATCCTAACGTTCTACACTCATCACAGCTACATCTTTTTCTCTCTCTGATTTGTGTCCTTAAATGTCTAGAAAGGCTTGCTTGATATGGAAAGCTTTCCCCACATCGTATTCGTGTGAGTATATATGTAACTCATGAGTTGAGTCTAGAAGAGCATCATTGTGTTCCACAATTTCAGGATCATGCAGTATGGGCTGGGAGGACCATCACCTTGACCAAGTGGGACTATATTTAAGTTATGCTCTTTTTTTTTTTTTTAAAGATTTTACTTATTTATTCATGAGAGGTCGTGGGGGAGGGGGTGGGAGAGACACAGGCAAAGGGAGAAGCAGGCCCCATGCAGGGAGCCTGACGTGGGACTCGATTCTGGGACTCTAGGATCACGCCCTAGGCCGAAGGCAGGCACTCAACTGCTGAGCCACCCAGGGATACCCAAGTTATGCTCTTTAAAAGAAAAAAAAAGGTAATAGATTTATTAAGTACCATATACTTGTTAATGTAATTAGTTATTCCCTTCTATCTAAAACGATGATGGTGTTACATTTTTCAACTATATCTCTCCAGGAGATATAGTTTATGTACTCTCAACTTACTTGTGAAATGGCTTTTCTTCACTCACTACTGTGGAAACAAACTAATATATGCTTTTTCTTTTTTTCTTTTTTTTTTTTTTTAATTTTTTTTTAAATTTTTATTTATTTATGATAGTCACAGAGAGAGAGAGAAAGAGAGAGGGGCAGGCTCCATGCACCAGGAGCCCGACATGGGATTCGATCCCAGGTCTCCAGGATCGTGCCCTGGGCCAAAGGCAGGCGCCAAACCACTGCGCCACCCAGGGATCCCTGCTTTTTCTTTTAAAAGAAGCTAAGGAACATGAATGCCCTTCTAAAAAGGAATCAACTTCTAATTAAAAGGAAACCATAGAGCAAATCATATGAAACAAAATCCTTTGTTTATTCTAGCAGTAAAGTAACTGAGTGCGCTAATATTCAGCAGTTTCCAAGCCAGAGCATTGCTACCTTCTGATCTACATTTAAAAATATATTTGGGGACATTTTTTGGTTGTCACTATGACTGGGGCATGCCACTTATATGTTGTGGGTAGAGTCCAGAAATTCTAGACATTATGTTACATAGTACATATTATCATATATTGTACAGATAATTGTATAGAGGAGAGGATATTCCAGTGGAGTATAAAGAAAGAGTTTTTCCATCCAAACTGCTAGTAATACTCCTTTTGGAAAACCCTGAAGTAAAGAATAGGGAATATTTCCAACCCATTGAGTTCAACAAAGATTTGTTCATTAGATTAAGCTCAAGTTGCAAGACTGAACTGAACTATGCTCACTTCTTTTTTTTTTTAATTTTTATTTATTTATGATAGTCACACAGAGAGAGAGAGAGGCAGAGACACAGGCAGAGGGAGAAGCAGGCTCCATGCACCAGGAGCCCGACGTGGGATTCGATGCCCCGGTCTCCAGGATCGCGCCCTGGGCCAAAGGCAGGCGCCAAACCGCTGCGCCACCCAGGGATCCCTATGCTCACTTCTTTATCAAAACTGATGCATTTTAAAAAAATTAAAAAAAGGAAAAAACTGATGCATTTCTTTTATCTTAATGCCATGTAGTGTGATAAATGAATTAAGAAAGGAGACCATCACACTGAGGTGTCTGAGGCTGTGGTGGCTTACGTAAATAGGCCAAAGCCTAAGCCTATCAATGCTTCAAGGTTATGAAATCATGTTCAATTATTCCAAGCAGCCAAGGAGGCTTTTAAGCTATAGGCAATCAACATTTTCCTTCTGCTCTTTTTTTTTTTTTTTTTCTTTTTTACATAGGCTCCACACCCAGCCTGGAGCCCATTGGCCCATTGTGGGGTCAAACCCAGGACCCTGAGATCCAGACAAGAGTCTGATGCTGGAACAGCTGAGCCCCCCAGGCACCCCTGCTTCTACTTTCTTAGAAGTCTCTCCCTGAGCTGGTGGTAGAGCATTCCTACCACTTCAGGTTTGGTGCTGCCTGATTCTCATCACTTTTTGCTCAAATACACTCTTAAAATGTTTACTATGCCTCATGTATCTTTTATCCAGCATGATGGGATATTACATGTTTTATCCATCTGAAATGTAGAACTATTATGTCTGTCTCCTTCTCTACCCCTTGCATTTTGGTGCTTTCTGGATTTCAACGAACTCACAACAGCTCTATTTAGCTCTGATTTTCAGTGTGTTTTTTTTTTTTTTTTTAAGATTTTATTTATTTACTCATGAGAGACACAGAGAGGCAGAGACACAGGCAGAGGGAGAAGCAGGCTCCCTGTGTGGAGCCCAGTGCGAGACCAGATCCCAGGACCCCGGGATCACGACCTGAGCCAAAAGCAGACACTCAGCCCAACCGTTGAGCCATCCAGGTGTCCCTGATTTTCAGTTTGATCCTTCTCAGCTCCTGTACCTTGTTGCTCTCTACTTGTCTGCACAAAGCCAGCACGTTGTGAGGATGTTGTCCCCTTGGACACTTAGTCTAAATCACTAGAAACTTATTCTAGCATGTTTATTTGAAATCCGGCCCTTCCCAGCTTAATTACAATTTCATTGAGTACAAACTTACTACAAATAAAACTTACCTGCCCACAGGAAAGCTCAGTCTAGTTCCAGACTAATGCTGTGTAAGTAGTAAAATGCAGTTACATATAATATTTTATTTAAAATACTGTGTGTGGGGCACCTGGGTTGCTCAGTGGTTGAGTGTCTGCCTTTGGCTCAGGTTGTGATCCCAGAATCCTGGGATTGAGTCTTGCATCAGGCCTGCTTCTCCCTCTGCCTGTGTCTCTGCCTCTCTCTCTCTGTGTCTCTCATGAATAAATAAATCAATCTTAAAAATAAAATAATAAAATACTGTGTGTGGATATTGAAAAGCCAAATATTGGACAGTATTTGAAGTCATCTTACATGGTGAGAAGCTCCAAAAAGGCAGAAAGCTGGGGCCTTACTTTTTATTCCAAATGACCTTTGTTATGAATGCCTTTTGCTCTGTGTAATCTGATATGAGACTATTTTGCGACCAGTTATTTTGAATAGGATTTGATAATTTTGGATAAATATAAATAAAGCTATTGGTCTGAAACTACCACTTTTGTTATTATTAATCATTAATTTCTAAAGTGTCAAAACAAAAGGAAAAGCATTTTAAATATCAGCACTGAAAAGCACATGCTCAAAGAATAAAAATCCTTAAACTAAGTAAGTATAATTTTGTGGAAACTCATTGCATGGTCTACCTTTTGCTCCTTTCCTTACAGCTGTGTGAAGACATTATCACATCTGTTTTTGGTGTTTGTGGTTGAGAATCAGTGGTCCCTGATGGCAGAGCCTTTCAATATTCTCTCCATTTCACTTCCTCATCCTCTTATTTAAGTTTTTTCTTTTTAAAAATAATTTCTATACCCAACATGGAGTTTGAACCCACAGCCCCAAGATCAAAAGTAACATACTCTTCCAACTGACCAGCCAGGTGCCCCTCTTCTTCATCCTTTAGAAGAACAGACCTCTTAGCAGAATAAGAATTTAGGTAGACAGCCCTTTAGGACAACCCATGGATTGTGAAATAAATAGTAGTAGTTCTCTCTGAGGGTCATCACCTCCCTGTCCCTAGCATTCAGTTTCCAGATCGGTTTTCCATCTTTCCTTCGATCTTTACACAGAGCAACTTGCTTGTAAGTGAATCCAATGGGCATAGGCAAGGCCACAGGGTTGTGTACTAGCTAAAAGTGTTCCGAAGTTAATAGAAAGTCAGCACCTGACTTCTTTGTCTTTAGCAAAATAATGCAGAATAGCATGCTTGCTTGAATGTACATATACCAGAGTTTAAAGTGATACAGAGATTAGCGTGGGCCCTGCACAAGAATGACATGCAAATTCATGAAGCATTCCATATGTTTAAAGGAAAAAAAAATAAAAATTAAATCAAGCAGTAAATGCAGGTTTGATTAAGGTATCCTCAGAATGGCAAATTTTCATCCTAACGTTATTCATCCTTAAGTTATTATCATTGTGAAGCCAATGTGCCCCAGGGTAAAACATGTCAAAGATTCAAAAAGTCAAGTTAGGGTGGCTCAGCTGTTTAGCGCCGCCTTCAGCCCAGGGCGTGATCCTGGAGACTTGGGATCGAGTCCCGCGTCGGGCTCCCTGCATGGAGCCTGCTTCTCCCTCTGACTCTCTCTCTCTTTGTAATGAATAAATAAAATAAAAATTTAAAAAGTCAAGTTAAAATTCAACTGAATTGTGGAAAGCTCCAGCTTAACGAAAAATGAAGATACTTAAAAAAAAAAAAGGCAGAATAGTCAGCATAGAAAGTAGGTGTAGAAGACAGGCCAAAACAACCCTACAACACAGGCCTGATACCTCTATCAATGAGCGAGTGTGAATGAGATACATGTGTTCCAGCAGCAGAGGGCTCCTAGGAAAACCACAATACAAGTATCCAAACTGGATTTCTCTCGGAATCATTAGGCCAGGACTCTTCAGTAGAGAATTCAGCTAAGTCCTTTGCTCTGGAATCTTTCAACATTTTTTTAAAATTTCTATTTATTTATGTTAGTCATATATATATAGAGAGAGAGAGGGGCAGAGACACAGGCAGAGGGAGGAGCAGGCTCCATGCACCGGCAGCCCGATGTGGGACTCGATCCCAGGTCTCCAGGATCGCGCCCTGGGCCAAAGGCAGGCGCCAAACCGCTGTGTCACCCAGGGATCCCATCCTTCAACTTTTAAATAAATTGGATGTGGAATTTGTTGAAATGACACAATATTCCTATTTAACTCCATTTTATCCAGTTTTGTTAAGAATATCGCCCTTTTGAGACAGTGACTCACCACAGAAAAGAGCATCCCCTTCCTCAGCATGATAAAAGACATTTATGGAAAACCCACAGTGACCATCATCCTCAATGTTGAAACACTGAAAAAGTTTTCTCCCTAAGATCAAGAATGAGACAAGGATGCCTTTTTCATTACTATGCTACTATGTTTGTCAACGTCGTACTGAATGTTCTAGCCAGAGCAATTAGAGAAGAAAAATCAATGTGAGGCATCCGATTAGAAATTAGAAATAAGAAAAAGTTACATCGTTTTAGAAAGGAAATAATAGGGGATCTTTAGGTGGCTCAGCGGTTTAGCACCGCCTTCAGCCCAGGGCATGAACCAGGATCGAGTCCCAGGTCAGGCTCCCTGCATGGAGCCTGCTTCTCCTTCTGCTTCTCCCTCTGCTTCTGCTTCTCTCTCTCACTCTCTCTCTCTCTCATAATAAATAAAACCTTTAAAAAAGGAAATAATAATACTGTCTCTATTCATGAGGACATGATCCAAAGAACCCACAGGAGCTAACAAATGAGCTCAGCAAGGTTGCAGAGGACAAGACAATCACACAAAAATCAGTTCTGTTTCTATCTACCAGCAATGAACAGCAATCCATAAAGAAAATTAAGAAAGCAATCCCAATTATAATAACATTTAAATAATAAAATACCTGGGAATGAATACAGCCAAGGTGATGAAAGACTTGTACACTAAAACCTATAAAACATTCCTGAAAGAAATTAAAGAGGACCCAAAGAGGACAGCCCATGTTCCTAAATAGGAAGACAAATCTTGTTAACATGTTAATACTACCAAAGTGGTCTACAGATCAATATAATCACTATCAAGATTCCAACAACTTTTTTTTTTTTTTGAGATTTTATTTACTTATTCATGAGAGACACAGAGAGAGGCAGAGACACAGGCAGAGGGAGAAGCAGGCTCCCTGTGGGGAGCCCGATGTGGGACTTGATGGGATCCCAGAACTCCAGGATCACACCCGGAGCCGAAGGCAGACGCTCAACCGCTGAGCCACCCAGGCATACCCCCACTACCTTTTTTTTGCAGAAAAGAAAAAGGCATTCTTTCCACTCATATTAAATTTCAAAAAGAAAAAATCAAAAAAAAAATAAATAAATAAATTTCAATATGGGGCAGCCCGGTGGCGCAGCGGTTTGGCGCCGCCTGCAGCCTGGGGTGTGATTCTGGAGACTCAACAATCACAGTAGTGGCTCAGTAGTTGAGCATCTGCCTTTGGCTCAGGATATTACCTTGGACAGAAGAAAGCAATACCATTTTAATGCCCACTTCTGTCTTTTCCAACAAGGAATAATAATACTTATTCTTTTTAAAGATTTTATTTATTTATTCATGAGAGACACAGAGAGAAGCAGAGACACAGACAGAGGGAGAAGCAGACTCCATGCAGGGAGCCAAATGTAGGACTTTATCCTGGGACTCCAGGATCATGCCCTGGGCCGAAGGCAGGCACTAAACTGCTAAGCCACCCAGGGATCCCGGGTGGATTTTTTTTAAATTTTAAAGATTTTAAAAAATCTTTTTAAAATCAATTTTAAATAAAAAAATTTTTAAAATCAATTTTAAAGATTTTTAAAAATTTATTCATGAGAGACACAGAGAGAGAGACACACAGGCAGAGGGAGAAGCAGGGTCCCTGCAGGGAGTGTGATGTGGGACTCAGTCCCAGGACCCTGGGATCATGCCCTGAGCCAAAGGCAGATGCTCAACCACTGAGCCACCAAGGTGCCCCCAAATGAATTTTTTTTTCCCAAATGAATTTTTAAAAAGATGTATATTTTTTTAAAAAGATGTATATTTATGTGTATTTTTAGTTATGATTTAAACCCCCCCCAAAAAAAACCATAAAGTTTTCCATCTTAACCATTTCTAAGTAGTGTTAAGTATATTCATATTGTGCAATAGATCGCCAGAACTCTTTTTATCTTGCAAAATTGAAACTTTATACCGATTAAATGATTCCCCATTTCACTTTCCCCCACACAATGATGACTACCAGTCTACTTTCTTTCTGTGAATTGGACTATTTTAGATACTTTGTGTAAATGGAATCATACAGTATTTGTCTTTTTGTGACTGGCTTATTTCACTTAACTATCAACCTTAAGGTTCATCCATGTTGTAGTATGTTACAGGATTTCCTTCCTTTTTAAGACAGAGTATTATTCCATTGTATGTATATACACTTTGTTCACCCGTTTATTCTTCCAAGGATATCTGGGTTTCTTTCGCTGCTTGGTTATTGTGAATAACGCCGCTATGAACATGGGCGTGCAAATATATCTTTGAGACACTGCTTTCATTCTTCAGTATATACTCAGAAGTGGAATTGCTGGATTTTTTTTTTTAATGGTACTATTTTTAACTTTTTGAGGAACCTCTCTGCTGCTCAGATCCATTTATGGGATTCGCACTCTTGCTAAAAATGAACCTATCATGACTGAACTACTAGCGATGTTTCAGGAGGACAGTTCAGTTTAGGGTAAAAGCCTTTTGCAGCTTCTGTCTTTAAGGCTTCTCTCTGAGATGATTATTTGGGAGGTCGTGTTGTGTTTATGGGAGCTATGGAAATCTGGGGAACACTGATTTCAAACCATGTGCAAAGCCACAGTCATAAGGAATCCTAGTCAGAGATCTTGTTCCTAGAAATTCAACTCACCTGTACCCCTTTCTGCTGATTTTTTAAGGGAACCCTTCCTCCTCCCTCCCCCCAGAAGTTCAGTAATCTGAGTTCGGGAAGACCAGGTGCGCCTCTAGGTTCTCAACGAGTTAGCAGTTTTTCCTTCTGCTGGGAATACTTTGCCTGGAGCACCCTCCTCCCTCTCCTTGATCTCGGCCAGTTCCTTACCTCGTGCTAGGACCTGAAACAAATTTCAGCCAGTGTATTTCTCCTGACTTGAGGTCACCTGCTAGGTCTACTAGAAAGCAAGGTCCTCGCGTACACACCCGCAGCTCCGCCCCGTGTGAAGCCCTGGCACGGGACGCACACTCCGCGCGCTCGTCCGATGAAAAGGAAAAGGCTGCTCTGGGATGGGAGGAAAACAGCGACCACGAAGGGACTCGAACCCTCAATCTTCTGATCCGGAATCAGACGCCTTATCCATTAGGCCACGCGGCCGGCTAGCGGGCGGGCTGCCGCAGTCACTAAAAAACGGTGTGCAGTGGTGGGGCGGGTCCCCCCGCGGCCTCATCTGTGGGTGCTGCTCCCCGCAGGCCCCCGTGGGAGGTCAGCTGCGCGCACCGCGGAGGTGCCTGCAGAGCCCGGGGCCCGCGCAGAGGCCGGCCGGGTGCGGGGCGCGCGCCACACCGCAGGCGCGCAGGTGAGCGGCCGAGCTGCCACCTGCCGGGGCGACCCGGGGAGGGGCGGGCGGGGCGGGCCGCTCGGTGCCCGCGCGCTCCGGAGGGCCCCGGCCAGGACGCCCTCTCCCGGGTGCCCGCGTGCCCTGGCTGGCCTGCGCCTCGATCCCCAGCAGTTTGGGGACGAGCTTCACAGTCACCAGGATGCGCGCGTACAGGACAGTGTGACTCGCCCAACCCGATCGTCCGTGGACGTGGCGGTGTTGGTCCCTTCAAATGACAGGTCGTTGGAAGCAAAGCCCCCCCCCCGCGTCTCACTCGCCCGCGTTTCTCCGGTCCTCGCCTGCAGTGTCTTCCCCGAGGGGTGGCGCCCAGCCCACATTCTGCCCCATCCTTCACTCGGGGACCGGGACGCGGGTAGGGGCGATGCTCTGCGGGGCCGCGCTGGGCCCGAGAGGGGCAAGGGGTGGGCGGGGGACGCGTGCCCTCCCCCAACACCTGCCTCCCCGACTCGTGCCCTGCCCTGCCCCGCCCGCCCGCCCCGACCACGCAGGACCCCGGTGCACTTTTAGGAAGGTCGTGGAGGGAGGGCGGGACAAAGTGACCCTATGTGGGTCCCCCGCTCGGTCCAGAATAAGCTTTGGGGTGACACGGGAGCCTTCGTGAGGAAATGAAGACCTGCGTGTTTCTATGCTGGGCCTGATGCACGGTGGGCAGCTGGAGAGAAATACTGTAGGCCAAAAAGTATGCAGAGTAGTAAATTGGGGGAAACTCAGCAAGTCCTGTTCCTTAGGATTCCTCTTGATTTCTCTCTTTTCCTGAGATCAGGAGGCTCCTCTCCTCTCAGCAGGGGGAGGGTCATTTCACTTGATGGTTTTCTCTCCTGTTTCAGGGGTGGGAGGAAGCTCAGAGTGACCTTCCCGCTTCTGCTTTTTCTCAGATTCCTTCCTCCAGGTTGAGACACTGTACCTGCCAAGGTGCCCTGAACCCACCATGTCCCCCGGATAAAATAGGAAAGATTTACCGCTCCCGTTCACGATGCATTGTCACCCTAAAATATTGATTTCTTCAAGGAGGGGAGGGTCCTCAGTCAACTACTCTTGGACTACAGTCACAAGGAAAGAATTTCAGTGAAATGTAAGATCTAACCCCGAATCCTCAAATCTTCAGTCTAATGCTCTGCCCACTGGACTATTTCAGTTATTAAAGACATTGTATGGATTTTTTGCATGAGGTGATCTTTTGTTAGATGGGCCTCCCAGACTGCTGGCATTGGCAGAGCCCCGGGGAGGCTGCATGGACAGGGAGGATGAATCCATCTTGTTTTTAGTGATGTAAGAGATGGCTGGGCCCACTTGCCACAAACCTCACCGAAATAAAGCTTCACGCATTCTCTCTAAATCTATTGGATCCGAACTTCTCTCTATCTCTCCCTTAGGTAGGCAAGGGGATGTTGCTTTCCACTGAAACAGGAACCTATGGTTTCAAATCTGGGAGCTTTTCTCTGAAGGGGTAATGGGGGTAAATGCTGGGGGCAGGGAGGAGGAGTGACATGGCTCAGCAAACTATACACCCGCCAGTTCTGTTAGGGCCCAAAAGGCAGAAACAAAACCCTTGACACATAATTCTAAGACAACATGCTAGGGTTTCTGATTTTATTGATAATATTTTGGTAAAGAGTGAAAATACAGACAGAAAGAACCTTAATATTCCCTAGCAAGCAAATTTAGAAATTAGAAGGTGGGCTACAGAACCAAGTTGGGAATAAGTGGTCACATTCTAGAGGACATAACAAACTTCTGAAGTCTAAACTCTTTAGTGGATTCTCTGGGATTTTCTCTATATGTATGAGGGTTTTTTGGATTGTTTTGCTTTGGTTTTATATTCTACATATAAATGAGATCATATGATATTTGTGTCTCTCTGATTCATTCCATTTCACGTAAAGGCCTCAGAGTCTATCCATGTTGTCAGAAATGGCAGGATTTCCTTTTCTTAAAGGCTGGACTATACTCCATTCTATCCACATGCCACATTTTCTTCATCCATTCATCTGTCAATGGATACATACACTTTTTTCCTCATATCTTGGCTATTGTAAGTAATGCTGCAGTAAACATAGGGGTGCAGATATTTTTTCAAATTACTGTTTTTGCTTTCTTTGGATAAAAATCCTGAAGTGGAATTGCTGGATCATATGGTGATTCTGTTCTTAATTTTTGAGGACCGTCTATACTGTTTTACATAGTAACTGTACCAATTTGGACTTTGAATTTTTCCAAATTCCTTTGACATCGACTGAGATCATTTCATTTTTTTCTCTTTCAAGCTATTAATTCATCTTAATAATGGAATTTTTTCCTGGTGATAAATCATTCTCATGTTCCTGGAAAAATATTAGCTCAATATGCTGTTCACTTTAACATGCCAAGATTGTATTCATAGTTTTTGCAACAATACACATGAATGAGATTGGTCTTTTGATTCCTTTTCATTCAGCTTTGGAAAGTTTTGGGGTCAAGGTTACACTAGCTACTTTAAATGAATTGGAAAACTTAACTTTTTAATTTTTTAAAAATTCTTTACTTCAGTTCAGTTAACATATACTGTATTATTAGTTTCAGGGGTAAAATTTAGTGATTCATCAGTCTTATATAACACCCAGTGCTCATTCTATCACGTGCCCTCCTTCACGCCCCATCACCCAGTTACCCCATCCCCCAGACCACTCGCTTCCGGGCGACCCGACCCTTTGTTTCTTTTTTAAGATTTTATTTATTCATTCATGAGAGACACACGGGGTGGAGGGGGGGGTGCAGAAACATAGGCAGAGGGAGAAGCAGGCTCCATGCAGGGAGGCCGATGTGGGACTCCATCCCAGGACTTGATCCCAGAAATCCGCACCCTGGGCCAAAGGCAGGCGCTAAACCGCTGAGACCCAGGGATCCCCTTTAGTTTGTTTCCTAGAATTAAGAGTCTCCTGTGGTTTGCCTCCCTCTCTATTTTTATCTTATTTTATTTTTCCTTCCCTTCCCCTATGAAGAAAACTTAATTTAAAACAAATATACTGCAAGACAGCTTAAATGGTATTGGCAGTGTAGATAATGTTATTTCAAAGCCTGCCATCATTTTAGGTGACCACATTGCTTTTCTTTAACCAGCTGCTCGAGGATTTCTGAAAATTGTTACTATATCCTGAATACGTTTTGGGTTCTATGCAAGATTCAAAGCTGCTCAGATCAGGCACTTGCAAACTACTGATGGAATGAGTTGAGGATAATTAGGAGCAGCTCAAGTTCCATGAAAACCAATAGTTTCAGATTTATTTTCCTTTTGGGTTACAGAATTGTCCAATAAGAAATTACACAGAGAGGAGAGAGAGAGGCAGAGACACAGGCAGAGGGAGAAGCAGGCTCCACACAGGGAGCCTGAAATGGGACTTGATTCCGGGTCTCCAGGATCACATCCTGGGCTGAAGGCAGCGCTAAACCGCTGAGCCACCCGAGCTGCCCCAATTAGAAATTATTTTAAGTTGGAGTACCTCAGCTTTGAGACTGTTCTCCTCTAGCTAGAAAAGAACAGTCAAAACTGAGGTCAGAATGCTGAGATTCAAATTGGCCCTATGGACATAGGGCCTGCTGAGTAATATTGGGCACAAGGAAGGGGTGTGCTACTAATGGTACTAGTATCGTCTTTTCCAACACAGTTAGTGGTTCCTCGGCCACAAATAATTCTTATCAGCAGGCTAGGTTAGGAAGTGGAGTTGCTGTGAGCAGGACTCAAGCTTGCAGAGGGCAGCCCTGGTAGAGTCCAAGCCCAGCACTTAGCACCTGGCTGTCACAGCACTCAATGTCTCAAGTCCTTATATAACTCTCTTAATCATAGTGTTTTGCTTCAACATCCCAATATTTGGGGTAAATGTGTGATTTTTAAAATTTGGTGGTAGAGCAGATCCATGTCTTAAGGAACCCAAAACTTATATAATATTGGGGGCCATCTTTAAGAAAAAATACAAAACTGTGAATACAAAATTACTATGAAAGTAAATATTTATTTAGAATAAAAAATAAATTGAAACAAATTACAAATTTTAAAAAGTGGGTGAATTCCACAAACATCACAAAAAGTCAACTTACTAATAGACCTTTGTGGTTTTCCTATGTTATTTGGCTGCATTATTTTTTTATTACCTTTCCTATAACAGCAATTTTGTAATATTACTTTCTATAGTGATCTATAACTCAATCTTTCCTCTAACATGTTTGAAAACTATATTTTTAAAATATAGTTTAGAAAAAGTATTTTCTTTCTTTTTTCTTTAGCCTCACAACTGATTGTTGGCAATGCTAAGCATATTTTTCAAACTGTTGTTACATTTGGAAATGCTGGAAGATTTGTATTTTTTTAAAGATTTATTTATTTGAGAGAGATCAGGGGAGGGGCGGAGGGAGAGGAGAGAATCCCAAGCTGACTCTGCACTGAGTGGGGAGCCCTGGACGTGGGGCTCAATCTCTAGACCCTGAGGTCATGACCTGAGACAAAATCGAGGGTCAGATGCTTAACCCACTGAGCCCCCCCAGGTGCCCCTTAAGTTTTTCCATACATAAACTGCATTTCCACTCTTCCATAACATAGTAGGAAGAGAGAGTGAAAAAAAGTTGGCCAGTGAGGGAAGTATGGTTGGAAGCTTATAGAAGTCCATGGGCTCGAAGCTCCAAGTCCTCTTGCTGCATTCAAGATGGTGGCCAATCCTTGCCTTTCTGGGGTTTAAAAAGTGATTAAAGAAAACCATGTAGGTTATACAAACAAACTCTAACTCTTCAATGGACAGTCTCCTTTCAGAGAATTGAAAAATGAGGTAAAAGACAGGAAGCTTTTATAGAAGAAAGTACAAACAATAAGGAAGGGGGGGGGGAATTGCTGATTGGCTGGGACCACATCAACCTTATTCGGGATGAAAAAGCCCAGAGGTGGCTGGACATTTGGTAAACGATGGCCCAACTGTTCTGCAGTCCTGGCCATGCAGGTCATTCACAGGGACATGGAAATTACCTAATTTTCAGTTTGCTAACATGGCACTCCCTGGCAGGAGTGGCTCTAACTGAGCTTGGAAAGCTATTTCCACAAGTGTTTATGTGTGAAGAAGGGAATAATAGAAAAGTTATTTGAAAGAATTCCAGGATGATTTTAATTCCCTCAGTTTCTTTAGCACTTGCGAATACTCTTACAGATGCAGAAAGAGTCAAAATAAATCAAGTCAGAAATAAAAATACCTAGTTGTCTGGACAGGGATTTCTAAGAATTTCCTTCACTCTTCCCCTAACATGGAGCTGGGGTGGTGGAAGTGCAGGTGGGGTGGAATCAATACCTCCCACTTTCCTGCTTGGGTCTTTGCAAGGAGCTTTCAATGAGTGAGTTCCATGTGGGAATGGTTCTCTAAAGCTGAGGAAATTTCTCTTACAGTAAAACAAAAAAGACACAGCAATGGAAAGTAAAGAAATTCAGAGATGATTCCAGGTAGTTCAACAACAAACTAATAGGAATTCTAAACAGGAAAAGAAAGACAATGGGAAGACAGAAGAAGAAGAAAGAACCAAAAGAAAGTTATCTGGGAAGCCTGCATGGCTCAGTCGCTTGAGCACCTGCCTTCAGCTTGGATTGTGATCACAGGGTTCTGGGATCCTGCCCTGCATCACACTACCTGCTCAATGGGGAGCCTGCTTCTCTCTCTTCCCTCCTCCTGCTTGTTGTGTGCTCTATCATAAATAAAATCTTTAAGAAGGAAAAGAAAAAAAAAAAAAAGAAGGAAAAAGAAAATTATCAGAGAAAAATTTAAAATATGTCCCTAGAATTAAGGGTTGTGAATTTACAGAACAAAGATGAATTAGTTAAGATCATGCTAAGTGCTGTGAAACCAAAACAACCCCCCAATATATAATGGCTTAAGCAGAAGGAAATGTATTTCTTGTACACATACAGTAGAGAATGAAGGTTCCTGATCAGTGGGGTGTTCCTTCAATCAACAGGTCAAGGACCCAGTACCTTTCAGTGTGTTGCTTACCATCTTCAATACATGGTTTCTAAGTCTGCCTGCTGATTAGGAGAGTAGATGCAGAAAGAACTTGGAGGACTGGTTAAGAAATGTCCTTATGGGGGCACCTGGGTGGCTAGTCCTTTTAAGCCACCGACTCTTGATTTTGGCTCAGGTCCTGATCTCAGGGTCCTGGAGCTACCCGCTCAGTGGAGAGTCTGTTTCTCCCTCTCCCTCTATTCCTCCCCCAACTAGTGCTTGCTGTCTCTTCTTCTCAAATAAATAAATAAATAAAATCTTTTTTTTAAAAAAAAGGAAATGTGTTTATGATTTGGCCCTGGAAGAGCAAATAATGTCTATTTTTCATGGGCAGTCTCTTCTGCAGACATAAAAAATAAAAATCTCTAGATCTGAGGTCTCTGCAGAGGTCCAGATCCCTCCATCCATAGTGCTTATCAGACATCTCCAGGAGGCCGTCCCATACGTGTCTAAAAATCCTTGTTCAAAACCAAACTTGTTTCATCTTCTGGATCCCCCCTGACCATAAACAAATAAGCAGAAATGCTACTGCTCCCAGCTTACTAGCTTGGGGAAAGATGAGGACATCCACATTAGTCAAGCTCTGTGTGTATTCCTTGAGTGCACGCTCTTGTCAAATCCATCAACACACTAAATCCTGTTCCACTTTCCGTCTCCTGTTCAGAAGATCCTATTCTTCCCGTCTCTAAAGCCTCTGCTAGTGGAGACCTTGAGCTGGTACCACGCACCAGGCCTCCTTCCCTAGAGGGCAGAACAGGGTTCCTGATCCACAAAACCCTGAACCGTTCTGCAATCCTAAGGCCACCCTGGCTCTCCCTTTAACCCCCAATTCTGCTCTTCAGAAGTGTTTCTGGCCTGCAGCTGGCGTGCCAGGGCCAGTGTAAGGGGAGCCTCCAGAGCTGGGTCCGGGCTTGATGGCTGTAGGCTCGGGAGAGAGACATCTCGTGATGCCCACGGAGAGAACTCGAACCTTGGACCCTCTAAGTACAATATACCTCGATGCCTACATTTAGAAACTTCGGTTTTTTCTGGGAATCTTGTGAAGCATACGTATTTGTCCCTCTCTGCCCAAGAGTCACAACTAAACGTTCCACGGGGCAAGTGAGCAGGCGGCGTCGGTGTCCCGCTGCCCCAGCGGCCTCAGCCCAGGGGTCGGGGAGCCCAGCTCCACCCCGCCCTGCCGCCCACCCACTCGGGTTGGTTTCCCTGCCCGAGACCCAGACACACCCAGACACCTAGGGTGGGTGACAGGGGAGCAGGAAGGAGCAGGTCTTCGGAGGTGAACCCTTAGGACTCAGAGGGAGGGAAGGAAGCTCACAAGAAGACGGGAAGAGTCGCTGCTGGAAGAGCAGGGAAGTCTTTCTTATGTTAAAAAAAAGGAAAAAAAGAACAAAGTTGTGTGCGTGGTGGCCGTCTTCCTGACTTCCTCCAGATTCTTGCGGCAGTGAATTAAGGAGCAGATGAAGAGCCGTCTTGAGTCTGTGGGGCTTGACTGTCTTCAACCGGACACAGCCCACCTGCGCAGGGATGCACTGCGGAGCGGGCCCCGGGCCCCATCCAAGGATTTGGTCTCAAGGATGCAGGGTTCACGCGTTTGCAGCTCGAGCCTCGTTCCTTGCATCTGCGCGGGCCGCGGCCGGACAGGGGGCGCCACAAGGGTCGCTGCGCGGGGGTGGGGGCGGGGCTCCCCGGGAGGGAGGGACCCCCCGCGCGCTCAGCAGGCCCCCTCCGGCTCCCGGGCCCGGCTGCGCATCCCGCGGCAGGTGGTGACTGCTGTGCGGTCCGCGGAGGACCGGGGAGCGCAGTCGCAGGTACCGAGCTCTCCTCCCAGCTCGGCCGCAGGGCGGACTCTAGGGCGCAGGGACAGTCCCCGGATTGGTTTCCCCTGCGAAACCCTCGCGAGGAGCCATAGGAGAATTTCCGAGCGCCTCCCCAGCGCTAGGGGGTGTAGCTCAGTGGTAGAGCGCGTGCTTAGCATGCACGAGGCCCCGGGTTCAATCCCCGGCACCTCCACTTTTACTTAAGCCACTTCCAGGCCGCTCGTCGTTTCTTAAGCTTGTTTGCTGCTTGTTCCTTTTCTTGTCCTTTCCTCCTCTTGCAGGTCTTTGAACTCACACGAAGAACAAGGAGGACGAGCGCGTCTCCGCAGCAGGCCCCGGGCAGCACCCGGCAGGCCCGGGTTGCAGGCGCCTTCACCTGCTCCTGGAGGATTCCCCGACCCCGAGGATCAGCACGCACGGAGGTGCCCAGCGCACCCCAGCGGTTTCATTCCGCGCTATCACCGAAGAGAAGACGCGCAGAGGGTAAGAGTCGGCAAGAAAAGCAGGGGCGCAGCGCACAGGCTCCGGTCGGAGCTGTCCCGGGCCGGCCAGGGCCTGCTGGTCCTCAGCGCACGCTCCCAACCACAGGTGTGGCGCACCTTCCCCCGCGGCTCGTGCCCGCCCCCCAGCCCCTCCCTCCGCTGTTACTCTTGTGTATTCCTTTGACCCGTCGTTCCTGACCTTAATAACAGGAACTTTCAAAAAAAAATAAATAAATAAAATAATTAATAATAAATAAATAATAAATAATAAATAATTTATATATTTATATATAAAATATATATTTATATATATAAATATATATATTTATATAATAAATAATAATAATAAATAATAAATAAATAAATAAAATAAAATAAAATAAAATAATAAAATAAAAATAAAAAAAAAATAACAGGAACTTTCGTTGTTGTTGTTGTTGTTGTTTATGAATTTATTTTTTGTTGGTGTTCAATTTGCCAACATACAGAATAACACCCAGTGCTCATCCCCTCAAGTGCCCCCCTCAGTGCCCGTCACCCATTCACCCCCACCCCCTGCCCTCCTCCCTTCCACCACCCCTAGCTCGTTTCCCAGAGTCTTTCATGTTCTGTCTCCCTTTCTGATATTTCTTACAGGAACTTTTTTTTTTTTTTTTTATTGGTGTTCAATTTACTAACATACAGAATAATACCCAGTGCCCGTCACCCATTCACTCCCACCCCCCGCCCTCCTCCCCTTCTACCACCCCTAGTTCGTTTCCCAGAGTTAGGAGTCTTTATGTTCTGTCTCCCTTTCTGATATTTCCCACACATTTCTTCTCCCTTCCCTTATATTCCCTTTCACTATTATTTATATTCCCCAAATGAATGAGAACATATAATGTTTGTCCTTCTCCGACTGACTTACTTCACTCAGCATAATACCCTCCAGTTCCATCCACGTTGAAGCAAATGGTGGGTATTTGTCATTTCTAATAGCTGAGGAATATTCCATTGTATACATAAACCACATCTTCTTTATCCATTCATCTTTCGTTGGACACCGAGGCTCCTTCCACAGTTTGGCTATTGTGGACATTGCTGCTAGAAACATCGGGGTGCAGGTGTCCCGGCGTTTCATTGCATCTGAATCTTTGGGGTAAATCCCCAACAGTGCAATTGCTGGGTCGTAGGGCAGGTCTATTTTTAACTGTTTGAGGAACCTCCACACAGTTTTCCAGAGTGGCTGCACCAGTTCACATTCCCACCAACAGTGTAAGAGGGTTTCCTTTTCTCCGCATCCTCTCCAACATTTGTTGTTTCCTGTCTTGTCAACTTTCCCCATTCTCACTGGTGTGAGGTGGTATCTCATTGTGGTTTTGATTTGAATTTCCCTGATGGCAAGTGATGCAGAGCATTTTCTCATGTGCTTGTTGGCCATGTCTATGTCTTCCTCTGTGAGATTTCTGTTCATGTCTTTTGCCCATTTCATGATTGGATTGTTTGTTTCTTTGGTGTTGAGTTTAATAAGTTCTTTATAGATCTTGGAAACTAGCCCTTTATCTGATATGTCATTTGCAAATATCTTCTCCCATTCTCTTACAGGAACTTTTAAAACGTAAAGTAAGCTTCGGATCTAGATAAAAGTTCTTTGTTGTGTTACATAAATTCTCTCATTATCTGAGTGACTTGAAGGAGCACCTGCTTGGCTAATTTTGAAAGATACATCGAGGAGAGAAATCTGAAAATAATAATGATATTTCATTATTCATATTTCATTATGATAATGATACAACCCCCATTCTCCTTTCTTACTGCTCCATCCCACATTTTGAAGGGCTTTGTACCTGCGTGTATGAATATCTCAAGATATACACTTCCAAGCTGCAACACGCTCCTGGCAGAGCCAGTCCAGGGCCAGCTCCAAGGCCGAGGAGCACGAATGGTCTGCCCTCGGAAGGATGGCCCCAGGAAAGAGGCCTGACGCATGCTGTGGAAGAAGGGACCAGCAGGCTGCTTAGGCAGCGAATTCTGGGAACCCCAGTAAATACAGTGTGGACTCCATATCCACAGGAAGATAGGTGGCTAGGAGAGGCCCCAGGGCACATGCACCTCTTGCCAGGGGTAAACATGGTACTGAGTGGATGCTCCAGAGTTTAAGGGGATATTTGTGTTTAACCATTCATTTCCAATGTAGTTCTGAGGTTAACCCAACAGGCTGTCTTTTCCAAAATCCCCAGCTTCCTGACTCTTCTATGCGTGTGTCTGGTAGTGTCTCTTTTGGAAATACATCTTGCCCCTCCTGGACACAGGACTATATACTTGACATTGGATTGTGACAATACTTGCAAAATTAGAAGGTTATGTAGGGGAGGAAAAAGATTTCCTCAACTCTCTTAGGGTTCCTGGCTGGGTCTGAACATCAAAACGACAAAGATAGATTAACAGGAAAAAAACATGGACATTTATTTAATAGAAGTTTTACATGACACTGTGACATGAGAGCCTTCCCAAGGAAATGAAGGCACAAAGAAACAGACCTGAGTATTTTATGCTAGGTTTGGTGCAAAGGGGGCAGTCATGGAGGAATATGAGGTAATTGTAGTAAATTGGGGGAAACTTAGCAAGGCTTGTGTTTTAGGAGTCTTTTTGGCATCCCATTGACTTTCGAAGGAATGACTCTCCTTTCCATCATAGGGAGGGCATCTCTGACAGGTCCCCTTTTATGACCTGTTTCAGGGAGGAAGGGCGATAGGGGAGATCAGAGTGACCTTTCTGCTTTTGCCATTTTCTCAGATTCCTTCAGCTTCAAAAATTTAATATGCCCAAGAATGACATGTTAGAATAGCATGTCCTGAACTCCATCAGTAACAGAGTAGAATCTGCCAGAGGGAGAAATCAATCGAAATTGTACACAGTTTTCTAATGATGTTCTGTGGTAAGGGTTTGTAGGATTCTGTGGCATAGATCATATTATCTTAGGACTCTTAAATCAATTAAACAAGGAGTCCAGCAGATGGAGGAGGCTCTAATGCCCATGTAAGCAGATTAAAACGGAGCCTCAATATGCTTCAAGGAAACAGAAACAATAAAAACAATCCATCGCAAACAGCCAATGTAGCTTTATAGGCAAATAACCGCCTTTCTTTTTTTTTTTTTTTTTTTTTTTTTTTTTAAATAACCGCCTTTCTTTACTTCTGCGCCTTCTCTGTCAAGTCTCTCCCCGGACCCTGTGTCAGCGGAGCACTCCCAACCACTTCCAGGGGGTTGCTCGCTGATCTGAATCCATTTTTGCTCAAATAACTCTTAAAAATTTTCATATGCCTCAATTTATCTCTAAATAGGACTAAAGGGGGCAGCCCAGGTGGCTCAGCGACTTAGCGCCGCCTTTGGCTCAGGGCGTGATCCTGGAGCCCTGGGCTCGGCTGGTCCCGTGTCAGGCATGGAGCCTGCTTCTCTCTCTGCCTGTGTCTCTCTGTGCCTCTCTCTCTCTTTCTTTCTCTGTGTCTCTCATGAATAAATAAATAAAATCTTTAAAATAAAAATAATAAATAGAACTAAAGGTAGAATTTTAGGATAAAGTTCTTCTGGAGAGTGGAAAATGTTGATTTAAAAAACCATAAATTTAATTTGAGCTACTTTCTCAGTTTTGAGAATGAGGACAATGAAATGTATGTTTTAATGGGAGGATCTTAAGAATTTCATTAGAGCTTTAGTTTTGTTTTGTTTTTGATAGGGGGTTTATGATAAATAGAAAAGATTCAGTCATCCAGAGCTTCTTGGGTAAACTTTTCCTAACAATAACTGGAAAGTTTGGAGGAATTTGTCCTTGCCATTTTGAGCAATTTCGTGTAAGACTCATTAGAGTTCTGGAGAATGACGCAGGCGCCCCCGCAAGGGCATAAGATGGCCAAAGTCACATGGAGAAACTGTTTTTACAATCCCAGGAATAATTGTCCAGGGCATTTTCTTTAGCTTCAAAAGGTCTAACTTTGGAATAGGTTTCAACATTCAGAATTGAGCTTTTCTCAGATGTTGAGTTTCCTCTAATCATTAATTTTTTTTCCAGTTTTTAAAAGTAGGCCCATGCTCAGTGTGGACCCCAAACTCAGGGCTTGAACTCACGACCCCAATACCAAGGTCTCAAATCTGCAACTCAACCACGCAGGTGCACCTTCAATTTCTAATTAAGGTCTTCAGAAAGTTAAAAATGTCTGTGTTTCTTCCATTGTGGTGAGCGTAGCGTCACGTACAGTTGTCAAATCACTTGTACACCTGAAACTACTGTGATATTATGTCTCAACTCTATGTCAATTGAAAAAAATCCCTGTGTATCCATATAGCATTTCAAAATCACAGTCTAAAGTCACCTGTACTCAGTACAGATGTTCACCCTTAAACTTTTAGCAGGTTATCCCACTCACGTTAGAACTATGGGTCCTGTCATCTCAGTAGATGTTGGCAAAGGGATAGGTAGCTTCCTTTACTGAATGTAAAGAAGTTACAGCACCTCCAACACAAAAGTATACCTTGAATTTTTAAAGATAATGAACCATCAACACATCACAGTTGTTTAGGGGGAGTATCAGTCAGCACACAGCAGTCAAGATGCATCCTGCCTTTCGGTGATAAAGAGATCAGTGAGGCTGGCTAGTATCCTCTTATTATTAGTACATAACTCTGGTTCCCTCTGTCTCCTTCACCAGCTTGTAAATACACTCATGCCTGACCTCATAGACCTTTGCCTCTGAAAAGCGAGGCAGTCAGCACAGGCAACATGCCCCTTCTAGCATGGATCCTAAGAGGATTCTGTTTTAGAGCTTCCACTTTGACATATTCTTGATCATATGTTCCGTGTCTTTTCATAGCTGACAAAAACTGGTGAATCAGAGGAAGATTTTTTCTGTCTCACTACTTCCCTCCTCTCCTCTGAACTGTGTTTTACTGGTACTAAGCTTTCCTTTGGGAAGACCACTATGTACACCATCCTGGCACTAAAGAGAAGCAGGTACTACAGCCTAAGGACAACTGCTCAGGCGAGCCAACGCACCAACCTAAGACAAGTAGTCAGTTCTAAATGATGAGGACAGCCAAGTCAGAGGAATCTAGTGCTTTGGTTTTTTTTTTTTAAGATTTAAATTTTTTTTTATTTTAAAACTTCTTTATTTAGATTCAATTTAGTTAACATATAGTCTATTATTAGTTTCAGGGATAGAGTTTAGGAATTCATCAGTTCCATGTAACACCCAGTGCTCATCACATCACATCCCCTACTTCATGCCCATCCCTCAGTGACCCCATCCCCCTACCCCCACTCCCCTCCAGCAACCCTCAGTTTGTTTCCTATGATTAAGAGTCTCTCATGGTTTGTCTCCCTCTCTGATTTCCTCGTTTTATTTTTCCCTTTCTTCCTCTATGTTCATCTGCTTTGTTTCCTAAATTATACATGCGAGTGAGATCATATGGTATTTGTCTTTCTCTGACTTATTTCTCTCAGCATATTACTCAACATTCCATCCACGTTGTAGCAAATGGCAAGATCTCATTCTTTCTGATGGCTCAGTAATATTCATATATATATCACATCTTCTTTATCCATTCATCTATTGATGGACATCTGGGCTCTTTCCATAGTTTGGCTACTGTGGACATTGCTGCTATAAACACTGGGGTGCAGATGTCCCTTCTAATCACTATGTTTGTATTATTTTTTAAAGTAATCTCCATCTGCAATGTGGGGCTCGAACTTAGGACCCCAAGATCAAAAGTCAACTGCTCTGCTGACTGAACCTAGTGTGTTAAAGCAGTTCCTCTCCTACTTTAAGCCATGCTTCAGGCCACTTAGTCTAAAGAGGAACACGTGAGTTTTATTTTTTTTATTTTTATTTTTTTGAACACGTGAGTTTTATTTTATTTTATTTTATTTTATTTTATTTTATTTTATTTTATTTATTTATTTATTTTTAACACGTGAGTTTTAAATCAGAATCTCCTTTTAGTGGTTTACCAGAAAACAGAAAGGCAACAAAACTTTTGCCACCTCTGAATTTTTTTTTTCCTTTTTGGTTGAAACAGTTGCATAGAACCAAGTATATAGAATCAATGATTTTCTCTTCCTCAACCAAATTATTTCCAACACATTCCGGATTTTCAGTTAAGGCCCAGAGACATGGAGGCTCCGACCCAGTGAAAGAGGCCCTTGGATTTCTGTCCTCTATATTATCAAAGTCTCTTATCTGCTCCATATTGTTATTTTATTTTCTATAACCACACAGATTCAATGTAAAGTGGAATAGGAGGGGTGTTTAGAAAACATGAGGATTATGACACCAAAAAACAGGACAGCTGAGGAGTGTCCATCAATTCTTATTTTATTGAGTGCTTTCAGCATGTTTGTGTTAGTTTATTAGGGCTACCGCCACAAATTACCACAAACTGGATGGCTTAAAACAACACAGATTTATTCTCTCAGCGTTCTTTAGGCCAGAAGTCCAAAATCAAGGTGTCATCAGGGTTATCTTCCTTCTGAGTCTCTAGAGAAGACTCCTTCTTTGCCTCATCTTAGTTTCTGGAGGCTTCTGGCACTCTTCTATGTCGTCTCTCCTGCATTGTGTATGGCCTCCTTCTCTCTGTGTATCTCTGTATCTGCACATTCCTCTTATAAGGACATCAATCAGTGGATTTAGGGCTCACCATGCCCTAGGGCTCAGTATGCCAACATGCTCCCCTCCTAACTAGTTGCATCTACAAAGACCCTATTTCAAAATAAGGTCACAGTTTCAGGTTGCAAGTAGATGTGAAGTATTGGACACTATTGAACACACTACAGTATTAAATATATGTTGATTTTTGTCAAGTGCTTTTCTGAACCTATAGAGATAATTGTATATGTTTTTTTCTCCTCTCCTCTATCAACAAGATGGTCTATATTAATGTTGTTCAAGATAAGCCAGAGCTGGGTAG
Organism: Canis aureus; assembly: GCF_053574225.1. Lineage (NCBI taxonomy): Eukaryota > Metazoa > Chordata > Mammalia > Carnivora > Canidae > Canis > Canis aureus. The sequence continues at coordinate 702,307 of NC_135647.1, forward strand.
GAGCTAAAGCAGGAAAACCAGATTTCATATGGGAATATTGTAATAGGGGGAAAGAGGCCTCAGTATAGAACTGGGTCCAATTCCACATACAATATTTGGTAAGTGGGAATTTATAGCCAAGAGTGGGGTAGGGGTCCATTAGTGGAAATCACTAAGAGGAAACATCAGGCTTAGGGGGGTGAATTCTGGCTATTGGACCTATGAGGATTCTTGCTGGAAATGGGCCAAGGTGATCATACATCCCTAGGGGAGTGCAGAGGATGAGGAACTCAGTTAGATATTGAGGGTGATCAGATATGAAGGGTGGAGGGATCCAGCTAGCCCAGCTAAGGATTTTTGCTAAAGCTGAATGGTGCAGAGATGAAAACGGAAGCCTAAAGGTCCAGGCCTATTTGAAAAGGAGGGCTGGAGGGTGGAGAAGGGAATCTTTGTTGATGTCTTTCTTAATAATGAGAGATCTCTGCATTTCTGGAGTAAACCCCAGTTGGGTATCCTGTATTAAGTGAAATATTTTTAATTATTGGTGCAAACGGAAAAAGCCTGTAAATGTTAGACTCACTTTATCTAACAAATAGGAAGATTTTTGGTCAGTCACCTTGAGCCGGGCAAGCGCCGTGATCGGATTAGGAGCCGCGGGGCTGTGGGAGTGCAGACTGGGAAAATGCAGACCACCGGGGCATTACTCATTCCTACGGCTCTGATCGGCTGCTGTACCAGGGATCTAATCAGGCCTTTGCCTCCTGCTTGAGTAGGCCAGAGATCCCATCTAAACAGCCATCCTGCAGCAGCTCCCCACTCCAGGTGGCCCGACAGGAGTTCCAGACCAGTGTTGTCTCCTGGGACATTGACACAGCAGCCAAGTTTATTGGCGCTGGGGCTGCCACAGTTGGTGTGGCTGGTTCAGGGGCTGGTATTGGGACGGTGTTTGGCAGCTTGATCATTGGCTATGCCAGGAACCCATCTCTCAAGCAGCAGCTCTTCTCCTATGCCATTCTGGGCTTTGCCCTGTCTGAGGCCATGGGGCTCTTCTGTTTGATAGTCGCCTTCCTCATCTTCTTTGCCATGTGAGGCTCCATAGGGTCACCTACCCGTCTCTGCTGCTTCAACTTCAGGCCATGCCTGGTGCTGGAGTGTGTTAAGCTTTATCATTAAACACAACGTTTCTCTTTAAAAAAAAAAAAAAAAAGGAAGATTTTCTTCGTTTTCTATGCTTTAAATAATCTAAATAGCATCATGATTTTCTGATGTTTAACAGTTTGGTAGAATTTGCTTCTGAAAATATTTTTGCTCCGCACCCTTTTGGGGGGCATGCCTATTCAACTATTTTCTCTATTTTTCTAAAATAATGATCTGTTTACCTTCTGTCTCTACAAGGGCTAATTTGGATAAGCTGTATGTACCAAATCCACTTCATCTAAATTTTCAAATCATATGCTGAGTTGTGCTATAGTGTTTAGCATGATTCTTTAAAAAGCTCTTTTCTTGGTTACTTTCTCCAGTCAGTTCTAATGCTATATATTTGTACTAATTTTCTCTTTTCTTAATTAGGTTAGCTAGAGGTTCATCTATTTGGTTGCCTTTTCAAACGTCTAGCTTTTTAAAAAAATTATTTCCCTTCTTAAAACTCAGTTTCTGCGTTTGTCTTTAGTAGTCCTTCCTTCTTTCAGTTTATTTTGTTCCTCTGGTTTATTTTGTTGTTCATTTTCCAAAGCCTTGAGCTGGGTATTTGGTTCATGTATTTCTCACGGTCACTAAGGTCCTTCTAGTCTCTAATTAGAGAAGCCCTTGGGGAACCACATCGTGTTAGGAGCGAGCGGCTTCTCCACGGCGGTGGACCTGCCAGCCCCGCGCGGTGCGGGAGGCGCGCAGGTGTGCCGGACAGGTGCACTGCCCCGCGTGGTCTCGGGGGCGGGGGGACCCCGGGGCGGCGCTCCCGAGCTCAGGCGGTGCCCAGGCGATGCCCAGGCGTTATCTCTGCGTCTCCGCAGGATGCTTTGTGGCTTTCCGGCGACCTGGAAAGCCGGGAAAGCAGAGCGAGGAGACCGCGAACCGGAAGGGGACAGACCCAGGACGCTCACGGGCCTTCGGTCTGGGACGCGCTTTACTCCTGCAGCGACAGACTCAGGTCCTGGAGCTGAGGCTCAGAAAGAGCGGGATGCGGCAGAGTGGACTTGGGACCCGAGCTGCTTCTGCAGAAGCCCGCCCAAGAGCCTGCACTCCCCTTAAATATACTTGGCGCGCCGCGGCTCTCCTGCGGGGGTGTAGCTCAGTGGTAGAGCGCGTGCTTAGCATGCACGAGGCCCCGGGTTCAATCCCCGGCACCTCCACTTTTGTTCCTGTCTCTGTGCTGCCGGTACCAGTGCTGCCGGCCCCGCGCTATCCTGGCTCGGCCACGCCGGGTGGGCTGGGGGCGGGGGGAGCGGGCAGGCAGGTGGCGGGCAAGACCGCGCAGCAGCCTTGGCTTCATTTTGCGGGATTAAGAGCAGGAAAGGAGAGCTGAGGACGGAAAGGCCCAAGGAGAGAAACACAGGCGCTCAGGCCACTTTCCCGGGTCCTTTGGTTCCTGGCCGTGGTGCCACAGTCACTGCGTCTGCTGCCGTCCACGCAGGTGCCGCGCCGCCGGGAGGCGTTTGCCCAGGATCCCAGCAGTCACACTGATGTCCAGGTTGGTTCTGTCCTAGATCCTAACCGAGGACTGCCATGAACTAGATGCTGCGGTGACTTGCAAAGGTCATTCGACCTAAGGCTGGTGCGCCCTCCATCAGCGCGATCCCTGGACCAACAGTGGGTGGCATCTGAGAGCTGGGTGGAAATGCGGGTGTCCCCTCCACTCCGGACCTTCTGAACTAGAACCTGGATCCCCAAGTGATTCCTTTGCACGTTAACCTTTGAAAAGCACTGGTTTGGGGGCTGGGGCAGGGCTCTGTATTTTAATTTTTTCCCCAATTTCCTATTTCAATGTAGGGAAAATAATTGCAAAGATGTACTTCTATTGTTGAACCATTTTGTGTTCTAATAATTGACCTTGTTCTCTGCCATGGTAATATAGTATTTATGAATTTTTTTTTCAATCAACATACATAGTTGAATTTGGTGTGAAGTTTCTTTTTATTTTTAATAAAATGTTGCAAGTTTTGCACGCAAGACTGTGCTAACTTCCAATGAACTGGGAACTTTGTATCTTTGTCTCTGCTCAGCAAGATTTTAAGTAGGATAGTATCTTGTAATCATTTCCATACTCAGAGCTGGCTCTTCCTCATCAAATCTTTAAGAACTTTGGTATTAGCCTGCTTTTGGGTATTAGGCCTTGTGATAAATTTTGAAGATACAAAACCCTTAGCAACCACAATGGAAGTGTGGGCTGAAGGATTATGCATTGATTGGGGGAGCCCTGGTTCCCTGAACAAAGACAATGTCACAACACCTCTTTCCCTGTGATTCGATTAGGGAATTTCAAAGGAGAAAATAACTTCCAAGGGAAATTCTTTCTCAAAGTAAGATGTCCTGGCTTTGGAATTTACTTCTCCATAAAAGAGTCAGAACTAGTGCTCAGGAGCCAGACTTTCTTTAATGGGAGCAATAGTCACTTTCTGTTCTGCTGACATACTTTCTCTTTTCTTTTTATCAAGGTACAATTTTACAGTATCTTTCTGCCACTTATACCCAACATGTCAGGAGGAAATTATTCACATGCTCCAACTATGGGAATTCATCAAGTTGCAAAAAGAAAAAAAGGCAAAATTTGAGAAAGAATATAATGAATTGGGGATCCCTGGGTGGCTCAGTGGTTTAGTGCCTGCCTTTGGCCCAGGGCGTGATCCTGGAGTCCCAAGGATCGAGTCCTAAGATCGAGGATCGAGTCCTAGGATCGAGGATCGAGTCCCAAGATCGAATAAAATCTTAAAAAAAAATGTAATAAATCATCACTATGGCTTTTCTGGATTATATTAGGACTCAGGCCCAAAAATTTTAAAAATGTCCTTCCTTCTAACCATAAACTTCTCCATGGAAATCCACTTCTGTGATTTATTTTTTTTATTTTTAAAAGATTTTATTTATTTATTCATGAGAGACACAGCGAGACAGAGGCAGAGACACAGGCTGAGGGAGAAGCAGGCTCCCTGCAAGGACTTGATTCCAGGATCCGCACTGGGCCAAAGGCAGACCTCAATCACCGAGCACCCAGGCATCTCCACTTCTCTGATTTAAAGAGGAAAAGGATATGGTGAAAAAGCCAAGAACTTAGTATGAGGAAGCTATGGGAAATATCAGACAGACATTTCTAAAATTGTAAGCCAATAAAAAACAAATAACGTGATGACTGAGGTACTTCTTTGTAAGCAAGTTGGATCTAACTTTGACTCAGGATAAAAGTGACTCATTTTAAAGTACATTGTAGATGAATTCTGGATATTCAATCATGTTTTATTTGGGTGTTCTATCTTTCAACAAGCTTATATCTTGTTTAGCTTTCTCAGGGAGAAATTAAAGATTAAGAAACTCTTAGAGGAAAGAAGATGTGGCTACATGTGGGACCCTCTGTGAAGGGGCTAGAGGGAGCAGTTGTCTGGGAATGTGGGAGCAGACACAATTCCTCAGGCCCAGTAGTCATCGCAGTGCTTTCTTTTTTTCAAAGACACATTTAATTGGTGAAAAAAAGATTATTTAATCGTTTACTGCCTAGTGTAGAAACACTTCCTTCATATTCAATGAAGGTGGGAAACTTGGAGCAATATAACTAATCTTCCCTGTCCATGTTAACAAGTTGAGACATTGTAAGCACACACACACACACACACACACACACACACACACAAATCCTAAGTGTGGATTCAAACTCTGGAGCACAACATAAAAGCTCTTTACATGAAACATCCACTTTTTTTAGTCTGTCAGCTTCTTAGAAATGGCACCTAACCAGTTACAATTTTTCCCCTGGTCCTAATGTATTAGAAATGCACTTGATATGTCTTCAGCTTTCCTGAGATAAATGGTTATTTCATAAGAAGAATCCTATTTGAAACTCCTTCTACTATTTCCCTATGAAGTATTTCAATAATGCTATGGACAGAGAGCCTGAAAGTTGTCACAGAAAATTAATAAACAATTACGGTGTTCGCTGTACCTTCGGGTAAACAGAAACAAAAAAACAAAAACAAAAACAAAACCCCAAACCTGTTTGTGAGGAACTTCTAGCAATCTAACTGGCATGTAGTTTTCTCTAGGAGCAATGTAAAAGCTTGAAAGGGAACTTTCTCAATTGTTCAAACTTTCTCACACCATCCAACAGTCACTCATCCTCCCAACACTTACGCCAGCTTGCAGATTCTGCAGGTGCCACTTCTCTAGCACTTAATTCCAGTGGAATCTGCCACTTCCCTTTCCTCCTATTCTACCAGCCCCAGGAGCACACCAAGAGAGCAATTCCACCAACCCCATCAGGTCCTTTCAATTTCAAGAGACTCAATGATATACTAATATAGCAAAGACATAAGATGAAAGAAGAGAGGACACTTGCTAGGAGCCTGGTACCAGGAAATGAGTCTTTGGAGTAGGGGTGGAGGTCTTCCATGGAAGTTTCTGGGCTGTGGTGCTAACCAGTGTTAGCGTTCAAGAACAGTTCAAGAACAGTTTGGAAAGAAGCCTTTTTTTTTTTTTTAAGTTTTCACAACCATCAACAAATGAGTTCCTGACTCTCAATCTTCTAGGACACTTTCAGTTCTACTCACTAGGACACTTGTGCCCTCCGTACACACCCACCCCCAAGTATTCAGGACTGAGCACAGGGCGGGGCCCGGTGCCACGTCCACACGCCGGCGACCCGCCCGCTGAATCCGACCTGCCCCCCACCCACCTCTTCCCCTCCATGCCCCCTGCGCCCCCCTGCACTCATGACAACACATCTGTCCTACGGACCCCGTCTGTCGAACAGCTGTTCTCTCTCGCGTGTCTCGCTCTGTGAAGCGGGTGGGTCTTTCCATGCAGTGTCTGGACACCCACGAACTTGCTTAAAAAGCCCCACGTTCTTTCCATCCCGAGTCTGTCCAATTCGCGCTGTAACCCCCCGGAACCTGGGCGATCCCTCCAGCCTTCCCACGCCCTTCGGGCTGCAGGAGCACAGGAGCCTCCGCTAGACGCGCCCATCAATTGCCTGCGGCTGGATGGCTCACCGCGGGTTTCCCCCCAAAGTCCTGCCCTGACCCTCCCCGTGGTGCCCCAGTAAACCAACAAGGGCTTATCCCATTGCTCGGCTTCCCGACAGATGCTTCCAGTACCTTGTATTCCCTGTACAGTTTCGTTTGCTAAACATCAGTACCCCCCGCCCCGCGGACTCCCTGGGGCGGACTCCCTGGGGCTCTGTCTAACCAGGAGTCACGCATCCTGCGCCTCCAGCCCTTGCTGCTGAGGGGACGGGCTCCAGAGTTGTGGGGAGGAGCGCCCGGAATGCAGCAAGGAGGTGGGAGACTAGTGAGAGCCCCCCCCCCCCTCCCCAGGAACCAGAAACGGGTGCAGCTTCCCACGTACAGGGCCGGGCATCTCCAGCCGCCGGCGCCGGATCCCTTTAAGAAGTGATGCAGGTTGCGCCATCCTACTTTCTTACTTCCCTTGCTTGTGGGTTCCCCCTGCTCACCAGAAAAGCAGACACTTTACCCAAGACGTTCATTTTGACGCTACACTGTGTGGACCCCACGAGCCTCGAAACCCTCCGAGGTTGCTGCGGACTGGACGCGCGGCGCCGGGCAGCTTCCTGGGGGCAGATGCAACTTGTTGCCGCACCGGCACCGGGCGGAGCTGAAGATCTCAGCGGCTTCCGACCCCGGACCCCCAAGCCCCGGAGGCTCTCCCAGCTCCGGCCGGCGCCCCAGTGCTTGCCTTCAGGGTCGTCTGCCCTCGCCCCTGCGTAGGGGAAACCTCCCCCTACCTCTCTTGCAGGGACGCCTGGGGTTACATTGGGCCCCTCGCACAACCCCAGGCAAGATCCCCATTTCCAGAGCCCTAATGTAATCACACCTGCAAAGACACTTCCATGGGAACACATGCTAGGGATTGACAACTGCTATCTTTTCCTGTTTTCTGTGAAGTTTTTGGGAGGAGGAATCAAAACTCTGACTCTTCTACTTGTCTCCTCTCTCCATCACCAAAAGTTTGGTCCAACAACAAGAGGAGGATACTAGGTGAATAAGTGGGGGGATGCTACCACAAAATGACAGCTGTTGAGAAGCCAGCATCCTGCCAAACATTAAAACAAACAAACAAAAACTGCTTTAAATAACTCAGTCTGCATGTGCCCAAGTGCTATTTCATACTATTCAATTTCCTTTCATTTTATCACTCTCTTCTTTTCTATCTCTACATAACAGTATACTGGGAAATAGCAGTTAACATCAAACATGCAGCTATGAAGAAAAAGCAGAAGAAAACTTTTGGTATGTGTCAAAATGGAAATTATTAGCTGCCAAACAAGAAGACAAATAGTTCATAGATGTCCAAAACATTTTCACCGTAGTAAATGAAAGAACAGTCATTTCCTCTACCAATTCTTGTCCATACTTTTGTTCTGCATTTTCCAGGGACTTCTCAAAATTTCTAGTCCATTGAAGGCCTCACTAAAGAGCTGATATTGTTTCAGTCCAAAACTATCTGTGCCCATCATTGTCCCCAAATAAAGAAAGGGAAGAGTGTTGTCTCCTATATTCACTCTTTCTTTCCCAACCAGAACAGCCCCTCTTTGCTTCCCAGCTGAGAAAGAAATTCAATCTCTTTCAGATGTCCTTAGTGTGAAAGGAGTGTGAAAGGGAAAGAAGAAAACATCTGCTAAATTTTAATATCATAAATTGGCAAATTTGCATTCTAGCTTCTGCTTAGCAATATTTTAAATAGGATGGGAACCACCTGAGAAGCACAAACTGTCCAGAGGTTGGGATCATTTCAGAACACTGTGTGCCTCTCCCTCCATAACCAACAAATCTATCTATCTATCTATCTATCATCTATCTATCTATCTACCTTTCTACCTAGAGACATTATTATTTTTCTAAACGATTTGAAAACCATTTTTGGACAGTATGTCTTTTTATCCACAATCTTTTTATTGTAAACTTCCATCATAATCCTTTTGTTATATATGTCAGCATATATTTCTTAAGAGCAAGAGCAGTTCCTTACCACAGCACAAACTTTGAATTCAGGAGATTTAACACTGGCAAAATAGTACTATCTAATATACAGTCTATATTAATTTAAACTAATTTTACTGGGATCCCTGGGTGGCGCAGCGGTTTAGCGCCTGTCTTTGGCCCAGGGCGCGATCCTGGAGACCAGGGATCGAGTCCCACGTCGGGCTCCCAGTGCATGGAGCCTGCTTCTCCCTCTGCCTGTGTCTCTGCCTCTCTCTCTCTCTCTCTGTGTGACTATCATAAATAAATAAAAATTAAAAAAAATAAACTAATTTTACTAACAAAATATTTTATAGAAATTTCTATCCCAGGGCAACCCTGTCGAGAGAGACCCCTCTCACTTATGAGAGCTTTCTCTGTATCTTTGCTTAATAAACTTCTATTGCTTTGCTCACAAAAAAGAAAAAAAAGAAAAGAAATTTCTGTCCCCAACTAGGGTCAATTTCAGCATCACTTATGAATTTAGTTATTCTTTAGTCTTTTAAAATCTGGAATAGATTCTCAAGCTTCTTGTTTTTCATGTTTCTGAACATCATATGCCAATGATTTTGTAAAATGTTTTTCAATTTATGTTGTGATTAGACCAGACTCAGATTGTGAATATTTGGGATGAGTATCACAGAACTGGTATTTCCCTCCAACACACCAGGAGGCATGCGATGTCAGTTTTTCCCATTATTAGTGATGTTTGCTTTAATCACTTGGTTAAGGTTGTGTTCACCAGGGTTTCTTCCCCTTATCATTTCCCCTCTAATTAGTAAGTAAACTATAAGGAAATACTCTGAGACTATATATAATCCTGATCCCCATCAAAAATTTACCTATGTTTTTAGCATTGATTTATGAATTTTACATGAATCTATTCTTGTTCTGATGGCAGCAAGGTGGTGAGTTTCTAACCTTATTATTACTTTTTTACAGTTCACACGCCACCATAAGGAAAATTTTCCCTTCTTCCATATTTATTTATTTAAGTATCCAAGGATTATAATCACTTGTTATTATTCATGCTCAGAGTATGTCCAATTTGACGAGTGAGAGGCCCTTCAAGTTGGCTTCTTTAAAGATTTTATTTATTTATTCATGAGTCACACACACACACACACACACACACAGAGAGAGAGGCAGAGAAACAGGCAGAGGGAGAAGCAGGCTCCAGGGAGGGAGGCTGATGTGGGACTCGATCCTGGGAGTCCAGGACCAGGCCCTGGGCCAAAGGCAGGAGCTAAACCGCTGAGCCATCCAGGGATCCCTGTCCCCATCATTTTTAAGCATCTACATTCTAGCACAGAAAGATACCTTAGGTTTATCTTTGGTCTTACTCTCACAATTCAACACTTCTGTCCATCCCTGAAGCTGTTAATTCATGCCTTATGAATGTCTTTTGAGAAATAGTTTTTGGACTATTGGTGCTTAGATTCAGAACGAAACCCTTCAAGTGAAACTCTGAGTGCATCGCTCCATGGCTTTTCTCCATCAAATCTGGTCCTTAATACTCCGATGGAGCAAACTACAAATATTATGAAACATTCTAGGTAGGAAAAAGCTGAATTTCAACGGTCTTGTGTCTCAAGTTAAGACGTATCTGCAGAAAATCAAGAGCTGAAAACCGGGACTAGATTGACTCTTTCCCAGAATGGGAGAAGGAAACCAGAACCACATTTTCAAACCTGAGAGACTCTAAAATCTAGAAAACAAACTGAGGGTCATTGAGGGGAGGGGGTAGGAGATGGGGTAAGTGGGTGATGGGCATGAAAGAGGGCACGTGATGGGATGAGCACTGGGTGTTATACACAACTGGTGAATTACTGAACTCTACCTCTGAAACTAATGATATGTTGGCTAATTGAATTTAAATTAAAAAGAAAGTCACAGTGGAAACTCCTTGGGTTATTATCTGACATATGTCCAATCTTTTGCCTTCCATTTGAAGCTCTACACTCTGAAAAATCAGTAGCCCTCTCAAGTTCCTGAAGGTGTTCTGCCCAGAGCAGCTGCTTATATCCCTTAACACTGAACTACCATGATGCTCAGGGATCCAGGGCCTCAGAAAACAAACCTTATCTCTATATAAGTGGTAGCAAGGGACTCTTCCAGAAGGGGTATAGCTCAGTGGTAGAGTGCATGCTTTGCATGTATGAGGCCCTGGGTTTGAACCCTGGCACCTCTAGGCTTTAACTTCTTTTTTCTTTCCCTTTCTGACCTAACATCATTCAAAGCCAGTCTTCAAAAAATACTGATTTAGCACTCTTAACTTTTTTTTTGTTCTATTCCTGCACATATGGAATGAAAAAACATAACAGATTGTCTTGAATTCCTCCTCTTCTCTGTGAGATGTGAGCCTCCATATTACCTAAGGTGGCTGGGACAGCAGAGGAAGGGAAAGGGAGGGGGGAGAACAGAATCCTACAACAGCATCCCTTGAAGCCGAGCAGAGGCTTGCACAGGAACCAGTGGCACACCTTGGTCCCCGTGGTCCCCATCGTATACTTTTACTGATGAGAGGGAAAGACAAAGAAGATGACACAGCATCGCCTTACCTGCATTTTCTTTAGTTCTTCTTGTTTTCTGGGCCAAAGACAAAATGAAAGCAGCAGAACCTCACTGGCTGCCCTTTCAGGACCCAAGGACCTGAATGGAGAGGGCCATCAACAGCTCAGTGGGACAGTGAGTGGTGGACCCCACCTGGGAAAGAAAGAAATACTTATCAACCCATTCTCAATTGATATTCCATAACGTCCATTTCCCTATATTACTTCACTCATCCTGTTTTCACTATCATTTCAAATCTTTCAATAAAACACTGCCTGCAAATCTCAGTTACCATCAAATGAAGGCCCCCACACGAAGAGGTAGGAAGAGGTTTTTCTGTCACAATGGGAAAGAGACGCAAAGCAAAGACATTACAGGTGTGTTGGATGTCTCTGCAGGTGCAGGAAACCCACTTCCTCTGTCCTATGACATCTGGTTTGTGTGACCAGGGAAGCCCTAGAATTCTGATCCACGGAGGTACCTGCATCAATCCGTTAAGGCTGCTGTAACAGAGTATCACAGACTGGGTGGTTGAAACAACAGAGTTGATCTCACAGTTCTGGAGGACAGAAGCCCAAGATCAAGGTGCCAGCAGGGTTGGTATCTGGTGAGATCTTTCCACCTGCTTGCAGACAACTGCCTTCTCCCTGTTGTGGTACCCACACATGGCCTTCTCTTCGTGTGCATCCCCCTGGGGTCTCTTCCTCTTCTTATAATAAGGGGCCCACCCACAGGACTGCATTTGACCTTTCTTACCTCCATAAAGGGCCTGTCTTCAAATAGTAACACTAGGGGTTAGGGCATCGGCATATGTCTTTGGAGAGGAGGGGACACAATTCAGTCCATAACTGCACTCTTTTTTTGAGAGAGACAGAGAGGGTGAGCAGGAGGAGGAGCAGAGGGAAGCAAAGGGAAAGGGTGAGAGAATCTTAAGCAGGCTTCATGCCCAGGGTGGAGGTTGATAAGGGGCTCAATCTCATGACCCTGAGATCATGACCCGAGCTGAAATCAAGAGTCAAATGCTACCCCAATGGAGCCACCCAGGCACCCCTATTACAGCATCTTTTAAGAAATTCCAGTGCTTTGTGGTTTCAAAACTGCTATTATCTATGTCCTTATTTCCTGTTGGATCAAAGTGTCTCTAAGAGGAATGAAATTTGTTTCCAGCTTGTCACTTTCACTGTCTACCAGGCTGGGACGTCCTTATTTCCAGGTTCCTTTCTCCAGTGAAAATTATCTACAGCAGGCACTCAGGAGGGGGACTGCCTGGCTTCAGAAATCTGCTTGGCTGCTGACTGGCCATGTGCCCTGAGGCCAATTCTTTGTGATAGGATGCATTTTTTGGAGGGAGATAATGTTGTCATTTCATGTATGTTCTGTTATCTGCTTGTTTTCTCTAGGCATTTTTTAAAAGATTTTATTTATTTATTCATGAGAGACACGGGGGTGGGGGGAGAGAGAAGCAGAGACACAGGCAGAGGGAGAAGCAGGCTCCATGCAGGGAGCCCGACTTGGGACTCGATCCTGGGTCTTGATCCTGGGTCTCCAGGATCAGGCCCTCCTGGGATCAGGCCCTAGGCTGAAGGTGGCGCTAAACCGCTGAGCCACCTGGGCTGCCCTCCCTAGACATTTAAGCCAATAGTGTATGGGGTGATAGAAAGGACACTGAGGTGGGGGACGGTTGTGTGGAATTAGAGCCCTGTCCACTTCCAAAACCCAGGTCCAACCCCAGAGCAATAGTTTAGGTGACTTTGCAGGTCACACCATAGATCTTCTGCTTTTTCTATAGATGAACTCAAATGGGTACCTGGAGACTTACTCTATCAAGATGCCTGGGGTCTGATCAAGCTATTTAGGTCTCTCAGTTAGAAATCCAAACTTGGACCACTCCAAGCCCCTATGGCAAAAAGTGTAACTGTTCTCTCCACTCTTGGGGTTGAGGACTGACCCCAGCTACCTCCCCAGCCCCACTAATTTGGCCAGTTCTCTCGTCTAGGATCAAAATGCTAAAAACTATAATATGAATGAATGGTAATTAAAATATCTCCTTAGGTTAAGTCAGGCATGTGCTGCGGAGAGACTTGTTGGTGGCTCACAGGCCCATCCTTCCTGTCCTTGGCAGAAATCCTGCTCCTCCCCAGCTTTCTACCCTCACACCTGTACTCTCCGCCCTAAGCCTACCATGCTGCTTGTCTCTTATCTCTTAAAGGGCCTTCTGTTCAAGGTAGCTTTGCCCTTTCCCGCCCTCCAAGCTTCCAGGAATCCGACCCATCAATGCAGGAGCCCATTGCAAAAGCGAGGGCAAAATTCTGGGAGACAAAGCTGGATTTCAGAGGCTGGCTCTTGGGAAAGGAGGCCTGAGATGCTACGGCTCAGGTGGAGTCCCCACACCCTACACATTGAGCTGTGTAGACGAGGTAACTGCCTTTCTGAAAACCATTCCAAATTAAAATATCCAGTTACTGCCTCGCTTTCTTATTTTTCATGTCTTGTAGCCCAAGCTCAAACAACAGCACACTCGCCCCTACCTCCGCCTGCGATGCCCAAGCACAAAGACGAGAAATCCGCGGGCGTGGCTGCCACAGTGTGGGTTCCGGGCTTACCAGGCCCCAGAAGATTTCGGATTCCTCCCAGACTGACCGACGGTAGCACCTCGTTTGGGCTGAGGGCGGGAAGCGCCTGTCCTTCGCTCGGGACCGCGGGTGTAAGAACCTAGAGCTGCAGGCAGAGCTCGTGGGGCAGATGCTCCGGCGGGCGGCGGGATTCGGCCTGCGGTGGGGCGCGGCGGTCCTGGTGCCACAATCAGCCCCTCGCATCCCCCCGCCTCGCTCCCCGTGTGTCTCAGAGCCAGAGCCGAGGCGCTGAGGGGAAACCCACCCAGACACAAACCTCGAGACCAACCTGGAGACCAGCCCTGAGACCAACCCTGACACCAGCCCCGAGACCAGCCCTGAGACCGCGGAGTTGGGCCTGGCCTTGGCCTGGTTGGGGACAGCGGGTCTTCAAGTAACACCAGAAACTGGGACTTCATCAGGGAACCACACTCCAGCCCCTGGGGATCGCTCATGCTTCTGCTGGGTATCCACCTGGCGACTCTGGTGTGGTCTCACAGCCCCGGGGGCAGAGGAGAGGATGCTGTAGATGGGAGGATTGAACAGAGAACTCGACTTTTTATTTTGAAATTGTTTCAAGCCTACAGAAAAGTTGCAAAATGAGTACCCAGAAAGACCACATACAGGTAACCCAGATTCATTCGCATTATTTTTCCTCTTCCTCCTCCCTCCAGATGTGAACACTTGCAAATTATTATTTTTTCTGATTTCAGAATAACTTGCGTGCTCTCATCTTATTTCTAATCGTTCAGTGCATGGTTTTTTAAGACAAAGGACTTTCTCTTGTAAATTGCAAAACAATTTCATATTCTGAATTTTTAACAATAGGGATACTATTATCTAATATCCAGTTCATATTAGAATTTCACCAGTCATTCAAAAAAATGCCCTTTAGAGCAACGTTCCCCCAATCCAGGACCCACTTCAGGATCATGTATGGCGTTTGGCTTTCTTGTTTCTCTGATTTCCTTTAATCTGGAATGTATTCTCAAACTCTTTGTCTTTCATGACATTGACAGGTTTTGAAGAATTCATGCCAGTTGTTGAGTTGAATGCCTTACAGTTGGGGTTTATGTGATGTGTCTCTGTGATTGGACCAAGGTTACACACTTCTGGCAAAAATACAAGTGGTTGTAGTGTATTGCAGAAGGGTTTTGCATTTATTGGTGGTATTATAACTAAATGTAAAGCTCCCCCTCATTCACTTAGTTTGAAGGGAAACACTGGAGGCCATACAAGTAAGTACTTCATTCCTCATCAAAATTTTACCCATAGTTTTAAAATAGATTGGTGCATTTTCCTCAATCATAACCATGTTGGGTGGCACACTGGTGATACTTTACATCTATCCATTTTTAAAAAAAAATATTTTTTAAAAGTACTCTCTATACCCAGTGTGAGGCTTGAACTTACAACTCAGCGACCAAGAGTCACATACTGCACTGACTGAGCCAGCCAGGTGCCTCTCAATCTATTCCTTAAATATATTCTTTTTTCAAAAAGATTCTAGGGGATCCCTGGATGGCTCATCAGTTTAGCTCCTGCCTTTGGTCCAGGGTGTGATCTTGGAGTCCTGCTGGGATAGAGTCCTGCTGGGATCCAGTCCTAGGATTGAGTCCTGTGTCAGGCTCCATGCTTCTTCCTCTTTAAAAAAAAATAAATAAAAAGATTCTATTTATTTATTCATGAAACACACACAGAGAGAGGCAGAGACATAGGCAGAGAGAGAAGCAGGCTTCCTGCAGGGAGCCTGATGCAGGACTTGATCCCAGGACCCAGGGGACCAAAGGTAGATGTTAAAGCACTGAGCAGGCATCCCTAAATATATTCTTTCCCATTTATTTTTCTTCCTTTTTAAGATTGATATATAATTGATATATAAAACTGTATTATTTTCAGGTGTACAACACAATAATCTGTGCAAAATGATATCACAGTAAGTCTAGTTAACATCTATCACCAAAAAACCCACAAAAAAGGTTTTAACCACACACAGTTAATTCTTTTCTTATGATGAGAATTTTAAAGATCTACTCTCTTAGCAGCTTTCAAATATGCAATACTGTATTATTAACTGAAGGTTTTCTGAATTACATATAAGGCATGAATGTGTTCTCTATCTTGAGCACAATGTTTAAGTCTTTAAAAGATCCTCTTGAGAAACTATCCAACACCTTTTACACAAATAGATATTCCAATAGTGTTGTAGGTACACAGTCCAGCTACTGTATTAGACATTTAATAAACAATGCTTATGGTGTTCACGAAGCAAACAGGAAAAAAAAAAAAGCCCGACTCCTTAATATGAATGTCCATGAATCCAACCAATATCCAGATTCTTCCAGGTATAAAAACAAAGAAACATCACTGAGTAATTCTGGAAGCTTTCCTAGTTGTGCTTTTATGTGCTCAAATAGCTAAGTACGTTTCTCCTCCTGCCACCAGCGTTTTTACACACAGGCACACACACACTTATGCATCAGAACTCAAAGATCTTTGTATTTGATACTTTTCTAGACTCTTCTTCAGTGAAGTCTGCCCTTTCTGTCTTTCCTATCCTATTTTGCCAGGCCTTTAAGTCAACTAGGGGGAATTCTGCCACACTAATCAGTTTCTGTCATTTTCAAAATAGAATCAAAGGTAGTTTTGCAAATATAGATAAGAGTTCATCATTAGGCAAGTAGGATGAGAAAGGCAAGCAAATACTAAGAATGTGGTTGGTGCTATAAACTGGAACTTCAAAAACAAAAACAAAAACAAAACAAAACTGGAACTTCTCTTGGTCTCTAGAAGTTCCAGGGCACATAAGATTAACCAGCATAAACACCAGGGCTCAAGGACAGTATAGCTAGGAACTCACCTCTTTATTTTCCACAAGTATCATTAATTAATTCCTAACCCCCAAATTTGCAAAGAAACCTGAGTTCTTCAGTCCCTCCACTCCTGCAATCATTCCTTAGTCTGTCTCCAGGTCCACGCACTCTCAAGTTCTGAGACACAGCAAGTTCACAAGCTTCTCAATTCGACACATCCCAAACCAAACTCACCTCCATCTTCTTTTCTCTCCCCCAAAAGATTGACATATAGTCCCTTTCAGCTTCTCCTGTTTGCTAAATAACTTCGCTGTACTTTTATTTCTCCAAATTTCATTCTGTCTCCCTAACTGCATGTTTGTTTCCCTTCTGACTCATTCTCACAATTCTCCCATTCTCTCCATCCTTCAGGCTGCTTTGCAGTTCCTGCTGAAAGTCTTAATCCTCTGGGCTACTGATGGAGCTTGCTAAATTGCCTCTGGGCTTAGGGGGGGAGGGGGGAGAGGAAGAGGAGGGGGAGGAGGAGGGGGGAGGAGGAGGGCAGAAGAGAGGTAATTGGGCTCCAACGGAAAGACTTTCCACTCTTCCTCATCTTGTGACTTAACCCAGACCTGTCTCAAAAAATTAAGGAAACTAAAGAAAAAATGTGTGGGGTCCCTTACGTAGAAAATTTTTGTGACCCTGGGTCAGACAAATATTTTGTAGATAAGACAACAGAAGCATTTGATAAATGCAACCTCATCAAAAAATTTTAAATCCTGTTCTGTGCAAAATATGTTTAAGAGAACAGAAAGGCAAGTGTCACAGACCATGAGACAACCTCTGCAAACCATATATTTGATAAAGAATTTACATCCAGAATATATAAAGGGCTCTAAATAATCAACAATAAGAAAATCTGATTTAAAAATAGCAAAATATTTAAGCAGATACTTTGCCAAAGCAGCAATAAGGATGACAAGTAAGCAAAAGAAGCTCAACATCAGTGATTAAGGAAATATTGATTAAGGCCATAATGACACACCATTGCAGTTATAAGAGTTGCTAGAATCTAAAAATGTTAGCCATACCACATGCTGGTTAGAATGCAGAAGAAATGAAACTCTCATACACTGTTAGCAGTAGTAGAAAAGTACTATTTTGAAACACTTTGGCAGTTTCTTAAAAAATTGAAGCTATACCAACCCCATGATCCAACCACTCAAATCCTAAGTATGTATCCAAAAGAAAAAATAAAACAATTGTGTCCATACAAATTCTTGTGTACAAATTTTTGTATCAGCTTTATTTGTAATAGCCAATAACTGGAAACAATCCAAGTGCTTAGCTTAAATGGGTGAATGGATAAACAAATTGTGGTATATCCATACCATGGAATACTACTCAGCATAAAATGGAGTAAACTATTGATACGTTAAACATGGGTGAAACTCAAAATAATTATGATGAGTGAAAGAAGTGAAATCAAAAAAGTAAATATATGATCCCATTTGCATAAAACTTTGGAAAATTCAAACTCATCTATAGTGACAGGAATTACATCAATGGTTGCTTGGGAAAGGAGAGGCAGGGAGAAGTAGGGAGTGGAACTCAAACGTTTTCTTCCTCTCCCTCTCTCTGTCTCTGTCTCTGTCTCTCTCTCTCTTTCTTTCCCCTTTTCTCCCTCCCTCTCTCCCTAACTCTCCCTCCCTTCTACCCTGCCTCCTTTTTTTCTCTTTTCTAAACTTTCGAACCAGCTGTAGGGTGAAGACCACTTCTGAAGATATGGAATTGAGGAACCCAACATGATTGGAAATGAGCAATAATGATTTTCATTTTGCATATAGGCTGTCAAAGTGCTTCCTTGGTTTTCTAGAGCAAGATATCCTGGTCTTGAAGTTGGCCGGTGAGAAAGGCAAGTGGTCTAGAAAGTGAGGAAGAGAGTGATTACAGACCAAAGACACTTGAAGAGGTGGGTGCAGACAAGACAGCCAATGGAAATCAGGTAGAGTGATCTGTGGAGGAGAAAGACGTGGTAGAGAAAAAGAATGAAGGGAAACTCCTAACTCAAGACTTTCCAAAGTGGTTCTCAAAAATAGAACAAAACAAAACACAGGCATTAGGGCAGTAAGAAGATCTTAGAGAAGACTGTCCCTGGCTGGGAAGAACCTAGGAGCAGGAATGGTTTAAATCTGGACTTAGAATTTACTATTCTGGAAAACAATCCAATTTAGAAACGTAGAATTAATTCAGTTAACAGAATAAATTTTCTGACACACACACACACACACACACACACAAATGGCCTTGCCAAAGAATACAGAAGATACCACATTTCCTAATATATCACAAAACAAGCAGTTGTTGTCCGGGGGGTGTAGCTCAGTGGTAGAGCGCATGCTTTGCATGCATGAGGCCCTGGGTTCAATGCCCAGCACCTCCAGAGGCATTTCTTTCTGTTTTGCTCCACATTGGTACATTCTTTCAGGGATGCCAAGTCCACTTTTCTGTTTTTTTGTTTTTGTTTTTCTGCTCACATGGAAAGTAAAAATGACTGGTGAAACATCAGAAGAAAGAAAGGAGAAGGAAAGACTTATTCAACATCCCCAAATGCAACCAACTTTGTCACCTGGACCATCGTTTTGCAATAGGACTTAAAAAAGGAAGATCCAAGTGAGAGGAAGAGAAAGAGGGAGAGAGAAGGGATGAGTGGAGGAGAGAAGGAGAGGGAGAGACCCCTGTGCAACTTCTTTAGCCAGAATAGCTAATCCTAAAGACAAGAGAATGAGAGAAATTAGGGTGATGTGAGCAAGATCTCAACTGTCTCTGGAAAAACACTTCAGATGGCAAGCCGAATGCCTTGGACAAACAACTATCCCTGATCCTTTATTACATACCAGGAACAGAATACAGGAATTCAAACACAGGCTTTTCTTTCTTCAGTTAAGAGCCTGAAAAAAACGACCAAGGAAAATCCCGTCATTGATCTGCTTTAATTTTGGAGACAAAATAATGTTCATCCCTGGCAATACAGAATACTTCACTTTCAGGCAAATCAGGTAATGGAGAGGTCTTGGCTTCTAAGAAGTCAACCGTCTCCTTGTCTCCTTCCCATTCGACTGTACCTGAAGATGGCGAAAACGAGATGCTCTGCACTGAATGCATGCTGTGGCAAGAGACCCTCTCTTTCAATAAACCAGCCCCCGTGAACAGTGTTTCTGCTCAAAGATTTTCCTTTGGGGACTAGAGGAAGTGATGCTGTTTCCTTGCACAGACAGTTTACATGATCTGCAGGTTCTGCTTTTGCTTCTTTTGCAATAGCCAGTCTCAGAAGCTGCTCTGTGAGGAGTCTGACTACAGTGGGATCAGCGTGCTATGAGAAAGCCCAACCTAGAACCATGGAGAGAAAAGTGAACAGGAAACTAGATAGAGAAGCACTGATACACCACAGTGGAGCCTCCTCAGACCTTTGAGTCCAACCCTGCTACCAGCTAAATAAAGAGCAGTGAACAGTCCCAACTGGCTCCAAGCAGCAGAAGGGACCCAGCCAAAATTTCTGACCCAGAGAATTGTGAGCAAATGTAATGGATGGTTTAAAGTCGTTCAATTTTGAGAAGTTTGATATGTAGTCTGCTATAATTAAAACAGTCATAGATCAACAAAGAGGGTCAAAGAAGAGATAATCATCTTATCTGGAAGCTCATGGTAGGAAATGAGACTTTTACTTTTGTTCTAAGGAAAATTTAAGACCATAGCAAAGAGTATAAATTTTAAAAAATGAGATCGATGTAGGAGCAATCCCGTTTTTTTTTTCCATTAATACCAATAATAAGTTCTTTATCTACTAGGCTTAGTGGATAACTTTAAGTCCTTACTCTACCCACTTCTAAAGAGCCCTCTCCTCCCAGCCACATAAATATCTGAAATTCGGGTTCAGAGATGTCTGCAGATTGTAATGTGCTTAGGGCAGACATCCTCAAGAGGCGAATCCACAGACATTTAAATTCTGTCATTTCTAAACCCAAACTATACATTTCCCTCTTATTGCCCTACCTATACACAAATCAACAAACCAATAACAACAACAACAAACAATTCTCACCCCTCCTCCTATATTTACTATTCTTTGCAAAAGGTATCACCATCTGCAAAATCCAACCTGCATGCTTTCCTAAATACTAAGTATTAGACTTCAGTAAGAGTCCAAATCCTGTATCAATCTACCTTGTTCCTCAAATTTCTCCCTTGCCTTTCATTGTTAAATTCACTGTTTCATCTATCTAGCAGATCCTTGAAAGAGCCTCCAAAGTTGCCTGCCTAGGTCAGGACAGCGTAAAAAAAAAAAATCACTGTACTGTACACATTTAGGGCTTTCTCAATCTGTTGCAGTCCTGGATTTGACCTCTCCTGCCCACGCCCCGCCCATCCTGCTTTTTAGAACCCAGTCGAGTCAACAGCAGGCTTGAGAGATGGAGCAACATAGGCTAACGTGCTCTTTAGAAAGCCCCAGTTGATTTCCGTATAAAAGTTGGAAATAACAGAGAGGAAAAGGAAACATGATTCTTCAACAGGACTTGAACTTAAACTCCTATATCTCACACGAAAAGGCTAAAACGCCACTGCTGACCTAAATCACTTTCACGATGAAGGTGCTTCCTGAAATCTAGTCGAACTGGGCACATTTAGTTTCAACAGAAACTAATGCGAGCCACAGATACAATTTAAATTTTATAGGAGACCCGGGAAAGCCTCGAGCGGGTGGGGGTGTAGCTCAGTGACAGAGCGTGTGCTTCGCGCGGCCGAGGTCCCGGGTTCAACCCCGGCTCCTCCAACCGTACTTTTTCGTGCGCTTAGCCACGTTTCTCCTGCTTTATTAAAAGAATATACAGTCCAATGTATTCTCTTCAATATTATGCCATTGGACCATTATGCCATTATCCATGGGACTTGGTGCCACCCAAGACACGAACATTCACAGAAGAGAGAAAACGAAGACAGCTGCACTCGTCAGCCTCAACACCGCCTGAAACACCGAGCTGCAGCCCCATCCACAGACCCATTCACTTTAGGTCTCATGAGGCAGAATCCCTAAAGAAAGGGAAGAAACAAAACAAAACAAAACAACAACAGCAACAACAAAAACAGAGAAACCAGGTCTGTGAAGTTTCGTGAGCTTTAGAGCACTGTGCGGTCCAAGGCGCAGGGGCCGGTCTCCTCTGCTCCCCAGCGCGCCCCAAGCGCGCTCCCTGCGCGCCTCCTCTGCGCCCCAGTGCTCACCCCGCAGAACGCCCCCGGCGCCCCCCACCCCCGCCTCGGAGCCCAGGTGGTGGCGCGGGGCCCAGCTTCCGCAGGGGTGGGGAGTGGGGTGCAGTCTGCAGGCGTCAAGGGAGCCCAAGACCCGTGCCTAACGGACTTTTAAAGCCTAATCTGGGAGCTGGAGACCGCCGGCTCCGCTCAGGCCAGCGAGCACCCGCGGACCGCAGAGGATGGATCCTGGAATCTGGCCCCACTCTTACTGGTATTTCATATTACACTGACTTTCACGAGAGCTTTACACAACACGTATACCGGAAGGCTCCCCCTAATTCCCACAGGCCCCTCAACCACAACACCTCGCTGGAGCTACATACATCTCAGACACACTGACAAACAACGGATTTGAAGTCCTCACCCTCAAAAAAAAAAAAAAAAAAATGAAGTCCTCACCTTCGACATTTCCTCGCTGAACATTTTTGTCCTTCAATCTTTAAATGCAGGAACGCCTCGTGGCCCCACACCGAACGTCCCGGAGGAAGAAGTGGCCAAAGGTTTTTGGGTGGGAATAAGGACAAATATATAAGCTGCTTGTATTAAACCAAATAGCACCGATTACAGAATCAGTACAAACTATAGAATACGGAATATCAATGCTCTGCACTTTGTTTTCTGTGCAAGTCGCATATCGTTGGGCGAATGCACCAGAATCATTCCATTTTCTTTGCAAAACCTTTCCATGCTACCCTTTGTATCAGAAAAGAATGCTTTAAAATGTGAAGTCGAAATGTAAAAGATGAAGTCTAGATTGCCTCATTTGGAAAAACATTCCTTCCAACTGGTCTGAAATCATGAGAGGGAGCAGAGATGGGTCAAACCCCACACAGCTGCCTTCCCCAACTGAGCCACGGAACCCCTGCCAGGGCTATCTCTGGGCCACCCTCATCCAGCTATGTTGCTGTCACACTGCGGTCTAGATTATTTCTGGGCAAAGGCTAAGTGAATGAGCTTTCCTTCTCTTTGATTCTCATTCTCTGACACCCTCTGGGTTGCAGAGTAATCAGCCAGGAAAAACAGCTCCGACCACCATCTTCCATTTTGCCAATCACGGATTCTTTTTTCTTTTCTTTTCTCCCCCCCCCTTTTTTTTGTATTTTTTTTTATGGAGTTCAACTTGCCAACATATAGCATAACACCCAGTGCTCATCCCATCAAGTGCCCCCTCAGTGCCTGACACCCAGTCACCCCATTGTCCCCCACCTCCCCTTCCATTGCCCCTTGTTCATTACCTAGAGTTAGGAGTCTCTCATGTTTTGTCACCCTCTCTGATTTTCCCCAATCATTTTCTCTCCTTTCCCCTATAATCC
Source organism: Canis aureus (assembly GCF_053574225.1). NCBI lineage: Eukaryota > Metazoa > Chordata > Mammalia > Carnivora > Canidae > Canis > Canis aureus. Next base: position 725,040 of record NC_135647.1, read on the forward strand.
CTTTCACTATTTTTTATATTCCCCGTATAAGTGAAATCATATAATGATTGTCCTTCTCGATTGACTTACTTCACTCAGCATCATACCCTCCAGTTCCATCCACGTCGAAGCAAATGGTATTTGTCATTTCTAATGGCTGAGGAATATTCCATTCTATACATAGACCACAGCTTCTTTATCCATTCATCTTTCGATGGACACCGAGGCTCCTTCCACAGTTTGGCTATTGTGGACATTGCTGCTAGAAACATCGGGGTCAGGTGTCCCGGCGTTTCATTGCATCTGAATCTTTGGGGTAAATCTCCAGCAGTGCAATTGCTGGGTCATAGGGTGGCTCTCTTTTTAACTCTTTGAGGAACCTCCACACAGTTTTCCAGAGTGACTGCACCAGTTCCCATTCCCACCAACAGTGCAAGAGGGTTCCCCTTTCTCCGCATCCTCTCCAACATTTGTTGTTTCCTGCCTTGTTAATTTTCCCCATTCTCACTGGTGTGAGGTGGTATCTCATAGTGGTTTTGATTGGTATTTCCCTGATGGCAAATGATGTGGAGCATTTTCTCACGTGCTTGTTGGCCATGTCTATGTCTTCTTTGGTGAAATTTCTGTTCGTGTCTTCTGCCCATTTCATGATTGGATTGTTTGTTTCTTGGGTGTTGAGTTTAATAAGTTCTTTATAGATCTTGAATACTGGCCTTTTATCTGATGGGTCATTTGCAAATATCTTCTCTATTCTGTAGGTTGCCTTTTAGTTTTGTTGACTGTATCCTTTGCTGTGCAGAAGCTTTTTATCTTGATTAAGTCCCAATAGCTCATTTTTGCTTTTGTTTCCCTTGCCTTCATGGATGTATCTTGCAAGAAGTTGCTGTGGCCAAGTTCAAAAAGGGTGTTGCCTGTGTTCTCCTCTAGGATTTTGATGGATTCCTGTCTCACATTTAGATCTTTCATCCATTTTGAGTTTATCTTTGTGTATGGTGTAAGAGAGTGGTCCGAGTTTCATTCTTCTGCACGTGGCTGTCCAATTTTCCCAGCACCATTTATTGAAGAGACTGTCCTTTTTCCAGTGGATAGTCTTTCCTGCTTTGTTGAATATTAGTTGACCATAGAGTTGAGGGCCCATTTCTGGGTTCTCTATTCTGTGCCATTGATCTACGTGTCTGTTTTTGCCAAGCACGGATCTCAGGTAGGATTCTCCTCTTGCTCTTTAGGGCCCCACGGCATTTTGCATGGAGCCATGAAACTGCGTCAGAGAATCTTTCACATGAGAGTTAAAAGCCATGAGAGATAAAGCAACGGAACTCTGGCCACAGAACCCACGAGGGCCTCCACGTGTGGGATACCTTTTTCCAGGGGAAGGGAGTAGCCGACCTCTAGAACCTCAAGGCCCCAACCACAGACATGCATGGCCCACCTTAACTCAGGTGACTTCAAGTTGGAACTCCAGGCGTGTTGGTCCTTCTTTGGGAAATCTGGTGCTATCACTGATTTCCCACATCATTACACACCCGGGTCTCTGCACCTCCAATGCTCTGGCCATCATCCCAGCAGGAAATGCTGGAGGAAGGGCACAAGAGAACAGAACCTGAAACGTGGCCTCAGGAAATAGATCCAGATAGAAAAAGGAAACATCCCAAATAGAAAACAGTAAGTATATGTTGTCACAGTCATTGCATCACAGTCAGGAAACCTGGCAGTGGTTTTGTCTGGAGGACTCTGCCTTCTGTCTTTGAGACCCACAAAGTTGCACAAGGAGGGGGTGGTTCTGGACACAAGCAAGCACTGCTCCCAGTAGCAGTTGTCCTCTTATAACAACCTCCCACCCCACCCCACCCCACGGCTTGTGGACCAAGAGTCAAACCTCAGCCATGACAAGGGCTCAAAGAATAGATGCTTCCATTCCGTTGGCAGAATTTGTGGTGACCAAATATGGTAAGTTTGGGGAGTGATCCTAAGTTATTGTGTCTTCTCGTTCATTCGCTTTTCCTTTTTTCTTAGAAAAAAATTATTTTATTTATTCATGAGAGACACAGAAAGGTAGAGACGTAGGCAGAGGGAGGAGCAGGCTCTATGCAGAAAGCCTAATGTGGGACTCCATTCCAGGAATGCGGGATCACGCCCTGAACCAAAGGAAGAGGCTCAAACACTGAGTCACCCAGGCGTCCCTCGTTCACTTTTCATCCCTATACTCTTTTTTTTTTTAAAGATTTTATTTATTTATTGGAGAAAGAGAGAGAGAGGCAGAGACACAGGCAGAGGGAGAAGCAGGCTTCATGCAGGGAGTCTGATGTGGGACTCAATCCCGGGACTCCAGGATCACGCCCTGAGCCAAAGGCAGCTGCTAAACCGCTGAGCCACCCGGGGGTCCCGTCATCCCTATACTCTTCTCCCTAAACGAAATCTGCACCTTCCTGAATATCTCGATAAGCTGCAGATCGGCTCCGCTTCCTCGGTGTCCCGGCCGCCTCCTGTCCTCCCCCTGGAATCACAGGGAACCACTGGGCGAGACTCAGCTGGTGCTGGGACGTGGCCGAAATGGGCGCCTGGAGAAGAAACAACAGTCAAAAGTAACTTGGTGAGTGCCTTCGTGGCCCCGAAGCGACCGTCTAAGACTAGAGAAAGGGCTTTGGATCCGAATGCAGCGGTTGCCCAACCGGGGCGTCAGGAGCTTTACCAACACGTGCAATCCCTGTTCCACCAGAGAGCTCACCGGGTGCACGATCACTGGCTGGGGAACCGGGAGCTGGGGGAGGGGGGAGGGGGCAGGCGTGGAACTTAGATGCCTCCCGGTTGAGGTGCTTGTCGTCCAGGGGGGAGAACCGCTCCCTGGGGTGTGCAGCTGCGGTACGGAGGGAGCTGAGCTGTGGCACAGTTGAGTGAGGAGGAGTCAGTGCATGTGGGTGCTGTGGAGAGGCAAGAAGTGTGCAGGAGAGGGCGCCTCGGCGCGTTGAGGGGGAGGTTGGGGGGAGGAGCAGGAGGAACCAGAAGGACCCGGGGGACTTGAGCAGGTGGCGTTGGATCCATACCTCTGGATCCTCACCAGTACATATCTTTGGGCAGCGGGGCTGCGCCTCCGGTTCCACCTGGGATGTAGGGTTCCCAAGGTTCTCTGCAACCCACGGAAGGTGAGCTTAAAGCTGCTTGTCCCACGTTTCAAGACAGCTTGCTGCTCCTTCCCCCTCTGGACATAAACTTTTTTGACAATGGATTTTGGAAGCTTCCGAGTTTCACCAGAAGCCCTTTTCCCTTGGACAGTAAACACTTTTTCAGATGAAAAAGCTGGGCTCGTGGTGCCCCAGGACTGGTGTTGGGCAGACCTAGGGTGCCCATGAAGATTACGGGGGAGTGCGGGGGGGGGGGTGCAGGGGTGAATGGGGACCTGACGGCGGGAAGGATGTACTAACACAGGTTCAGCTGAGCAAAAGGGCTAGGTAGCATCTAAAGGGATTTTCCCAAGGGTCTCCTTCCCCCACTTCTGTCTTTTTTCTCCCCACTTCTTAATAATAATGAAAATTAGCAGCAAAGCAGAACTGGCTGCTTCTGAACGGTGCCAGGCATCCGGGTGGCCTCTGATGGCACCCTAGGGTAAAGGATGAGACTGGGTCACCCCCTCCACTCGGGTCAGGTGCCTGCTAAACATGCACTCTACCAATGAGCTACAGCCCCTCAGGTGGCTAGCAGCAGGGCTCCCCATGGCATGTATTTACAGCCTCATCTGAAGATGAGGGCAGGTTTTTTTTTTTTTAAGATTTTATTCATTTATTCATGAGAGACACACAGAGAGAGGCACAGACACAGGTAGAGGGAGAAGCAGGCTCCATGCAAGGAGCCCGAGATGGGTCTCCAGGGTGCCCTGATCTGAAGGCGACGCTAAACCGCTGAGCCACCCGGGCAGGTTTTTCCGTCTTTGAAATCTCTGGGACTGACTCCAGTGTCAGTTGTGACAGGACAAATGCATTCTGATGCCTCCTCCCCTCCCTCTATGGAAGGCCGCTTTTTGCCAACGGACTACTCTGCCAGCTCCAGGCCACCGCGAGGGTTGGGCCTTTGTCATGTCTTCACATCCTCCTTGTTGAACAACGTCCTTCTCTGCCCACGAAACTGCCAGAAAAGCCAAAGGAGGTGCGGGGGTGGAAGGAAGAGTGGATACAAAGACGCGCCCGGGGAGCCCCGGGAACGCACACGGACCCCGGTGGGGCTTAGGACCGGCGGTCACTGTTCCCAATCCTCGGCGCGCACGAGTGGCAGGTGAGCGAAACCTGGTGCAACTGTTAACCTAGATGCCAATTTTGGAGAAAATTCCAAGCCTTCAGGCAGAAAAGGGGTCGGGGAGGTGCCTGCACAAGTTCTGTTGTTGCCACACAGGAAGGAGAGTGCTGGGATCTGGAGGGAGCTCAGGAGGGTCTGCAGGGGAGGAGTGGAGTAGGGAGAGCACCAGGCTCCAGGCGGGACAAAGGTGAAGCCAGGGGAGGAGGGAAGAGGCAGTGAAGGCAGGGAGCGAAGAAGAGTAGTTGGCGGGGTCTCAGTGGACAGGTAGGATAGGTAGACAGGGCAGGAGCGAGGGTAGACAGTGACCAAGCTCTGCGTCACTGCTGCAGGTGTCCAGACCTTTGGAGAAAGAAGGTAAGTGTTTTGAGAGGGGGCTCCTCACCGGAGCGGCTCTCGTCTTGTTTTGCCAAAGATTACCTGACTCAGTGTCCTGTTGCAGCATCCGGTGGCCCAACGGTGGCGCATCTGGAGCATCTGGAGCATCTGGAACAGTAGACCTGGTGCTGCATGTGCTGCTAGGGCAACGGTAGACCGTACCAGCCCTAGGAGCAGCGCTGAGCTTAGAAACACACTCCAATCCAGAGTGTGGGCATTTCGCTGGCAGCAATGGATTTTTTTTAGCGTGTTTGAGTTTGAAATACAAGGGAAAGAATGAGGGGGGAAGGTTAAGCAGCGACTACACCTGCTTTATTTGAATTTGGATTCCCGCTGAAACCATGTACTTCTGGATGGCGGAATTGGAAGCGCATCAGGCTTTGAGTCTGAAGATGCACCAACGCGGTTCTGGTGTAGATTCTTTCACTTTTGCACAGGCTCTTTTAAACTCACATCCACAAAGGGCTGAATCCAACTTCCTTTGCGAGTAGCTCTGGGAATGTTTGCAGTGTACTTTACCATTCACATGATTATGATTTTGTTTAACTGTATGTTGAATGTGACAAGGAAATCTCCATAGATATCAGTGGCATTGGCCCTGTAAGTCACCCTCGTGTTAATTGTGGGAGCCAAGCTCTGTAAGAAATGCACTCAATCTGCAGCAGATTTGCTCTAACTCCTTTTAAACACTCTCTTCACCTGTATGTCTAAAACAGATCTTTTTTATCTTGTAAATATAATTTAACTTTGGAACAGTACAAGATTTGCAGGGAGAAAAAACCTGAGAGGATATTACAGAGATTTCTTATATACCCTGCCCCCAGTTTTTCCTATTATTATCTAACTTAAGATGATACATTTAGGGGCACTTGATTGGTTCAGTGGGGTCAGCCTTTGGCTCAAGTTATGATCCCAGAGTCAAGCCCCACTGCTCAGAAAGGGAATCTGCTTCTCCCTCTCCCTCTGGTCCCCCCTTCAAGGGCTCTCTCTCAAATAAATTAAAATTTTTAATGTTTTAATTGGAATTCAATTTGCCAACATATAGCATAACACCCAGTGCTCATCCCGCCAAGTGCCCCCCTCAGTGCCCATCACCCAGTCACCCCAACCCTCCTGCCCACCTCCCCTTCCACTACCCCTTGTTCATTTCCCAGAGTTAGGAGTCTCTCATGTTTTGTCACCCTCACTGATATTTTCACTGATTTTCTCTCCTTTCCCTTTATTCCCTTTCACTAATTTTTATATTCCCCAAATGAATGAGACTATATCATGTTTGTCCTTTTCTGATTGACTTACTTCACTCAGCATCATACCCTCCAGTTCCATCCACGTCGAAGCAAATGGTACTTGTCATTTCTAATGGCTGAGGAATATCCCACTGTAGACACAGACCACAGCTTCTTTGTCCATCATCTGTCGATGGACACCGAGACTCCTTCCACAGTTTGGCTATTGTGGACATTACTGCGATAAACATCAGGGTGCAGGTGTCTCAGTTTTTCACTGCATCTGTATCTTTGGGGTAAATCCCCAGTAGTGCAATTGCTGGGTCGTAGGGCAGGTCTATTTTTAACTCTTTGAGGAACCTCCACACAGTTTTCCAGAGTGGCTGCACCAGTTCCCATTCCCACCAACAGTGCAAGAGGGTTCCCCTTTCTCCACATCCTCTCCAACATTTGTTGTTTCCTATCTTGTTAATTTTCCCCATTCTCACTGGTGTGAGGTGGGATCTCATTGTGGTTTTGATTGGTATTTCCCTGATGGCAAGTGATGTGGAGCATTTTCTCACGTGCTTGTTGGCCATGTCTATGTCTTCTTTGGTGAAATTTCTGTTCGTGTCTTCTGCCCATTTCATGATTGGATTGTTTGTTTCTTGGGTGTTGAGTTTAATAAGTTCTTTATAGATCTTGAATACTGGCCTTTTATCTGATGGGTCATTTGCAAATATCTTCTCCCATTCTGTAGGTTGTCTTTTAGTTTTGTTGACTGTATCCTTTGCTGTGCAGAAGCTTTTTATATTGATTAAGTCCCAATATTTCATTTTTGCTTTTGTTTCTCTTGCCTTCATGGATGTATCTTGCAAGAAGTTGCTGTGACCAAGTTCAAAAATGGTGCTGCCTGTGTTTTCCTCTAGGATTCAAATAAATAAATTTTAAAAAAGAGATGGTAACATTTACTAAATTAACAAACCAACATTGATAACTTTTTATTTTATTTTACTTTTTAAAGTAATCTCTACACCCAGTCTGGAGCTCAAACAGTCTTGTATATCAAGAGTCACCATGCTCCACCAACTGAGCCAGCCTGGCACACTGATAGATTTTTATTAAATAAATTCCATAGTCACCTGGGTGGCTCAGCGGCTAGGCACATCTGCCTTTGGCATGGGGCATGGTCCTGGAATCCGGAGATCGAGTCCTGCATCAGGTTCCTTGCATGGAGCCTGCTTCTCTTTCTGCCTAGGTCTCTGCCTCTTTCTGTGCCTCTCATGAATAAATAAATAAAATCTTTAAAAATAAATAAATAAATAAATAAATAAATAAATAAATAAATTTCATAGTGTATTCCAGATTTTCTTGGTTTTTAGCCTAATAGCTTTTGTCTGTTCCACAAAACCAAGTACATTTAGTTGTCATGTGTCTTTTTTTTTTTTTTTTGGCTATGATATTTCTTAGATTTTTTTGTTTTTTTTTTCAAAGATTTTATTTATTTATTCATGAGAGACACACACAGAGAGAGGCAGAGACACAGGAAGAGGAAGAAGCAGGCTCCATTCAAGGAGTCCAATGTGGGACTTGATCCCAAGTCTCCAGGATCACACCCTGAGCCTAAGGCAGCACTAAACCATTGAGCCACCAAGGCTGCCCATTTTTCTTGTTTTCAATGACTGTCTTAGTGAGGGTTCTCCAGAGAGACAAAACCAATAGAATATAAAGAGATTGTCAAAAACAGTAAAAATTAAAGCCAGATCAATGAACTAGTATTGACTAAGGGTTTGCTGTGTACAAAAGGACAGTTTCTGAACTGAAAGTCTTCAGTTCCAGAACTGATATGAAACTCAGGGGCAGCACAGCACAAGATGGCTTGAAAAATGAACATTAAAACAACTGGTTATGGGACGCCTAGGTGGCTGAGTGGTTGAGCAGTTGAGCATCTGCCTTCGGCTCAGGTCATGATCCCACAGCCCGGAATCAGGTTCCTTAGGGAGAGCCTGCTTCTCGCTCTGTCTGTGTCTCTGCCTCTCTCTCTGTATCTCTCATGAATAAATAAATAAAATATTTTTTAAAATAATAAAATAAAACAACTGGTTATTATAATGGAGGTTTCAAGGCAGCAGGGGGTGGGTTAAAGTGGTTATCCTATACCATTTTATTTTAGGAAGATGACTTAAGTTTCTTTTATGATTATTAGAGACATTTACAAGTAATAACCTCAGTTAAGGTTCACTTGTATTCATGAAATAAGCTAGATTTGGCTTTGCTTATGTGGCTTCCATGGTTATGTCTGCTTGGGGAATTTTCAAGTGTATTCTCCATTGTATTTTATTGTAACAAGATACCTATGAAGAGATTTAATATAGGAATTGGCTCATGAAGTTATGAATGCTGAGAAGTCCTGTAATCTGCCATCTACAAGCTGGGACCAGAAAACCTAGTGACATAATTCAGCCCCAGTTGGAAGGCCTATTAACCAGGAGCACAGGATGTCTGAGGGCAAGAAAAGAGAGATTTCCTAGCTCAAGCACATAGAAAGACTCTACTTTCTTTTGTCCTTTTGTTCCTTTTGGACCCTCACTGATGAGGGAAGATCTCTCTATTCAGTCTACTGAATTAAATGCTAACCTGCTTTCACAGACACACCCAGAAATAATGTTTTACTTATCTGGGCATCCCTTAGCCCAGCCAAATTGACACACAAAATTAGCAATCACAATGACTATGATAGCTTAGAGGGATTCTCTTCCGGTATGTTGTAGGATGCTCCTCTACTGGAATTCGTCTGCTCTTTTTGTCATGATTAGTCTGGGCTATGAGTTTTGAGGAGGAAGATCACAGAAGGAAATATATATATATATATATATATATATATATATATATAGAGAGAGAGAGAGAGAGATTTATATTTATATATATTTATATTATATATTATGTATAAATCTATATATAGAGATCATATTTTTCATCACATATTAAGGTACATATGGACAGCATGACTTATCATTGTTGATGTTAACTTTTTTTAAAAATTGTCTTTTGGAGGTCTTCCAAACAACAGCTGGACTACACTAAATATTTTTCCAGCACTTTGCAGAAAAAGATCCCAAAAGAATGAGATGTATTTGTTGTGTTTCACATCTTCAATTAGCTCAAAAATCACTGTGATGCTTTCTGTTACAAATTCTACAGTTCAAAAAAGAGAAAATTTACCTACTTAGGCTAATTATACAAATAATTTTTTATATAACTAATTATTATTATAATGGGTAAATGTTTTTAACTTAAGCACTCTTTTAAGTAGGCACTGTTCTCAAGGTGGGGCTTGAACCTGAGAGCAAGAGTTGCATTCTCTACTAAGTCAGCTAGCCACGCATCCCTGAATGTTTTAAATTTAAATATGTCTCAGCTACTGTGTACAAATGTCAGATTGGAGTGGCAAGTTTCTTGAGTCAGAAATGCCAAAGAGAGGCTCTAGCCTAATGATTTCAAACTTAGTGGACTTTCTTTTGCCAACTGTTAGGTTTATCAATACCATCCAAAAATGCCACCGATTTTTATGAAGACTGTATAGCACAAGCTGATTTTTTGTCCTTGGGTACTGAAATACAGATCTCGAGTTACAATCCCCTGTATCTCCACGTATGTTCTTTATTCCATAACCACAACTTTCTTGTACTTCTTCATTGTTCTATCATGACTTCCCTGCTTACATGACAAGAAGACCAATGATGTAGTGCATTGCCTTTGCAACTGCGGGGTTCTACTGCGTAGTCCTTGGTACCACAAAGGATGGCTGTTTTGGCAAAAGGAAGACAAGATGAGACAGGAAAAAAAGTGGGAGAGAGTCCAGTTTACCATACATTTTCATCATGAAATGTGCCTACCACAATACTTATAAGTTCACCTTGAGTTCTATTTTTCAGTAACATTGAAGATCACAACAGGAAAAAAAAATGGAAAGAGGAGGAAAAATAAAGAACCTAACAGACATCTTTGTTTAGTCTCTTATTTTGACTCAGGAAAGAGACAGTAACTAGAGAAGCCAGAATTGGCCCAAGAGAACTTCCCTACCTCTCTCTTTTCTTCTGGCTCCCTCTCCAACCCATCCAATCAGCACCACCAAAAACTGGATCCCAAATCTTTAGGGGTGAGTGGTAAGCACGTGAGTGGACCATAAAAAATGGCAATGCATAAGTAATATAAAATCTTCCCAAAGTGAAAGTTAAAAATCTTATGAACAATTGAAGAAGGAGTTGATCTATTAATCCCTCTGAGTGGCTCAGAATAGTTCAAGTGGGACAACCTAGGGCTGCCTCCATCCCTGGTCAAGAACCAAGTTTTGATAAGGTGACTGGCTGTTTTGGTCAACATCAAGTCTGCCTTCACAGGACTTTCCCACAAATCATGTGATGAAAATGCCATTACCCTGTGCTTCTAATAAAGGCAAATAATGGGAAGATGAGAGAATAATTGACTTGCTAGCTTTGAGTAATTTCTCAGAAGTTAGATCCCTGAGCCCAGATAGTTCACCCTCTATGAGGGTGCCTGTTCCAAGCTCGGCATCCCTCACTCCCTCCAAACCCCTAACTCTTAAATAGAAGCCCCCCCTGAAATCCAGTTTTCCGGAGAAATGTTCGCAGTAGGCTCTTCCACCCTCCCATCCCCTTGTGGGCCTCTACTGGCGGGTTCTAGAGTGGGGCTGCCACATTGTAGGGAACCATACATTAGTGTTTTACTAGCGTATATAGTGATCAGAGCCCAGTGACAAAATGCAAGTTATTAGTAACTCAGGAGCACACAACAGGCTTGCTTCTTTCAGGACTCTGAACTCCTTTGAGGTTCACAAAGCTACTCGAGGGTGCACCGGTAGGAATCAAACGATTGTTCAATTGTTCGCCAGTAAAGGAACCACCACCACCAAGGAACTTGAACCTTCATTCTTCTGTTCCAGAATCAGACGCCTTATCCATTAGGCCATGCCGCCCGCCAGTGTGAACATATCTCCAAACCTGGAAGCTAAGATGTAGAAGGTTTCTCTGCTTTCAAAGTTTTAACTTTGCAACTGGAGGAAAATTTAATTTTCAACATTCTAAAAAAAAAAAAAAAAAAAAAAAGGACTAAAACTCCATGCGGAATCCCTACTAGCAGTTAGGTGGAGCTGGTGCGCAGGGAGCTGGTCCTCAGGACGTGACCCCTCGAAGGTCCCAGGCCGTGGAGGACCAAGCGCTCTGGTGCAGAAACCACAGCCCAGAGCCCTGCGCGGTGCGCGGGAGCAGGGTGGGGGAGGGGACGCCAGGGGGACGCCAGGGCTCCGCAGGTTCCGACCTGGTGCCTCCTCTAGGAACAGAAGGGCCTGTAAGCTCCAGCAAGGCTCCCCGGTTCTAAAGACCAGCTTTAACGCCCTGGACAGACTGTCCTAGGATTCATTCCCGCGAAAGGCTTTACCCACCTGACTACAGCAGACCAGGAGGAGCGTCGCTGGACGAGAGGGGACCTCTGCCTCCCCGAGAGGATGGGGTCTCCAGGTCCGAGGTGCACTGTGCTTACCTGCAAACACTCCACCCCAGGGAGGACGTGAGGCGACAGTCTCCCGGAGGAGGGGCCGCCTGCCCGCCCCCCCTCCAGCGGAGCAGGTGACGAAGGTTCCACTTCAGCGCCCTGTGGACTGGCCCGCTGTCTATGCGTCCTCCACAACCCTCCCACCCCTGGTCTGCAGCCAGGTGCTTCGGTGGGAAAGAGGAGAAACCCGCCAAGCCCTGAAGTAGAGCACCTGTAGACCTCTCGGTTTGCTCATCCTCATGCTTTCCTGGAAGCAGCCAGTTACTTGGAAGAGACAAACACCCCTTTCTCTGTCCTGGGCCAGGACTGTTTTTCCTCTGAGAGAAATGAGTCCTTCTCAAGTCTCAACGTTGTTGGTGAGCCTCCGGATCCCCAGGGCCGGCTGGGTGAGGGCAAAACCAGAGAACTCTCTTAGGTCACCTTCTGGATGGGCTGTTCTAACACACAACCATTTCTGAGACCAGCAGAGGCTAAGTGCCAGGGCCTGGTCAGACGGGTCTGCTTGGACCAAAGAAATGCCTCCAGATATTTCCTGTGGAATCAACTTGGTTAAATTAACCCTTCTTTAGCAATCCTCATATCAGATAAATTAAAGTTTATCCCAAAGACTGTAGTAAGAAATGAAGAGGGACACTATATCATATATCATACTAAAAGGGTTTGTCCAACAAGACCTAACAATCATGAATATTTATGCCCCTTAATCTGGGAGCTGCCAAGTATATCAATCAATTAATAACCTAAGTAAAGGGGCAACCGCGGGTGGCTCAGCGGTTTAGCGCTGCCTTCAGCCCAGGGTGTGATCCTGGAGACCTGGGATCCAGTCCCAGGTCAGGCTCCCTGCATGGGGCCTGCTTCTCTCTCTGCCTCTCTTTCTCTCTCTGCATCTCTCATGAATAAATAAATAAAATCTTAAAAAAATAACCAAAGTAAAGACATGCTTAGATAATAATACACGAACAGTAGGAGACTTCAACACGGCACTTTCTGCAAATAACAGATATTCTAAGCACAATATCACCAAAAGAAGCAAGGGCTTTAAATGATACACAGGACTAGATGGATTTCACAGATATATACAGAACTTTCCATCTGAAGGCAACTGAATACACATTCTTTTCAAGTGCACATGGAACTTTCTCCAGAATAGACCACATACTACTGGGTCACAAATCAGGTCTCAACCAATACCAAAAGACTGGGATTGTCCCCTGCATTTTTTCAGACCACAATGCTTTGAAACTAGAACTCAGTCACAAGAAAAAAATTGGAAGAAACACAAACACGTGGAAGTTAAAAAGCATCCTACTAAAAGATAAATGGGTCAACCAGGAAATTAGAGAAGAATTAAAAAGATTCATGGAAACTAATGAAAATGAAGATACAACCATTCAAAATCTTTAGGATACAGCAAAAGCAGACCTAAGAGGAAAATACATCTCAATACAAGCATCCCTCGAATAATTGGAAAAAATTCAAATACACAAGCTAACCTCGCACCTAAAGGAACTGGAGAAAGAACAGCAAATAAAACCTACACCAAGCAGAAGAAGAGAGATAATAAAGATTCAAGCAAAACACAATGAAATAGAGACCAGAAAAGCTGTAGAAAAGATCAACAAAACCAGGAGTTGGTTCTTTGAAAGAATGAGATAGATAAACTATTTGCCAGCCTTATCAAAAAGAAAAAGAAGACTCAAATTAATAAAATCATGAAAGAGGAGAGATCACAACCAATACCAAGGAAGTAGAAACGATTTTAAAAACATATTATGAGCAGCTATACTCCAATAAATTAGGCAATCTAGAAGAAATGGGTGAATTTATGGAAAACCACAAACTACCAAAACTGGAACAGGAAAAAATAGAAAACCTGAACAGGCCAATAACCAGGGAGGAAATTGAAGCAGTCATCAAAAACCTCCAAAGACTCTAAAATCCGGGCAACCCCGGTGGCTCAGTGGTTTAGTACTGCCTTCAGCCGAAGGCATGAACCCGGACCCAGGTATGGAGTTCCACGTCAGGTTCCTTGCATGGAGCCTGCTTCTCCCTCTGCCTGTGTCTCTGCCTCTCTCTTTCATTCTGTGTCTCAAATGAATAAACAAATAAAATCTTAAAAAAAAAAAAAAAAACAACTCTAAAATCCTGGGCCAGATGGCTTCCAGGGGAATTCTATCAAATGTTTAAAGAAGAAACAATACCTATTCTACTAAAGCTGTTCCAAAGGAAAGAAAGGGACAGAATACTTCCAAACTCATTTTATGAGGCCAGAATCACCTTAATTCCAAAACCAGACAAAGACCCTACCAAAAAAGAGAATTATAGACCAATATTCCTGATAACACAGATGCAAATATTCTAACCGTCTCCTCCTGGCTCAACCGTGCCACAGCTCAGCTCCCTCGGTACCGCAGCTGCACACCCCAGGGAGCGGTTCTCCCCCCTGGACGACAAGCACCTCAACCGGGAGGCATCTAAGTTCCACGCCTGCCACCCCCCCTCCCCCAGCTCCCGGTTCCCCAGCCAGTGATCGTGCACCCGGTGAGCTCTCTGGTGGAACCGGGATTGCACGTGTTTGTAAAGCTCCTGACGCCCCGGTTGGGCAACCGCTGCATTCGGATCCAAAGCCCTTTCTCTAGTCTTAGACGGTCGCTTCGGGGCCACGAAGGCACTTACCAAGTTACTTTTGACTGTTGTTTCTTCTCCAGGCGCCCATTTCGGCCACGTCCCAGCACCAGCTGAGTCTCGCCCAGTGGTTCCCTGTGATTCCAGGGGGAGGACAGGAGGCGGCCGGGACACCGAGGAAGCGGAGCTGATCTGCAGCTTATCGAGATATTCAGGAAGGTGCAGATTTCGTTTAGGGAGAAGAGTATAGGGATGACGGGACCCCCGGGTGGCTCAGCGGTTTAGCAGCTGCCTTTGGCTCAGGGCGTGATCCTGGAGTCCCGGGATTGAGTCCCACATCAGACTCCCTGCATGAAGCCTGCTTCTCCCTCTGCCTGTGTCTCTGCCTCTCTCTCTCTTTCTCCAATAAATAAATAAAATCTTTTAAAAAAAAAGAGTATAGGGATGAAAAGTGAACGAGGGACGCCTGGGTGGCTCAGTGTTTGAGCCTCTTCCTTTGGTTCAGGGCGTGATCCCGCATTCCTGGAATGGAGTCCCACATTAGGCTTTCTGCATGGAGCCTGCTCCTCCCTCTGCCTACGTCTCTACCTTTCTGTGTCTCTCATGAATAAATAAAATAATTTTTTTCTAAGAAAAAAGGAAAAGCGAATGAACGAGAAGACACAATAACTTAGGATCACTCCCCAAACTTACCATATTTGGTCACCACAAATTCTGCCAACGGAATGGAAGCATCTATTCTTTGAGCCCTTGTCATGGCTGAGGTTTGACTCTTGGTCCACAAGCCGTGGGGTGGGGTGGGAGGTTGTTATAAGAGGACAACTGCTACTGGGAGCAGTGCTTGCTTGTGTCCAGAACCACCCCCTCCTTGTGCAACTTTGTGGGTCTCAGAGACAGAAGGCAGAGTCCTCCAGACAAAACCACTGCCAGGTTTCCTGACTGTGATGCAGTGACTGTGACAACATACACTTACTGTTTTCTATTTGGGATGTTTCCTTTTTCTATCTGGATCTATTTCCTGAGGCCACGTTTCAGGTTCTGTTCTCTTGTGCCCTTCCTCCAGCATTTCCTGCTGGGATGATGGCCAGAGCATTGGAGGTGCAGAGACCCGGGTGTGTAATGATGTGGGAAATCAGTGATAGCACCAGATTTCCCAAAGAAGGACCAACACGCCTGGAGTTCCAACTTGAAGTCACCTGAGTTAAGGTGGGCCATGCATGTCTGTGGTTGGGGCCTTGAGGTTCTAGAGGTCGGCTACTCCCTTCCCCTGGAAAAAGGTATCCCACACGTGGAGGCCCTCGTGGGTTCTGTGGCCAGAGTTCCGTTGCTTTATCTCTCATGGCTTTTAACTCTCATGTGAAAGATTCTCTGACGCAGTTTCATGGCTCCATGCAAAATGCCGCGGGGCCCTAAAGAGCAAGAGGAGAATCCTACCTGAGATCCGTGCTTGGCAAAAACAGACACGTAGATCAATGGCACAGAATAGAGAACCCAGAAATGGGCCCTCAACTCTATGGTCAACTAATATTCAACAAAGCAGGAAAGACTATCCACTGGAAAAAGGACAGTCTCTTCAATAAATGGTGCTGGGGAAATTGGACAGCCATGTGCAGAAGAATGAAACTCGGACCACTCTCTTGCACCATACACAAAGGTAAACTCAAAATGGATGAAAGATCTAAATGTGAGACAGGAATCCATCAAAATCCTAGAGGAGAACACAGGCAACACCCTTTTTGAACTTGGCCACAGCAACTTCTTGCAAGATACACCCATGAAGGCAAGGGAAACAAAAGCAAAAATGAGCTATTGGGACTTAATCAAGATAAAAAGCTTCTGCACAGCAAAGGATACAGTCAACAAAACTAAAAGGCAACCTACAGAATAGAGAAGATATTTGCAAATGACCCATCAGATAAAAGGCCAGTATTCAAGATCTATAAAGAACTTATTAAACTCAACACCCAAGAAACAAACAATCCAATCATGAAATGGGCAGAAGACACGAACAGAAATTTCACCAAAGAAGACATAGACATGGCCAACAAGCACGTGAGAAAATGCTCCACATCACTTGCCATCAGGGAAATACCAATCAAAACCACAATGAGATCCCACCTCACACCAGTGAGAATGGGGAAAATTAACAAGATAGGAAACAACAAATGTTGGAGAGGATGTGGAGAAAGGGGAACCCTCTTGCACTGTTGGTGGGAATGGGAACTGGTGCAGCCACTCTGGAAAACTGTGTGGAGGTTCCTCAAAGAGTTAAAAAGAGAGCTACCCTATGACCCAGCAATTGCACTGCTGGGGATTACCCCAAAGATACAGATGCAGTGAAAAACTGAGACACCTGCACCCTGATGTTTATCGCAGTAATGTCCACAATAGCCAAACTGTGGAAGGAGCCTCGGTGTCCATCGAAAGATGAATGGATAAAGAAGCTGTGGTCTATGTATACAATGGAATATTGCTCAGCCATTAGAAATGACAAGTACCATTTGCTTCGACGTGGATGGAACTGGAGGGTATGATGCTGAGTGAAGTAAGTCAATCGAGAAGGACAATCATTATATGATTTCACTTATACGGGGAATATAAAAAATAGTGAAAGGGATTATAGGGGAAAGGAGAGATAATGATTGGGGAAAATCAGAGAGGGTGACAAAACATGAGAGACTCCTAACTCTAGGTAATGAACAAGGGGCAATGGAAGGGGAGGTGGGGGAGGATGGGGTGACTGGGTGTCAGGCACTGAGGGGGCACTTGATGGGATGAGCACTGGGTGTTATGCTATATGTTGGCAAGTTGAACTCCATAAAAAAAAATACAAAAAAAAGGGGGGGGCGAAGAAAAGAAAAAAGAATCCGTGATTGGCAAAATGGAAGATGGTGGTCGGAGCTGTTTTTCCTGGCTGATTACTCTGCAACCCAGAGGGTGTCAGAGAATGAGAATCAAAGAGAAGGAAAGCTCATTCACTTAGCCTTTGCCCAGAAATAATCTAGACCGCAGTGTGACAGCAACATAGCTGGATGAGGGTGGCCCAGAGATAGCCCTGGCAGGGGTTCCGTGGCTCAGTTGGGGAAGGCAGCTGTGTGGGGTTTGACCCATCTCTGCTCCCTCTCATGATTTCAGACCAGTTGGAAGGAATGTTTTTCCAAATGAGGCAATCTAGACTTCATCTTTTACATTTCGACTTCACATTTTAAAGCATTCTTTTCTGATACAAAGGGTAGCTTGGAAAGGTTTTGCAAAGAAAATGGAATGATTCTGGTGCATTCGCCCAACGATATGCGACTTGCACAGAAAACAAAGTGCAGAGCATTGATATTCCGTATTCTATAGTTTGTACTGATTCTGTAATAGGTGCTATTTGTTTTAATACAAGCAGCTTATATATATTTGTCCTTATTCCCACCCAAAAACCTTTGGCCACTTCTTCCTCCGGGACGTTCGGTGTGGGGCCACGAGGGGTTACTGCATTTAAAGATTGAAGGACAAAAATGTTCAGCGAGGAAATGTCGAAGGTGAGGACTTCATTTTTTTTTTTTTTTTTTTGAGGGTGAGGACTTCAAATCCGTTGTTTGTCAGTGTGTCTGAGATGTATGTAGCTCCAGCGAGGTGTTGTGGTTGAGGGGCCTGTGGGAATTAGGGGGAGCCTTCCGGTATACGTGTTGTGTAAAGCTCTCGTGAAAGTCAGTGTAATATGAAATACCAGTAAGAGTGGGGCCAGATTCCAGGATCCATCCTCTGCGGTCCGCGGGTGCTCGCTGGCCTGAGCGGAGCCGGCGGTCTCCAGCTCCCAGATTAGGCTTTAAAAGTCCGTTAGGCACGGGTCTTGGGCTCCCTTGACGCCTGCAGACTGCACCCCACTCCCCACCCCTGCGGAAGCTGGGCCCCGCGCCACCACCTGGGCTCCGAGGCGGGGGTGGGGGGCGCCGGGGGCGTTCTGCGGGGTGAGCACTGGGGCGCAGAGGAGGCGCGCAGGGAGCGCGCTTGGGGCGCGCTGGGGAGCAGAGGAGACCGGCCCCTGCGCCTTGGACCGCACAGTGCTCTAAAGCTCACGAAACTTCACAGACCTGGTTTCTCTGTTTTTGTTGTTGCTGTTGTTGTTTTGTTTTGTTTTGTTTCTTCCCTTTCTTTAGGGATTCTGCCTCATGAGACCTAAAGTGAATGGGTCTGTGGATGGGGCTGCAGCTCGGTGTTTCAGGCGGTGTTGAGGCTGACGAGTGCAGCTGTCTTCGTTTTCTCTCTTCTGTGAATGTTCGTGTCTTGGGTGGCACCAAGTCCCATGGATAATGGCATAATGGTCCAATGGCATAATATTGAAGAGAATACATTGGACTGTATATTCTTTTAATAAAGGAGGAGAAACGTGGCTAAGCGCACGAAAAAGTACGGTTGGAGGAGCCGGGGTTGAACCCGGGACCTCGGCCGCGCGAAGCACACGCTCTGCCACTGAGCTACACCCCCACCCGCTCGAGGCTTTCCCGGATCTCCTATAAAATTTAAATTGTATCTGTGGCTCGCATTAGTTTCTGTTGAAACTAAATGTGCCCAGTTCGACTAGATTTCAGGAAGCACCTTCATCGTGAAAGTGATTTAGGTCAGCAGTGGCGTTTTAGCCTTTTCGTGTGAGATATAGGAGTTTAAGTTCAAGTCCTGTTGAAGAATCATGTTTCCTTTTCCTCTCTGTTATTTCCAACTTTTATACGGAAATCAACTGGGGCTTTCTAAAGAGCACGTTAGCGTGTGTTGCTCCATCTCTCAAGCCTGCTGTTGACTCGACTGGGTTCCAAAAAGCAGGATGGGCGGGGCGTGGGCAGGAGAGGTCAAATCCAGGACTGCAACAGATTGAGAAAGCCCTAAATGTATACAGTACAGTGATTTTTTTTTTTTACGCTGTCCTGACCTAGGCAGGCAACTTTGGAGGCTCTTTGAAGGATCTGCGAGATAGATGAAACAGTGAATTTAACAATGAAAGGCAAGGGAGAAATTTGAGGAACAAGGTAGATTGATACAGGATTTGGACTCTTACTGAAGTCTAATACTTAGTATTTAGGAAAGCATGCAGGTTGGATTTTGCAGATGGTGATACCTTTTGCAAAGAATAGTAAATATAGGAGGAGGGGTGAGAATTGTTTGTTGTTGTTGTTATTGGTTTGTTGATTTGTGTATAGGTAGGGCATAAGAGGGAAATGTATAGTTTGGGTTTAGAAATGACAGAATTTAAATGTCTGTGGATTCGCCTCTTAGGATGTCTGCCCTAAGCACATTACAATCTGCAGACATCTCTGAACCCGAATTTCAGATATTTATGTGGCTGGGAGGAGAGGGCTCTTTAGAAGTGGGTAGAGTAAGGACTTAAAGTTATCCACTAAGCCTAGTAGATAAAGAACTTATTATTGGTATTAATGGAAAAAAAAAACGGGATTGCTCCTACATCGATCTCATTTTTTAAAGTTTATACTCTTTGCTATGGTCTTAAATTTTCCTTAGAACAAAAGTAAAAGTCTCATTTCCTACCATGAGCTTCCAGATAAGATGATTATCTCTTCTTTGACCCTCTTTGTTGATCTATGACTGTTTTAATTATAGCAGACTACATATCAAACTTCTCAAAATTGAACGACTTTAAACCATCCATTACATTTGCTCACAATTCTCTGGGTCAGAAATTTTGGCTGGGTCCCTTCTGCTGCTTGGAGCCAGTTGGGACTGTTCACTGCTCTTTATTTAGCTGGTAGCAGGGTTGGACTCAAAGGTCTGAGGAGGCTCCACTGTGGTGTATCAGTGCTTCTCTATCTAGTTTCCTGTTCACTTTTCTCTCCATGGTTCTAGGTTGGGCTTTCTCATAGCACGCTGATCCCACTGTAGTCAGACTCCTCACAGAGCAGCTTCTGAGACTGGCTATTGCAAAAGAAGCAAAAGCAGAACCTGCAGATCATGTAAACTGTCTGTGCAAGGAAACAGCATCACTTCCTCTAGTCCCCAAAGGAAAATCTTTGAGCAGAAACACTGTTCACAGGGGCTGGTTTATTGAAAGAGAGGGTCTCTTGCTGCCACAGCATGCATTCAGTGCAGAGCATCTCGTTTTCGCCATCTTCAGGTACAGTCGAATGGGAAGGAGACAAGGAGACGGTTGACTTCTTAGAAGCCAAGACCTCTCCATTACCTGATTTGCCTGAAAGTGAAATATTCTGGGATGAACACTATTTTGTCTCCAAAATTAAAGCAGATCAATGACGGGATTTTCCTTAGACCTCTCCATTACCTGATTTGCCTGAAAGTGAAGTATTCAGGGATGAACACTATTTTGTCTCCAAAATTAAAGCAGATCAATGACGGGATTTTCCTTAGTCGTTTTTTTCAGGCTCTTAACTGAAGAAACAAAAGCCTGTGTTTGAATTCCTGTATTCTGTTCCTGGTATGTAATAAAGGATCAGGGACAGTTGTTTGTCCAAGGCATTCGGCTTGCCATCTGAAGTGCTTTTCCAGAGACAGATGAGATCTTGCTCACATCACCCTAATTTCTCTCATTCTCTTGTCTTTAGGATTAGCTATTCTGGCTAAAGAAGTTGCACAGGGGTCTCTCCCTCTCCTTCTCTCCTCCACTCATCCCTTCTCTCTCCCTCTTTCTCTTCCTCTCACTTGGATCTTCCTTTTTTAAGTCCTATTGCAAAACGATGGTCCAGGTGACAAAGTTGGTTGCATTTGGGGATGTTGAATAAGTCTTTCCTTCTCCTTTCTTTCTTCTGATGTTTCACCAGTCATTTTTACTTTCCATGTGAGCAGAAAAACAAAAACAAAAAAACAGAAAAGTGGACTCGGCATCCCTGAAAGAATGTACCAATGTGGAGCAAAACAGAAAGAAATGCCTCTGGAGGTGCTGGGCATTGAACCCAGGGCCTCATGCATGCAAAGCATGCGCTCTACCACTGAGCTACACCCCCCGGACAACAACTGCTTGTTTTGTGATATATTAGGAAATGTGGTATCTTCTGTATTCTTTGGCAAGGCCATTTGTGTGTGTGTGTGTGTGTGTGTGTGTCAGAAAATTTATTCTGTTAACTGAATTAATTCTACGTTTCTAAATTGGATTGTTTTCCAGAATAGTAAATTCTAAGTCCAGATTTAAGCCATTCCTGCTCCTAGGTTCTTCCCAGCCAGGGACAGTCTTCTCTAAGATCTTCTTACTGCCCTAATGCCTGTGTTTTGTTTTGTTTTATTTTTGAGAACCACTTTGGAAAGTCTTGAGTTAGGAGTTTCCCTTCATTCTTTTTCTCTACCACGTCTTTCTCCTCCACAGGTCGCTCTACCTGATTTCCATTGGCTGTCTTGTCTGCACCCACCTCTTCAAGTGTCTTTGGTCTGTAATCACTCTCTTCCTCACTTTCTAGACCACTTGCCTTTCTCACCGGCCAACTTCAAGACCAGGATATCTTGCTCTAGAAAACCAAGGAAGCACTTTGACAGCCTATATGCAAAATGAAAATCATTATTGCTCATTTCCAATCATGTTGGGTTCCTCAATTCCATATCTTCAGAAGTGGTCTTCACCCTACAGCTGGTTCGAAAGTTTAGAAAAGAGAAAAAAAGGAGGCAGGGTAGAAGGGAGGGAGAGTTAGGGAGAGAGGGAGGGAGAAAAGGGGAAAGAAAGAGAGAGAGAGACAGAGACAGAGACAGAGAGAGGGAGAGGAAGAAAACGTTTGAGTTCCACTCCCTACTTCTCCCTGCCTCTCCTTTCCCAAGCAACCATTGATGTAATTCCTGTCACTATAGATGAGTTTGAATTTTCCAAAGTTTTATGCAAATGGGATCATATATTTACTTT
This sequence comes from Canis aureus, assembly GCF_053574225.1. Lineage (NCBI taxonomy): Eukaryota > Metazoa > Chordata > Mammalia > Carnivora > Canidae > Canis > Canis aureus. The sequence continues at coordinate 746,913 of NC_135647.1, forward strand.
TTTGATTTCACTTCTTTCACTCGTCATAATTATTTTGAGTTTCACCCATGTTTAACGTATCAATAGTTTACTCCATTTTATGCTGAGTAGTATTCCATGGTATGGATATACCACAATTTGTTTATCCATTCACCCATTTAAGCTAAGCACTTGGATTGTTTCCAGTTATTGGCTATTACAAATAAAGCTGATACAAAAATTTGTACACAAGAATTTGTATGGACACAATTGTTTTATTTTTTCTTTTGGATACATACTTAGGATTTGAGTGGTTGGATCATGGGGTTGGTATAGCTTCAATTTTTTAAGAAACTGCCAAAGTGTTTCAAAATAGTACTTTTCTATTACTGCTAACAGTGTATGAGAGTTTCATTTCTTCTGCATTCTAACCAACATGTGGTATGGCTAACACTTTTAGATTTTAGCAACTCTTATAACTGCAATGGTGTGTCATTATGGCCTTAATTAATATTTCCTTAATCACTGATGTTGAGCTTCTTTTGCTTACTTGTCATCCTTATTGCTGCTTTGGCAAAGTATCTGCTTAAATATTTTGCTATTTTTAAATCAGATTTTCTTATTGTTGATTATTTAGAGCCCTTTATATATTCTGGATGTAAATTCTTTATCAAATATATGGTTTGCAGAGGTTGTCTCATGGTCTGTGACACTTGCCTTTCTGTTCTCTTAAACATATTTTGCACAGAACAGGATTTAAAATTTTTTGATGAGGTTGCGTTTATCAAATGCTTCTGTTGTCTTATCTACAAAATATTTGTCTGACCCAGGGTCACAAAAATTTTCTACGTAAGGGACCCCACACATTTTTTCTTTAGTTTCCTTAATTTTTTGAGACAGGTCTGGGTTAAGTCACAAGATGAGGAAGAGTGGAAAGTCTTTCCGTTGGAGCCCAATTACCTCTCTTCTGCCCTCCTTCTCACCTATCTTCCCTTGCTGCCAGGAATTGGATCCAAGCCATATAAGAGAGAGGCAATAGGTTCCCCAAATTTCTGAGTAAGAAAATGTACTGGATGATTAAACAGCAACCTTTAATCTGAATCTCCTAAAACAGAAGTTGAGAACAATCCAAATTTGGAAAAATAAATACTGGGAAACTTTGCTCCTGGGTAGCATTAATAGCTCAGCTGGGAGAGACTTAGACTGAAAATCTGAAGATCCCTAGTTCAACCCCAGGTTTTGGCAGGGTGGGTGCTTTGGTGAACTGAGGACAGATTCTATTTGCCACCTTCAAACTCCATAATAATTACACCTTTGAATTTATGTTTTGTAACCGAGGTTCAATGGGATAGTGGACGTAGTATGTGAACAAAGGAAATGAGCACAATGTGCATGTTTGGCTTTCCCTGCATCTCTTTCTTCACACAGCGATCGTAATGCTCCTTGGATTTTGGTGTGTGAAATAAAGGTGAACAATAAAATTCATGCTGATAATTTACAATGTTAATTCTACTTAATTAGAATGATATTAAATAAGCAAATGAAAAATACATAATAGGTTGAGAAAGACCAACGAAGAAAGGAAAAAGCCTTATATTTTATTGTTACTTTGAATGGTACTTTCTCTCTACTTTTTAAATTTTTTAAAATATTATTTGTTTGTTTGTTTACTGGATGACAGGACAGTCAAGAGGAAGAATCGATGTTGGGGAGAAAGCCACAAACCACTGCTTACACGTGACCCCAAGAGTGATCGCATATTATACTTCAGATTTTTATTTCAAAGGAATTAAGGCAAGGCCTTACACGCACAGCCGTAAAGATTCTGGATTTCTGTTAGAGCACAGCTGATATCAGCGCTGATTTTACACCTGGCAAGGCAGGGGCAGGTGTGATGGCTGGAATACAGCAGGTGGAGAAGGCAAGGGCAGGGCCAAGCCGGGGGTGGACTGCAGGCTTCTCCTCCTGTTTTGAGTACAGGATCTTGCATTTTCATTTTCACTGGACCTGTACCTTATGCAGCCCGGCTGGTCAACAGTCCATCACCATTCATAGTATGCTTTCACAAAGTTCTTGGATTAGATATACCAATCTCCGAGGCCACCCCCAGGCTCCCACACACATATAGGTGAATTATAACCTCAAGAGCACCTGTGGGTATCCTATTAAAATTCATGCCCACAGAGTTCCCTCTCGGAACTTCAATTAGTCCGTTCATGACTATATGAAATCAAATTGGGACTTGATCCCTGAGATATCGCAAGGGAACTTGTGGTCTGTATCTATAAAAAGACACATTGAGAAAACAGGGTTGCTTGCTAATATCACCTCATTGCTCTTTGCTTCCTGAATACTGTCTTGACTTGTGTGGCTGTGATCAAACCAGTTCCCCTTTGTTTCCAACGTCTTGGGATGCTGTTACGTCTGAAGTCGTGGGGTGCGTAGTAAGGGCCAGGGAGCATGCGGAGGGGAGGCCTATGGTGGAAATAAAAACTACAAGATAAGAGCAAAACGCTTCCGCGAGGGGCGAGCAAACCTGCAAACAGAAAATACCCCTCAGGCCCCGCTGGGATTCGAACCCAGGATCTCCTGTTTACTAGACAGGCGCTTTAACCAACTAAGCCACGGAGCCCACACGAGAGGTCTCGGAATTCTCCCTTCGGAGATGGATCTTGCCCTGCGGCCGTTTCTGAGCAGACCCCACCTTTTCTCGGGCTTCCATCCTCTCGGTTTCTGAGCGGCTCAGAGTCCCCGGGTCGCAACGAGCGCGGCCCACGCCCCGGTTGGCGGGTGTTCTCGCTCTTGGAGCCTGGACGCGCCTCGCGGGAACCTGCAGGCGGAGGCGGAGGCGGAGGCGGAGGGCGGGGGCTTTGCGCAGACATCCCCGAGCACCCACCCGGGCGGGACGCCGCAGGAGAATTGCTCGTTCTCAAGGCCGGTTTGGTGAAGGGACAAGACGCGCGCCGCTGCAGCAGGGCCTCTTCCCTTTTCGCCCCTTTTGCACCTTGACTAGGTCACTACAGGCGCCCCAGCCCCGCGGTGGGCGGCGAGGTCCTGCGGACCGGGCCCCGCGCTCCCCGGCCTCCGCGCCGTCCCGCGGGGTCCCCGCTGCATCCCGAGGCCCGAGCCGCCGCCGCCTGCGCTCGGGGAGGGGGTTTCCAGGACCAGAGTCTGCAGAGCGGCCCCGGGAACCAGGCCCTATGGAGAGGGAACCGCACACCAGCGGGAACCCGAGGGCCCGGCGCGGGGCAGGCGGCTCCGGGCTGGGGGGCGGGGGCAGAGGAGGGCGTTGGTGGGGGGCGGGGGCGGGGGGAGGGGAGGGGAGCCCCGCCGCGGATTGCAGGCCGTTTTCTACCAGGTGATGCTGACAGGACGGAACGGCTTGGCGCCTCCCCTCCTCCCCCCCCCGTCCTCTTCTGTGAGGTTCTGGTGGCGGCTGTGTCCCAATTTACACTTTCTGATTTTTGTGACAGTTGCTTTCCCGTGAGTTGGAACCATTGTGGTGAGTGTCTAGTCTGGCACTGTTCACACTGTGTTCCTTTAGCAAATGGGTACGGTCCTTGGGTTCCATTTCTCAGCATTTTTGGAGATAACGAAAGACGCAAGAACGAAAAGAAGAGAAAAATGAGGGAGCTCGAGAAGCGTTTCCTTTGGTCTCCTTCACCCTCTGAGCGGTGCCTGGGTCTACTCACAGGCTGCGGAGGAGCAGAGGGGCTTCCGGGGTTCACCCCACCACCGCCCTCCTCCTCCTCCTCCCCCTCCCCCCCGCCCCTGCCCCCACCCCACCCCCACGCCGGGATTGGACCCACCCGCGCACACGCGGAGGACGGTGGACGCCGAGTTCCTGGGCGGCAAACGTACTGGGCAGACGGACAGTCCCACCTGAGGCATCTGGAACCACCCGGAGCGGAGGTGGAAGACGAGCCGAGTGTTGAGGGGGAAAGAGCCAAGAAAAGGCCTTTTCCCAGCGGCCGAGATAGCTCAGTTGGGAGAGCGTTAGACTGAAGATCTAAAGGTCCCTGGTTCGATCCCGGGTTTCGGCAGCCGCGAGCGTTTTGTCCCGTCGCCGGGGTTGTGGCGGGTCCCGTCCGCGCAGGACCTTACAGGACTGATGATGGACTGTGCGCAAATAAAACTTCACATTATACACTCTGAGTTTTGAATTTCATAAACTTAACGTGTCACTAAATGGTAATCTTTATTTTTTCAAATTTTTGAACTAGTATCTGGTGCTCGCTTGGGCCGCACATGCTCGGTGCACCTGGCCCGGCTGTTTCGGGTCGGCACAGGCAGGCGCGGGGACGGGGACGGGGACGGGCTGTGGCTGCCCCCTCCGCTCCTCTCCGCCTCCCACCGGTTGTCTCGCCCTTAGTCGCCCAGACGGTAGCAGATGCACAACCGCGTCAGGGTCCCGCGAGTCTCTGCACCGGGAGGTCCCACCGCTGCCCTGTTCCCACCGCCCACCCCTTGACCCCTCAGTTACGGAGCTCGGACTCCGGCTACCGCATCGCGCGGGGATCTGTGTGCACCTGGTTGCTGGTACCCACGGAGGTCCTCGGCGACGGGACAAAACGCTCGCGGCTGCCGAAACCCGGGATCGAACCAGGGACCTTTAGATCTTCAGTCTAACGCTCTCCCAACTGAGCTATCTCGGCCGCTGGGAAAAGGCCTTTTCTTGGCTCTTTCCCGCTCAACACTCGGCTCGTCTTCCACCTCCGCTCCGGGTGGTTCCAGATGCCTCAGGTGGGACTGTCCGTGTGTCCAGTACGTTTGCCGCCCAGGAACTCGGCGTCCACCGTCCTCCGCGTGTGCGCGGGTGGGTCCAATCCCGGCGTGGGGGTGGGGTGGGGGGCAGGGGCGGGGGGGAGGGGGAGGAGGAGGAGGAGGGCGGTGGTGGGGTGAACCCCGGAAGCCCCTCTGCTCCTCCGCAGCCTGTGAGTAGACCCAGGCACCGCTCAGAGGGTGAAGGAGACCAAAGGAAATACTTCTCGAGCTCCCTCATTTTTCTCTTCTTTTCGTTCTTCCGTCTTTCGTTATCTCCAAAAATGCTGAGAAATTTTGATAAGGAACACTAACTTTGAAACCCAATTAAGCAAAATATTATCCCCAAAGAGAATTCCATTCTTCCAATTATTAGCAATAAGAATAATTTACTCAACTATTAATATACTCTAATTTTTTTAAGGTGGAAAATTTTTCCTCTCTTGTTATGTAAGTATATCCTTGATTTTGCCATGTGACCTGCAAATTCTAAAATATTTACCTTTGGCCATTTACAGAAAAGGTTTGCCAAAACTCCTGTTCTAGAGGACCTTCTTCATTGAGTCATTGAGTCCTTGAGAAATGTGTTAGTGAGGAGACCAACAGCCTCCTTCCCAAGAAGTGCCTGCAGTGGCTATTCTCTTCTGGCCAAGAGTGACAGTCATAGACACTACAATTAAAATGATTCCTTGAATCCGGTTGTGATGATGAGATACTGGAGGAGCTGTCTCTTGCAACTGGGCATCCTGGATCTTGGGAAATAACTATGGGGTGAAATCAGAGATCGAGATAGGCCTGCAGTAAAACAGACCTGATTCTACTGATCACAAGATCTCTCCCAGTCACCCTCTGACCGATAGACCACGGTGGCATTTTGTGTTCCAATATTTGGTGTCAGTTCAGAGTCGTGTTCAATAATCTCCAAACATTCTATCTCCAGCACACGATTGTCTTGACAAGTGGAGTTTCTTCTGGGAAGGCTAGAAAAAAAATATTTGCCATATACATTTTTAGCTGTGTACCAAATACCTTTCTCAGGTGGGGCCAGTATCCTCTTCATTCAAGGAGATCTAGATTGGATTCCTGATGTATGAGATACCAAGTGAAGAAAGGCCAGCCAGAAGCTATCAGAGTTCTCTGTACAGGCCAAAATAATAGACACAAAAGCTATTGCAGTTCTGGAAGAATTCTAAACATAAATGCCATGAACAAGGTCATGAAAGATGTCCAGGGTGGTGATTCCTACGACTTCTCCATTCAGCTGGCCTATTTGGCCTGTGCCGAAGGCAGCAGCAAACTATTGTGAATTTAAGGAAGTGATGATTTCAATTACAATGAAATTATTTCCTTACTGGAACAGATAATCATGGCCACTGGTACTTGACGTGTGGCTCTTGCTGTAGAAAATTATTCATTCTTCACGATGATAGAAACTGACCATTTGGGGCTGAATTCTGCCTCTCCAAAATTATGTGTTGAAGTCCCACTCCTGTGGTTGACAGTTCCACTCAGACTGCGACTGTATTTACAAATAGGGCCCCTCAAGAGATAATTAAGGTAAAATGAAGTCATATGGCTGGGCCATAACCCAGCATGACTTATTATGGGCTGCGTCCTTAGAAAAAGAAGAGATAAGGACACAGAAAACATGCAAACTGAGGAGAGACATGTGAAGACACAAGAAGGTTGCTTCAGGGAGAGAGACCTCAGAAGAAACCAAACTTGCTGACATCTTGATCTGGAACTTTGAGCCTCCAGAACTGTGAGAAAATAAATTTCTGTTGTTTAAGCCATTGAACCTATGGTGTTTTATTATGGTGGCCCTGGCAAACTAATACAGCCATCAAGCATGGTTTGTCGTTGGTTGGCAGGGCCAGCAAGATACTTCTGCTCTCACCATAGGATCATTTAATATTCCCAGCCTTTAATAATCTAGTCATGGAGGGATCCCTGGGTGGCTCAGCAGTTTGGCGCCTGCCTTCTACTCAGGGCGTGATCTTGGAGTCCTGGGATCCAGTCCCACATTGAGCTCCCTGCATGGAGCCTGCTCCTGTCTCTGCCTCTCTCTCTCTGTCTCTCTCATGAATAAATAAATAAAATCTTTTAAAAAAATAATCTAGTCATGGGACATTGATCACTTCTCCATTTTTCAGGGTATGGCATTGGCCCATTATATTGATAATCACAGACTTATTGGACCTGCTTTTGACCCCGTGGTCTAAAAGTAGCAGGTGCTTTAGACTCATTGGTACAATACATGTGAGCCACAGAGGGAGAAATGAGCCCTACAGAAGTTCAGGAGCCCATCATCTCAGTAAAATTTCTATGGAGTATGTTGAGATAGCCGTTCAGAGGTGATGAGCAAGTTGCTGCCTCTGGCTTCTACCACTAGAAAAGAAATAAAATGTCCAGTGGGTCTCTTTAAATTTTGGAGGCAGAACAGAGTCATTTGGACCTAATATTCTGACTGACTTACCAGGTAGCTTGGAAAGCTACCACGTTTTTTTTTAAATTGAGATATAATTGACATATATCATTATATTACTTTCAGGTGTACAACATAACGATTCAATATTTGTATGTATTGCAAAATGATCACCACAGTAGGTCTAGTTAACATGTGTCATCATGCAGAGTTACAAAATTTTTTTTTTCCTTGTGATAAGAACTTTCAGGATGTAATCTCTTAGCAATTTTCAAATATGTAACACGGTGTTATTAACTGTAGTCACCATACTGTACCTTACATCTCCATGACTTCTTTATTTTATGAATGGAAATCACTCCTTTTACCCATTTTGCCTCCCACCCCTGCCTTTGGCAACTACCAATCTCTTCTATCTAGGAAAGCTACTTATTTTGTGTGAAGCCCAGGAAAAAGAAAGTTGTGCAAAAGGTCCAGGCTGTATGAAGCCTACATTGACTCCTCTCCTCTATGACACACCAAAGTACTTCAAGTGTCTATGCAAGAGATGGCATTTGGAATTTTAGCACTCTTCTACAAGTGAATCACATGACAAACCTTTGGGATTTAGTGGCAAAACTACAGCATCCTTTGCAAATTATTATCCTCTTTAAAAAATATATATAGTCTCTGGCTTGCTATTGGGTTCAGGAGAGCTTGAATGCTTGAGCACGAATGACTAATTTACCACGAGAATAGGGCTTACAGTCATGACAGAGGTCTTCTCTAATCCATGCTGCTGTGAAACTGGGCATGCACAACATCAGTTCATCATCAAGTAGAACTAGAATATCTGAGCAGGTCTACATGCAGGAATAATTTACATGAGAAAACAGCTTCTATTGCCTTGGTCCTTACACTTAGTACATTTCTTCTGCTCTTTCAGGCTACATCTACAGCCTCATAGGGCATTTCTTTTTTTCTTCTTCAAATTTTTATTTAAATTCTAGTTTACCTATAGTGTAATATTGGTTTCAGGAGTAGAATTCAGTGATCCATCACTTACATATTACACCCAGTGCTCATATTACATCCAGCCCTCCTTAATATTTATCCCCCATCTAGCCCATCCCCCACCCACCTCCCTCCATCAACACTGAGTTTGTTCTCCATCATTAAGAGTCTCATAGTTTGCCTTTCTCTCTTTTTTCCCTTCCTATATGTTCATCTGTTTTGTTTCTTAAATTCCATATATGACTGAAATCATATGGTATTTGTCTTTCTCTGACTGACTTATTTCACTTAGCATGATACACTTGTAGCTCCATCTATATCATTGCAAATGGCAAAATTTCATTCTTTTTGATGGCTGAGGAATAGTCCATTGTCTCTAAATACCACATCTTCTTTATCCATTCATAGACATTTGTGCTCTTTCCACAGTTTGGATATTGCTGATATGCTGCAATAAATATCAGGGTGCACATACCCTTTTAAATCAGTATTTTTGTATCTTTTGGGTAAATACCCAGTAGTACAATTGCTGAGTGGTAGGGTAGTTCTATTTTTAACTTTTTGAGGAAACACCGTACTGTTTTCCAGAGTGGCTGCATCAGTTTGCATTCCCACCCACAGTGTAAGAGGATTCTCATAGGGCATTTCCTATAACCAAAAAGAAAAAAAGGCCAGGCTTGGTTTATAGGTGGTTCTGCATCATATGCTGGCATCACACAAAAATGATCAGCTTCCAAAGTACCTGAAGGCCAGTGGTAAAGGCAAATCTTCCCTGTGGGCATTGCTTCAAGCAAGGCACCTGACTATTTTGCTTGCAAGGACAGATTTAAGGTAGAGGTCTACACTAACTAATGAGAAATAGCTAACAGTTTGGCTGGATAATTAGAGGTTTGAAAGGAAAATTATTGGTAAAGTGGTAACAAAGAAGTCTGAGAAGGAGGTGGATGGATAGATTTCTTCATGTGCAGAGTCTAAGGATATTTGTTTCCCATGTGAATGCTCCCCAAAGAGTAACCTCCTCAGAGGGGAATCTTAATAGGTAGGTAGACAAGATAATCCATTTTGTTGACGTCTGTAAGCTTCTCTTTAGTCATCACTGCTCTTCTCCAATGAGCTTATGAACAAAGTGGCCTTGGTGACAGTGATGGAGGTCATGTATGGGCTCAGCAGTGTGGTTTTATACAGCAAAATAGATCTGGTTCAAGCCTCTTCTAAATGACCAAATTACGAATCTTTCCTACATCTAGTAAGGATGGGAGACCTATTTTGGTTACACCAGAATGTGAATTCACTAACCCCTGACTTTCATCTCCACTTTTCTCAACCTTGGAAGCACTGAGTTGATGGAAAGAGTGATTAGGTTTTTTCTGTGGAGTACCCTAGTTTATGTGCTTAGGAAGACTCATGATCCATTGTTCACTCCTTCTGGTGTCTGTACAGGATGATTTGCAGTTGGAAGTAGATGGGTGGAGAAGATGGGGGAGGGAGAGTCACTGGGCAGGTTTGCTTCTCCTTGGTCTGCAGCTATGGCACTGACTCAGGCACCTTTGAAAAAATAATGCCCTTTCAGCAATAACTAGAATCTCTTATTTGTTCTTTCTCTTCTTGTTCTTTTTCTTTCATGCACCTCTGTATATTGCCAATGGAATAGAGTTCTCAAGCTTGATATAAATCTGCCATGTCTGTGGTCTCTGGTTCAGCATATCCTGCATGAGTCAGATCTTTCTTTTTGGTTTCCTTCAATCAATCACATGTTCCTTGGGAAGACAGGCATCATCAGTAATGATGAGGCTCATGGAGTTGAAATGGATCAGGAGCAAAGGCAACCCATGAAGGGTATGAATCTAACTTTGATATGAACAGGAAAAACTGTATCAATTTAAATACAAAGAAAGGAAAGTGAGAAAAGTTTGTCTGAGCATGGTTTAAGAGATTGAAGGGGAAGGGCAGGAATGGTGGTGCTAGATATTGAACCCAGCACTGCATTTCATGCTCTCTACCACTGTACCCCACTCTCTTATAGTCCAAGAAATTGAGAAAAATACCTTTCCCTGTTGACTCCTATTATTTGCTACTGGTCTCCATGAAGTGAGTGTAGACATAGCAATAAAGACTTAAGAATTCATAGAATCTTTGACTAGCTTTGACCCCCAAGTGCATGACCAGAAGACCTGACTAATCTAACAGTGCATGGGTCTAGTGGGGGCTGTACAGCTGCTCAGTGAAGAGAATACACAGTGAGAGCAAGAGGCTGGTACAGAGAGCCAAACTTTTACCTCTCCCCATCTTAGGTTTCCAGCTGGGACTCTTTAATGAAGAGGTAGATTAACAAGAGAAAACCAGAGTTTATTAACAAGTGCAGTGCATATCACATGAGATTAACCTAAATGCACAGAAACCAAAAGCAACAGCTAAGAACTTCTCAGCATCTGCTGCAAAGAACAGTAGATTTGTAGAGAAATGCCAGGACAGAGGGAAGCGGTTTAGGGCCTAAGGGTAGCAAACTGGGAAGGTAAATACAAGGGAGAAAAGTAATAGAGGAAGGTTTGTTTGCAGATTTGTCTGGTGCCTCCCTGGGCTGGTAACCATCCCCTGTAAAATGGGAATTTATGTCCTGACCCTAGGCAGAAAGGCAAAAGTAAAGAGAAAGCCTTTCTTGTGTTCGCTACTTCTTAACTGCCTTCTGTTCAAAGTAATTTTTAGGTCAAACTGTCATATTTTGGGTGCTACATATTGACTTCCTTCCCTTCACTCATCAGGGTAGTGGGACCATGTTATGCTATGTCATATTTTAGGGTTAATTTGTCAACTAGCCTCGAAGCATATGAAGACCTGAGAAGTTACAAGTATATCTTTTTGTATCTTTTTATGTTTAAATGCTTTCAACTAAGTCTGTTTTTAAAATTTACAGTTTGACATTAGTAGCTAAATTAGAATTTTAAAATTATGTCATTTATTTTTAAACCTAATTTATTGAAGACTAAACTAGATTCATTTTGACTTTTATTTGTTCCAAAAAAGTGATAGTATCTCAGTATGGTGAGGATAGACATGATTGAAGAAAAATGAAGACCAAAATTGGTCCTACTGATTTTTAGGTGGAAATGTGAGCTTTCATAGATTAACTTTGGTTTTGCAGTTTTCACTGATGGTGAAGTGCTAATGCATGCTGGGATATTTGCATAAATACATTGGCTAATCAAGCCACAAGCCATTAAAACTTAAGATACATTAACACCAAAATATGAAATACATTCAAAACAAAAGGAGTTCTTCGAAAATACCCCAAATAGCCAGAGGAATATTTAAAAAGAAAACCAAAGTTGGGGGCATCACATTGCCTGACTTCAGGCTGTATTACAAAGCTATGATCATCAAGACAGTATGGTACTGCCACAAAAACAGATACATAGATCAATGGAACAGAGTAGAGAACCCAGAAATGGGGCCTCAACTCTATGGTCAACTAATATTCGACAAAGCAAGAAAGAATATCTGATGGAATGAAGACAGTCTCTTCAACAAATGGTGCTGGGAAAATTGGACAGCCACATGCAGAAGAATAAAACTGGGCCATTTTCTTACACCATACACAAAGATAAACTCAAAATGGATGAAAGGTCTAAATGTAAGACAGTAATCCATCAAAATCCTAGAGGGGAACACAGGCAGCAACTTTTTTGACCTTGGCCTTAGCAATTTTTTGCAAGACACATCTATGAAGGCAAGGTGAACAAAAGCAAAAATGAATTTTTGGGACTTCCTCAAGATAAACAGTTTCTGTATAGCAAAGGAAACAGTCAACAAAAGTAAAAGACAACCTACAGAATAGGAGAAGATATTTGCAAATGACATCTCAGATAAAGGGCTAGTATCCAAGATCTATAAAGAATTTGTCAAACGCAACACCCAAGAAACAAACAATCCCATCAAGAAGTAGGCAGAAGACATGAACAGACATTTCTCCAAAGAAGACCTACATATGGCCCATTAGGACATGAAAAAAATGCTCCACATCACTTGTTATCAGAGAAATATAAATCAAAACCACAATGAGATACCACCTTACACCAGTGAGAGTGGCTAAAATTAACAAGACAGGAAACAACAAATGTGGGAGAGGATGTGGAGAAAGGGGAACCCTCTTACACTGTTGGTGGGTATGCAAGCTGTTGCAGGCACTCTGGAAAACAGCGTGGGGAGTTCTCAAGAAGTTAAAAATAGAGCTATCCCATGACCCAGCAATTGCACTACTGGGTATTTTCCCCAAAAGATACAGATGTAGTGAAATGATGGGACACTGAACCCCAATGTTTATAGCAGCAATGTCCACAATAGCCAAACTGTGGAGGGAGCCACGATGTCCTTCGACAGATGAATGGATAAAAAAGATGTGGTATGTATATATATACATACAATGGAATATCAGTCATCAGAAAGGAAAAATACCCATTTACATGAATGTGGATGGAAGTGGAGGGTGTGATGCTGAGTGAAGCAAGTCAATCGGAGAAAGACAATTTTCATATGGTTTCACTCATACAGGGAATATAAGAAATAGTGAAAGGGACTAGAAGGGAAAAGAGGGGAACTGAGTGGGCAAAATTAGAGAGGGAGACAAACCATGAGAGACTCTTAACTCTGGGAAGCAAACAGAGGGTTGCTGGAGGGGAGGGGAGGGAGGATGGGGTCACTGGGTGATGGGCAAATTAAGGAGGGCATGTGATGTGAGGAGCACTGGATGTTATACTATATGTCGGCAAATTGACTTTAAATTTTAAAAATGAAAAAAAGGAGTTATTTGGGAAGAAGATTAAATTAAGGAGCAGATATTAAATATTTTACATAATAACATTAGTTATCCAGGCTTTTACAAAATGGTACTTTATTAAAAATTGTGATTGCCAAGACATTAGCAAAAGGTTGCATCCAAGATGTGGACCTAGAAATGGTGAATGAATATATGGCAAAATAAAATAAAATAATAAAATAAAATAAAATAAAATAAAATAGATTCCATATCAAGGAATACCAAGAAAGAAGTTGTTATGAGATTGGGTTTTCATATCTGAATTTTTATGACCTTAGCTTTTATCTGCTTTCAGTTTTTAGTATGCTAATCTCAGTGGTGAACTTAGCCTTCATTTAAGAATGAACTCTACCAGCGATGGCATGTCATCTGCAAGATTGTTTGGTGGTAAGGAAAATCTGAAGGCTCAGTTAATTGTTAAAATGACCAGTGATGTTTAATAATTTTCCTCATGTCACCAGAGAAATCAAGATGGCCTAAGGTCAAATAGTTTCTCATAACAACATCACATCACATTGGCCATGCACACACAATATAGAGATTCTTCTTTTATGGGCCTTCTCATAGTGTCTTTTGACTGACCCTCACCCTAAATGCACATCTCATAGTGTCTTTTGACTGACCCTCACCCTAAATGCACGCACACATACAAAATCTCAAGGTAAAAATGAATTAAAAATTAAAAATGAATGTTGCTGAGTAACATATCGGAATTTCTTGCCCCTCAACTTTTCTAGAGTTTTCCATCAAACTTTAGATTTTTAGGGGGGCCTGGATGGCTCATTCAGTTGGGTTTGGCTCAGGCCATGGTCTAGGGTCGTATGATTGAGCCACAGTCCAGGCTCTGTGCTCAGCACGGAGTCTGCTTGAGAGAGTGTCTCTCCCTCTTCCTCTGTTCCTCCCCCACCCTCATGCATGCACTTGCGCACTCTCTCTCTCTCTCAAATAAATAAATAAATAAATAAATAAAATCTTTTAGAAATACTTTAGATTTTTAGTTTTAAATTTTTAAATGAAGTCACAACCAGAATGGATGAGTTAGCACAGTTGATGGATGTATGCTAGTTCCATTTGGATTGCCAAGTTTTGATACCAAGCTCTCTACCAGAAAGGGGACTATATTACAAAATTGGGGAGGATGTTGATTTTGACGGCACTTCCAAGATTATATGTGTGTATATTCAAGAATCTGAGGTGGAGAAGCCTGAGCCAGAGAATTACTCCTGCCATGAAGGTGGAGAAAATGACATGAGAAATGACAGGAACAAGGGAGAGAGCCAAGGGATGGAATATTAGAAAGATGTGAGGCTCTGAGGAACAACGCTCCAGGAAGAAGTTGTGAGTGGCAACTGACCAATTGACGTCTCCGTTAGAAGAGAAAAGTCTTTCATACAAGTCATTTATACTGTAGATTTCAAGAACCTGATCTTACTAAAGTTTAAGAGTCATCACTGTAAGGAAATTATCTTCTTGGGACTTTGCAATAGATACAAATTTATAAGTCACTTTGAATTTTCTTTAGGATTTCCTTTAATCACTCATAACACATGGAAAAACCCACCCCGTTTACAGATCATTACAGATCGTAGTGTGGCACAAAAACATTTCTCTCTTATAAATAACTACATATTTATAACATGCACAGAATTAAATTAAGGAGTGAAGATACTTGGAGGAAAAATAAGAATGTAGTCTTAGAACATGTTTGGCTGAATCACCATGTGTGAGGGATGGAGACCTAGTGGGCCTCAGGTCTCAGGAGGAGTAGAAGGGGTGTCTTCCATGGATGAGATGCTGTGTGAAACCTAGAGGCACAGAATTACTTGCGAGGAAGGAATGTTTACTTTGGGTGGAGCACGCCCCCTGGAGTTGGTGTAAATTAATTTACAGAACACTTGGTGATTTTGCATGACTTGCCAAGGGCACCCACAGTTATGGGGCAGAAGAGATGCCAGGTTCCTAAACTCTTAAAGTAAAACCTTCACAGTGCCTCTTGATTTATGTAGTTTGGTTTCTTGAAAATGGCACATTATTTGCAACAAATGCCGAATTAACACAAACCAAACCAATCACCTCTTTTGTGATCAAGAATAGCTGTTGTCTTTCACTCAGATCTCTTGCTTTGCACTCAGGTCTCCCTGTACAAGATTTTCTCCTGGTTTAGTTCAGACATAAAAACTATCTTACTTTATAAACTCAGTTGAATGATCAAATTCATATAGATTCATCAAAGTTATTGTTATGGGGACTGTGGATTTAAAACTTCTTGCAGGGGGAGGTAGAATTGCCCTGAGTCCGGGGAGAAGGTGTGTCTGTGTTCTTTGATGCCTCCCTCAGTGCCCAGAACCGCTGCTGCACATCTCTTGCAGCCCTTCCAAGAGGTGGTGCTCTGGACTAAACCAGAGTCCGAGTTCCGGACCAGTGGGAGGGGTAAGTTTTCCCACACTCTGGCCACTTTTTCAATATTGGAATCCCAACAGGGCAGGGCAGTGCTGCGGGCCTTCGTAGTAAAGAAGCATCTTCTGCCTTCTCAGCTCACATCTGGCATCTTTGAACATCTCTCATCTTTCCGGAGATGACAAGGAAACAGAGGGCACCTGCTCCTTCATCTGGGATGGGCTCTCCTCAACCTGTCACCTGACCTGTCATCAGGGCCAGCTGCAGGGGTCGGTGACCAGGGCCCATCCAATTATGTGGCCAACTGGTGCTGACTCTCATTACTGGGCAAGCCTGTGTTCTTCGTTCCAGAGGAGAAACTGTCCTCCCTGAAAGTACTAAAGTAGGTTGATTTTTTTCAGATTTTCTAGGCCTTTATTTTTAAACTTTTCCTCTTATCCAGGAAAAACACTCTTGACTTGGTTCCTGATGCTAGTTTGGGGAGCATGAAAGATGAGGTGGGTATGGTTTAACTGCCTTAGGAGATGCCCTTTCAGGTCAGAGAGTTTCCTGCTCTCAGAAATCTGCTTTTCCTCACAACTTGGTTTTTGTGCAGTGTTAAAACTTTAGAGAACGCAGCAATGCTTGCTCAGGATGGATAGAAAATAAAAGGGTGGACTTTGAGTAAAGTAGCATTAATTATCACCTTGTATTCCATCGTGTCTGAGACTTTCACAAAGAAAGCATCATCCTCCTAACACCATGGAGAATTGCAGATAGAAACCTGGAGTTTTTTCACTCAAAGATCAAAATATCACTACTTAAAAAAATATATATCACCACTTAACAAGGAACAGGAGGAATCCAAGAAGTGGAGATGCCAGGGATTGAACCTAGGGCCTCATACATGCTCAGCATGCACTCTACCACTGAGCTATACCCCTCTATGCTTTAACAGGTTTGATTTGTTTTACCTTCAGAATCATTTTACTTGTGGCCACCTACCTACCTTGGAGTCCTGAGGACCTGAAACTGCTAACAAAAAGACTCTTTATATACACAACTCCCTTGTTTCTGAACTTCCTGGATTGCATTCTCCTTCCCTGCTGCTCCTTCCCAGGATTTATTTATGCTGCTCCACCCAGCCACACAGAACTTTCAGAGAAGCAGCAGGGAAGAGCCCTGTCCTAGTTCTGTCCTAGCTCTGTCTGCTGAAAGAGCATAGACTCAGTGACTCCCTGGTGACAGTGAGGAGAGCTAGTCTCTTAACTTAATTTCTTAATGCAGATCCACACTAGCAGGAACCAATGTTGCCTACTGGAAGAATCTGCTGTCACCCGAGGGCTGGGGCAGGGACATCACAACAGTCTGGACCATATCTCCCAGCCAGGATGTAAGAAAGTGCTCAGAAGATGATGATAGGCTTCCAAGGACACAGGAGCTACTAAACAAACCTTGGAAGCTTGCTTGGGCATTAAAATGAGCGAAGGACAGTGGTGCCTGGATGGCTCTGTTGGTTGAGCATCCGACCCTTGATCAGGGTAGTGAGCTCGAGCCCTGCTTGGGGCTGGGTGCGGAGTCCACTTGAACAAAAGTTAAAAAAAGGAATATAGCCTGATGGCCAAAATAAGAATACCTGAGTCCATACTGACGAGAAAGGATGAGGGAGAAGAGGAAGTTTTCTTTACAATGGTATGCTGGTTTGAACAACTTCATTATGTCTGGGGGGGGGGGGGACTGATTTTTAGTGTGTTGTGCTTATAAAGAAGGAATTTGTTTCCTTCACTTCCTTCAACTCCCCTCGGAAACATGACCTCTAAAACAGGTGCTATGTCCATGGGAGGTGTTTCCTGGTGCACTTTCCTGTCTCCTGTCCTTGGGGCTCTCACTCTGTCTGCAGGGTCCCCATTCTGTGCAGGGCTCTCAGAACCAGGGAAGCGCCACCCTGCAATAGGGACCCCACATCTCTAGGCAAAGGTGTTGGGTGCAGAGATTTAGGAAAGTAGTGACTGACACAGTCTTTGCTCTTCATTTCACACTAATATTGTGAAGCAGTTACAGCTCAGTCTTGTCTCCCCACCTAGACCTCAATTTCCCGAGCGCCTCTAACAACGCAGGTTTTTCTTTTCTTCCCTCCCTTTCTTTCTTCCTTCCTTCCTTCCCTCCCTTCTTCCTCCCTTCCTTCCTTTTTTCTAATAGTACTTGATGCCATGCAAGGCTGGGTCTTGCAAGCCCCACACCACCTTTGACATACTTCTGAGAGAGCTGCAGATAGAGGGGAAGAAAATAGAGGAACCAAGAGACTACTGCATCCTGAGACTCTCCTTGGTGGCGGGTAGGAATAGCCACTCAGGGAGTGGGCCACAACCAGTCAGTCCTCCAAGTGTTTGACACAGTGTTGAGAGCTTCTGCAGTTGGGAATGCAAGGTCTCTTCTCTGGAGGGTTTTCCAAACAGCAAATTTGCACGGAGCCCACCTCAACTGTTCAACTTGAATTCCCGCAGTGTCCTAGTGGTCACCAGTGTGGTGGATCTTGCAACTCACTCGTGGGAAGGGGGTGTAGCTCAGTGGTAGAGCGCATGCTTAGCATGCATGAGGCCCTGGGTTCGATCCCCAGCACCTCCATGGGGCCTTCTGGCGGTGTCACTTTTACACCGACCTACCTCTGCACTACACGGTAGTGCAATGAATGAAAAACAACACTGGCCTGAATGCCACCAACACTTACCTTTACTCTGTACGTCAAGTATTATCACTGCGGAGTTGGAGGAGCCAAGGTCTTTGGAATTGCAATGGATTATCATTAAATTATCCACTGTGAAAGGGAAAGAAAAAGCAATAGCAAAAATAAAAGCAAAAAATAAGAGGCTCTCGGGTAGATTTAGGTTTAGATTTCTTTTTCTGGTGTTATTTCCTCTTGAGTCAATAGAGAAAAAACCTTCACCTTCTTTTTCTAGTAGATACTCTTTGTATCCTCCCCCCACATACCTGGCACGAATATGCCACAGAGGAAAGACAACATTGTTTTTTCTTGAGGTCCCCTTATGGGGTGGTTGCGCAGAACCCCCAGGGAACCGAGGTAAAACCAACCCCTAAAGAGGCCCATGGAAGTGCTGAGGATCGAACCTAGGGCCTCATGTATGTTAAGCACATGCTTTACCGCTGAGCTACACCCCCTTCCAGCGAGTGAGCTGTGGGATCCACCTCACTGGTGACCACTAGGACCTGCGGGGCCTCCGGGATTCAAGTTGAAGGGTCCAGGTGGGCTCCGTGTGAATCTGCTGTCCGGGAAAAGAGTTGCATTACTACGCAAAGAAAAGAGTTGCATTACTACGCAGTGGGGTTACAAAGGTATGTGTGGACTTCAAGGAGATTTCCTGGGAGTGGCTTTTAATAATCTCGTATACTGTGATTCAAGTCCATGAGAACGATCCTAAGCTGATACAGAGCGCGCTGGTGAGACTCACCTCTTAGGCAAGACTCAGTCCGCGGGATAAGGCACCGGCCGGGCAGCCGGGAATGCGGGCCGGGGTGGAGGGGAGAGTTGGACTGGAGACGAGTCCTGGAGGGGGGGGGGGGCCCTCCCTGGCCTTCCCGGGTGTGCAACTGCACTGCTCCAAACCCTGCCTCCGTAGTCACTCGCAGTCTCCCCTGGTGTGTCTGTTCAAATTTCCCTCCTCCTACAAGGACACCAATACTTTTGGATGAGGACCCACCCCCATGGCCTCATCTGGACTTGATGTAGTGACATTCTGAGGTTCCAGGAAGCCCATGAATGTGGGAACGGCAGGCACTATTCGGCCAGGCACAGCTACCCTTATTAATGTGAGATGTGTTAATTATCGCTATCTCTAAGTCGCAGGACTCGAGTAACAGGATACAGAAGGGGACTGTCCCTTACAACAAAAAGATATATCATCCAAACATGGTTTCATGGGATTTTGTATTTTCTTTATATGGAAGTTAAATATGATTGAAAGAGGTGCGTGAGGTGCCACTTAAGCCGCAAAATTATTTAAGAAACAGGGCCGACTTTCATCAATACATACCTGATATTAAAACAGAACAAGCTCTTCCTCGGCGCCACCTGCGGAGGTGGCAGCCATCGGTTGCTGGGCATCATGACTGCCCTCAGACCTCTGGTGAAGCCCAAGATCGTTAAAAAGAGGACCAAGAAGTTCATCCGGCACCAGTCAGACCGATATGCCAAAATTAAGCGCAACTGGCGGAAACCCAGAGGTATTGACAATAGGGTATGCAGAAGATTCAAGGGCCAAATCTTGATGCCCAACATTGGCTACGGGAGCAACAAGAAAACAAAGCACATGCTGCCCAGTGGCTTCCGGAAGTTCCTAGTCCACAATGTCAAGGAGCTTGAAGTGCTGCTGATGTGCAACAAATCTTATTGTGCAGAGATTGCTCACAATGTATCCTCCAAGAACCGCAAAGCCATTGTGGAAAGAGCAGCCCAGCTGGCCATCAGAGTCACCAATCCCAATGCCAGGCTGCGCAGCGAAGAAAATGAATAGACAGCTTATGTGCGTGTCATATTTGTGTTAATAAAACCATAAAACTACAAAAAATAAATAAATAAAACAGAACAAAACAAAGCATGAACAAAAACATTTTTTAGCATAGGCGTTGCAGGGAGACAGAGATTGAAAGCACTGGAAAGCTCAGGGGCATCGTTGTGGAAACCCAAGTTCAGCAGCTGGTCACAGGAAAGGCCAGTACTCAAGGAAAGAGTTTTGATTGGAAAGAAATATGAGCTTTATTCAGGAGGCGGGGCTCCTGGGGAGAAAGAATGAGTCTTGTCCAACAGCCAACTCCAAGGTTCCTGCCCGGTCAAGGATTTTTAAAGGGATTTAGTTAATCAGTTAAGGGAGTGCAGTGATCTAGGACACTTCTTGATTACCTATGGTTTCCATGGTGCCAGCTATAGCTGTTATTGGGGCGCTGGAGGTTGTGTGAGAGGGTTTGGTCCCTTGGTGCCTGGGGCAGTGCAGGAATGCCAGGTGACGGTAGGACTGCTCCCTTCTTTCTAGGAAAGAATGCATGACCTATACATATACAAAGAAAGGTGTAAGTTCATCCATCCCATGGGCTAAGCATACTTGCTAAAACTTAAAAACCACTCGATTGGCAGGAGGGTCTAAGGCAGCTTCATGAAGAACAGGAGTTAAGTTAACTTTGAATAAATAATACTTGAACACAGAGATATAGACAAGATGGTCTAGGGAGACTGGGTTGAAACCAGTTCATACCACAAGAGAAAGAAACAGTACGGAGGAAAGGAAAGTTCCATCTTGGGACTCCAGTGGAAGTGGCGCAAAAATTATAAAAAGAGGCTTTAGACCAATGAGAGGGTCGAGAGTGGACTGGCCAGACAGGTAAGATTCTAGGAGCAGGAATGGTGTCATGCAAATACCCACCATTTGCTTCTGGAGGAACTGGAGGGTATTATGCTGAGTGAAATAAGTCAATCGGAGAAGGACAAACATTATATGGTCTCATTCATTTGGGGAATATAAATAATAGTGAAAGGGAATAGAAGGGAAGGGAGAAGAAATGGGTAGGAAATACCAGAAAGGGAGACAGAACATAAAGACTCCTAACTCTGGGAAACAAACTAGGGGAGGAGGGCAGGGGGTGGGGGTGAGTGGGTGACAGGCACTGAGGGAGGCACTTGACGGGATGAGCACTGAGTGTTATTCTGTATGTTGGCAAATTGAACACCAATAAAAAATAAATTTATTATTAAAAAAAAGGAATGGTGTCATGCAGTCTAAAATGTATTATCCTTTCTTTATGTCAGTGCACAAAAAGGATTTATAGATATAGAGGTTATAGATATAGTGGGCTTAACACAGTGGACTTTAAAAAAAAAAAAAAGGGTTATTAAATCCAGGGCTTTTTTTTTCTCTTTTGTTGAGTAAACTCCATAACCAACATGGGGCTTGAACTCATGACCCCAGAAGCAAGAGTCATACACTCTAGCTACTGAGCCAACTAGGTACTCAAATGTAATGGCTTTTACTTTGAAAAGTTAGGCTTTCAAAGACTCATAGAAAATAGGTGAAATGTACATATATTTCAAGGTGTCAGGGGTGTGGTTCAGTGGGAGGTGGTATTTCTTACATGTGTGCAAGTTCTGGGTTTGGTTCCTGGTGGATCTAGGGCTATTCTGTCTTCCCACGACTCTGGTAATATGGAATTTTCTCCTTTCACCCCCTTCTTGCTATTTTCTGCTCCCTGACAAAACAAACACAAGATTCAGTGGATTGCCCCTCCCATATGGTGATTGGGACAACATAAGAAAGAAGTGAGTACAAAGCGACAAGTAGCCACTAGATTAATCAGCTTTTTCACTTGAGCTACCATTTTGCAATACTACTGAAGAGAAAGGAAGATGGAAATGAGAGAGAAAAAAAAAAAAAAAAAAAAAAAGAAGCCCATGTAAGGAAATATGCCGCTCCCTTCTGAACTTCTGATCTGTCCTTGCTATTACTCTTTATTTTAGTCTATATGAACTTTAGTGCAGACTTTATCTCCTGAATCAGACATCTCTACCCCAAGTGCAGTCATCATTATTAGTAACTTATGTGAGCATTACTGGCAGGAGCCACGACACTTCTTTTCATTTAGAATCTGTTACATCTAAGTAAATTTGTAGAGATTTCAGAAGGGTCTAAGTCTTGCATTTTCATGAGTCTATGAAGAGGAGGGCCCTTGAAGAGTGGGTAGTGGGGAGGGCTCAAAATTATCCATAAGATAAGGAGGTTTTAGGCAGTTGTTCCAATTTTAATTGTGAGCTCTTAATTTTCTGGTTGGGAATTATAGGTATTTTATCATAATCATATTAAGCTACATCGTTAATTCGTGCCCAAGTGTTCTCAATGCTAACAGGAAGCCTAAAACCACATAATGGTGGCAGGAACTTTCTGTTTCTTACTTCTGATACAAAAGCAAATTAGCCTAAAAACAACAAAAACCTAAAAGAAACCTTGTTCATCCCTCTGTACTTATTAGCTCAATATAAGTCTGGATAAGCTACCTGGAGATCTTCTTAGATGAATCCCTTACTCCCCAAATCCAACATGGCTCCAAGTCCTGTGTCAATCAATGTTCTTTCTTGTTCTCTCAAATCTTTCCATTTTCATGCCTAAATTCACTCTTTTGTTTACCTATCTAAACCTTGTAAGACTCTCTAAAATTGTCTTTTTGCCTACTATGGGAGGATAGAGTACAAAAATTGCTGGGTTGCCTACATTTGACCAATGGTTTTCTTATTCTATTGCACTCTGGTTTTGCTCCCTCAAAATCTTGACTTTAGGAGCCAGTTGAGGGCAGCACGGGTGGCTCAGTGGTTTAGCACAGCCTTTGGCCCAGGGCAAGATCCTGCATGGAGCCTGCTTCTCCATCTGCCTGTGTCTCCGCCTCTCTTTGTGTTTCTCATGAATAAATAAATAAAATTAAAAGAAAAAAAAAAGAGCCAGTTGAGAAAATAGGAAGGAGGTGCACACTGTAAGAGAAAGCCAGGTTTCAATTAGCTGCTAAGAATTAGAGATATGTAGGTGAACAGAAAGACTAGCTTTAACAGGGGTTTAAACACTGAAATCTCACATTAAAAGAGTAAACTATGGCACCTGGCTGGCTCAGAGGTTTAGCGCCGCCTTCAGCCCAGGGCGTGATCCTGGAGACCCGGGATCTAGTCCCACAATGGGCTCCCTGCTTGGAACTTGCTTCTGCCTCTCTCTCTCTCTCTCTCTCTCTCTCTCTGTTTCTCTCATGAGTAAATAAATAAAATCTTTAAAAAAAATTTTTTTTAAAAGAGTAAACCACCAACAGCTGATCTTTGCTACTTCATAGGCAAAGAAATCATAGAAATCTAATCAAGTGGATTTCAATCTCATACTTTCTCTTTATTCTGGGTTTCCACACTGATTTTGCTCCCGTTTATACCTGAGATGTTTAAGCCTGAATCAAGTATTCAACACTCCTCCCAACATAACCACATACAGGGTTTCAGAAAAGCTGGCTTCTTGTGTTTTTTGTGGGAGCTACCTGTAACAGGGGCTCCTGCACAGAGGGACCCCAGACCAGTCCAGGCATGCTCACACTGTTTATCCAGCAACATAAAGAGCAGCCAGGCATTGTCAAAGCCATGACAGTGTTGGACTCTACAAGTCAGATCTCCCTGTGGGAAGCACCTTCTCTTTCTCTGGGAGGAAGGGGACCTTGTCCATTTTTTCTTTTGAATTCAGAAGATGGGAAGAAAGATAGAGTGAACCTTCTACGAATACATCTCTTTTTGGATGAAATCTTCCTAATAAATTGATCCAATCCAATTTCTAGGTGCTTGACTTTCCAGGCTAGTGGTGTCCAAACCAGCTGATTAACAGAATCACATGGGAGACTTTAAAATCATAGAAATTACTGACTGCTTCTGGCCTACAGACAACTCCTCTTGGTCTCTTCACTGTCCAAGTTGCCTTAGATCTTCCTCTAAAGTTTCTGTGGGAAGGGCACCTGGGTGGCTCAGCTGGCTGAATGACCAACTCTTGATTTTGGCTCAGGTCATGATCTCAGGGTTATGGATTGAGCCTCACTTTGAGCCCTGCCCTGCATTGATCCCTGTATGGGGCTCTATACTCAGTGGGGAGTCTTCTAGAGATTCTCTCTGTGCCCCTCCCACTCCCACTTGAGTGTTCTCTCTTTCTCAAAATCAGTCTTAAAAACAACAACAAAGTTCCTGTGGGACTTGACTGTCACACAAAATATTGGCCAAACTCAGGACTACTCTTTGTGTTGTATGTGATGAAGTTGAGGACTTCTCTAGGCCTATGGAGATGTTATAAGGTCTTAGATTTTTGCAAAGGCTTTACAAAACGTAGTGTCTCAGCTTACATATTGCCTCTTTGTGCTTTATTTAGGGGAGAATTCTGTCCAAACGAGGCTCTGTAATAAGCTGTAGCTTTTCCTTCCTTATCCCTCCCCTCTTCTTTGTAAGGGGTCTCCTGAACTAGACCTGAAACTTCCACTAACTGGGTCTACCCCAGGGATTACTAGAGTGGTGACAATAGAAAAACACACTGTTCTTCATTTATGACCAAGTTTTGTGATAAATTCATTCCTCTTCTGCCATATCTTCCCCACAGAAGCCTAAATTTTGAGATTGGCACTCATGTCACTCATCATGCTTCATTTCTCACCAATGTTATTACCTTGTTCCACTTTTATCTTTTCTCTCATTGGGACCTAATTCCCCCAAAATAACACACTGCTAATATTCTCTAATGCTAATCTCATGGGTTATCAAAAAATTTGAATAGCAAAATTAAAACCACCAAATCAATAAAATAGTATTTAGTAAGAGTTTATTGTGAATATAATAATAGCTCATGTACTAGGAGCTTTCAGATTTAGAGCTGGTATGAAGCTCAGGGCATGACATCACAGAATGGCTGATAAGGTAAAAATGAGGAAGTTGTTTAATTTTTTGCAGTGATTGGTTATTGCAGTGGGGGTTCCAGACATCAGGGAATTGCTTATAACTGATTATTTTACACCAGTTTTAGGAAGATGACTTTTTTTTTTTTTTTTTTTTTACGATTATCAGAGGCATTTACAAGAAATAACCTATGTTTCACTTGTATTCATGAGATAAGCTAGAATTACCAATTTAACCTAGTTTGGATCTGTGGCTTAAATTGTTTTGTCTGCTCAATTTTCAAGTCTCTGTTTTGTATTTAATTTTAACAGGGTCTTCCCCAACAGAAGTTAGAAGAAAAGAAAATTGGAGACAGAAGTAAACATTCCACCTGGGATTCTCTCTGGTGCAGAATTGGAACTGATGCTCCAGTAGTCCTTTGGTGAGCAGACCTAGGAGTGGGCTAGTCTGGGGGGATCTTAGTGGCATTAATGCTCTTTGATCTAGCATTCTGATCTCCTTCTCACGGCAAAGGTTAAAAAAAGATTCAGGCTAGGATTTTGTGAAATAGTGAAGTTAAATACAGTAAATCTTGTTCTACCAACTGTTTGATCCTATACTAATCCAGAAATCAGGGCAATTGTCCATTGTAGGGATTTACTGTAGTGTAGGGTCTATCCAGGTGCGCAGCTCCATGGGAACAGAGCCTCAATGTGTAGGAGAGTCTGGGTTTATTCCTGGGTTCCTTCAATACAGCCTTTCTCTTTCCCCTCCAACACTGTACACATTCAAGTTGCATCAGTACAAGGAAGATAAGAAGGAGAGAGACAGAGAAAGATCATGCTCACTTAGGATCTCTGGAAAGGAAAGGAATAAGCATGCTATCACCACATGAATAAGTTCCTTCCTGCTGGTTCACAGCTCACTAAGGAACAGGAGGAAAAACAAAGAGCCAGAGGCATTTGGCTGACTCAGGTGGTAGAGCATGCAGCTCTTGGTCTCAGAATTGTGGGTTTGAGCCCCAGGTGGGGTGTACAGATTATTGAAAAATAAAATACTTTTTTTTTTAAAGGAAAGAGCAAATAAAAAAAACCAGGCCATTATGGAATATTTGTTAAATTTTCTTTTGTATTCTCAGTTGAACCTGTGTGAAGGCTGAGGAACAGCAAACGTACCCATTGATTTTTGTCTCCTCTCATTTTCCTTATACACACGTAGAGGAAGGGAGGGAAGGAGGGAAGGAGTTGTCTGTTGGCCAGATCAATCACCAGCTGTGGCAGGGTGTCATCTCCAGGGTGAGGGAGCAGGGGAAAAACGGTTCTCAAAGAATGCAGTGCTTTCTGAGCAGCAAGTTGAGAAAACTGTTAGTGTTCATGAATGAAGATAGAGGTGTGGTGGACATAAGTCAGGAAAGCTGAACATAAAAGGCCTAAACATCCTAGATTCCGGTTTGGAAAGTCCATAAAAGACGTCAACCAATTCTTCCCACAGCGTGTCACCTGATTGCAAATATTCTTCTGTGTTCACTGTCTCTGGTAAATCTTCCAGAGGATTCTGGAATACAGTCAGAACCAGGAGCCTCCAATTTTCCTTCTCTTCACTAGTAGACACATAACATTGTGAAGTCTTTAAATGAAAGTCTGCCTGAAATACACTTGCCAATATTACAAGAGGTTCTGGGATGAAGAGAGCCTATGTTTTTGGCATCAGTCAGTAGATTGTTGGTGACACTAGCTAAGCTGAAAGCAAGCATTTCAGAGCAAATGGCCCTTTCCTCTGTCTTTCACAGGTGAGCCAATCCTACTTGCTTTGAGGTGTCCAGGACTTCCCCTGAATTTTCCAGCCCATGGATGGCACCACTTGGAGCTTTCCAGGGCTCTTTGACTTCATCTCTCCAACATCCCTGTCTATTGCAGGCTTTGCCCGCCTCACTTGGTCCCCCAACTTTGCTCTGCTGCCCCAGGCCTGCCTTCGCCCCTGGTCATTCCTCCAGTTGTGTGTGTGTGGGGGGCGGGGGAGGTGGGTATCACTGAATTTACAGTGGAGATAGTTTTGAAGCTGTTGTTTGTAAAACCCCTTGTGGACATAATGGTCAAGAGAGTGAAAGAAAGAAAGAAAGAAAGAAAGAAAGAAAGAAAGAAAGAAAGGGGAACCAACCAGACAGGACCCGTGCCAAGTATGTGCCAGCTGCGCCAACAGGTGCGCTGTTCAGTCTCTGGTTCACCTGCGGCCACAGCTGCCCAGGCCCCGGGGGGCGCGTCCATCCCAAACCTCACCACCGCGGGCACTGCAGGAGAAGTCCTTGGAACTTCCCTGGTGGAGGCAAGTAGCCCTCAGCCAACACTCTGCTGGTGAGCAGCCCCTGGAGCAGGTGACCCAGGTGGGGAGGCCTTCAGACGAGAGAAGGCACCATTCAGATTACAATCTAGTTACCCAGAGAAGACTGTGAATACTGTCCAGTTTAGTAATATCAAACATAGTGAAACTTAACCCAGTAGACTTTCTGCAGGCCAATTCTTAAAGTTTGAAAATGGGAAAATAGAGTATTTCACAAATCAGGAGATATAGAGGGGAAGAAAGGGGGTGTAGCTCAGTGGTAGAGCGTGTGCTTCGCATGTACAAGGCCCTGGGTTCAATCCCCGGCACCTCCACTCTGCATTTTCTCTTTTCTTTTATTTATTGTTCATGCATTTCTCCCCCTGGGGCTCACACCTGCAGAAGAGAAGAGGATCAAAGGAAGGGCCCACACCCATCAGAGTCTCCTCCTTTGGAAGCAGGAAGCCGGCCTTTCTAACCACCACCTTCTCAGTGAGTTTTCTTGGGTCTCTTCGGAAAGGGCAGGATGGAAACAAGAGCAACTTCAGGGGAAAAAGAAATGTATGCTCTCTTTTAGCATCTGTTCTCCAATGGTCAGCTGTGCCCATCTATTTGTCACTTCCATGTTTTTTAGTCTTTATCCTGCCTTCTACCCCATTCTAAAGTTCTCTGAAAGGACACTGTCCACTTCAAGAAGTGTTAAATAAAGTTTGCATCACCTCAGTTGTCTTCTGTAATCATTTTTAACACTTGTTTTTAGAACTTTAAGAAAAGTCATAAAGTGGGTTATGTGAGTTAATGTCATGCCAAAGATCCTGGGGAAAGATGCAGCCCAAAGGGGCAGCACGAGTGTGTGTGTGTGTGTGTGTGTGTGTGTGTGGTTGTGGGGATAGGAGGAGAGGGTAAGAATAGATAGATGTATGAGTTTCTTGTTTCCTAAAACAAACACTGTGCTATAAACAAGAAGCCGGTAAAAATTATATGACTACTTTGTTTCTAAACATGATTCTACATCGAGTAGATGTATCAAAATGAGTTCTATTTTCATTTCCTTTTGAGGTTAATTTGTGTAACAAAGATGTAGAAAATGTGTAAAAACCAAGTTTTAAAAGACAGAGAAAGGCTTGCTTCGTGTGTACAAACAAAAGATCTCCCTTCTCGAAGGCAGGAGGACCAGAAAGGGTGGGATTCACTATTCACACGGGAAAATGGGACAGTCACAACTCCACATACACTGGAACTCACGATGCCTTTTATGAAGCAGGTGCTATAACCGCCTAAACACAGGTGTCCAAGGATGCGGCTTTTAGAGTCTCCTAGCTGAGACCTGCTTTTAGAAAGTAGGGTTTATTACAGGGCAGATGCCAAGTAAACACTGCTTTTAAATTCCTTTTGGGTGAATTAGCTGCTCTCTTGAATTTTCCTTCTGGTGACTCTTGGCAGAGAATTAAAGGTTGCGCTTGATATTTTCCCTGCCAGGGGCACTAGAGTGTCTTTTTCCTCTCACTCTCTATCATCTCACTGGATTAAATGTAAAGCCTCTATATGGCCTCAAGTATGGCAGTGGGGCAGAACCGAGAAAGGAAGTGGGAAAGAGCCCTGGGACTCTGGCCACTGTGGTCTCCGAGGGAGGTCACATGTTGGGCACTTATTTCAGGGAAAGGAGACAGTTCATACCCGGGCCCTGCACAGCCGCAGGGGTCCTGGGGCCCTCGGCTTGGACCTGCAGACCTGTGGGTCCCTGTCTGGTCAATCTCTGCGGCACCGGCACCGGCACCGTGGGTTTCCCACATCATCACAGCAGGGTCCCGGCAGCTCTGCCGCTCCTAACCACCAGATACCTGTCAGAAAATGCAGGGGATGGGTACAGAGAAAGAAAAAGAAAAAAAAAAAAAAACACCCACAAAGCCGTCTCTGGAAATCTAAGTCCAGATGGAAAGAGAAGGCAGAAAATCAGCTAGGTGGGAAGGTGAGAAGGGGCAGAGTCCGCCAAATCCCCTGCTGCGGGGCTCTGAGCGCAATGGACGTGAGCCGCCTGGGAGCACCTTCCCGGGGTGAAGCCGGCGCCTGCCCGACGCCGTGGTCCTTGCGCGGAGTTGTGCCGCGAGCTTGCACCCAGGACCGGGATCTCGCGCAGCGACCAGGGAAGGCGGGATGGTGCTGTTGAAAGTGGGGTACCACGGGAATAGGGGACCCATGGGAACAGAGGGTTAAGGAGGTTGGTCTGTGTTTCTGGAAAACAAACGAGCCGCTGGCTGGGGACTGATTTCGGACCGTGGGCTGTGTCGTTTGCGCTCCAAGGTCCCGTCGTCGCGGGCCCTCGGGAAAGCGCTTCCATTCCTACCCGACGAACCTCAAGACGCTCCTGTTGCCTTGTGTCTCCAAATTCCCACTTTCCCCCAGAAGGCCCCGAGGATTATGCGGGAGGACACTTCCGGAGGAGGTGACGGCGGTGAGAAGTCACAGCACCTGGCGGAGCGGCGGTGAGCGCGCCCACCCCGGGCACCCGCGCGGCGGAGGGCGCGGGGGGCAGAGGAGAGTGTGTGTGTGGGGGGGGGGGGGAGCACGTCCTCCCGAGGGAGCGCCCCGGGGTGCGGAGGGTCCGGGTAGACGGACGGGAATGGGGGGGAGCAGGGAGACAATCTTCCGGAGGGGAGTCTCCGGGGTGCGCCGGGCGCCCCGAGCGCAGCTCCAGCCTGACCCGCGAGCGCCCACGGCCACGCCTCGAGTAGTAGGCAAGCAGGGCTGCCCAGAAATTTATACGGAGAAACTCCCGGATTGAAAATGTGTTGGGTCCGGGGAACCCAGACCTGGAGAGCTGAGAACCCAGAACCTGGGAGCCTGGACCGAGTAGCTGGGAGGGCCTCTCGTAGGAGGAGGCTTAGGGACGGAGAGGGGGCCGACTGGGGCCGCCGCGGGGTGGGCTAAGGAGACCCGGGCCCTGGGGATTTGACCCAGCCCGACCCCAAGACGTAGGGGAAGGTTCTGGTCTCGGAAGAGGGAACCCGAGGACACGCTCGCAGCACTGCCATCAAGCGACACGAGCGGGAAACTTGAATAAAGCAGAAGCGCGCTCCGGAGAGGAGAGAGCAGGTGCGAGGGAGCGGAGGGAGATGCACCCCCGGGGTGGGCTTTCCATCTTTTTTCAACAGTTGTTAACTAGGGGACGAATATTCATTACTTGAAGCTGGAAGCTGGTTTCCCACCTTTTCTTCCTGACCTGCTCAGAGGTTCCTGTCGAGGCCCCGCCATCCGCCATCCGGGGCGTCTGGTGGGATCCGACTTCTTGTGGGGTGCTGCCAGGACAGGCCTTGGACCTTCCCCACGGCTGGCCACCGCCTCTTCCTTGCTGGCCTCTGCGTATCCCGTGAGGGCCTCATTGCCGGCTCTGAGCAGAGTAGAGAGAAGAGAGCATGAATGTGGAGCTTTTAACAGAAAGAGGATCTGGATAAATGGGGAGGAAGGACGCGTCCAGCTCTGCATCTAGGTACAAGGAAATACTGAAGTCTTGTGCATTGTAAGAGAAGTGCGGCAAAAACTTTTGTCTCACAAGAACTCATTCATTTTCACCCAAACCATGGGATTGGAGAGCACTGTGGAGGCCCTTTCCAAACCCGAGCCTTCAGAAAGCACCCTGTGCTTGGAGTTTTGAGGGAAGCCAAATTATTCCAGGCCAGACCTGGTTGTGCTGGGAGTGGTCAGTGAGGGTGGGAGTGGGGTCTGCAAGCTGCTTTGAGTGTATGAGTTGTGTGTGCAAGTGATGGCTTGCAAGATGTTATCCAAGAAAGCAGAGCAAGGTCAACCATAGCCTGACACACTTACCTTTACAGGGCTGTTAGAGCAAGCCCAATGCTTGTGCCTGTGCAGCGCAGTTGTTAGATCCTCAGACTTTTAATCCGAGGGTCCAATGTTCAAGTCCCATTAGGGGGTGGAGTTGTGCTTTTTTCCCTGAGAATTCTCACATCCAGAAAAGTGTTAAGGGTATTTCCTGCCCTGGTCAAGGGGTTTGGATACCCTGTCTGGGAAAGTGGATACTCTGTCTTTGCTTGCATAAGGGGAAGTACCTTTTAGCAAGCTGCAGGGAAAGAATGTCCTTCTGCTTGTTGGTAGGTTGTTCTATTTCCTGCAGAAGCAGAGAGGAACTTGGATTTGAACCTAATTCAAGATACCCACACATTCAAGATGCAGTCTTATGAAAATATTTGACAATCACAGCGATCCCCAAGACTGCTATTCTCTAGGAATCGCTGATTCTAAGATTTTCTTTAAAAAATATTAAGAATTATGTATCTACAAAAGAAAGGGACAGTACATTGAGCGAGAATTGAGAAGGGCTCATGGTGATTTGAAGATTAGGCACGCATTAATGGTATTCATGGAAAACCCTGTAATGAACTATAATGATCTTGGACTCTGGACTAATGGCAGATAGCACAATGCTTCTGGAACTTCCTTACAAATCCCAGGAAATGCTTAGAATTCTTAGAATTGAGGTGAGGTCATTGCTATCTTCTCTTTACCTTCCTCTGCCCCTAAGAGACTCTTGTTCACATTCACAGAAATCCCAGCTGTAGATTGTGAGCTTCAGAGGACCTTGTCTGTCTGGCAGAACTTGTCTCTCAGTTGCATCATCAGGCTGCTAGACTCTGAGGAACAGACATGTGTGAGGTGGGGAAATGGGCTGGTTTTAACTTGCTTCTGTGCCCTCATGTACAGTGCTCCTAGGCTCAGTCCAACGTTCCCAGTAAATCATCACTGCTCCGTGGCAGGAGCAGGCTGGTCTCCAAGTGGGCTGTTGTATATTCCTGACATGGAAGGTTCTTTTCCATGTATGCCCTGTTACACCTCAAAAATTTTCTCTGAGTTTTTGTGGCAGTGTCCAATCTTTGCGCAATGTTACTGAAACATCTGTTCAATGGAAGGCTGTGGGATTAAGTCTTCGGTTACAGATTTTTGGGGGAAACCAAGAAACTCAACATTTTCATCAGAAGACAGAACACACCCATGACCAACATACTCTGTTCAGAAAACCCCTAAACACAAAGTGAATGTCTAACCAATCTCTGTCCTGAGGGAAAACAGAAGCCTTTCTGTGCCTTTTTGGAAGGAGTCCAGGTCCATTGAAGGCATTCAAATATTTGTTTAATGATGCTCCTGCTTTCCCATTAGGATCTTTGGCTAACAAATCCCCACTTTTACACCATAGGTCAATTGTCAGAAGTTAAATCAAGTAACTTTTATCATTTTCACAATTTGGAGTAGAGAAGGACCAGAAAAAAAAAAACAACAAACCAGAGTAATCATGAGGGACTGAAGTAGAGGAATATAAGGCCTTTTCATTTAGGACATGTAGTCATCCTGTTCTAGAATGTTTTAACTCCCCTCTTATTACAGTGAGTAGAACTCTCTGTTACTTGCCTATACAATCAATTTTTTTCAGGGATCCCTTGTAATACACCAATATTAAAGGGAAGAGATAGAACACTTTCTAATAACCAATTAGAAGCAAATATAGGGAAAGCCAAAGACAATTTTATACCAGTCATAAGCTGGGAGAGGATAGGAGGTGATATGGTTCTTCAGGTTGCTCTTGCCTAATCAGGGGTCATGAAAATGAGGCTTGAGGTGTACAAACCTGAGGCAGGAACAAGTTCATCATAAGAAGTCATATTTGGGGACACCTGGGTGGCTCAGCGGTTAAGGTTACGTGTCTGCCTTTGGCTTGGGGTATGATCCTGGAGTCCCGGGATCCAGTCCCACATTGGGTTCCCTGCATGGAGCCTGCTTCTCCCTCTGCCTGTGTCTCTGCCTCTCTCTCTGTGTCTCTCATGAACAAATAATAAAATCTCTTTTTAAAAAAGTCATATTTGCTCATCTTCTCTGTGGTAATTAACTCAAGGATTGCCTTCTCATTGGATTTATTTAGGAAAATATTTCAGAACCTGTCTCCTCCTTATTTACCAGTTATAGGAAAATGCATAGAAAATGTATTGCAGGGATGCTTGGATGGCTCAGCGGTTGAGCGCCTGCCTTCGGCTCAGGGCCTGATCCCAGATTTCTGGGATGGAGTCCACATCAGGCTCCCTGCATGGAGTCCGCTTCTCCCCCTGCCTATGTCTCTGCCTCTCTCTCTCTGTGTCTCTCATGAATAAATGAATAAAATCTTTTTTTAAAAAAGAAAGAAAACATTGCATATTATACATACGTGATGTATGCACACACGCACACATACATACATGGTGACTCATCATTCATTCACAGGCTGTCCACGAGGAGGTAATTTTAGCAGTAGCCAAGAGTAAATACTGAACTCAAGATTAAAATAAGACTGTTTTGGGGGCACGTGGGTGGCTTAGTGGTTAAGCGTCTGCCTTCAGCACAGGTCATGATCCTGGGGTCCTGGGTCTCTCTCTGTGTCTTTTGTGAATAAGTACATAAAATATTTTTTAAAACATGAGGCTTTGTTTTACTTTAGAGACTATATTATCCGATATTTAATAAAGCTATCATAAAAGCTAAAATTCACTTTGTAAAATTGATATTCATTCCTATTGTTACACATAGAAAAATAGCAAGGGAAGAAAAATTTCTAGTCTAATAAATTATATGCATTAAAAATCATGGCTATTCTTTTTAAAATATATATATATATATTTTTAATTCATGAGAGACACAGAGAGAGAAGCAGGCACCACGCAGGAAGCTTGATGTGGGACTCGATCCCAGGAGCCACCCAGGGTGTCCATCATGGTCATTCTTATTTGAAAGAATATTTTGTTTGGGAATCCCTGAGGGGCTCGGTGGTTTAGCGCCTGCCTTTGGCCCAGGGTGTGATCCTAGAGTCCCAGAATGGAGTCCCACATCGGGCTCCCTGCATGGAGCCTGCTTCTCCCTCTGCCTGTGTCTCTGCCTCTCTCTCTCCTCTGTGTCTTTCATGAATAAATAAACAAAATCTTAAAAAAAAAGAATATTTTTTTTTGGATAAAGTCAGGAGCAATAGGAACAACATAAGAAAAAAAGAGGCATCATATTTAAAAAAATGTAAAGGCATGATTACATTTATTCTGATAATACAATTTGCTATAGCAAGAAATAGAAGCAGCTAAAAATCCATATAAAAGAAAGTTTGTACAAAGTATGAACTAAGTAGGAAATAAATATATATAAATATAAATACATATATATCTAAATAAATATATACCAGTGTATTAGTTACGTTTTTTGTTGCATAATAAATTACCCCATCTTTTAGGACCAGGTCTCTCAAATTGTGCAATTCTTCTGCCTCATTCTAGTCGTCAGAAGAGAGTCATTAAGTCCAGTCTATGTTCAAGGGAAGGGAAATTAGTTTCTTCTTCTTGAAGGGAGGAGTATTAAATATTTTGTATACATTTTTAAACCACCATGACAGGCAATAGCCAATTAGAAGGAAATACAGGGGAAATACACATTTATGATTGTAATAGAAATATAAACTGATAATAAATTAAACTAAAAGTACATCAGTTATATAAAGAAAGCAACATTATCTTTTTTTAGAGGGTGGGTAAGAAGCTGAGTGGAGGGAGAGAACGAATCTTAAGCAGGCTCCATACTCAGTGTAAGGTGCGACCCAGACTCGGAACTTGATCTCACAACCTGGAGATCATGATCCTAGTTGAAATCAGTCTCAACACTTAACTGAATGAATCTCCCAGGTGCCCCCCAAAGCAATATTATCTTAATGAGGGACTTACATACCTAGTCTAGTGCATGGAGGGAATATCCTGTTCCTAGATCAGAATGCTCAGTATTTTCAAATACCAGTTCTCCCCATATTAGCCTATAAACAAACAAACAAAAACATCCTTCCTCAAAATTCAGATGTAAATTAGTTTGAATATTGAAAAAAATGTCAGAATTGGGGCACCTGGGTGGCTCAGTGCGTTAAGTGCCTGCCTTTGGCTCAGGTCAGGATCCCAGGGTTCTGGGATGGAGTCCTGCATCAGGCTCCTTGCTCAGCGGGAGTCTGCTTCTCCCTCTGCCTCCTCCCCTCCCTGCTCATGCTCTCTATCTCTTGCTCTGCCCTCTCTTTCTCAAATATATAAAAACTTAAAAAAAAAGACATATATGCAGAAGTCAGTTATCCTGGGTTCAAATCCTAGCTCTGCCATTTACTAGTCATAGGACTTTGGAGGAAATATTTGGTCTCTCATTTTCTGGGCAGTTAAATGAGGATAATAATACTATTTACTGCATAAGATCTTTATGAAGGTTAAATACGATAACATAAGGATAAAATGATGCAAAGGTTCTTAACCTGGAGCCCAGTGATCGCCAATGGAGTCAATGGATAGATTTTAAAGGTTTAAGATCTTGGATGTGAAAAAACTACCAATTTATACTTACTAAGCTCTAACCATAATTTATTATTCCTTTTATAAACACAGGCAGCAAACCACAGGAGAGTGAGCAGCATCTGTGTTTTTGTCATCAGCAGAAATCACAGCTGTGATTTACATTCATCACTAGCAGGAACTATGGATGATCTAAGACCAATCACAAACTACACGTTATGGAACATAGCTGACCAATGACAGGCACCTCTCTACCAAACAGTGAAGTCTCCTGTCCTCACCTTGGTGATTCAGGTATTTAGACTGCTTGCCAATATTTCCATCACAATAATTTATTGATCACTATGAAGAGACGATGAGTACTTCTCACTCTTCAAGTTTTGCAACACTGAGCGGTTCAAATGAGAATTTTTAATTCTTGTAAGGTAGTGTGGCCCTTTGTAATAAAGACATACATAGTAGCTGCCTCTGTGAAACGGGAAAGTTCAATCCTTAAGTGACAGTTCAAACAGTCATTCAACTGTGTTCCCTGAAGGAAATTCCTATTGATGCTAAAAGATTTTTCCAGTGAGATGATCATTCACATTATTTTTCATTTTGTTCATTTTCTTTTCTTTTTTTTCATTTTGTTCATTTTCATTTTGTTCAAAGTCTTTTTTGACTTTGTTCACATTGGCTATTTTTGTCTGTGAACAGTGACTATTTCTTTATTTTCCAATCATGTAAACCTTTTGCTTTTTTGTTTTGTTTTATTGCAGTCTGTTTTTTTTTTTAAAGATTTAATTTATTTGAGAGAGAGAGAGAGAGAGAGAGACAGTATGAGCAGGGGGAGGGGCAGAGACTGAGGGAGAAACAGACTACCTGCTGAGCAGGGAGCCTGATTTGGGGGCCAGATCCAGGACCTGGAGATCATGACCTGAGCAAAAGGCAGACGGCAGACTTAACCAACTGACTCACCCAGGCACCCCAACACTCTTATTGTTTATATTAGTTTACTGCTGGGGTGATAAATTTTAGCACATTAATATAGTATTTATTTATTTTCATTAATATAGTATTGTATAACTGCTAGAAATGAAGTTCTAGACATTGAAGATACAGAGGTGAATTAGACACATCTCCTAACATGAAGGAACTCAGGTTTGTGGGGCTGACACAAAGTAGAGTTACCTAGATAAATTTCAAAATATATATGGCAGTATATTTCCAGTTTATTAAAGAAATGAAACAAACACATAGGGGAAAATACTGGAATCACATACAACAAAATGGTAACAAATTTGAATTTGAAGTAGTGGAATCTGTCCTGATTTTTATTTCAACCTTCTTGCTTATCTGCATTTTCCCATGTTTTTTGCAAAGAACATTTACATCTTCTAAAATAAGGGGAAAAACTGTAAAAGTTATCCTGAAATCAAATCTTTTGAGAGGTCACAGTATTGGTTTGGTGCCTTGCTAGTTACTGCAGGGAATTAGCATTCTTCAAGGAAAGAAATCAGAAGCCAAGGATCAGAGCAGAGTGTGATAGGCCCACAGCTGTGCTAAGAGGGAGCAACCTGGGGAATGCGTTACAGCTTAGAGCTTGTGTGATTAGTTACTGATTTGCAAAATTGATTGTTAAAGATTATAAAACACACCTTACTATGTCATCTTGGACAATAAATTAAGCAAAAGCATGGTAGTGTTCTTGGGATGCACTGCCCAATATAATGTCAGCCACAAATGCCAATCATATATATAATTTAAAAATTTCTAGTAGTCACATTGAAAAAAGGAGAAACAGGTGAAATGAATATTGTATTTCATTTGGTTCAATATATCTAAAATATCATTTCCACAAGTAATCCATATAAACATACTGCCTAGATATTTGTTTTCTATTCTTTTTTTCAAACTAAGTCTGAAACAGGTGTATATTTTACACTTACAGCACATCTCAAGTCACACTGGTCATATTTCAACTGCTCAAAAGTTCCTCCCATGTGCCAGGATATCATATTGGGCAGCAGAGTTCTAAGAACTAACAGACAGAAGAAAATATATAGAATGGGCCAAGAGCTCACAAATTAAAGCAGTTCCAGAACTCACATTCAAAATCCATAAGGAAATTCTCATTCATTTTTGTGAGGTGATCCTTAGGCCCTGGTAAATTACGGCTATTTAAAGTTGTCTGAATTCTTTCTGATAAAGTGCTTCGTATTTCATATTCTTTTACTCTCTTTTTTCTTTCTGGTAACTAAAGACTGATATATTTTTTTTCTGGAATGATATGATTGTCTTCCAACTAAATCATTCACTCACAAAATGGATGTGTTCAGATTTGAAAGGAAAGAGCCAGCAGACTTTCTGCTGGTGGATATTCCCTCCATTACTTCCTGCAGGCAGAAAGCCATATATAAGTTTTCCAAGTCTGTGGTCCTTAATGTTTCAGAAATTACTTTTCAATCCACTGGGAAGAAAAATTCTGGGGTTCATGAAAAAGTTACCTTCAGAATGTTGGTAATATACTTTCAAAAAGCTATCCAAGTAGTATATGCTTTAAAAACAGAATGTGTAACAGCAAAAAGATAAGACATATTTGAAAAGAGATTCAGATATACATATATTCAGCAAATGAAATTATCATAAATAAGGTTATCATAAAAAAATTATCATCGAAAAAAATTCACATCTGGAAGGAAATTCAGATATACATTTGAAAAGACATCAAGTCACAGTATCTTTCAGGGGAAGAAAGCAAGGTAAGGAAGTAAAACAAATAATTTTTAGTGGGGCTTTAGACTCTGTAATTGGTATAATGTTACTTTGATCATGAGGGAATTTTGTTCTTAGGAGCTCTATATGCATCTGTTAGATCAAACTCTAATTGTTGTTCACTAGTTAACTAGGCTCTAATATTCTATATCCATACTTTATTTCTGTCTGCTAGATTTTTAACTACAAGCCTAGTGAGTTACATTCTTCCATTCTGAGTAAAGATAGGCTGTTTAATAATTGATGTAGCAAAATCTGGGTAGTTATCTAGGAAAAAAATATGATTCCATATTCCACAACATAAAGCAGGATGAATTCCAATGGTGCTTCCAATTGTGATTCAAGATATCTTGGCTGGTGTTGATTCCTCTTTTACCTGATTCACACTCCTTTTGAAATCCCTAAACCAGACGCCTGGGTAGCTCAGCGGTTGAGCTCAGGTCGTGGGAATCAAGTCTTGCATCAGGCTCCCCAGGCTCCCCTGTTTCTCCCTCAGCCTATGTCTCTGCCTCTCTCTCTGTGTCTCTCATTAATAAATAAATAAAATCTGGAGGGTATTATGCTGAGTGAAGTAAGTCAGTCGGAGAAGGACAAACATTATATGTTCTCATTCATTTGGGGAATATAAATAGTAGTGAAAGGGAATATAAGGGAAGGGAGAAGAAATGTGTGGGAAATATCAGAAAGGGAGACAGACTGCTAACTCTGGGAAACGAACTAGGGGTGGTAGAAGGGGAGGAGGGCGGGGAGTGGGAGTGAATGGGTGATGGGCACTGGGGGTTATTCTGTATGTTAGTAAATTGAACACCAATAAAAAATAAATTAAAAAAAAATAAATAAATAAAATCTTTTTTTAAAAGAGAACTACACATTTGTAGAGAAGTGACAAAATAAAAAGGGTTTTGGACTGTCAAGGGCAGTGAGCTTCAGGAAGGCAAATATCTAGGGGAAACCAACGGAGTAAGGCTTGATTGTGCAAATCCATCTCAGCACCAGCCTTCTACTTTTTCATGGCCATAAAACTACCCAGGAGATGGAATTTGTGGCAGTCCTCATTTCTCAGAAGTTTTCTCTTTTACTTAGAGAAAGGAAGTTCTGAGAAAGTTTCTTTGTGCATCTGTTGACTCTCATTTGCTCTCAACTCAAAATAATCTTTTTGCCAAAGTGACATATTTTGTGGTAGCATATCTTAGGCCCTACCTAGAATATTGTCAGTTGCTGTTTTGGAGGGAAATGAGCTCTGAAGAATTATGCACATGCCTTTAAAGTTCAAGCAAGAAGCCACATGCATTGAGCTACTCATTTTGGGTGGGGAAAAAATGGTTGCACCTAATGTCAAGGGGGCAGAAAAATATGTTCATAACATGTACCCAGAAATGGAGAAGGGACATATTTAGGAAAATACCAATTACTGTGCTCCAATACATATAAAACAACCTACAAATCAGTTAGAGAAATGTCAAAAATGTAGCAGAAAATTTGGCAAAGAATATTAAAAGATGGTTCACAGAAGAGAAATACAAGTGGGTCTTAATTATATGAAATGCATGAAAAGATGCCTGAACTCATTCATAAGAACAGAATTGCATGTCAAAGGAACTCTGATTATGAGGCAAATTGGTTATGAGTTGGTAATCAATAAAACTAAATATTGACTATGTGGAAATTCATTATAATATCCTTTTTGTTCATATGTGTTAAGATGTTCTACAATAAAAAGAAAAATTACACTAATCAATTCACACAGAAATAAATAGAAAATCTGAATAAACCTATATATGTTAAAGAAATTGAATCAATAATCAATAACTTCCAAAACAGAAGACACTGAGACCAGATGTACCAAGCATTTTTAAATTTTTATTTATTTTTTAAAGATTTTATTTATTTATTCATGAGAGACACAGAGAGGCAGAGACATGGGCAGAGGGAGAAGCAGGCTCCATGCAGGAAGCCCGATGTGGGACTTGATCCTGAGAGTCCAGGATCACACCATGAGCCAAAGGCAGGCACTAAACCGCTGAGCCACCCAGGGATCCCCTGTACCAAGCATTTAAGGGAGAAATTATACCAATTTTCAACATCTCTTCTAATAGATAGAAGCATCAGAAATACTTACTTGTTTTATGAGGCCAGCTTTATTCTAACACCAAAATCAAAGACATTCCCAAAAAAGGAGACTAAACATCAATATCTCTCGTGAACATCAATGCAAAAATCCTCAAAAAATAGCAAATCAAATCCAACAATGTATAATAAAGAATTTAATACTGTGTCTAAGGCGGGGGGGGGGGGTTGCTGCAGGCATGCAAGTCTAGTTCAACATTTGAAAATCAGTTAATGTGATCCATCATATAAAAGGCTAAAGAGAAATCATGTTGATGAACTTTTGGAATATAGGTGAGGTTTTGGGAGGGTGAGGTCCAGAGCCAACGACCAAGAAAGAATTCTTGAGATGTCTTTGGTGCAAATGGTGGTTTTATTAAAGCACAGGGACAGGACCGGTGGGCAGGAAGAGCTGCTGCCCCAGGCCTATGAGGGGTGGTCAATTATATACCTGGGAGTTGGGAGGGGTTTGGGGACAGTGTACTTTTTTTTTTAATAAAAATTTTATTTATTTATTCATGAGAGGCACAGAAAAAGAGGCAGAGACATAGGCAGAGGGAGGAGAAGCAGGCTCCATGCAAGGAGCCCAATGTGGGACTCCATCCCAGAAGTCTGGGATCAGGCCCTGAGCCGAAGGCAGACACTCAACTGCTGAGCTACCTAGCCGTCTCAATAGTGTACTCTCTAAGGAATTTTGGAAGCAAGGTTTCCAGGACCTTGAGGGGGCTAGCTGTTGTTGGGAAAAGGTCACTTATTACTGTCTAATAAAATCTGAGTCATGAGACCTTTCAGATGTGTATCGGTGGGCCATGTGCTTGGAGGATGATTGTCAACACGTGTCTTGGGGGTTTAGAGATAAAGGACATTTCTAAAGGAATTTTTATATGTTAAAGTAGACTCACAGGCTCTTGGGGGTCGAGCTAAGATTGCCTTCTGCCCTTAGCAAAGTATTAACATCAAGGCAATTGAGTCCATAGAGGAATGTCACTGCCTGTTTCAAAGACTTGACAATGTGCTGCCCTGGGCTGGTGCTTTGTCCTCAGCTAGCCCTGTTCTTCCAACAACAAGACCATATTGATAGCTTCAGAAAAGCATTTGACAAAATCCAACTCTCATTTGTGATAAAAACTCTCAGCAAACTCAGAATAGAAGGGAATGTCCTCAGCTTGATAAAGAATATGTATCTAGGGACACCTGGGTGGCTCAGTGGTTGCCTGATCCTGGGATGGGGATGGAGTCCCACATCTGGCTCCTTGCTGGAGGCCTGCTTCTCCCTCTGCCAGTGTCTCTGCCTCTCTCTCTCTCTCTCTCTCTCTCTCTCTCTGTGTGTGTGTCTATCATGAAGGAGTAAATAAAATCTTAAAAAAAAAAAAAAGAATATGTATCTACAAACAGCTAAAGCTAATAGTGAGAAACTGAAAGTTTCGGCTAAGATCAGAATTAAAGCAAGGGTGTCCCCCTCACCACTCCTCAATATCATTGGAAGTACTACCTGATTTAATTAAAGAAAGAAAGAAAGAAAGAAAGAAAGAAAGAAAGAAAGAAAGAAAGGGAAAGGAAAGGAAGGAAAGAAATCAAAGATACACAGAAAGACAAAGACCTACACTGATGACTTGATGTAGAGCATCTTTTCATAACCTTCTTTGGCATCTGTGCATCTTTTTTGGTGAGTGTCTGTTAAGGAATTGTGTCTGTTTTTTAGACCAATTGTTTATTTTCTTATTGAGTCCCCCCGTGCTGGTTTCTTTTTTGGGGGGCCCTCAGGTGGGCAGGTGAGGGCTTCCCTCTGCGTTGTCTGAGGCGGAGTATGCTCAGGTGAGCGGGTGCGGGCTTCCCTCCGCCCTGCCTTGGTGGGGGGCGCTGAGCCGGACGCGAGCAGGGGGGCTGTCACGCGGATCAAGGAAAGAGGGAAGCAAGACGTCGCGGGCGTCTTGGATGGAAGGTTCCTCAGGAAGCCAAGGTTCCCAGGTAGCCGCTCCGGTGGCAGGTGGCCGACGTCCGTGTGGGCCGAGCCGCTGCCTGGGGGATCGCGATCAGCAGGATCTGCGTGCTTCCATCTCTCTGGACGGGTTTTTCTTCGAACGGGATGAAGTGGAGGGCGACAGCTCCCAAGATTGATTCAACCTTTCAGCCGACTTGGCGGCAAGGAATTCGGGGAGGCATTTCCGTGAGCTTTGGGCTGGGAGGACATTCTCCAAGGGATGCTCGAAGATCCCTGCATTTTCCCTGCCTGGTGCTGGACCCGCCAGCGGGACTGGAAACGCGCAGCCTCCGCACGTGCTGAAGCTGCTTGGATGCCACCCAGCGAGGCTGCAGGTTGCTCTCCCTCCAGTACCGCCGCGCTAGGGCGGGAGACGAAACAGCACCAAGTAATTCCGCACTTTTCACAGGACAGGAATGATGCTCGATGGCTGCCCCAGTAGGGGATGTAGCTCAGTGGTAGAGCGCATGCTTCGCATGTATGAGGCCCCGGGTTCAATCCCCGGCATCTCCACACTGGTTTTTTTATTCCCATCCTGAGCTAGTTCAGCCTCTGCTCTGAAATTACCAGAGAAGACTTTTTAGTCCTTTCTCATTATTCCAGAATGATCTGCCGTTATCATTCCTTTTAAGTTGCGCGATATCCCGTCTGTATGTTTATTTCTCTTCCGTTTGATTGACCACCGAATATTCCCTGCTTTCCGGAAATTCC
The DNA here is from genome assembly GCF_053574225.1 of Canis aureus. Classification (NCBI taxonomy): domain Eukaryota; kingdom Metazoa; phylum Chordata; class Mammalia; order Carnivora; family Canidae; genus Canis; species Canis aureus. Next base: position 789,870 of record NC_135647.1, read on the forward strand.
CTGGGGTGTTTTATTATGCAGTAAGAAGTACAAAGCCAGAGGGACAATTCAAAAGTAAATTCATTCTAGGAAGGCATCCAGAAAGAGGGAATACAGCTGCATGTCACAGAATGATTTAGCTTGGTTAAATGAGGTCCCATCCATCCTCACTTTCCACTGGGAAATAAGCAGGGAAAGTAAAATATCTTTCAGTAATTATTTTAGGGGCGGGTAGGGTAGGGTTTGGGGTATTGAGGTGGGAGTTGCATATCAATATTAAAGGGTCCAACCTAAGACCATTAGAGGAATTTCTTCATTTGCTATAGTTACTAACCTAGTTATCACTTTATTTCTCACTGCTTCTCTGCCTTTACTTAGAGATTCTGTGCAGGAGAGCTGGTCTTGGTCCAGTGCAAGAGGTTTGGGAAAATAGTAAGGTTAGAAATGCTCATGGAAATGGAAGGCAGAGTTGGTTAGAAACCCACACAAGACTGACTGACAGCACTGGAGGTCCAAGTGAGGCTACATTCTGGACATCTCTCATCAAATGGATTTTTAGGCTTATGTGATTTCTGACTGCACTCACGTTCATTCTTGGTTCAACTCAGTGCTTTGAAATATTGATAATGTAATAACAATAATTGACCATTTCTGTTCACATTTAAAAATACAGTAAAGTGGTACCGTGTATTGTCCACTCTTATTAAAAGGAAATCCAGTAATTTACTTAGTAAACCTTTATTGGGTGATTTTTCTATATTACTGTGTAACTGTGCTTAATCAGGAAATACTGCTAACAGAAGGAGAGACAATTTATAAACCATACTTGTAATTCTCTCCTAATTACCATATTGGAGGTTTTGCAGGAGATACACTGGGGCACAGCACAGGGTAGGATCAGTTCTTGAGGAGGTAGGTCAGGAGAAGCTTCACAAAAGAAGATACTTGTAATGTGTATTAAAGAATAAGTGGGAGGTTTGAAGGTGGAAACGAGGATCATGGTGTGATTCTAGTTATAATACACATCATGTACATGGCATGAACATGTGACATGAAACATTGGAAAATTTAGGTAGTTACATATGGCTGGATCCTAGGATGCTATAGGGAAAAGTAGGAGATGTAGACTACAAGGGTTTTGGACTCTATCAATCAGTGTTCTTGGCTGCAGAAAAGCAAATACTGAATATGGTTAACTTAAATGGAAAAGAATATCTACTTGGCCAGGTTAGATCAATTCCACTAGGCTTGAAAGCAAGTATCTGACAAAATAAAGGAGTACAGACACACACATGCACACGCACACAAGTTTCCAATGACAAGACATTGCCACAATCAGATTTTGAGTTTACAAAGTTAATGCTGTAAACATTGTGAAAAATGGATTAGGAATGATGGTGAAAGAAAATGAAACAAGATTTATTCAGTCATTATTGCAGAGTCCCAAGAGCTGTGGTGGGGCCCTCTACTGAGGAATAAGCTTCAGGATGCCAAGACCTATGCTAAAACCATTCCTTAAGAACCCCAGAGTCAGAGAGTCAGAGGCTTGCATGCTCCTAACCACCTGGACAGTAGGCACAGCTGCTTTTTTCAGAGAGATTGAGGTCCAGCAGTGGATCCATCTCTGAGATGGAGCTAAATTCTGAGAGCCTCGCCCATTTCAATCTTTTAATTTCTTAATTAATCATTCCTTCTCATCCATTTTTTTCACTTACAGTGGGATCTTTTGGACTATGGGGGATGGTTAATTTACTTGGAAACCATTTGGCCATCTAAACCCACTTTCTCTCATTCTTGCTATCCCAGTTTATGACCCCAGACATGAGCCCTCCAATTCTCTATCTGGTACCTTCCAGGATGTACATACCCTCTGTCCTTCCATTTTAATGACTTAAATGTGCAGTCTGTCTCCCTTGAGTACTTCAACTCCACTCTTTGTAACTCATGTCTCCATGTTTAACAACCCACCTAGCCAAAATTTCCTGCTTTAACTTCAACTGGCTCTCCCTAATTATGTGACTATTTCAAGTAGAATCAGCACATTCTTCAACCCCAGAATCAGGAGATGGGTTGGCACTTTCCTGAGAACACATTCCAATTTTCAAGCCATTACATTTCTATCTGCATTAAAAACAAAACTGTGTGCCTTGGAAACTGGGGTTTATGCAATTATGTCACATTTCTCATCAAGAAGTTTCTTCCTAGACGAATGGAGACTGGTGCCTCACTTCTTCCACTCGATTTGATGATGTCAGCACCACATAGTCAGGTCACCCAGGACCTCAGCTTCTGGCTCCTTTGATCTGTTTCCCCAAGAACCTTTACCTCCATTCTGCTTTAGGAGTTCACATCCATGATCATCCTCTCCATATTAGCATGAATCCATATTATGCTACAATAATAAGTCCATGCAGTATATAGTAATTAAAAAATTTTAATTTAAATTCAATTTAGTTAACATATACTGTATTATTAGTTTCAGGTATAGAGCTCAGTGATTCATCAATTGCATCTAACACCAGTGCTCATTATATCACATGCCCTCCTTCATGCCCATCACCCAGTTACCCTATGCCCCCACCCTTTCCCCTCCAGTGACCCTCAGTTTGTTCGCTGGAGTTAAGAGTCTCGTATGGTTTGCCTCCCTCTTTGTTTTCCTCTGATTTATTTTTCCTTCCTTTCCCCTATGATCCTCTGTTTTTTTTCTTAAGTTACACATATGAGTAAGATCATGTAGTATTTATCTTTCTCTGACTTATTTTGCTCCCTCTTTCCCTTACAAGGACTCTGTGATTACACTGGACCCTCATAAATAATCCAGAATAATCTCTATCTCAAGATTCTCAGATTAGTCAATTTTCTATGTCTCATTTACCATGTAAGGTAATATTGGCAAGTTTGGGATTTAGGACATGGATGTCATTGAGGACCATTATTCTATGTTCTAATCTGTCTCTCTTGGCAGTTTCATCCAGGTACTTCCACAACTTCTGTTTTTCTACTAAGTGGAAACTCCCAGTTCCTTAATATTTCTTTCTCTCTGTGAACCTTTAGTTCCTACACTTTTTCTTTTTATATTGCTATAGCCTGAAGGTTCGTGATCTCCCAAAATTCATGGATTGAAACCTAGTCCTCAGTGTGATGGTATTTGGAAGTGAGCCTTTGGGAGGTGATTAGGTCATGAGGGTGGGGTCTTCATGTTAGGATTAGTGCTATTATAAAGGAGAATTCAGGGGCACCTGGGTGCCTCAGTCAGTTGAGCATCTGACTCTTGATTTTGGCTTAGGTCATGATCTCAGGACATGAGATGGAGCCTCCTGTTGCCTGTATCTAGCTCCCTGCTCTGCAGGAAGTCTGCTTCTCTCCTTGTACCCCTCCCCTCCTCCTTTCCTTCCTTCCCCTGCTCAGGCACACACTCTCTCTCTCAAATAAAAACGAATAAATCAGAAAGAAAGAAAGAAAGAAAGAAAGAAAGAAAGAAAGAAAGAAAGATAGATAGAAGAAAGATCTCAGAGAGCTCTCTTGCCCCTTCTACCCTGTGAGGACACACATGATTCAGGAAGCAGTTCTCACCAGATACTGAATCTGCCTGTGCATTGACCTTGGACTTCTCAGACTCTAGGACAGTAAGGAATCCATTTCCATTGTTTATAAACCCGCCAATCTGTAGTATTCTGTTATAGCAGCCTTAGCACACAGTAAGCCACACATCAGCTTAGATTCCTTGATCCTTCCCTTCAACTACATTTTGACAACATCCACAGGTTCCTTTGTTTCATACTGAACATCCTCCCTCAGAAGTCTAACTGTAGATGATTCCAAATGCAACTTCTTATTGGCCACACGAAGACTGCTGCCTACTGCTGGAGAACACCACGCCACCAGTTAGTGCTGCTCTGAGAAGGGAGCAGGCACCTAGTCCTCAAGGCCTGTACCCAGAGCTCCCCTGCATTCCCATTCTGCATGAGGTCTGTGAAGCTCAGCTGCTGAGCTTCCCCTCTCACCACTCAGAATAAAGGCAAGGAGGCCAGGCCAGTATGGCACCTTTTTAGGCAATGGATCTGTCTCCTCCTGTGTTGAGATTCAAGTTGGTGTCCTCTTCAGAGAAGAAAGAAGGAGTAAGATCTGTGGCATCATTATGACTTGTCCCTTTGGGTGTGAGTAGGACTTTGGGGAGTTTCAATTTAAACTTTTGTCTTTGAAGTTAGAGAACAAGCCCAGAGAGGGAGGTAACTTCTCTGTTATCTTTGCTGATACCACCCTCTCTCTGTATTTCCCTAATAAGATTTACAGTAGCTAAAGAACTCTTCACTTGTTTGAAACATCTAATCCTACTTTCTGTCCCTTCAGCTAACTTTGCCTCCTACTTTAAACATAAAAATCAATTGAGTGAAGGCTCACATAACTTCCTTCACCAATTTGAAAAAATATGCCTATATGTGTATCCATCCTTTTTAAATTGTTGTCTGCTAAAATGAAAGAACCATCCCTTGTCTCAGTGCTACTCTAGCTTGAATGTTTATACAAATTCACTCCTGAATTTTGGTAAAATGAAAGTTCCATGAGTCTGGGGTGTGGCCTGAGATTCTATATTTTATAACCAGGTCCCAGGTGATGCAATGCTGCTGATCTCTACACTACACTTTTAGTCAATGGTGCTCAAGTCATCCTGTCCTGCCTTCACAGGGTCCCCTGCTCTTTCAATGATTCTTACTTCCACCTCTCCCTCTCTACTGGTTTGTTCTCATTATTATCTAAAAGTTTTTTCTCTAGCTGCATGTTCTCTTATGGTCACTACTCTCTTCCTCCCTTGTGGATCCCAGCCATATTTCTCAAAATGCCTACTTCTACCCTGTGTCTTCATTCCTCATCTCACTCTCCCTTCCCAACTCTCTGAATATGGCTTTGAGTCATAGAACTCTAGTGAACTGGTTATCAAAATCACTAGTGAGTCCTTTGTCTCTAAATCTAATGCATGTATTTTGGTAAATGTTGGTGTTTTTCAAAGTTCAGGCCTAGATGATCTTTCTTCAAACTCTACATGTTTTTCCTAAGCACTCTTGTGTACTACAATGGCTCTACATGCACTCTATTAGCTGATACTTTTCAAAATACATCTTTAGTTCCTTACAAGAGTCAGAGGCATGTAGCCTATGGCACATCTCCACTTTGCTGTTCCATGAGTGCCTTGCCCTGTTCCCCTGGCCCCTTCCCCACCCCCTCCCCACTGCCATCCCGCCCCATATCTAATCAATCACCTAGGACTTTCAATGCTACTCTCCATTGTTTCATTACACTTTCCTACTCATTCACTCTAATATGCATGCCCAGCCATTCTTCAAACTCATAAATATCATAAATATTATGATATAATATTTATATTATATAAACATTCTTATTTATTTATATAAATATTTCACTGTTCATCTTTTATTATATCCTTTATAATAATAACTCAGTCAAGTAGATAACCTGTTATCAATAACTTGGTAAGTAGAATTCTGTGAGCTACTTTAGTAAATTTGTTGCATCTGAGGAGGCAGTGGTGTGAACCTCCAATTCAGGAAGAAGCACAGGTAACACCCTGGACTTGGGATTGGTATCCGAATTGGGGCATCTTGTGGGACTGACTCCTTAACCTGTGGGATTGACACTGTCTCCAGGTAGATAGAGTCAGATTTTAATTAGATTTGTAGGACGCCTAGTCAGTGTCCAATAATTATTATAGGGTTGCTTGGTGGTGTTGGGAAAAAAAACAAAAAACATGTCAGACTCATATTGTTACCTGGAATTGGGTTTGTCTCTTTGTGGGGGATGGCAGGGGTTGGCATCAAGCCAAAAGACACAACTAAGTCAAAGAATAGGAAAAGGAAAGGTTTTATATGCAACAACTAAAGGAGAACACCAGGGATATTTCCCATCGCAGTGTCTCCTCCACAACAAAACTGGGAAGTTTTAACCCAAGAGTGCATATGTATTCATGATGGAGCTTTAGCAAGGGGGATTCAGCATGGAGCTGGGGCAAAAGTTCTCTTAAGGTGACAGAGTCCAGGTCGAAGTCATAGGGCCAGTAGGGGTCTGCATCATCAATTCTTTGGCTTGAGTTGATCTAATGTGTCTGAGGCCCAAAGAGGGTTAGGTCTTGCAAAGGTGACTTGAGAAAGTGCTTTGGGCAGTATTTACTTTTGATCAGCACTGGGAGTTTTAGCAGTCTCTGATAGGACTGGGTGATCTCCTGGTCTGCTAGTGGCTCTTCTTACATTCTTTTGTTTCCTTAAAACTGTTGGATACTGAGGCCTATTCTTCTGCAATTTCTACACTTCTCAGGAAGTTCTGCAGGAAATGTGCTTTGGGCAAGTAGAGCAGGTCTGGCATAGACCATAAGAGGTATAATTAACATAAAATTGTAAGATATTTATAGTGTATACTGTGGGTGATTTTCTCCATCTGGTTCATTAATACATCCTTTATTTATTTATTTATTTATTTATTTATTTATTTATTTATTTGAGAGAGGGAGAGAGAGGGAGACAGCGTGTGTGCACACACACAAGCAGGGGAAGAAGCATAGGGAGAGGGAAAGAATCTCCAGCAGACTCTATTGAGTGGGGAGCTCGCTCTCATGACCCTGAAATCAGGACCTGAGTCAAAATCAAGAGTTGGATGCTTAAGTGACTGAGCCACCCATGTGCCTCGTCCATCATATTCTTTATCTTGTGTGTGTGAACATTTAAGTTCTACTCTCGTAGGATATTTCAGTTATACAATCCAGTGTTATCAACCACAGTCCTCAAGTTGTACATGAGATCCTCAGACCTTATTCATCTTACAGTTGAAAGTTTGTACCTTTTTATCAAACTCTTGATTTACCTCACTTTCCAGGTTCTGGTAACCACTTTTCTACTCTATTTTGATGAGTTTCACTTCTCCACCCACCACCAATTCCTCATAGAAGTGATACCATGCAGCCTTTGTCTTTCTCTGGATTTTTTAACTTAGCATAAAGCCCTGAAGGTCTACATATGTTGTCACAAATGGCAGAATTGCTTTCTTTCTTTTGGCTGGGTAATATTGCATTGAAAATATATACCACATCTTCATTTTCCCTTCATCTGTTAAGGGACACCTAGATTGTTTCCATATATTGTTGTTGTGATGAATGCTGCAGTGAACATGGGAGTATAGATATCTCTTCAACATCACTTTTAATTTCCTTTGAATATTAAAAGGTGGTTCTAATCACCAAATTCCAGTGCATGTGTGCAGGGTATTTCCTCAAACCAATAAGCAATGCCCTGTATGTCAGTCTAGTGTCCTATCATTCAGCTGAATTCTGACACTACCTAGAGACAGAATCAGATCCCATAGGTTAAGAGTTCATCCAGCAAAGAATTGCTTGTCTTCTCAATGGTTGCCCCTGCTTCAGACACTGGTCACAGGTACAGGTCATTACCTGTACTCCTCTCTGACTGTCTATAAATCAGAGGTTTCCATGATGCTTCCTCCTTGGGTTTAATTTGCTAGAACACCTCACATTACTTAGAGAAACATTTTACTTACTAGATTAAAAGGATGTAACTCAGACACAGCCAGATGGAAGAGATGCTTAGAAAAAGGGCATGGAATTTCCATGCTTTTCGAACTGCATCACTCACACCAAATCTCTGCGTGATCACCAATCCAGAAGCGAGCATTCCAGATCCTCTTATTTCGGGTTGTTATGCAGAGAAGTCTCCATAGCTAGGCATGACTACGTAGGCATAATTGATTAAATCATTGTCCATTGGCAATTGATTCCTTGTTTACTCCCTGAAGGTCAGAGAGCTGGGACTGAACAGTCCTGGCAAGCAGCCCACAGTCTTGGTGCCCTCACTGTTAACATAACAAAAGACACCTTTGTTGCCCTAATGATGTAGAAAATTCCAGGGGTTTTAGAACTCTGTGCTAGCAACAGGATGAAAATGAGATACATATTAAAATCAAATAACACAGATATACATGATGTGGGAAACAAAAGCAAAAGAAAAACTAAATTTCCTTATTACAGATAGCCCATTGACAAGGTCTTGAAATAGGCAGTGACCTATTTCCTCTAGGAACTCAACTGCTTTGATGTTAATACTTTGCTAAGGGCAACAGGCAATCCTAGCCCAATGCCGAGGATCCTGTAAGTCTACTTGAACATATAAAAATTCCTTTGGAAACTTCCATTATCTCTAACCCTCCCTCCTCAAACATACATGTTGGCAATCATTCTCCAAGCATATGGCCCACAGTTAGACATCTGGAGGGTCTCCTGACTAAGGTTTTATTAGATGGTAATAAATTATTCTTTCCTAACAATAGCTATCCCCTCCTCAAGGTCCTGGAAACCTTGCTTCCAAAATACCTGGGAGGCTTATGCTCTCCCTAACCCCTCTTAACTTGAAAGTATATAAGGGACCACTCTTCATGACCCCAGGGCAGCTCTTTCTGCCCACAGTTCCTGTTTCCGTGCTTTAATAAAACCACCTTTTTGTACTACGGATGTCTCAAGAATTCTTGGCTGTTGGCTTCAAGCCATAACATCTTTCTTACATTAATACACACCCAGAAGTAGAATTGTTGGATCTCATAGTAGTTCTGTTTTTAATTTTTAAGGAACTTCTGTATCCTTTTCCATAGTGGCCCCACAAATGTAATTCCCAACAACAATATTCTTGCTTACAATCTTGTCTTTTTGCTGATAGCCTTTGGAAGAGGTGTGAGGTGATATCTCATCATGGTTTTTATTTATATTTCTCTGATGATTAGTGATGTTGAACACTTTTTCATGTACCTGTTGGTCATTTGTATGTCTCCTTTGGAAAAACATCTGTTCAGTTCCTTTGCCCATTTTTAAATTGGATTATATGTTTGATTTTGCTATTGAGTTGTAGGAGTTCTTTATATATTTTGGATATTAACCCCTTATCAGTTAACTAACCAGATATATGATTTGCAAATATGTTTTCCCATTTTAGTAGATTGGCTTTTCATTGTGCTAATGATTTTCTTTTTTTATTTTTTAAAGATTTTTAAAATTTATTCATGAGAGACACAGAGACAGAGACAGAGACAGAGACAGAGAGGAAGAGACACAGGCAGAAGGAGAAGCAGGCTCCATGCAGGGAGCCCGATGTGGGACTAGATCTCGGTCTCCAGGTTACGCCCTGGGCACGCCCTGGGCCAAAGGCGGCGCTAAACCGCTGAGCCAACCGGGTTGCCCATGTTAATGATTTTCTTTGCTGTGCAGAAGCTTTTCAGCTTGATGTAGTCCTGCTTATTTATTTTTGTTTTTATTGTCTCCTTTTTTGCTGTCAAATCCAAAAAATCATTGCCAAGACCAATGTCAAGGAGCTTACCCTCTGTGTTTTCTTCTAGGAGCTTTATGGTTTCAGGTCTTGCATTCAAATGATTAACCCAATTTGAGTTAATTTTTGTGTGCAATATAAGATAGGGGTCCAGTTTCATTATTCTGCATGTGTTGTCCAGTTTCCCCAGCAGCATTTATTGAAGACCCTGTCCTTTCCCCCACTATATATTCTTGGCTCCTCTGTCACAGATTAATTGGCCATCTAAACGTGGGTTTATTTCTGAGCTCTCTATTTTGTTCCATTGATCTATGTGTCTGTTGTTATGCCAATACCATACTGTTTTGGTTTTTTAAAGATTTTATGTATTTATTCATGAAAGACACACACAAAGAGAGGCAGGGATATAGAGGGAGAAGCAGGTTCCCCTGGGAAGCCCAAATGGGGACTAGATTCCAGGACTCAGGGATCATGCCCTGAGCCAAAGGCCCAACGACTCAGCCACTCAGGCATCCCAATACCATACTGTTTTGACTGCTATAGCCTTGTAATATAGTTTAAAATCAGGATGTGTGAAGCTTCCAGCTTTGTTTTTCTTTCTCGGGATTGTTTTGGCTCTTCAGTTGTTTTTGTGCTTCTATACAAATTTTAGGATTTGTTTTTCTATTACTATAAAAAAATGCCATTGGAATTTTGATAGGAATTGCACTGAATCTGTAAATTGGTTGGTAGTATGGGTACATTTTAAAAATATTAATCCTTCCAATCCACAAACATGAATATATCTTTCCATTTTTTAAAAGATTTTTATTTATTCATTTGAGAGAGAGCAAGCTAGAGAGAGAGAGAGAGAGAGAGGGAGAGAGAAAACACACATGAGTGGTGGTTAGGGCAGAGGGAGAGGGAGAAGCAGGTTCCCAGCTAAGTGTGGGACCCAAAGCAGGGCTCAATCTTAAAACCCCTGGATCAGGACCTGAGCCGAAGGTAGATGCTTAACTGAGCCACCCAGGTGCCCTATATCTTTCCATTTTCTTAAAGTCTTCTTCAATTTCTTTCATCAATGTATTATAGTTTTTGGTGTATAGATCTTCACTTCCTTAGTTAAATGTCTTCCTAGGTGTTTTTTTTTTTTCTTTTTTGATGCAACTATAACTGGGATTGTTTCTTTCTTTCACTTTTTTCTTTCTTTCTTTCACTTTTAAATATATTTTTATCTTTTAGAAGTTTTTATTTAAATTCCAGTTAGTTAACATACAGTGTCATATTAGTTTCAGGTGTACAATATATAGTGATTCAACAATTATATATATAACACCCATTGCTCATCACAAGTGCCCTCCTTAATCCCCATCATCTATTAACTCATCCTCCTACCATCTCCCCTTTGGTAACCATCAGTGTGTTCTCTATAGTTAAGAGTCTGTTTTATGGCTTGCTCTCTCTCTCTCTCTCTTTTTTCCCCCCTTTTGCTCATTTGTTTTGTTCCTTAAATTCCATAGATTGTGGGGAATCAGTTGAGGAGCCTACCTGAGAACTGCATCTCATAGTCCTCAGCACACTGGGGACACAGGAGGTCCTGATTCCGCACACTGATTCTTGACCACATTGTTCTCCAGATACAGCTCTTCTGCTCCCTGCTCCTTGAGTCGATAGCCTATTCTCTTACCTTTTGAAGCAAACGTTTTTCTCTGCTTCCCTAAGTTAATCATTCCTATAGCCAACACATTAGCTCTCCTAATAAAAACTGGAGTAGACAAAGCCTCAGAGTTGAGTCCAAGTCCGATTTGATTCCAAGTCGGAGTCTCAGTCCCCCTGCCCCCCAGATTAAAATTCAGTGAGACTCCGAGTCTTTCTTCATGTTGCCTCTGACTAACCTAGGTCCGTGGCAAGAGATGGGTGAGATCTTATGGTATTCATCTTTCTCTGACTGACTTAATTTCATTTAGCATAAACTCTCTAACTCCATCCATGTCATTGCAAATGGCAAGATTTCATTTTTTTTATGGTTAATAATATTCCATTGTGTATATATACCACTTTAAAATGAGATTTTCTTAATTTTTCTTTAAAATGGGATTGTTTTCTTAATTTATCTCAGATAGTTCATTATTAGCATACAGCAACACAACTGATTTTTGTTTTTTTAAAGATCTTACTCATTTATTTGACAGAGAGAGAGAGAGAGCACAAGCAGGGGGGAGAGACGGAGGAAGAGGGAAAGGAAGAAGCAGATTCTTCACTGACCCAGGAGCCCATGTGGAGCTAGGATCTCAGGACCCTGGGATTATGACCCCAGCTAAAAGCAGACGCTTCACTGAGCCACCCAGGTGCCCCTACAACTGATTTTTGTATAATGATTTTTGTATCCTGCAACTTTACTGAACTTATTAGTCTTCAGTTTTCAGTGGGGTCTGTAGGGTTTTCTATATCTGTAGTATCATGTCACCTGCAAGCAGTGATAGTTTTACTTCTTTTCCATTTTGTATGCCTTTTATTTTTTTCTTGCTTAATTGTACTAGCTAGGACTTCCAGTATATGTAGAATAAAAGTCAAGAGTGGGCTTACTCCCTTTATTTACCTGTCTTTTCAACCTTGAGGGCAGCAGTTTGCTGCGTGTCCTCACCTCTCTCACAGATCCAAAAGAATTGCTGATTTTTCAGTTAGCCTTTTACTTGTCAGTCCGGGCCTTTTACTTGTCATTAGGATGTAGTGATAACTTCCAAATTCCTTATATATAGAATTGGAAACTGGAAGTCTGTTCTAGTTTTTTATTTATGTTTTTGCTTCTGTGTTTATTAGTGAAATTGTCTTATAATTTTTCTTTCTTAAGCCTTCTCCATTGGCGTTTAGTAACAATATTATACTTGTCTCCTCAAATAGCTTATAAAGCTTTTCTGTTTTCTGGAATATTCTGTATAGCACAGAAGTTATCATTTCCTTTAAGATTTCATACAACATGCCAATAAAATTGTCTCAGACTGGAAATTATATTTTATGGGAATTCTCCTTGAATTCTTCATTCAGTTTTTAAAATGGCTGTATATTGAATCAGATTTTCTCAAACTTCTTAGGTAGTTTTGGTAATTTATACATTTTTACAAATTTTCCATTTCTTCTACTAGAATTGAGAGGGTTGAAAGCAAATTTCAGAATTTCTCCCATTTAAAATCTCCTAAGTGGCCACTGAACATACTGTTTATTCATTTATACAAGCATCTATCTCCATATCCATTCAATCATTCACTTCTAAAAAATGATTCAAATATTTGCTTATGCCAGGTACTGTGGTAAGCACTGAGGTATGATTAAGGATGACATAGAATTTTAGCTAATCTCCAAGAAAGCGCTCTAAGATCCTTATCTCCTGGTTACACACCCTGGGGCAGTTCCCTCCCACTTAAAACAGTGGTGGAGACAGAGATGAGGAGGGGCTGAGGCCTCCTACCAACATCTTGAAAGCAGATCTTCCAGACCTAGTGACACCTCAGAGGAACATATGTCCTGTACACAGCTGAGTTCCACCTCACAGGACACCTGGGGGCCAGAACCCCAGCTAAGCCACTCTGGAGTCCCTGACCCACACAATCTGTGAGATAATAAACATTTATTGTCTTAACCCAGCAAATTTTAGAGTTTTACTCAGCAATATACAAGGAATATTCACATCAAGCCTTAAAAAAAATTCTCTTTGGCAAATAATTATTTACAAAAAAATAATTTTATCTGTTTCTTTCAAGATACCAGACTATTATCAGAAACCATATTCCCTGAACATCGAGTTGGAAGGCTGAATGAAGACCTGTCGTTGTCTTCTCCTGTTTCTCTTTGTATCCTGACAAAAATCTGAAGTCTTTAGGCAGACTGGCTAGTATGTCTATGCACCAGAGGGTCACGTCCCTTCCATTAAAACAGTCACTGGCAAAAAGAAAGGCATAGGCCATAAGTATTCTAGAGAACTCATGATTTGTACAAACTGTCTGGGCTCACCATCTCTACTGCAGGTTCTCTTAGCAAGGTGGAAGGATGAGGTACGCTGGTGTGCTCCGGGGCGCCCCCCCACCCCCACTTTCACTTCCTTCCCCACCCCGACCCCGACCCCGACCCCTAGTCCAGCAGCCCGGACACAAGCACATCCGAGCCTCGGCGCGCCGCAGCATCAGCTCTCCCCTCTCTTCTCCTTAGCGTTCCCATCCATTCTTCCAGATTCGCTCACAGGTCACTGTGTCCGGGCGCGCCCCTGAACTCTAGGCAGACACAAAACCTCGGTTTGCGCCCCTTGGGGAGGAAGGGCCCCAGACGGGGGGAGAACCACTCCCTCTGCAGCAAATAAAGCATCGCGAAGGCAGAGGTTTAACTTCAATCTTAGAAGGAACGCGTTTCTCACTTCTTTCCGGGCCCTTTGTTCCAAAGAATCAGAGCGGGATTTGAGGATTTGTATTCTCTAGGTCGGATTTGCATTCTTTGGATTAAATGAGGGTCAGAAGGACGCATCCAAACATGCATCAGCTCCACCCTTTAGCCCTCCCAAGTGTTTACAGCGGAAGGTTATTTTTACAACAGAATTCCCTCCACCCGTTCCTTGTTTTCTAAGGAAAGGCTCATAGCGGTTTCTGGAGCCCGGGAATAGGGTGCAGAAATGCGGAGAATTTTGGGGGGGGGGCGCATTTTGGGGTGTTGCATAAAGACAGTCGTTGGGAAAGCGTTTTTTTCTTTCTTCGGAGTATCTTTCCTTTGACGCACAGGCCTTTGAGAAAAGAAAAGCACTCAGAGAAGGAGGGTGTGGAAGTGTTTCTTACTGAGATTTCCCGCCCCAGCGTTCTCTCCTCGCGTCCTGGATGTCGGCGATTGACGAGTTAGTCAGAATTTCGTGGCAGCGGATTTCTACAGAGGAACGAGGTGAAAATTCGAGTTCTCTTTTACAAAAGAACAAAACAGTCTAAAACGTTAAAGGGGATACATTTGCTCAATTTCATGAAGATAGTTTAGGAAAGTCACATCCCACGTGGCGGGGATGTAGCTCAGTGGTAGAGCGCATGCTTAGCATGCATGAGGTCCTGGGTTCGATCCCCAGCATCTCCAGTTTTTCTTGCTTCCGGTCCCAGCCTGGTTCAGGAAATGAATGATCTTGCTCCTGAGCCCCTGCAGTCGGCAGGACTGTACACGTAACCCTACCGCTGTGAGCGCTGCATCCACCTGGCGCCGGCAGCGCAGGCAGGTGCTTCCACACTCAGCTGATCCGGAGCGGGTTGGTCACTCCCGGCTCCAGGAAAAAAGCACTGTTGACATCTACGCATGTCAACCCTGAGCTAGAAAGGTCTGGGGACGAACTCGTATCTTGGCTTGGTCTGAGGTCTCCCAGGTCGAGATTCCGCGGGAGGAGGGTTTCTTCTGCCGACTCGCGGCTGCCCACGCTGGGGGACCTCCTCCGGCCACCTGACCCTCCGCCCCGAGGTCCCACCCGGGAGCTAGGCCTGCGCCCTGCGATGGGTGTACTCGCGCGTCTGGGGCCGGCCGGCCAGCCGCACACTCTCCACGTTGCCTCCGACCCGGCTAGCTGCGATCCCGCGCGCAGAATCCGCCGCACTTGGACCCGGAGCCTGCGGGTGAGGACCTCTTCTTGGTGTTCTCGCTTAGAGACCTGCTCGCTCTGGGAGCGCGAAGTCTCGGCCCTTGGGCCTCAGTCTCTGCCTCTGCAGGTGGGACACCTGGTCACAGGGACAAGAGCAGGGAATGCAGGAAATGGTTGTTCCCCCAGGCAGGCGCCTGGCCGCGCCAGAGGCCCAGAGACCGCGGACGAGCCCCCCGCAGTGCCAATTCTCCATTCAGTGCAGGTGCAGGAGCACCGCGGAGGCAATGATGCCTATCATCCTTCATGTCAGGCTCTCACGTTTTGCTTGTGCTGCCTAACTCCTTAAGAAAAACCGCACAAAATTAAGGTACGGGCCTTGGAGTGGGCCTATGAACGTCTGGGTCCTGGAGCTAACACCTGTGAGCTGCAGGATCAGTCCTGCTGTCCCGCGGGTCCCGCGCACTAGCTCTCGCCGGTATTTACACAGGCCGGCAGCAGTGTGACTCAATGGAGCCTTAAAGATGCTGGAATACTTTGAACTAAATTAAAATTAGTATCCATAGCATCTACCAACTGAGTGGTCTACATGCTTTTCCTTGCGTGTTCTCACGTTTTCCGTGTGCCATGGTGCCCACAGCCAAGGCTGGCCGCTGTCAAATAACAAGAGCTCTATGAGGCAACAGTAACAGTCTTGAGTCGTAATTAATCTTTCATCCCCGTCTTGTCTTCTGTCTTCACCTCAGGTCACCAGACTATGATCAGTTCCGTCAAAGATTGTTTTTAGGATTCCTCTATTGCAAACCACACAGACTCTCCTTGAGCTCAACCCATAAACATTTTAGGCACAGTTCAAGCAAAATTATCTTATTTATTTTTTTAATGAAGTGTGCGGAGGACATAGGGAAGAATGGGGAAAGAGAGAAATGGTTAGAATTCCCTGAGCCCAGAAATGTCTTTAAACAATGTTTTTAACAATATTTCAAGAGATGACTATTTTAATTAGATGAAGCCAGACTTTATTTTCTGCAGTTTTTCTGCATACAGAGTATTAAGAGGAGCACAGATAGAAAGAAAAGGTGTTATTTTCTAAGAACATAGATATGAGCAGAGAGCTGACATCTGGGGAAAATTTTATTTGCTGCTCTTTATTCCTTAGCATTGAAGCAAGGGCCAAAGACTCCGTTTACTTAGCAACAATGAAACTTCTCTGAGCCTACACTGAGTTTGACTCCATTTCATAGTTTCTACAAAGTCTTGTGGCTAGAGAAAATTTAGAGGTGAACCTAGGTCATTCTGTGAAAAAAATACATCTTATTCTTTTCATTTCAAGGAAAAAATTTTTTTTAAATTGGAGTTTAATTTGCTAACATATAGTATAACACCCAGTGTTTATCCTGTCAAGTGCCCCCCTCAGTGCCCATCACCCAGTCACTCCATTCTCCCCACTCACCTCCCCTTCCGCTACCCCTTGTTCATTTCCCAGAGTTCGGAGTCTCTCATGTTTTGTCACCCTAATTTTTCCCACTCATTTTCTCTCCTTTCCCCTATAATTCCTTTCACTATTTTTTATATTCCCCATATGAGTGAGACCATATAATGATTGTCCTTCTCCTATTGACTTACTTCACTCAGCATAATACCCTCCAGTTCCATCCACGTCGAAGCAAATGGGTATTCGTCGTTTCTAATGGCTGAATAATATTCCATTGTATATATAGACCACATCTTTATCCATTCATCTTTCGATGGACACCGAGGCTCCTTCTACAGTTTGGCTATTGTGGACATTGCTGCTATAAACACTGGGGTGCAGGTATCTCGGTTTTTCACTGCACCTGCATCTTTGGGGTAAATCCCCAGTAGTGCAATTGCTGGGTTGTAGGGTAGCTCTATTTTTAACTCTTTGAGGAACCTCCACACAGTTTTCCAGAGTGGCTGCACCAGTCCCGATTCCCACCAACAGTGCAAGAGGGTTCCCCTTTCTCCACGTCCCCTCCAACATTTGTTATTTCAGTAGAGGGCAATTCTAATGCTGACTTCAGTGACTCCACAACAGGTTGGCGTGTATTTAGCTCCTACAAGTTGAGGATCCATGAGAAAAATACAAAAGAGCAGCCTCCGCAAACAGCAACACGAGGAGCGGAGAGCCAGGCGTACGCAGGGTGGCCGCACAGAGCGGTGCTGTCCGCGCCGGGAACAAGTGCGCTGTCGGCCTGGGGCGCTGGGGCGCTGGGGCGCTGGGGCGCTGGGGCACGGCGCTGCCGGCGCTCGGGGCTGGACCACTGGGGTGGGTGGGTGACCCCTGAGCAACCCGCCCCCTGCTGCTGCTGCTCCTTCCCCAGGCGGGGCTGGAAGGTGTTAGGACTCTGGGTGGTGTGGGTTTGCCTTGGTTTTCAGGGTACAGGTGTGCGGCCCTCCAGCAGCCAAAGGCGAAGTTCTGACGGCTTCTGCTGGAGGATGCTGTCACTCACGATGAGAACACCCACTCAGCTGATGATTCTCGATTCCTGCAATAGAGTGGGATATAAAAACTGTCGGGGCCTCGCTTGGAGGAGCCCCTGCCCGCGCACAACAGTCGGCTTGGCAGCTCGGTCTTGGGTTCCTTGGTGGCCCCGGGGATTTTCCCAGAGAATCGGAGAGCGCGCATGCGTGCTGCCTAACTGGTGGGAGTCTGAGCCCGGGAGCCGGGGCCGCCCGCGCGAGTCTGCCCTTCCCGCCAGGCCACCTGTTCCAGAAAGGCTTGCAGTAGTCACTCTAATCAGCAGCGCAGCTTTTCGCCTAATTGGGTACAGTTTGATCGGAAAAGCACCTCTATTTATGATGTACCTTGCTCCGTGGCTTAGTTGGCTAAAGCACCTGTCTCTTGTAGACAGGAGATTCTGGGTTTGAATCCCAGCAGGGCCTGCTCAGGTTTTAGGGGTTGTTTTGGATTTTTTTTTTTTTTTTGGCAATTTATTCAAACTTTTTAGTCTGAAATCTGCTATAATTTCAGTATCACATCTACTGCTTGGGAGCTCTTCTCTCCTTACACCTGCGTTCTCAATGACTCTCTGCCCCTCTACTGGTGATTTATCATGTGGTTCTGCTGTGCATTTAACTACTGGGGTATTCAAGATCAACCACAGAGTTTCTAAAATAAAATTTGAAAAATTTTAATTCAAGCTATTTAAAAATATATTATGCTAGGTTTTCAAACTCCAGCCATCTTACTTAAAACATACATAGATGAAAAATGGTTGCAGTTTATTGAACACTTACAATGTTGCACTTTTGTATTTTTGCACATACCTTTAAATCTCTAAAAGTACTCATAAAAGTAAGCATTATTAGACACATTTTGTGGATGAGAAAGCAGAATCAGAGAGAAGCAAAGTAACTTGCCCAAATTAAAGTTAGTACATAAATAATCAAGCTAGGGTCTTAGCCTAATATGGTTCTAAGCCATGATCTTGTATTTCAAATAATTGTATTTATAAAATCAAACGAGGGGGTGCCTGCGTCCCTCAGTGGGTTGGGGGCTGCCTTCCCCTCCGATCATTATCTCAGGGTCTTGGGGTCCAGCTCTGCATCTCAGGTTCCCTGCTCCAGCAGGGAGTCTGCATATCCCTCTCCTTCTACCCCACACCCCCTCATGCTCTCTCACTCTCTCAAATAAATAAATAAAATCTTTTTTAAAAAATCAAACAGTATTCAGTATGGTTTAGAATAATAGTTTTTAAAAGTGTATGGCACATGAACTCATTAGATTATCTGATGAAAACTTGTCTATGATCACCATCAAAAACAAAAAAGCCAACAGACATATGGACACGGTTTGTATATTCTTTCAAGATGTTGCTGACTTCCTAAGTTCTTGAATGTCCATGAACCACTAAAAAAAAATCCTTGACTTCCATAAAACAATATATTAAATCAAAATTGGTGTTTAGCAAACATAAACAATTACAGGGAGATATTTACTTTTGATGTTTTTTTTTTTTATAGGACTCTTAATCTCTCTCCTAAATTGACTTAAATTAGGCCCTCAGGCAGACATCTGGTCAGAGTTGTCATGACTCTAGGTCAGAATGCCAATTTCAAGAAGTTTTATTTCTGGATCTGAGATCACTGAAATGAGTTCTGGAAGGTTTTCTGCATGCACAAACACCTCTTAGAGCTGATCTCAAGAAGTAGATAAACCTTCATCTCTTTTGGCTGACAGCTCATTCAATCATTTCCTCAATTATTTGAAGAATCATGTATTGTATTCCTACTCCTCCAACATATGGAAAAGTAAGCTGAATGGTTCTGGTCTCCACCTCAAAGGAGATAAGAGCTTAGGGGGTGAGGGGGGAGGCAGAGGCAGAAATCAATTACATGATCACAAAGTGAAAGAAAATGTCATAGCTATGATAAATGCGACAAAAAATAATGACTAAGATTTAGGAGAACATATGCAAGAGATTTCATTTAATCGAAGTCAGAGAAGCAGAGACTTGAGATGCAAAAGAAAAAGAAGAATTAAAAAGAAAAAGAAAAGAAAGGAAAAGAAAAGAAAGGAAAAGAAAAGAAAGAAAAGAAAAGAAAGAAAAGGAAGAATTATGTAGAAAAGAGAAGTAGAGCAGAGAGACCTCCAGGCAGAAGAAACTAGGCAAAAGTGCATAGGACCAAAGGAAAGCCAGCATGGCTAGAGCGGAAAGGATTCACACAAGCAGGATGAGAAATGAGGCTGGAAAACTATAGGGATGAACCATTACAGGGTTTTATCTGCCATGTTGGGGTGTTTCAATTTTATACTAAGAGCAACCACGGTGGATGTGGTAGTTAACATGAACACATTCTGAAAAATGACTAAGAGAAAAAATGTGAAATTTCAAATTTTTTTCCTAAGTTATTCATTGTTTTCTTTTTGGAAAATAGATGTAAAATAAAAAAAAAAATTAAGCAACATAACCAGAGGTGCAGAAAGCATAAATGTAAAAAAAAATAATCAAAGGGAATTGGCATCAAGTTCTAGGGAGAAAAGTTCCCAAATTGAGAAAGCCTGTTTCTATAACTCCCAGGAACTATTACTTGCAAATGACTCCTTTTCAGGATATTTTTAGATTAAATTTTGTCAGTAAAAAAAGCAAACACATCCATTCCCTTTGCTTAATTATAGATCAGTAAGGAGCGATCTTATCTTCTTTCTTGAAAGAAGATAACTGATGTGTTTAAACTGATGTGTTTGTGAGCATTATTGTGCTAATGAGGAGTTGTCTTTGGAAATTTAAACTCTCCATTCTGTCTCTTATTGGATATTCCTAACTATTGATATAAGAGAATTTGGAGGTCAAGTCTTCCAAGGTTTTTTGTTTTTTGTTTTGTTTTGAGCTCCAAGAGGTTTTATCCAAGGTGCCTTAATGGAATTTTGCAGTCTCCTCAAATTCAGCCAAAAGCTGAATCAGTTTCTTCATAGTACAAACTTAACAAAGAACCCCTAAAATTCTGCATTGGGCATAAATTAAAAAGTGAATTCAATCCAGAGATGCCCTCCGCTCTCTGGGGAAAGCAGTATTTACTCAATGGCTCAAATTGTTATTGTAAAAAATAAAATCTGTGTTCATATAAGGGCAGAGAAAAGGCTGGCATTTAAGTTGCTGACCACACACAGAAGAAAAGGAGCATGGAGTTTGGGATGACGAATGTGTAAACATGTCCTAAAATCTGCCATTAACCAAATGTGGGCCTTTGTTATGTGACTTGGCTATCCTTGCTCATGTTTCATTCTTTTAACTGTTACTTCTAAGGTAATTTTATTTTTACAGAAAAGTTACAAGAATAGAACAAAGAATTCCTACTTATCCATCATCCACACTTCCTAAATATGAGCAATTGATCTCATTTAGTTTATCCTATTATATATATATATAATGTTATATTATATATATATAATTTTTCATGGATCATTTGAGAGGAAGTTGTAAACCATAATGATCCTTTATCTGTAAACACTTCAGTGTATGTTTCCTAATAATAATATTCATTTGCATAACCACAGAATAATTATAAAAATCAGAATTAACATTGATATAATACCATTATCCAATATACAGGTCTTATTCAGACTGTTAATTGTCTTTATAATGTCCTTTTTAGAAACTTTCTTGTTTCATTTTGGTAAAAACATTTGACATGAGATCTCTTCTCTTAACCAATCTTTCTTTTTTATTAAGTAAACCCTATGGCCAACATGGGGTTGAAATTCACCACTCCAAGATTAAGAGTCACATGCTCTACCAACTGAACCAGCCAGGCACCCCTATCTTAACCAATTTTTAAGTGTACCATAGATTATTGTTGACTGTAGGTACAATGTTTTACAGATCTTTAGAGTTTATTCATCTTGTTTGACTGAAACTTTATGCTCCTTGGTTAGTGACTCCCCATTTTCCCCTCCCCTCAACCAGCATTCCACTCTGATTCTATGAATTTGACTATATTAGATACCTCATGTAAGTGGAATCATGCAGTATTTGTCTTTTTGTGACTAACATATTTCGCTTAGTATTATTCATCAAAGTTCATCCATGTTTTTATATATCATAAAATTTCCTTCTTTTTAAAGAGAATAGTATTCCAATGTCTGCCCATATCACAATTTCTTTATCTATTGATCTGTCAATGGAAGTTTAAGTATTTTTCACATATTAGCTATCCTGAATAGTTTTGCAGTGATGATCAAATGAATGCAAGTATCTCTTCCAGATCCAGATTTCAGTTACTTTAGATAAATATCCAGAAATGGGATTGTGGTATTATATGCTAGTCCTATTTTTAATTTTTTAAGGAAGCTGTATTCTGTTTCCTATAGCAGATGCACCATTTTGCATTCCAACCAACAGTGTGTTAGACTTGCAATTTCTCCACATCCTCACCAGTACTTGTTGTCTTCATTTTTTTGATAGCAGCCATCCTGACAGATGTGAATGAAAATATCTCATTGTGGTTCTAAATTGCACTTACCTCATTATTAGTGATGTTGAGCCTTTTTGTATACCTGTTTACTATTTGTATGTTTTCATCAGAGAAATTTCTATTCAAGTCCTTAGCCCATTTTTAAATCAGGTGATCAGTTTTTTTCTTAAGTTATTAAGTTGTGGGAATTCTTTATATAGTATGGAGATTAATCCTTTGTTAGATACATGGTTTGCAAATATTTTCTCTCATTGTAGAAGTTGCTTTTTCAATCTACCAAGTGATTGTTTCCACTCATTTTTCTCTTTCTGCTATACAGAGAAAACCTTTTAGTTTGATGTAGTCCCACTTGCTTATTTTTGTTGTTGTTGTTGTTGCCTGTGCTTTTGGTGTCATATTCATAAAATCATTGCTCAGACCAATGTCATGAAACTTTTGTACTGTTTGTATCTAGGATTTTTACAGTTGCAGGTCTTACATGTAAGTCTTTAATTCATTTTGAGTTGATTTGTGTGTTATGTAAGATAAGAAACTAATTTTCTGATGAATAATCAGTTTACCCAGCACTATGTATCCTTTCTTCACTGGTATTCTCAGCACCCTTGTGAAAGATCAGTACCATATATGCATGGATTCATTTCTGGGCTCACTATTCTGTTCCATTGTTTTATATGTCTGGTTTTTTTTTAAAGGTTTTATTTATTCATGAGAGACACAGAGAGAGGCAGAGACACAGGCAGAGAAAGAAGCAGGCTCCATGCAGGGAGCCCGATGCAGGATTCATCTAGGGACTCCAGGATCATGCCCTGGGCTGAGGGCAGGTGCTAAACTGCTGAGACACCCAGGGATCCCTATATGTCTGGCTTTATGCCAGTATCATAGTGTTTTAATTATTGTGGCTTTGTAATATATTTTGAAATCAGGAAGTGTGATGCCTCTGGCTTTGTTCTCAAGATTGATTTGACTATAAGTGGTCTTTTGTGGTTTGATATGAATTTTATAATTTTTCTATTTCTGTATAAAATACTACTGGGATTTTGATAGATTGCATTGATCTTTAGATTTCTTTGGATAGTATGGACTTTTTAACAAGGTTAAATCTGCCAATCCATGAACATAGGATATCTTTCTTTCTTTTTTTTTTTAAAGATTTTATTTATTTATTCATGAGAGATGCAGAGACACAGGCAGAGGGAGAAGCAGGCTCTGTGCAGGGAGCCTGACATGGGACTCGATCCCGGGTCTCCAGGATCAGGCCCTGGGCTGAAGGCGGCACTAAACCACTGAGCCACCAGGGCTGCCCAGGACATCTTTCTATATGGGTCTTGTTTAATATCTATCATCAGTGCTTTATAGTTTTCTGTATACAAGTCTTCCTTCTGGGGTGCTGGGTGGCTCAGTAGGTTAAGAATCTGCCTTTGGCTCAGGTCATGATGGGGTTCTGGGATCAAGTCCCATGTAGGGCTCTCAGTACGGAGCCTACTTCTCTCTCTCCCTCTTCCTGCCATTCCTCCTGCTTGTGCTTTCTTTCTGTCAAATAAATACATAAAAATTTTAAAAACCAAGCCTTCCTTCCACTTACTTAGTTGAGTCTATTCCTAGATATTTTACTCTTTTTGGTGATAAATGGGATTGTTTTAATTTCCTTTTCAGATAGCTCATTGTTAGTGTATAGAAACAAAACTAACATTTTTATTTGTATCTGTTAATTTTGTATGAATTTACTGCAATTATACTGCAATTATACTGAATTTATACATTAATTTTAACACTGTTTTAATGAGGCCTTTAGGGCTTTCTATATATAGGATCATGTTGTTTGCCAACATGGACTTCGTTTTTATACTTTCTGGATGCATTATTACTTACTTTTGGGGGGTGCCTTTTTTTTTTTTTTGGTAACTCAGTGTTTTTTTTATTACTATTATTTTTAAAAATTTTATTGGAGTTCAACTTGCCAACATATAGCATATCACCCAGTGCTCATCCTGTCAAGTGCCCCTCTTAGTGCCCGTCACCCAGTCACCCCAACCCCCTACCCACCTCTCTTTCCACTACCCCTTGTTCATTTCCCAGAGTTAGGTGTTCTGTCACCCTCTCTGATATTTCTCACTCATTTTCTCTCCTTTCTTGGGGATGCCTCTTATTTCTTTTTCTTGCCTAATTGCTCTGGCTAGAACTTCTAGTGCTATGTTGAATGGAAGTGGGCATCCTTGTTTTGTTCCTGCTCTTAGAAGTAAAGGTTTCAAATTTTCACTGTTGAATATGATATTAGCTGTGGGCTTTTCATGTATGGCCTTTATTATACTGAGGTGCTTTTCTTCTATTCCTAGTTTGTTGGGAGCTTTTATCACGAAAAGGTGTTGAATTTTGTCATGTACTTTTTCTGTGTCTTTTGAGATGATCATATGGTTTTTATTCTTAATTTTATTAATGTTGCTTATCACATTGATTTACGAATGTTGAACCATCCTTGAATTCCATTTAGTCATGATATATAATCCTTTTAATGTATTGTTGAATTCAGTTTGCTAGATTTTGTTAAAAATTTTTCCATTTGTATTCATCAGGGATATTGGCCTATAATTCTTTTCTTGTGATGTTTTTATCTGGTTTTAATATTGGGGAAATCCTGACCTCATAAATGAGTTTGGAAGTGTTTATACTCTAGCTTTTAGAAGAATTTGAGAAGAATTTCCATTAAGTTTATTTTAAATGATAGGATTCACCTGTGAAGCCATCTGGTCCTGGGCTTTACTTTGTTGGGAGATTCTTGACTCAATCTCCATTATAATTATAGGTCTGTTCTACTTTGTATTTTTTTTCATGATTTAGTCTTGGCAGGTTGTAAATGTCTAAGAATTTATCCACTTCTAAGTTGTCCAATTTGGTGATATTAATTTTTCATAGTCAGCTCTGATGATCCTCTTTGTCTCTCTGGCACCAGTTGTAGCATCTCTTCTTTCATTTCTGATTTTATTTGAGTCTTCTCTCCTTTTTTATTTATTAGTTTAGCTAGTGTTCATCAATGTTTATCTTTTCAAAATCAACTCTTAGTTTTATTAATTTTTTTCTATTGTTTTTCTAGTTCTATATTTCATTTATTTCTGCTTGATTTCTCACTATTTCCTTCCTTCTGCTAACTTTGGGCTTATTTTGTTTTTCTTTTTCTTGTTCCTTGGGTTGTAGAGTCAAATTGTTTATTTTAAATCTTTCTTCTTTTTTAATGTAAGCATTTATTACCATGAATTTCTGCCTTGGTACCACTTTAGCTGCATCCCATAAGTTTGGGTATTTGTGTTTTTGTTTTGTTTCTCAAGGTTTTTTTCTAATTTTCTTTTTGATATTTTCTTTAATTCAATGGTTGTTCAGTAATGTGTTGTTTTATTTCTACATATTTGTGAATTTTCTAGTTTTCCTTCTGCATTTGATTTCTAATTCCATTCCATGATAGCAAGAAAAGGTACTTGGCATGAATTCAACCTTCTTAAATTTATTAGGACTGTTTCTGTGACTTAATATATGATCTATCCTGGAGAAAAACCTATGTGTACTTGAGAAGAATGTATTCTGATGCTGTTGAGTGAAGTCTTTTGTATATGTCTTTTAGGTCCATTAGGTCTGTAGTATTACTCAAGATTTGTTTCCTTATGGTTATACTTTGATTGATATACTTTCTGGATGTTCTATCCATTATTCAAAGTGAGGTATTGAAGTCTAAAACTACTATTGTATTGCTATCTATTTATGTCTTCAGTTCTGCCAATGTTTGTTTATATATTTAGATACTCTGATGTTGGGTGCATGTATATTTATAATGGTTATATCATCCTTGTGGATTTATCCTTTATTCATTATAAAATGTCCTTCTTTGTCTCTTATAACATTTTTGACTTAAAGTTTCTCTTTCTCATGGGTGCCTAGGTGGCTCAGTTGGTTGACCATCTATCTACCTTCAACCCAGGTCATGCTCTCAGGGCCCTGGGATTGAGTCCTGCATCAGGCTCCCTGCTCAGCGGGGAGTCTGCTTCTCCCTCTCCTTTGTCCCTCTCCCCTGCTCATTTTCTCTCTCTCTCAAATAAACAAAAAAAAAGCTTCTCTCTATGCATAATATTATATTAAATATAATACTTATTCTGATATAAGAATTGCCATCCCCGCTTTCTTTTGGTTATCATTTGCATGGAGTATCTTTTTCCATTCCTTCACTTGCAGCCTATATGTGTCTTTAAATCTAAAATAAGTTTCTTGTAGACAACATATAGTTGGGTATTTATTTATTTATTTTTAAAGATTTTAATTATTTATTCATGAGAGACACACAGAGAGAGGCAGAGACATAGGCAGAGGGAGAGGCAGGCTCCCTGCAGAGAGCCTGATGCAAGACTCAATCCCAGAACCCTAGGATCATGGCTTGAGCTAAAGGCAGATGCTCAATCACTGAGCCACCCAGGTGCCCCTCCTTTTTTTAAGAGAGAGGAAGAGAGTGAGGAGAGGGGGAGGGAGAGAGAGATCATTAACTGAGCTGAAATCAAAAGTTGGATGCTTAACTGACCGAGCCACTGGGCACCCCAGTTGGGTCTTGTTTTTAGCCATTGAGTCATTGTATGTTTTTTGTTTGGGGGGTTTGAATCATTTACATGGAAATTAATTACTGATAGAGAAGGCTTTATTATTGCCATTTTGTTAATTGTTTCCTATTAATCTTGTAATCATTCTGTCTCTTATTCTCTTTTGCTGTCTTCCTTTATGTTCTATTAATTTCTAAAATTGATATGCTTTTATTCCTTTCTCTTTTTCTTTTGTGTATGTGTGTGTATGGTTATCTTGGGGCTTACATAAAATATATTATACTTACAACAGTGTATTTTAAGCTAATAACAACTTTCATTCAATTCCAGACAAAAAAGTTCACACTAGCTTATCCCATACTTTTTAAAAATATTTTTTATTTTTAAGTAATCTCTATACCCAATGTGGGGCTGGAACTTATGATCCAGAAGTCAAAAGTTGCATACTTTTCCAAATGAGGAAGCTAGAAGCTTCCCCCACACACTTTATGTCATTATTGTTACAATTTACATCTATTCATATTGTGTATCTTTTAAATATATTTTTAGTTATAGTTTATTTCTGATAACTGTTTCTTTTAATTATTATGGTAGAATTAAAAGTGATTTGTTTACCATCATTACAGTCATATATTCTGTATTTGCCTATATATTTGCTTTTACCTGTGAGTTTCATACTTTTTCCTTTCATTTTTAAAAATTTAAATTCAATTAATTAACATATAGTGTATTGTTAGTTTCAGAGGGAGAGTTCAGTGATTCATCAGTCTTATATAACACCCAGTTCTCATTACATAACATGTCCATCACTTTGTTACCCATCCCCCCCATCCCAGCAACCCTCAGTGTGTTTTCTATGATTAAGAGTCTCTTATGGTTTGTCTTTCTCTCTGATTTCATCTTATTTTATTTTTCCCTCCTTTCCCCTATGATCCTCTGTTTTGTTTCTTAAATTCCACATATGAATAAGATCATATGATAATTGTTCTCTGATTGACTTATTTCACTTAGCATAATACCCTTTAGTTCCATCCATCTCACTGCAAATGGAAAGATTTCTTTTTTTTTTATGGCAAAGTAGTGTTCCATTGCATATATAGACCACATCTTTATCCATTCATCTATCAATGGACATCTGGGCTCTTTCCATAGTTTGGCTATTGTGGACATTGCTGCTATATTGGGGTGCAGTTGTCCCTTCAGATCACTGCATTTGTAACTTTGGGGTAAATCCCTAATGGTACAATTGCTGGATTGTAGGTTAGCTCTATTTTCAACTTCTTGAGGAACCTCCATACTGTTTTCCAGAGTGGCTGCACCAGCTTGCATTCCCACCAACAGTGTAAGAGGGTTCCCTTTCTCCATATCCTCACCAAAATATGTCATTTCCTGACGCTAATTTTGACTACTCTGGACCGGTGTGAAGTAGTATCTTATTGTGGTTTGGATATGTATTTCCCTGATGCCAAGTGCTGTGGAGCATTTTACCCCCATATGTCTGCTGGCCATTTGCATGTCTTCTTTGGAGAAATATCTGTTCATGCTGTCTGTCCATTTCTTGATTGGATTATTCACTCTTTGGGTATTGAGTTTGATGAGTTCTTTATAGATTTTGGATACTAATCCTTTACCTGATAAGACACTTGCCAATATCATCTCCCATTCTGTCAGTTGTCTTTTAGTTTTGTTGACTGTTTCCTTTCCTGTGCAAAGCTTTTTATGTTGATGAAGTCCTAATAGTTCATTTTTGCCTTTGTTTCCCTTGCCTTTGCATATGTGTCTAGCAAGGAGTTGCTGTGGCCAGGGTCACAGAGGTTGTTGCCTGTGTTCTCCTTTAGGATTTATCAAAATCCTGATTCCTGTCTCACATTTAGGTCTTCATCCAATTTGAGTCTATTTTTACATATGGTGTAAGGAAATGGTTCAGTTTCATTCTTCTGCATGTGACTGTCCAATTTTTCCAGAACCGTTTGTTGAAGAGACTATATTTTTTCCACTGGATATTCTTTCCTGCTTTGTTGAAAATTAGTTGACCATAGAGTCGAGGGTCCATTCTAGGTTCTCTATGCTGTTCCTTTGGTCTGTGTGTCTGTTTTTGTGCCAGTACCATGGTGTCTTAATGATTACAGCTTTGTAATATAGCTTGAAGTTCAGAATTGTGATGCCACCAGCTTTGGTTTACTTTTTCAACATCCCTTTAGCTATTCAGGGTCTTTTCTGGTTCTTTTTTTTTTAAGATTTTATTTATTTATTCATGAGACACATACACACACACAGAGGCAGAACACAGGCAGAGGGAGAAGCAGGCTCCATGCAGGTAGCCTGACATGGGACTCGATTCCAGGTCCCCAGGATCACGCCCTGGGCCGAAGGTGGCTCTAAACCACAGAGACACCCAGGCTGCTCCAGCTAGTATCTTTATAATGATTATTGTGAACTCTAATTCTGACATCTTACTTATATCCATATTGATTATTTCCCTGGCAGTCAGTACTGCCTCTTGTTCTCTTTTTTGAGGTGAATTTTTCTGTCTTGTCATTCTTGCAGAAAGTGGTCTATTTTCTTTTTGTAGAGTTGCAGCTATTCTTTTCTTAGATCCTTGGTAGAAGTCACAGGTGCTCAGAATGATTTAATAGCTATCTAGCTGAATTCTTGGGACCAGGCAAAACTAAGGTTTCCTACTCCTCCATCATCTTGGACTCCTTTCGCTGAGTTTCTTAGTTTTCTTATGTTGTCATGTTACTATTTAGTGTCCTTTCATTTTAACTTGAAGAGCTGTCTTTAGCATTTCTTTAAGGTGGATCTAATGGTGATGAAGTTCTTCAGTTTTTGTTTATCTCAGAAAATCTTTATTTCTTCATTTTTGAAGGAGTTTTGCTAGGTATAGTAGTTTTTGTTGGTAGTATTTTTCTTTCAGCACTTTGAATATATCACCCCACTCCCTTCCCTTCTGCAAGGTTTCTTTCTTTCTTTTTTTTTCTGCAAGGTTTCTATTGAAAAATATGTTGAGTCCCTGGGGGCATTCTTCTCTTTTTGCTTCCAACATTTTTTGTTTTTGGACAATTTTTTAAAAAGATTGTATTTATTTATTCATGAAAGACACACAGAGAGAGGCAGAGAAATAGGCAGAGGGAGAAGCAGGCTCCCTGCAAGGAGCTTGATGCGGGACTCAATCCTGGATCCCAGGACCATGTCCAAAGGCAGATGCTCAACCACTCAGCCACCCAAGCATCCCAGTCTTTGGACAGCTTAATTATAATGTGTCTCGATGTAGATTTCTTTATGTTTCTCTTACTTTATGTCCTTAGGCTTCTTGAATCTGTATGTCCCTTTCTTTATCCAGATTTGGAAGTTTTCAGCCATTATTTGTTTGAATAAATTTTCTGTTCCTTTCTCTCTCCTCCTTCTTGTGTTCCCATAATGTGTGTATTGTTCTGCTTGATGGTGTACTAAAATTTTTGTAAGCTTTATTCACTCTTTTCATTCTTTTCACATCTCTGATTTGCAGAGACCTGTTTTCAAGTTATCTTATCCTTTCTTTGGCTCAATCCAGCTGCTGTTGAACCCTTCTAGTGAATTTTTCAGTCAGATTATTGTGTTCTTCAAGCCTATGATTACCATTTGGTACTTTCTAACATTTTCTATCTCTTTGTTAAAATGCTTACTTTGTTCATGCATTGTTTTCTTGACCTCAATAAGCATCATTATTAAAGTTATTTTTAATTATGTGACAGGTGAATAACATAATTCCATTTAATTAGTGTCAGCTCCTGGAGATTTATCTTGTTCCTTTGTTTGGAACATCGTTATTTGGTTCTCCATTTTCCTTGACTCTCTGCATTGGTATTTGCACATTAGACAAAGCATTAAGCTCTCTTCATCTTTGTGGCCTAATATAGGAGAAGACCCCCACTAATCAGCTCAGCCAGAGATTATGGGCACCTCTGTCAACTCTTCTCTTCCCCAGGGCAGTTTGGTTCTTGTTTGCTTGCTCTGTGCTGAGGGTAGGTGGGGTGTCAGTGCTTCTACCAGCCCAAGCTTCTGCATCCATTCTCCTCTGGGTGGCTAGACTGTACTAGACCCATCAGAGTAATAGGACTGGTGAGAACGATGCTAGTTATTTGGGAAGCCCAGAAAAGTTGGGTTTCTGTGCACATGAATCACTCTTTTCCTCCTGAGGAGAACCTGAAAGCTGGGATTTTTTTCTGTCTGCTAGCACTCTTGCTGAACAGGAGGAAGGGTCAATGACATCTACCAGCCCAAGCTGCTGCCTCAGTTCTCTCCCAGATGGATAAACTGTGCCAGACATGTCACAGCTCCAAGACTGGCAAGACAGAGACCAACTGTCTGTGGAGAGCCCCATTGGAAAAGTTGGGGTTCTGAATGCATGAATCAATCTCTTCCCCTCTTATGTGAAGCTGGAAGTTCAGTAAACTGGGGCAGTGTCTCTGGGGAGAGAATATTCTGAATCTTCCTACCAGCTTCAGTAAGTCTGATTTTACAGTCTTCTGGGGTGCAGGAGACTTTCCATTAGTTTCTGATTTCTCAGAAAGAGAATTTGTCAATGAATTACTGCTGAATAGTGCAATTGTGGAGGGAGAGAGAAGGTCCAGGGCTTCTTACTCTGCCATCTTGGTGATGTTAGTCTCCTTCCCCCCATAATGCCTTTTTAGCAAAAGAAAATCTTTGATAATGTGCTGAATTCAGTTGTCGTTCTCTTTCATCTCCTTCAATCTGTAGGATTTCTTTTTCTTTTATGGCATTGGCATTTTTGAAGAGTACAGACCAGTTATTTTGTAAAATGTTCCATAATTTGGGTGTGAGTCCCACTGTGTCCTCACAATTAATTCTGGCTATGTAATTTGGGTAGGAATACAAGACAACTGATATTGTGTCTTTTTCAGTGCATCATATCAGTAGACATATAATATCAGTTGTCCTGTTATACTGGTGATGTTAATTTTGATCACTTGCTTATGATGATATCTGCTAAGTTTCTCCATAACTCTATATTTTTTTGTAATTAGTATCTCGTGAGAAGAAAATTTAAGACTATGTAAATATCCTGTTCTCAAGTTTCACGTATTTAATTTATCACTCATTGATGATCCTTCCTAAATCAATTATTTATGTAATGATTTCCAAAGGGTAATTTTCTAAATTTATCATTCTCTCTACATTTATAATTTGACTTCTTATTATAAGAAGAAGATCTCTTTCTTCTTCATTGATTTATTTATTTGTATGGACTCACTTATAGGTTGTTATTGTATTCAATAGATTATAACCCATTACTATCATCATTTATTTTGATATTTCTTAATCTGAAGCACAATTCAGAGTTCAGTGTAGGAAACAGGAACACTCTATATGTGTTAAGCAGGAAGGATTTAGAAACAGGAAATTGAGTTAGTTCAAAATCAGTAGAAGTGATTGAGAAACAGACTTTAGACTAGACCTTCAAGACTCCAGAAAATATCTATAGGACTGTGTTTGTATTTTCCCTTAATTAAAAAAAAGATATATCTATAGAACTATTTTACAAGGAAAGCTAGTAATAACATTGTTGAGGCTCATAACATGCCACTGTATCTGTAATCTGGGAAACACAAGGATAAGGTTAGGAAAAATTCTTTCTCTAGAACTCTTCCCAAATCATGAAGCTATGACTGGACATTGGAACATGGACTATGGCCACTGCATCTGCCACTACTCTCTCTCCTGGTTCTACACAGAAGCACACGTCCTCAGTCTTGCTTGCCAGCAGGAAATTGGCAACACCAGCGGGACAATATCTTGATTTGTAAAGCCCAAAGAAGTGTGCCTGTTAATTGTATTAATATAATTTGTATCAAGATCCTCAGGTAAAAGGGGCTCTGGGAAATATATTTGTAGTTTTCAAGTCCTCCAGTACAGAATGCCAGCCAGAAGAAAGTGGGAATTGATGCTGAGTGCCAATACCTAGCCAACGAATGTTAACTCTTCTTTTACCCCTGGGATGTAAAGAGAGTAACAATCATAGGTGTTATTTTTAAAAATTGCTTCTGGGATGGCATTTAGAATTGTGTTCATTTCTTGGGCTGTCATAACAAAGTCCCTTAGATGGGATGGTTTAAACAACAGAAATTTATTTTTTTTCACCACAGTTCTTGAGGATGGTAGTCTGCAGTCAGGTACTAGCTGGGTCATTCTCTTGGTCTTGTTTCCATGGCTTGTGGATAGCCAGCCTCTTCCAGTGTCTATATGGTCTTCCCTTAAGGTGTCTGTGTGGGAATATCTTCTTCTTACAAGGACACCAGTTATGTTGGATTAAGACCCACCCTAATGAGCTAACTTTAACCTAATTACATCTCTAAAGAGCCTACCTCTAAGGACAGTCACATTCTGAGGTCCTGGAGATTAGGACTTCAACACTTGAATTTTGGACGGACAAAATTCAGCCCATCACAAGGATTAAGCACTTGTGGAATTTTCTTCAAACAAGTTTTTTTTATTTGTTCATTGACTCACTATTTTACTAATTTATGTACTCTTCCTTCTTTCCTTCTTTCCTTCCTTCCTTCCTTCCTTCCCTTCTTTCCTTCCTTCCTTCCATCCTTAGAAACTTTCAAAAGAGATCTGAGCTAAAACTTCCAATAATTCCAATAAAATATTATTAGCATATTAGTAGAATTATGTTTCAGTGCACAAGTTAAGAAAGCTTCAATGACTGAGTGAAACATCACTTGGAGTTTCTGTTATATTGTGATTCATAATAAGAAATATATATTTGAATCTCATCCTTATTCCTGGCACGGAATTTCTAAAGCCTTTATAAAATCTTTTTTCCCCACAAAGATTTGTTTATTTGAGAGAGAGAGAGAGAGAGAGAGAGAGAGAAAGTGCGAGCACAGAGCCTGATGCGGGGCTTAATTCCAAGATGCTGAGATCATGACCTGCGCTGAAACCAAGACTCAAATGCTTAACTGATTGAGCCACCCAGGCACTGCCCCCCTTATAAATTTTTAAATGATAAGGGCACTAGGAGCATCTTTTGTTCTAATGAGGTGATTCTGGATGGCTCTGGGATGGGAGCTCCTGGATGGGAGTCTTCTCGTCATCAGGAAGACTAAGCTTAGATTAGAAGCTTGACATTTTCAGCACCCTCCTCTTCCACCTCCCATTCTCCAGGCAGGACAGAAGGGCTGGAAATTGAGTTGATAATTTATCATACCTACATGAGGAGGCCTCCATAAAATCCTCAAAATATGGGACTAGGGGGAGTTTCCAGACTGGTGAACGCATCCAGCCAGGAGGTTGAACACCCCAACTCTATGGGGACAGAAGCTCCTGTGTTCTGGATTCTCCCAGACCTTGCTCGCCCTACTTATCTCTTCACCTGGCTGTTCATCTTTGTCCTTTTTCATATCCTTAAATAAATTGGTAAATGTAAGTAAGTGTTGCCCTGAGTTCTGTGAGCTATTGTAACAAATAATCAAATCCAAGGGGGGAAAAAAAACAAAAAACAAAACAAAACAAAACAAATCCAAGGGGGATGAAGTCTTGGAAACCTGTGATTTGTAGTCAAGCTGTGGGTGACCTGGGGACCTATTTTTTGCAACTGGTATCTGAAGTAGGAGACAGTCTCACGGGACTGAGCCCTTAACCTGCAGCATCTAACACTATCTCTAGTTAGTATCAGACTTGTGTTAAATTGTAGGACACCAGCTGGCGTCACAGAATTGCTTAATATGGGAAAGCCCCACCCATACTAGGTGTCAGAAGTGTTGTGAGTGTTGTAAGAATAGAGGAGAAACCCAGGAGAGGACTAAGGTTTTTCTGGAGATGCATTTGATCCAAGCAAATGAATCATTATTTTTATTTATGTACTATTTTTTTTTGGTGTCTTAAGTAGGCTCTCCCTACAGAAGTTCAAGAACTTTAATTTTAATTTTATTGAAAGACCAGTTTCTTTTTTTTTTTGAAAGACCAGTTTCTATTACTTTACTTCACCATATCTATTTTTAGCTTCTATATTTTAAAAAATGTTTAAAAAATTAGAATTGCTCAATCTTAACATGTAAAAGATGAACTTAATCCTTGCTCAGGTAAGGGAGAAAATGCAAATAGAAGTACAGGCTTTGACCAAACAAAGCAAGAGACACAGTTATTAAAGGATTTGGGGGGATGGGTGGGGGTGAAGTTTAACTTTTTAATTTTATTTGATTTAATTTAATTGGAGCAGTGTTTTTATAGAATCACAGCAAAGCAGGGCTGTGAGTAAAGTGGCGGCATCAGGCAGGCTTGATAATGGACTCACATCCTGTTTTCTTAAAACTACAGTTACAATAAATGTTAAAAGATGTTCCTGAAAATCCTTACTGAAACTCTGGAAACTGGTTGGAAATGGAGTCCGAGTTTCTACGTCAGAGTCATAGCAGTGTTTTCGTCAAAGCCACTGTCACTTGGCCACGTTACTCAGATAACTGGGGTACTCTGTTCTTACTGATATGACTTCCAAGAACAAACTTTTTCAGCCTATGTTTGTCGAGAACACTGTTTCTTAACCAATGTCCCTGATGACAAGTGATAACAGTAGTTTTCTCTAATTTATAAAAAAAAAAAAAGCAGAAGCTAATAAAATCTTTCCCTCTCTGCAGAGATTTCTAACCTCTCTTTTCTCTCTTACACCTGAAGACTGTTCTTTGCATACAATTTCTCCTAGTCACATTCTTAGCTTCCTGCAGCCAACCAATTAGAAACTAGTTATGCTTTTACCCATTTATCCAGTGGTGCATTTTCTATTCAGCAGTTGACTTCAAATATGATCTCTTCTAAAATAGAAAGCATGAGAAATAAAATATTTTTAATGGCTCAGTAAGGTAGAAGCACTTGTTACAAGGGTCAAAAAATTGTTGAAAAACAAAAATTGCAGGAGTGGGAACAAACAAGTCCATTGTCCCTGCCTAATCTCTCTTAACCCTCCTCCAAAAGAGGAATAGAGCATAAGTCTGAGTCCTCTTAGCAGTGCAAGCAAAGTGTATTTTTTCAGCAGCATATTTGACTTTCCAACTAGAATGAAATCTGATTTAGTTGTTTGAATTGCTCAGAAATATCAAAAATGCTAAAGACCAAGTATGTCTGGTTCAAGATGACAGCAAGAAACTGGAGATGCCGGGGATTGAACCCGGGGCCTCATACATGCAAAGCATGCGCTCTACCACTGAGCTACATCCCCATTGACACTTGGGCTATATGGTGTAAAAATACCTTTCTTTAAAAATACACATCAACTTTCCCCAAAAAGGAATTTTGTTATACTGTGGTGTGTGAGAGTTATATTAATTTTATAGGTCTTGAATGTCAAAAAGAAGGTGTTTGTAAATCGATATCACTAAAGTCTTTAGATTCATTTGACTCTGTTCAGGCCCAGCTCAGAACAAGCAGGAGCATATCTGGCTTTTATCCTAGCAATGACCATGAATATAAGTCATTCAGATCAAAACCTTTTTGGAAAGGCTGGCATCAGAAAAAATAGAACCATAGATGGCTACAACAAAGCACTGGGAAATGCTATGACGTGTGATACAAAACAGAATTGTAAGCAGGAGCCAGTCCAATTGGGTAAAGGACTGGAATAGAGTCATCCTGCAAGGTGCATTCAAGCTCAAGTTCCTGCTTGGAATTGTCCACAAGGTGTGTGTAAATCTCAGCCTGGTTGGAGAAGAAAAGCTCACTTCATGGTTCAGATCAGTAAACCTGTATCCTGTGGATTAAAACATGTAAGAAAGATGCTGAAGATTCAAATCTAAACCCAGGTTTTCACACTTTAGAAACAGGCTTTAGTGTAAGACATTGGTTCTCGAATGCCTTGCAGCCTTTGGACCACCAGCATCAGCATCACCTGAGATTTGCTAAAAATACAAATTCTTGGGTCCACCACAGATAGATGAGTCAGAAACTCTGGGTGTGGCCACCCAGCCATTTGTGTTCTGGTAAGACATGGAGGTGATGGGAATACACACTAAAATCAGGAACCACTGGTGTACCCGAACGTAACAATACTACATCATTTCCTAACAATAATACAAAACTAAGGTGTTTCCAACGTTCGGATATGAAATAATTTAACATATTAGGCCTGAATTTTTATAAATATTTCAGTGTGTGAGGAAAATCTAATCTTTGCATTTAGTTTTTAAATATACTGTGAAAATTGTATGTGAATATTTAAAATGTTCATTTTTAAGACCAGTGTATTGTACACTAACGCACAAACAGCAGCAGATATATATCTGGATTTTCAAAAGCCCTTGAACATGAGATACTCTAGGCACTAGCCATTCAAAGAGAAGAGGAAGATAGAAATGAGTAAAAACAGATTAAGAATGGCAAAACGCCGAAATAAAGCACATCTGCAAATACAGATCCTGCCGCTGGGCACAGCTGGACCGAACTGAGGATCACGCCCTGACAGCTCCCGCATTACGGAGTCACGTCGAAGAGAGCGAGGAATGAGGAACGGAAGAGGGGCCTTCACTCAACCACCCAATCGCTAGTAGCAACCCGCGCAGAGGGCAAGGTCCAAGGAACTTTATGACCAAAATTATGAGAAAAAACTCCCTCGTTCGTGGGGAACAAGCGCAGCCCCTGATTCCCATCGCGAACGGGACTCAAGGGAGCAAAGATGAACACCTGCCCTGTGGGTCCATGTAGGCCGTAGGCTGAGCAACCGAAGGCTTGTCCACCCACCCGGCAAACAAGCTTCCCCTCGCCGGCGCCCCGATGGCCTGCGCCCCTGCCGCCCCGCGCCCCCACCGCCTGCGCAGGTGCGCCGCGGCCTAGCGAGCGCGGCAGTGGGTGTCCCAGGCTCCTCCCGCGCGAACCTGCATTGCCACGCAGACTTGCAGATGTGCACCGGGAGCCGTGCTGGGGCCTTACGGGCCTCGGAGGGCTCAGGTACAAGCGAACCCGCTCCTCAGAGGCGCGTTACAGACGCCGAGCGGATTTCCTCCGGAAAAACCAAGATGACGACAACGTCAGGGATCGCGGCCCTCGCAGCCTCAGACGCACAGACGGCAGATTTCAGTTGGCGGGTACCTGCCTCCGTCTGAGTGGGTAAGTAGCATGCTGTCACCGTCCCCACGAGGCATCCTTAACTTGCAGGCGGCACCCTAGGGACGCACCTGCGCCCTAAGAGAATAAACCAGGCGAGGACCCTCGGGGCAGCTTACAGGGAGCAGGCACAAGGGGCAGTGGGCCCGGGATCCAAGGAGCCGCTGGGCTCCAGTGGGGCGCTCCCCTGGCCGGGCGGGGGGTGGGGTGAGGGGCACTCCCGGGGCCGGTGGGGGGGAGAGGGGGCCCGCGCGCAAACACCAACCCGCACCTATTACTACGGGCAACCCTTGCAGCCCTTCCCAAGCCCCACCGTGCCCGAAACCTGATCCCAGCGACCCCGAGGATACCTCCGTGCGGACTGACAGGCGACGTGCTCCGAGGGTCCGGCGAGAAGCAGGGACTGGGGGGTGTGAGAATCGGGGAGGGAGGCGGCGGCTCCACCGGGCGAAAGACCACACTCTCGAGGCCCATTTGGCGTCCGCCGCTCCCCCTGCTGCCCAGAGCAAAGTGACCGTACCCCCGGGGAGCGCAGTCTCTCATCTCCCGCGCCGTGTTGCTTGCGTCCACTACGGGACGCGAGGAGGAACTGGAGATCGAGCGGAGGCCGCAGGGGCCGTGGGGGGCCGCCTCCCCGCCAAGCGCACGCCCGACTCCTCGACCCTTCCGCTTGTTAGCTAGGTGCGGGGGGCGGGGGGGCCGCCTGCTTCCTGAGCAGCCGCTGGACCCGGGCACGGTTCCTGCACCGCACACAGGCCTTGGCGGCAGACAGTGACTCCTGTTCTCGCGGATTCCAGGGACCACTTGGTGACCAGCGGTCCTGCGGCCAGGTCCCGGGGCTGACGGCGGGGTCGGGCACGTGGGCCTCCCCTCCACCCAGTGGTCTGCACCGTAGCCTGCGCGGCAGGGGAGGCGGCAACGGGGAGAGGGAGGGGACCCGTGCGCGTCCTGCGACCTCACCGGGCGGTCAGGGAGGGTCTTCCGAGGTCTGCGCACCGCTGCCGGGTGCACTTGCCCCAGCTCCCGTGGAGGGAGTTTGGTAAGAGGCTGTCCTCACCAATCGCCTCGCGCCTTGCGGGAAGATAAAACCATTGGCTTTATTGCTCAGTCTTAGACATTCATATTTATTTTTGTGTCTTCCTGACTCGGTTCCAAATGTCTCACCTTAGCGTTTACCTCTTCTTTTCCTACTGTATGTCTATTCCCCTTACCCTTTACCGCTCGGCAGTGCCCAGGGTCGTGTTCGGAACGCGTAGGGTAGTGTGGCTGCTCTGGGGATTTCCAGTGCCTCAGTGGCCCCAGGAACAGCCGGCCTGGTCACAGAGCAAAGCCTGTTCCAACCACCGGGGGAGGGAAACCCGGCAAGGCCCAGCAACGTGCCAGGAGGGAAGGCGGGAAACTGAGGCATGGCCAGGCGCAAGTGGAAACCGCGGCCAGGCTCCGGGACTTCCTGGCGGGATCTTCCGCCGCAGGGAGAATCCAGAGCGCAGGGACCCCAGAAGCTGGAGCGCTCCCGCCCAGCGACGACCGGGGTCTCATGGTCCTCGCGGATCTGTGCCGCGCATAAACTCAGTAAAATCAACCAATGCGGTTCAGACCTGCAACTTCTTAGACCCGACGGCCCGGAAGTCCCCGCTCTGAGCCTGAACAGATGCCGGCGGGGTACTTACCTGGCGGCGCGCGCTCCACCTGAGCATCGCCATCCCCGCTGAGGCCCAGAAAGGTCCTCGCGCGCGCCCCTTGGCCTGTATTCACCTCGCCGAGCGCTGCTCCGACTCCTGGAGCCACCGAATTTTTTTTTTTTTTTTTTTTAATCAAGGGTTCGTGTACTTCGTGTCAGCCGCTGTATCTTCGCCAGAGCACGTGCCATACTGTCCCGAGCTTACCTGTTTGTATATCTCTCAATCCTCCTGTCCCCCGCACACTTCTGCACAGTATTACCTGCCCCGAACTGAGTACACCTGGAGTTTGTTCTCTCTGCTCTTTCCCGAGTGGCTGCCCTGCGCCAGGCTCTGTGTGAGCGGCTGGCGGTGGGGTGATGAGGAAAAGTCACAGCTTCCGCCCGGCTGAAGTCACCCGACTTGGAGAATGAAGCAAATGCAATCAAATGGCATAAATCTGCAAATATATAAAGCGTGCTGAAGGACATGAAAGGGAAGTGCAGGGAACTAGCGCTGGTGTTACTTAATATGCATTTGTTAAATCGACTGATTGTGTTTCTGTGACTGAGGATTGGAAACATCGGTGGACTTGTAGACGCACGCTCCATCGCTTAGGCAGAACTATTAGTCGACAACTGAGGTGAAAAAAGCGCGTGTGCATCGTGGGGATGTAGCGTAGTGGTAGAGTGCATGCTTTGCATGTGTGAGGCCCAGGTTCAATCCCTGGCATCTCCACTTCCAGGAGCCTGAACCGGGAATTCTGATTTGCTTATCCTTTAATTAACCCTTGGCAGACCCTTCAATTACTAAAGTTAAGGAGAGAAAAGATTTTCCCTCCAGCCAAAGTTCTTACTAGACTCAGAATTAAATTGATTTGAGACACATTAACAGGGCAAGTAAAGGGAGTTTTATTGCCTGCGCACAGAGGCCTAATAATGAAGTTGAGACCGATTTTAGACAAAAAAATAAAGTTGTGAGAACTTGACAATAAAAAAAAGTAGATCCTTAGGAACTTTATTTAGTAAGGGATTTTAAGTGGAGTTTGGTCTGAGGTAGATTTAATAAAAAAATAATTTAATTTAAAAAAGTTAACCAGGTTTATTTATACAGCTGTCTCAATTTTAAATTTCCTGTCTCTGGTGATAAGGATGTCTTTTACTTCTCAGTACAGGGAGGGGATCTTTCAAATGAGAGACTTATTTCCTGCTTTCAGGGGGATGGAGGAGGATGTGAGTTCTTTGCACCTACTGTTTCCGGAGTAGCTTCCATAAAAATAATTACTATGCCATAGAGGTCCATTTTGGGACAGCCTGCCCTGGGCCCTACAGTAATGAAATAAATAAGGCTATTGGGGGCACTTAAAGTTAAGTGTAGGAAATTACTGGAATGTTACAATATTGCCAAATTCCTCCACTTAAAAAAATATAAAGCTAATATATCCGAATCATGTAAATACTTTAGAACATCTTTAAATCTCATCTCAGATTAAGAAATAATTATAAAATCTTCCTCTAAAGCAAGTCTCTGAATGGCGTTTATGTGCAGGCAGACATCTGTTGACTGAAGGTGGTGAATCAAGAACTACAGAGAGTTCTTTCTGGTCAAGATGAGCCTACACTTCTTTTCTTGCCTATTTGGATCATCCTGTCTTGATAGTTAGACTGTGAGCTTCATATCAGGAACTGTCTGAGCAATTTACTTTAAAATACCTTTTCTTTCTATCCTGGTCTTTTACCAAATGCTATGTTTGTTGACAGTCATACATACAACCTATTGTAAGCCAAATTTTCAACTCCCTGCTGAATAGGACACAGTCTTAAACAAAAAGCTCTGCATATTGGGTTAAATTTTTTTTTCTTTGACCAAAGATTGGAGACAGAACACATAGAGTTGAGAGGATATAACAGGTAGGAAAGCTTAAAATGGTCATGGATGGGTTCCCTGGTCCATCCTACTTATCTCTCCTTTATGTCTCCCCCAGCGAGGGATAAGACACAGCAAATCTTCTAGCTGCACATCTGTCCGTTCATTCATGGCTTATTTCATTCCCCTTGGCATGCCACTGTTTTCACTTTCCAGCTTCCTTCCTCTTCCTGGCGCAGTCATCTCTAAGAAGCTATATAGAGATGCCAGTGATCAGGAGATTCAGTAGTACCTATCAGGGGGATGTGGTTGGCCTTGGAGTGAAGGCATCCTCTTGGAGGACCCACACTGGACCCCACAGCAGTTCCTTTTCCCATTTTCCCCGTCAAAGGTCAAGGCATTACCTGAATTCTGTAAACAAAATAAGGCTTTGGGCTTTGTCTCTTTAGCTATTCTGAAAATAGAACAGTTAAATACAGACTCATATGCCTTTTTACTGACTATAGATGTATCATTCCATGTGGTAGCTGGCCCAGCAGGCTACATGCTGATACTCAGTAGGCTTCTGTTCGATGCAGGGGCCTCCATGTATTTAATTTACCCTTTTGCATGAGTCTTCAATATGTATTTACTCAAGATCCTGTCTGATATCACATGATGAAAGTTTTCTCCCTTTTGGTTCTAGGAAAGAAATCTATTTTCAATTACTCTCCCGTAATTTTCTTTTCCATAGACCACACTTGCTTTGGCATAATAGCTACTGACCTAAGGAATGTTATAACGAACAAACTGAGCACTGATGCCACACTGGCCATTCATACTCATGGCTGTTCTTGTGTTCTGTGACATATAAACATTGAACATTTACAAGTAACTTAGATGTAAGATAACTCAGTACCACCTTTCTTTATCTAGTCTGAAGGAGAAGTGCAGATGCTGACATGAAACCACATTGCTTCCAAGGCTAGGACCTCATATGCAGTTCCACCAGCTATGGTGGGAGGGAAAAATAATGCATAGGTACATACTCAACTTGGTCATTTATCTTGCAGTAACACCCTAATCTTTGCTGTAGGGGAGCCCTTCATTTTAACTTCCCTTCTTCCCAACTTCCTTTTGAAGCCAACTGCTTTTAAATTATATGGACTATAAAGTATGCATAAGCCTAGGTAGGATGGATTCTCATGGAGGGTAGAACAGGACTTCCTCAATCACAAGAACTGGTTCTGAAGGAAAAAAACATCTCATTCAAGAGGGGGCTGGATACACCAACTTGCTCTTCATATTTGTTCCACTCTGTCTGCCCTTCCAGGAGGCAAAGGAGTCATTATGATGATTTTATGGCTGATATTTTGGTTCTGTTATTTCATAATAATTACCAACATGACCTAGTTTTAATAACAACAATCCCAAAACTCTTTCTTCCCTGTTAAATACACAGTAAATTAGCTGCCCCACCATCACTTTCATCATCACCATCACTTCATTATCATATCATGTGTTGGCACACACAACACAAGGAGCACAGTCCATAAGGTTAGAAAAAGTGATAAATTATAATATGTCAAAATTAAGTATTTATTTTAATTTTAACCTTTAGTTATAAAGAAACTAAAGATTGTTAAATGTTTAGGATACCTTAGAAGCAAAAGATACCTTAGCAAAAATTAACACATCAATACATGTGATGATTAACTTTTCTGACAATTTCATTGGGCCATCAGCGCCCAGGTGTCCAATTAAACACTATCTCTGGATATGTCTGTGGCTGTTTCCAGAAGAGATTATCATTTGAATTGGTAGACTGAGTAAAGCAGACAGGCCTCCCTGATATGAGGGGATCCAATGCTATTCCACCTCCAGTGTGTTCTGTGCCCCAAGAACTTTGCAAAATTCAAAAGACAGTAATGAAACCAAGGCTCTGTTATTTTGTGTTGTATAGGATCCAGGACACGTGTAGTGGCGGCTCGGTTCTTCATGCAGACATTCGGTGTTAGTACAGCAATACAGGCAGGTGGAAAACGGAATGAGAGAAGAGACCGGTTTTAACAGGGAAGTGTCTGATCACAAGCACATAACTCTCAAAACCGATGGAGGTGCCGGGGATTGAACCCGGGACCTCGTACATGCTAAGCACGCGCTCTACCACTGAGCTACACCCCCAGCCGTGAGGCGGGTCCTTTGGATTCCTTTCGTGATTTATAAGCATTATTTCTTCGCCTCTTAAAGATTTAGTAAATTGCAGAGAAAATGTGAATGCAAACCTCCTGTGCAAAACAGGCTGCGCAGCAGCTTCAAAAGAAGCAAAACAAAACAAAACAAAAGCCCCCCAAAGCCACAGAATGAGATTCCAAAGG
Source organism: Canis aureus (assembly GCF_053574225.1). NCBI lineage: Eukaryota > Metazoa > Chordata > Mammalia > Carnivora > Canidae > Canis > Canis aureus. The sequence continues at coordinate 833,232 of NC_135647.1, forward strand.
AAGGAGGTTGAAAAGAGACCATGTGTGGTCTCGCTCCTGGTGCTTCATTTCCTGCTTTCTGCAAAAGCGAGAAGCCCCCCCTCCCCCCCAGGCCTCAGCAGGTGCCTGGCGGTCCACGCTGTGCCGGCTCCTGGGGGTTGGGGGGCTGCTGCTCAGCCTAAAGGTGGACTGGGCTCTGCTTCCCCACCGCCGACCGGTGGCGACCCTGGGACTGAGAAGGATTACTGGCTCTTTGCAAGGTTTTGGGGGGGAGCTTCTTGTATTTTAAAGAGCTGGCCTGTCCGACCAATGCTGGGCATTGGGATTTCTCTGGAGCCTCCAGGGCAGTCTCTCTTGCTCTGCCTCTGAAACAATTTCAGACTTATTAAAAATTAAAAAATAAATAAATTATTTGGGAAAAAATAAAAATAGTACAAAAATGCCCCTATGCCTTTTACCCAGATTGAGCTACTGTTTTTATCTTGCTCCATTTGCTTTAACGTTTGCTTGCTCTTCTCTCTGGAGAGTGGGTCAACAGTGCGTCCTGTTCAGGTCTCCTCACGTGCTTCGCTGCAGAACCTTGGTTTAGTTAGGAAGGCCAGGAAGCGTAACACTGGCACCGCAGCCCACTTCATCCACCGTGCGCATGCCGATTTGACCAGCTGCCTCGACATCCCCTCTGATGCAGCGCCTAGTCTGGGGTTGGGATTGCATTTAGTTGGCCTTTCTTTTTAGTTTTCTTTAATCTGGAACATTTCCACAACCTCTTTTATTTTTATTTTTATTATTTTGTCTTTTATGACATTAACATGCCATTTGAAGCATGTCTTTTTTTTTTTTTTTTTTTTAATAGAACGTTTTTCACTTTGAGTCTGACTATAGTTTTCTCGTGAATACATTCAGGTCATGCATTTCCCACCAGAATACTACATAGCTGGTGTTGTGTAATGATCATATCTGGAGACTGTGCCTCCCATTGGGAGGTTCATTTTGATCACTTGGTTTGTGGGGCAACAATTTAAGGCTTCAAATATCCTGCTCCTCAACAAAATTTACCCCTAGATTTAACATCAACTGTCTGGGCTGATCTTGATTATGATGGCTTCAAAATGAGAATTTCCGACTCCAGTCCTCCTATCACATGTCCACTCAGTTTTTGGCTGCTGCCAAGCAAGAGTCTCTGCTTTCCCCTGTTAATTTCTTAATTTATCAAATTATTATTTGTATGGATTCCTATTTTTTCAGTAGTTTATAATTGATTGTAATAGTTAATTATTTTGGTGCTCAAATAGCCCCAGATTTGACCGGTAGGACTCCCTTCACCCTGGCCCTTGTCATTGACCTCAGCAGCTCTCCTCCCACTCTCCTAGAGTCTGCCCTCATATTCAGTAGGTAAATACCCAGCATTGGATGCCAACAGGAATGGAAGAGACAGCTGATCATCCAGATGAGAATTTAGGCTGGGGCGTTTGTTTTCTCTTAACTGATTCTCCCCTCACTTCCAACTCCCACAGTGTGATGTACCCTTTGCAAAACAAAAAATCACAAATATAATGTTAAGTGAAAGAAACCAACATAGTGTGTAATTCTATTTGTATAAAATGTAAAAACTGCTGAAACTAATGGATGGTACAGGAAGTCAAGTTAGTTGCCCTCTTGTGGGCAGTGGCTGGAAGCCCCAGGAGGAAGCTTCTGGGGTGCTAGCAGTGTTCTGTTTCTCATCTGAGTGGTGGGCTCACTTTATGAAAAATCACCAAGGATTATTTGTGCACATTTTCTGTATGTTAGTTATATTTCAATGTAAAGTTTTCAAAAACAAAACACAATGTGCTGGGAGATCTGTTATTTCAGTCACCGAGAGGTTTCTCTCCCTGTTTCTGCCCTGATTCATCTCTAGAACAGATTTCCCTTCCAAGATACATGGTATCATGATTCACCCTAAAATAAAAGAAAAGAGAAATTCATCATTGTTTCTTGCACTTAGATACACTCTATATTGGCTAAGCTAATACAGTACATCCAGATGCACCATCAAGGTTCCACAGGAATATTTTTTACCTGGGGAACTATTTTTTTTAGAAGTTATTTTCAGAATACTAGAGATTCATATGTAATCTGAGTGCCTGATTTAGTTGAGTTCCTCTTTTTTCTCTTTCTATTCTTTCCCTTCTGTCTTTCACACAGATAAAGCAATGAGAAGTGATGTCTGGATCATTTTATTGGGATTACTTCTTCCTAAAATACTCTCAAAATCAACGGTGGAGACTTGCATCTGTCCACTTGCAGCAAGCTCTGGGGATGCCCAACACCACCATTAAGACCAGTGTTGACTTGGCTTGATCGTAGTTCCACACCATGCGCAGAGTACTGTTGTATAGAAAATACTTCTTCCTATTCAGTCTATATTCATTCTAAATTCTGTGCTCAGTGAGGTTTTCTTTTCATCTTTAAACTAACATGTTCTTTAATGAAGTAAAGAATGTTTTCAAATGTATATGTGGACCCATAAGGAAAGTACCATATATTTAACTCAATGAAACAACACTGTGTAGAATGTATCTTTTTTTAAAAAATTAGTTTCAGAGGTAGAGTACAGTGATTCATCAGTTGCATATAACACCCAGTGCTCATTCCATCACGTGCCCTCCTTCATGCCCATCACCCAGTTACCCTATCCCCCATCCACCTCCCCTCCAGCAACCCTCAGTTTGTTTCCTAGAGTTCTGTGTCTCTCATGATTTGCCTCCCTCTGTTTTCACCTTATTTTATTTTTCCTTACCGTTCCCTATGTTTATCTGTTTTGTTTCTTAAATTCCATATATGAGTGAGATTATATGGTGTGTGTCTTTCCCGGACTGACTTATTTTGTTTAGCATAATACTTTCTAGTTCCATCCACATTATCACAAATGGCAAGATTTCATTCTTTGTGACAACTGAGTAATATTTTATTGCATATATGCCACATCTTCTTTATCCATTCATCTGTTGATGGACATCTGGGCTCTTTCCATAGTTTGGCTATTGTGGAGATTGCTGCTATAAACACTGGAGTGCAGGTGCCCTTAGGATCATTATGCTTGTAACATTTGGATAAATCCCTAGTAGTGTAATTGCTGGGTCTTAGGGTAGCTCTATTTTTAACTTTTTGAGGAACCTCCATACTGTTTTCAGTGATTTAAGAAAGATTTTAGGAAAACACAAAACAGGCCTAAGGAGCAAATTAGTGACATCCCTTTACCCTTTCCAAAGGCCATGCTGGGCAATTCTACTTTCTGGATGAGAAAATCCAACAAAATTACTGTTAGACAGACATTTCTTCAGGAGCAAAACACCATTTGGATTTTGCAAAAGAGAAAATTGGCTTGAGGAGAAAAGGAAAACAGCATTACCTACTTGCTCACAGAGCCCTGCAGTCTTTCCGATCAGCGTTTGAAATGGCCTTGGAGACTTCTTAGCTATCTGGCTTGGACATATTATTTAATCTCTCTAAATTTCAATTTCTTGACATGTAAGCTAGAAATGATAATACTTGTATTTCAGGATTGTCGTGAAGTTTAAAAAAAGAAATGCATATAACTTGCTTTCACTGGGGCCTGGAACAGAATGTGCCTCTAATACCTGGTGGCTATTATTATTTCGTTGTTGGTAATAAGTTGGGTTTCTCAACGTGGAGGAATCCATTCATATCCCTTTGATCAGTACTATCGTTCTAGCTCAGGAACTTCCCATGTGCCTGGGCCTCTACGTTGTTCATTCTTTATTGGGATCTCTGAGGGCACCAAGGGAATCACAGGGAAATAAGCGATCCCTTTGTGAAATTGTTTCACAGAAAAATGTTCTTTAAACACAAGTATGGTCTGTATAAGAGGCTCCCTGCTATTAGAGAGATGAAGGATTCATGTCCTTTTTTGGGGAAGGGAGATTTTTGTTAACTATGAAAGTAGAAATTTCCAAAACCTATTTTAGGTAAAATTGCTTTTTTGGGATTTGGAATCAGAGAAGGTAAGAAAGAAAAAGCTATGGGAATGGCAAGATAGTGTTTAAGAAAGGCTGAGGATGAAAATGAGTGACAGCACCATGCCCAAATACTCTGTTGTTTAGTGGAAGAACTCACATGCTCACAGTATTTAGAGTGAAAAGAGCAGAGACAAAAAAAAAAAAAAAAAAAAAAAAAAAGAAGAGGGTTAAGTACCAGATTTAAGGCTTAAAATTAGATGCTGTGCCTGCTTGCAGAAAGCACCTTTGTAAAGTTTTCCCTGAAGTAAAAATAGTTAAGAACATGGAACATATGAAGCAAGCTGTGACAGATGAACATGACCACAGGTCATTTGCACCTCCTCCTGTCAGGGAGTGGAGTCTAATACATTCCTCTAAGCCTCAAATCTAAGCTGCTCTGACAGTGTAGTATGAGGTGATGTTGTGCCACTTCCAAGCTTGGTCTCAAGAAACCTTATAGCATCGGCCCTCACTTTCCTGGAATAGAGAGAGAAGAGAAGGTACAGCCCACTTGAGGGCTGTCCATACTGCTACACCATAGAATTGTGAGAAATTAAGTGGGTATTGTTTAAGCGCCCTGAGTTTCAGGGTGGTTTATTACACAGCCTCAGAAGATTTATAAAAGATGGTAGAGATGTAGGATCAAGTAAGAAATTCTGAAGTGTGTATAATTAGAGCCCAGGAATAAAAGAAGAGAAAAATGTAGGTGAGGTAATTTTTAAAAACATAATATCTGAGAATTTCCCAGAACTGGAGAAGAATTTTCACGCAGAAAATTCAGAAAGCACAACGTATCACAAGCAAGGTAACATGAACAACTATAACTTTACACCTTCTGCTGAAAGTGTTACTCCAAAGAGAAGGTCTGAAATTACCCAAATAAAATGGACAGATCTTCTGCAAAGGAGGAACAATTAGGATGTTAACAAAAACCTTAATTTCCATGATATGATCCAGGAAAAGAGATATCTATTTTAGAAGTATTGAAATAAAATAATTGTCAATCTAGACTTGTGTACTCATCAAACTAATCTCCAAGAATGGGAGCTTTTTTTTTTTACTACCATTTATAAATAAAGACTTATTTTTTTATTTAAGAGAGAGGGCAGGGGAAGGGCAGGGGGAGAGAAAGAGAACTCCTAGCAGACTCCACACTCAGAGCATGGAGCTGGAGATGGGGCTCAACCTCCTCACCCTGAGATCACAACCTGAGCTAAAATAGAGACTGACACTTAACCAATTGAGCCACCCAAGTGCCCCTAACTAAAATTCTTAATATTAGCTAATACCTAATCAAGTTCAATTTTCTCAGTTTTGTAAAAATGCCTTTTTATAGTTGATTTGTTTGATTCATAATCCAAAAAAGGTCCATTCGTTGCTTTTGGTTGATATAATTTCTTAAAATTTTCACCGTGTAACGGAGCCTCTTTTATTTATTTTTTATGCCATTTACTTGTTTATGCAACTGGGTGATCTGTCTTATAGAATTTCTTATGTTCTGAGTTTGGTTGATTTTATCCTTGTGGTATCACTTACTGTGTTTCCTTACTCTCCATCTTTGTAAACTGGTAGTTAGACATCAAAGTTTTGCTAGATTCATGTTCAGTTGTTCTAGGCTAGAATACGTTATAAGTTTCACTATGTATGGGATGCCTGGGTAGCTCAGTCGCTGAGTGTCTGACTTTGGCTCAGGTCATGATCCCAGGGTCCTGGGCTCAGGTAATGATCTCAGTGTCCCGCTCCCTACTCAGCGGGAGGTTTGCTTCTCCTTCTCCTCCTGCCTCTCCCCCTGCTCATGCTTGTTCTCTCTCTCTCTCAAATAATTAAAATCTTTTTTAAAAAGTTTTACTATGTATTTCCTCTAGTATCACATCAGGTGGCATATAACTAAGGTGTTTCCATATATAATTATGGTAAGATGGGACCCCTGCCTTCTGGGGAGCATTGGACAGAAACTGTAAACACACAAACAAACAAACAACTTTGTTAATCGAAAAGGGAAATTTCCAACTCAAAATTTGTATTGAGAAATAGTTTGAAGTCACTGGTACAAAATTAGGTTTCTTTGGAACTGTGAAGAGGGAACACACAAGAAGTGAACATAAGTGATTTGAACAGCAAATGGGAGTCCTGACTCGAAGCTTAAGGGAAAAATCATAACCTACCTCATTCAAAAAGATAGTTTGACTCACTGACTGAATAAATGTTTAGTCCTTTAACCCATGCATTGCAGGTGAGTTTCCCCTGGTGGGTGGGTGTGCGCTGGAGGTGGGTTTGGGAAATTCAGGAAAGGAAAAGGACAGAGAGAGAGGAGGGTCTCTCATGCCAAAGCTAGCGACAGGAGAGGTTTCCCAGGAAGGAAGAATCTTCTTGGCAAGCAAGACCCTCCGGTCTTCCCATGTCTCTCCGAAATCCTGCACTAAATGGAGAAAAGCGAACGACGCCTGCTGGATGACGCTGTTTCCCCGAGTGGTCAGGCTGGGCCTCCTCTGGGGAACACGAAGGTGGGGGCGGGCTGGGGCTGTGCGGAGGAGGTGGCCTGCCCAGGTGGCCGCCGCGCCCCGCCCCTGGCCGGCTGCTCCCTGGGGCCCCGATGTCCCCACCGCACCAGCCCCTCGCAGTCGGTCTTGCAGAAACGCCAGCGAGCTCCCGCGCTCCGCGGTCTTGTCCCGGCGCTGGCGTCAGTGCCCAAGGTCTCTGGGGTCGCTGCGCGCCAAGCTCCGGGGAAGCGAGCGGGAGGGAGGTGCAGGCGCGTCCCCGCAGGCTGATGTATTTCAGGGACAGATACGGGGGTTTGTAGCCCTTCCCCGGAGCTGCGGGCACGTCCGAGGGGGCGCGGCTCCGGCCAATCCGCTCGCGCTCGCGCTCGCGCCTGGCAGGTGTATGCACTCAATGCCTCAGCCGCTGGGTGCACCTGCTCCTCCAGGATGCGCTGCTGTGAAGGGACCTGGGGGTGCGGTCCCGAGAATCCAGTCGACACCAGTTCCGAGCAAACACATCTGCGTGGATCACTGCCCGCCCCGCTGCGGGGTGAAGGTGCGACGGCACGAGATCTACATCCGACGAGGTAGTCGAGTGGCGAAGGCGATGGATCGCTAATCCATTGTGCTTTGCACGCGTGGATTCTATTCCTACCTTCGTCGAGAGGTTTTCCTTGAACTCCGCTGCTTCCTCAGAATCACAAGGCCCACTAGCGATCATAGTGGGTCCTCTGACTCCTCTTTACTTTCATCATCTGAGACGAGAGCCTTCAGGGCAGGTAAGATATTTATACTCAATAACGGAGGCTCCAGGTCTCCAGAAGAAGCAACTGAATAGTTGAGGGATATAGGAAAACATTGCCTAATTTAAATAATAAAGTCATCCACAGACTAAGTTGTTTATATTGTATTTGGCATGATAGTTTCAGCCGGATTTTAACTGTAATGCAATTTTCAACACATTTGCTAATTTAAAGTGTCCCCTTGCCCCCAAAATGTAATTTTGAATGTGTTCATCTGTAAAGTTGCAACATACATTTTTAGAAATAAGTTTGCTATGTCCTAGGATATATGCATTTATACACAGGGCCAAATTACCAACCAAAGGAATTTTATCAGTCTATACTCCCAGCCAATAATGACTGAAGTCCTTGCTCTCTGCACTCTCCTCAATATGGTATGTTGTCAACTTTCAGTTCTCTGTTCATTTAGCAGGTGAAAGTGATATTGCAGTACAATTTAACTTCCATTTCCCTTATTACAACAGAATACCTCCTACATTTATAAAAAATATATATAATTGTTTTTAATTTATCTGAATTTTTATTTTTTTTAAGCTGAGAGCAATATTTGTTTTTTTTTATTATTAAAAATTTTTATTTATTTATTCATGATAGACACACACAGAGAGAGGCAGAGACACAGGCAGAGGGAGAAGCAGGCTCCATGCACCAGGAGCCTGACGTGGGATTCAATCCCAGGTCTCCAGGATCGCGCCCTGGGTCGAAGGCAGGCGCCAAACCGCTGCGCCACCCAGGGATCCCCTGAGAGCAATATTTGAAGTATGATCTCTGGGCTGCTTCAAATGCTTGTTGTGAATGAAGAATTCTGGGCCTCACTCTTGATCTATTAAATTACGATCCCAAGGAGTACGCTTTTGAATCTGTGATTTAATAAAGCATTCAGATGTTTCTTCCATTGGCCTTAAAGCCTTGTATCTGGCTCAGGTATCTACATGTCACATCTAACCACCCAGGATTCTTTTTATTTTTGTAAACGTTCAGCCCAGGAAAGCTGCTCCTGTCTTCAATCTTCCCAGCTACATCTCTCCTATTTTGTACAGATTTTTTAAAAAATATTTTATTTATTTATTCATGAGAGACACAGAGGGAGGCAGAGACACAGCAGAGGGAAAAGCAGGCTCCGTGCAGGGAGCCCAATGTGGAACTCGATCCCAAGATCCCGGGATCATGCCCTGGGCCAAAGGCAGACACTCAACCACTGAGCCACCCAGGTACCCCTATTTTGTACAGATTTTAAAAGCTGTTTTCATATCCTCAGACAATTAACTACTATTAATTCATTCACTCCACTCTGTCCTTCTCTGCATAGCTGATTGCATCTTCAAATCCTGAGTTAAGTCTCTTCTCTGGAAAACACATTTTCCCAGGATGTGTCTGTAAGTTCTTTGAGGGAACTATCAGAGAAAAATCGCACCAGATGGCGTTAAACAGGCTTGTTAAGACTATTGCAGTAAAAGACAGAGATTAAACTTGACTTGGAATACAACTGGGGCGGCTAGGGATTTACAGCCAAGGGCAGGGAAAGAGAATCACTGGATGAGAAATTGCTAAAAACAAAAACACAAAAAAACTTGATTAAATATTTAGTGGAGTAGAAGGAACTTGATTGGATATGAAGGGTAGGGGTTTCCCACCTAAACTGACTTAGCAGGATTCTTGCCAAAAGTGGCCTCCATAGGATTCTTAAACTGGGCTTGTCAGGCCAAGGATGGCACCTAGTTCAGAAGAACCTCACTAGTTTGGTCAAGGAGGGAGTCTTTGTGAATACCCATAGACATTCCCTCAGCTTCCTAAAGGCATAGGAGAGCCATGGAGCATGTGAGTTGCTAGCAGAGGTATCCACGTGCTCCCTCAGCTTCCATCATGTGTCTGGCTGGTTCTATTTCCCTGTGGCAGCTGCTCTGTGGCCTTCTCCCCAGTCCTGGGTCACTTGGGTGCAGGCACTCCTCCACCCAGGCCTTTTCATTACCTTCATTTAGAGGGTTGGAATAAAGTCTGAATTAGTGGATTTAAGGTAGGACAAGTGAATCCTTGATGATAATGATTACATCATTTAATTATTTCAATATTTAAGAAGTATTTCTTCCTTCTGTTACTGTCACTTCATAAAGTTCTGGGAGAGTGGTTGGAAGTCTGTGGGCCATTTGTGGTATTGAGTTTCTTTTGGTTAGGATGCCAGTACTGCATGGTTGAGAGAGAACCACAGGCTGGAGGTGGTGCCAGTTGGAAGGACTGCAGGTATAGACTTCCCACATGGGGAAAGCCATCAGGCCATTTCAGAAGAGAGAAGATATTTTGGGGGGGACCTCATCACACTAGCATCAACAAAGTGGAAAGAAGGCAGGATCTCACCTGCTGTGATGACACCCCAAGCAGAAGAGGTTATTTCCCTTTGCAATTAGCATTATCACAGACCATGTACATGGAGGTACAAGCAAGCACCCCCAGTGGGAACCAAAAGATTCTATTTTCATAAACTTAGTAGCCTTAATTTGCTACATAATTTCTATGTAACCAGTGCTAATTCATAATAGGAGCTAATAAATATTTGCAGTCTAATGAATTACTGAAATTGGGGAGAGTAGGACTTGACTTTCTGTTATGAGAATATTAAAATGTTGAAGTAAAAAGGAATCTGAAAATAGATCACTGGATTTAAAGGTTGCCTCTTCTGACATAGAAAAAATCTGTCTGTACAAAACACAGATATCTGCCTTTTCCTTTTTTTTTATACCCCTCTCTTCCTAATTTAGTTCCTGTCCTCCTCAAGGAAATCATTCCTTCCCATGACCCATTTCTCATCTAAATGAGTGTCCGGACTTCCTGGGTTTGATTGCTATAGCCAACTCTATCCTGTCCGCACAGTGAGAGTATTGTGCTACTCTGCCAGCATATTTTTGTTCCTGAGCTTCAGCTCTGGTGGTTCAAGCTGCAGTTTTTGTTGGTGTGAGGACACCCCACCCTGGGCTGCCTGTGTTAGCGTGGGGCATGGATCGATGAGCGTTCAGCGGCTTCCATCCAGGCTGCCCTCCAGGAATCTGGGGCAGGTTTTGGGAATAAGGAGGAAGGAGCAAGGGCTTACGTGTGCTGCTGGTGGCAAGAATGAGAAGTGCCCTAGGTATGGGGCTTGGTATCTCTGAGTGGGGCGGATTGAGAGCTCTGGGGATGCCTGTGTACTTGGAGATGCTGAATATGCTGGCTGCTCCAGGAAGGTCGGGAGGTGAAGTTTTGAAAGTGGAATTTACTTTCCTTATTCTTCTCTTTGATTCAAGTTGGGAAGTTGAATAGTGCTGCGTGTTCAGATGCTAACTATAAAATATAAAAGGTGCTTCCCAACAGGTGCATTGAGTGAAACTCAACTTGAGGATTCTAAATCCAGAATGCTAACCCCTACACCATGGAACCAACCAAAAAGGTGAACACACCTATCTTAGTCGTGGTTAAATATCTCCTTGGCCATAACTGCAGTAGCTCCAGCCCAGAGGTGGGTCAGGCTTCCCTGGGACCAAGCTGACAACGAAATCTGATGCTGTGTTGTCCTGGAAGAGGGGATGAGCAAAACAGAACTCAAGGCAGTTGGGGCACTCTCCAGCCCACCTCTTTTGCTATCCAGATTTTGTGAGGTCTGCAGCTTACACAATTTAGGGGGTTCTGTTTAAGAAAAATAATAGATGTTATCAGCACAGAATTAGATACAGCCACTCTAAGGTGTATATCATGTACCTGAGCATAAAGTGCAGCAGAAAGGGACAGTAGTCTCAACTCATTTCCTTTTTTTTTTTTTTTTAAGATTTTTATCTATTTATTCATAGAGATACACAGAGAGAGGCGGAGACACAGGCAGAGGGAGAAGCATGCTCCATGCACGGAGCCCCATGTGGGACTTGATCCCGGGCTCCAGGATCACACCCTGGGCTGAAAGCGGCGCTAAACCGCTGAGCTACCCGGGCTGCCCTATATTCATTTTTAAAGAAGTGTGAGAAATATATACCAAATTTGGCATGATTTTTTTCTGAGAAATGGAATTAAGGGATAAAGGAGCTTTTCATTTTTTTTGCCATGTTCACTTTTGTGATAGAAATTTGTTGTTTACAGGTGTGTATCACTTTAGATAGTAAAAGTGAAACGCTATCAAGGAATTAGCGCCCTTCTATAGAGGCCTTAGAGGTCATGTTTACTCCCTGATGACTGCGCCCTGTGCTCATAACGGCTGTGACAACAGGATACAGAAAATGAAAGGGATAGAAGATGGAATCGGTGACTGCAGAGCATTAGCAGCTGGCTGGGGAAAACCACGAAAGATAAATGCAACACGTTAAGAGTGCCTAGGGAACTGGAGAGGCTCCTTTGAGGATCGGATGATCAGGGTGCATAAGCAAATATTTTACATACAGTTTCACTGGGTTTAGGGACTCACTCGAGATCACTTACGGAACCCAAGGGGTAAGCGTTTTTTAATGTCGAGATTTCCAAAAGAAAAGCTCTGATTCTTCAAAGCGTCCTGAATCAGAAATGCCACAATGTGAGCCATCACTAGGGACCAAAGTAGAAGGGAAGACCATGGAGAAAGGCGCCCTTCCGGTTTGGACGGCGCTCCTGGGGGCTCCATCACTCCTGCAGGGCAGCTACCCAGGCGGAGTCCGGCGGGGAGGGGGCCGGAGGGAGTCGGGGCCGGCCCGGCGAGGCTCCGGGACCTCAGGCGTGGTGCGCCGCCCGCTGCCTTCCCCTCGGCGACCGGCCTCCCGGGAGGCGCCCGCTCCGACCCCGCCTTTGCGTTCACCTGTCGACGCCGCGCACCGGAGCGCGCGGCCCAGAGGAGGGCGCAGCGGCGGGAGGTTCCCGGGTCCCGGGTCCCGGGCGAGGGCTCCCGGGGCTCTGGACGCACCGCGGAGCGCGCAGCCCCGCTCCTGGGCCGGTCTCCCGGCGGTTTCGGGCCCCGCTCGTCCGCCGGAGCAGCAGCCAGAGCCCGCGCCGTCCCCGCGGTTTGCCCACCCAAGCCTGGAGACAGGAGGCTGCACCTCTAGCTCCTCCTCGGGTCCGCTGGCGGCGGCCGCGGAAGGACTGAGGCCTCGGAGGAGCTGGAAGCGGCGGGGGGTGCAGCCCGCCGATCCGCAGCCGCCGCAGCAGAGCCCGCCCACGGCCGTGTGGCGCCCACGAGGAAAGCCCGAGCGGTCCGCACAAGGCGCGCGGCTTCCCGACGTACGACCACAGCCAGGCCCCCGAGCGCCCGTGGCCGCTACCACCAAGAGCTCGCACCGCCCGCGGGCTAGAGCGACCGGAAGTGCGCCCAGACCGGAAGTGCGCCCAGACCGGAAGTGCGCCCGGCCGGCGGGGACGCGCGGGCTGCGGAGGCGAGGGTGGAGCGCCGCCGGCCGGGAGGGTGGCGCTGGGCCTGCTGCGGCCTCCGGGAGGTGGGGGCCGCGGCGGGGGGAGGCCGGGGCTGCGCGCTGACTGCCGAGGAGCGAGCCCCCGCCCTCCTGGCCGTCGGGCTTGGCTTCCGAGCGGCCCTCCCCGCGTCCGGCCGCCGGGTTCCCGGGCGCCGGCGCCATGAGGTCCCAGGCGGCCGCGGTCACCTGGCGGTCGCGCCCCGCAGGTGAGGTGAGAGGCCGTGCGTTCCCGGCTTCCCGTCGGCGCCGAGGACGGCTTCCGTTCCAGCGGAGCGGCCCCGCGCAGCGCCCCGAGTCGTCACGGAAACCCGCGCTCCGCGGCGTCTGCGATCTCCCGGTGCTGGCGGCTTCCCTACCGCGGAGACTTTCCTAACCGAGTGGGGTCGGGGAGCGGAGAGCGCGCGTCTGCCCAGACCGCCGGGTGCACGGAGAGCTACCGGGATGGCCGCGGCTTCGGGGCTCCGCACGGCCCAGGCTGGCCCGGCTGCAGAGGACCACGCGGGTATTATCAGAGTGAAGGTGAAGGAGGAAGACCCGCTGTGGGGGCCAGAACCCTGCCTGCTGAAGGGTCTGTCTCACACCAGGGAGCTCCGCCGCCAGCGCTTCAGGCACTTCTGCTACCAGGAGACCCCTGGGCCCCGCGAGGCCCTCACCCGGCTCCGGGAGCTGTGCAGACGCTGGCTGCGCCCCGAGACCCACAGCAAGGAGCAGATCCTGGAGCTGCTGGTGCTGGAACAGTTCCTGACCATCCTGCCCGAGGAGCTCCAGGCCTGGGTGCGGGAGCAGCACCCCGAGAGCGGGGACGAGGTGGTGGCCGTGCTGGAGGACCTGGAGAGGGAGCTGGACGAACCCCGACAGCAGGTGAGGATTTGCACGGTGCCATCTTCCCTGGAGAACTTGGGGGCATGGGTCCCCGGTGGAGTGCATGCTGTTAACTTCACACTGGTGGCTGCAAATTCTGCTTTGGGGCATTCTCATTTGATCACCCGTGCAGAGGAATCCGTTCATGCTTAAGGAGTAACAGTGTTTGGTGTTTTTTTTTTTTTTTTAAGCTTTTTAAAAAATTTTCTGTTTATTCATGAGAGAGAGAGAGAGGCAGAGATATAGGCAGAGGGAGAAGCAGGCTTCCTGAGGGGAGCCCGATGTGGGCCTGGAACCCAGGACCCCGGGATCACGACCTGAGCCAAAAGTAGACGCTCAACCACTGAGCCACCCAGGCGCCCCTGTAAGAGTGTTCTTGTGAGAGCTGGTCCAAATAAGTCGATGATTTAACCAAATTGGAAACCTTGATCCGTTGCTTACCAGTAGAAAATATATTTTATTTAGTGACTGAAGTTAAAGTTGCTGTCTCTTCTTAGGAGTTGCAGTACTTTGAATATATGTGAAAACAAATTAGTGTGATATAAGGAGTACCTTCTAGGAGAGAGAAAGAAGTAGCCAGATTTAATAGAACTATCAGGAAAACAGTGAATGGTGAGATTTAGATTCCATAATAGGCCCTGTCACTAATGAGCTGTGTAACCTTGGGCATATCACACCTTCTCAGGGCTTTAATGTCTTCTGTACTACAAAGAGATTAATTGCATCATTTTCTAGATACTTTTTTAGTACCTGGAATTGTTGGTATGGGAGGTGTATTGAGCCCAAAATTTGGTCTTTCGTTATTACACTAGAGATTATTTTTAAGAGAGTATACTTGTGTTCTAGGAAGGTAATTATAGAGCATAATAGAGCCTTATCACCAAACACTTTTACATTTCTCTAATGATACTATCCATACATTTCTCTGGACTCTTTAAATATGAACACATTATATAGACAGTCTGGGCTATTTTTTCTTTTCTTTTTTTTTTTTTTTTTTTAAGATTTTATTTATTCATGAGAGACACAGAGAGAGAGAGGCAGAGACACAGGCAGAGAGAGAAGCAAGCTCCATGCAAGGAGCCGGTCGTGGGATTTGATCCCAGGTCTCCAGGATCAGGCCCCTGGGCAGAAGGTGGCGCTAAACCCCTGAACCACCTTTTTCTGAAAGTCAGATCTTTCCTATGAGACTGATAAGTAGGGACCTGAGTCCATAGTATAATGCTGAAGTGGTGCTGACTCATACATGAATTTTACCAGCAAGTAGATGTTTTGGGGCCACCAAGTAAGAGCAGCTGAATGGAAAGTATCTGATTGCAGCAGAATGCAGCAAGTTGTGAAGACATACTAATGTGCCAAATGCCCATTCACCTCCATATCCTTCCTCTTGGCTTTCCTGGACACAATCTCTGGGTAATGTTTATTTGCAAGGTTCCCTCCCATCTTTGTGTATCTTTCACTAAACTTTTTTGTGTTTGAGAAAGTGAGCAAGCACAGGTTTACAAGTGCTACCGAAGCGTGCTGGTGATAAAATTTCTGCTAGTGAGCATAAAAGAAGCTTTAACGATTGAAGAAAAGCTTGAAAATATAAAACACTTTGAAAAAAAAAAATGGAAGAATCTGAGACATTGGTTGTGGCACTGTTATGAAGGAGTCAGCTTTGCATAGTGCTGGAGACAATGCTTGGAAATAAGAGAAAGGTATCTAGGTGGAACAAATCCAGTGCTACAAAGTTTGTTAAAACAAAGCCCAAGGAAGTAGAAGAAATAGAACATCTGTTAGTGTGTGGATTGAGTACCAAAGGAAAAAGCAATCAGAGGCAGCCTTTCTCAAAGACAAGGTCCTAGCAATATATAAAGACCTTAAGAAAAAAGCTGGAAATCCTGCAGAAGTGCCTTCATCTGTGTCTGGCTTAGTGACTTGAAGAACCGCCATGCTTTCCACAATGTTAAGCTCTCTGGTGACGCTGTGAGGGCAGGTAGAGGGAGCTGTAGACCATTCTGCCAGTGTTAAGAAATTTGATTGATGAAGAAGGCTGTACCCTGGATCACATTTTTAATTTTGATGAAAGCAGCTCTATTGGAAGCAGATTCCCTCAAAAGCCTGTATCTCAAAGGAAGAAACATACATTTGAGGGCTTGAGGCTACAAAAGATCATCTGGTGCTATGCTGAGTGTAAATGTCAGTGGAGATACGAAGCTACAGCCTGTTGTGGTTCATCACATTGCCTACCTGCAAGCTTTGAAAGGAGTTGTAAAGACTAGCCTACTATAGTTCTAGTGGAAGAGGCTGGATAATAGGGCAGATATTAACTGATCTTTTAGGTGATGCTTTTAAAAAGCAACTGCAAGAGGAAAAAAATTGTCTTTCAAAATTCTTAAGAATTATAAGCCATCCGAGCCATCCTTTGACAGTTGCTGAATTTTCTTCATATATTAAAGTTCTCATTTTTCTTCCTAATATAACTTCTTTGCTCCAGCCCCTTGATCAGAGTGTGATCACAGCCTTTAAAGCTTATTACTTAAGGAGAACATTCCAGATGTTTATTGCACCTACAAGGGGTGATATACACACAAAGTTTTTGCAGTCTGGAATCAATTCAACATTAAACTTGCCATTGATGATATTGTGGTAGTTTGGAATGATGTCACAAAAGCCTTGCTTGGAGTGTAACATAAAATTCTCCCTGATTTAGTTCATGATTCTAAAGGCCTTGAACCTTCACAAGAGCTCTTCTGAATCCAGGCGAGCTGCATTGCTCTGGCATAGGAAGCTGAATCAGAAGTTGAGTGTGAAGATCCTGGGGAGCTGCTGCAATCCCATGCAGAAGATCTTTCTGTAAGAGCTACAGCAGCTAGTTTCAGGCACAGATGGAGGGTGTGGAAGAAGGTGATGCTGTTCATTTCTCACTCACCTTGTGCTTTAGGCATGATTCGGGAGTAGCAGTGGACTGAGGAGGATGATGGCCATGCAAAACACAGGGGGATCGAGCTTCATGTGTAAGATTTTGTTGAAGCCATAGAAGCTGCTGCTTTATTGAATGAAAACTAAGTATCACTAGGTATCTCTTTTTTCAGTCAATGTCAAAGTTAAAGGAAAAGCAAGATGATGAGCCAGAACCATTATTATATTTCTTCTAAAATCACTACAGGGATCCCTGGGTGGCGCAGCGGTTTGGCGCCTGCCTTTGGCCTAGGGCGCGATCCTGGAGACCTGGGATCGAGTCCCACGTCAGGCTCCCGGTGCATGGAGCCTGCTTCTCCCTCTGCCTGTGTCTGCGCCTCTCTCTCTCTCTCTCTCTCTCTCTCTCTCTGTGTGACTATCATAAATAAATAAAATAATATCACTACATTTCTTGGAAAATGTGCAAATACTTCTCCACATGAATTTTTTTTTTTTAATTTGAGAGAAAAGGTGGGGAGGGGCAGAGGGAGAGGGAGAAGCAGACTCCCTGCTGAGCAGGGAGACCCATACCCCATACAGGGCTCGGTCCTAGGACCCCGGGGATCATGACCTGAGCCACCCATGTGCCCCTCCACCTGAACTTCTTATGACAGTGTCTCTACCCTTGCTTCACCCTTTCCTTATACCTCTTTCTAACACAATAACTTTGCCTTTGTAAGGTAAAGTCCTATATGAGATATAATAATTCTTTATATCTTTTTGACTATGCTTTTATTTTTACTAGAATTGCTATCGTTTTATTAGTGCTCTGGTGACAGAGTTGTATAGATGTTCAGTAGTCTACCCTGTGACTTTATTTTCTCCAAAAATCTTGGTATTTTTTGTGCAGTTTTGTAGAAAGCATGTTTCTTCATGAGTTCACTTATTATAACATAGATGCCTGTATAAGCAGTCTCTTACTCTAGCCAGCACACCTGTCCCTTTGTTCCAAATGAACAGTATTGGTTTTTTTCCTTAAAATGTGCCTGTTACTTTTGGATTTTCCTCTTTTAGCTTTGTTAAGGAATGTTGCTGCCAGCTGAACACAGTTATCCCCTGCATTCAGACAGTTGGCTTTATACCCCTTCACTTTACACCACTTTACTTGCATTTTTACCTGCATTAGCACAGTAATGCCTCTTCTTCATAAAAATGAAAATCCTCTTTGGATTTCTTCTGGTGAGTAAAACCAGGAACGAATGTAGGTCTTTTGTACAGGGGAAGTAGCCCAATGTGAACTGACAGAAAGTGAGGGACACTGTTTGCCTTATGCCGTTTTGGCTTACATTAGTTTTTCTAGGAACTCTCTACTTCTGTATAGCAAGGGAAACCTGTATCTACTCTCCCCTTCTTTCTTCCTTCCCAACATTTTTTACTGTTGATTTTGCTCATGTCAGCAATGTAGCTACCTAGATACTTTCCCAGCTTTCCTTGTACTAGAGTTGGCTCTGCAGCCTAGCTCTGGCCAGGCGCAATAGGCATGTTTTCTGGGAGTTTCTGGGAGAGCTTTTACTTTCCTTATAAAATGGAACAGATGTGTTTAGTTCACTATTTCCCACTTCGTGTTTTGAACCTAAATGTGGTATCTGGAGCCGTGGTAGCCATCTGGGGACCATGAATGATAAGCATGAGGAGAACACTGTATGTTAAGAATAGCAGAGTGGAGATAAAACCACAGCTGGGGTCCCCACAAAACCATTAGTAAGTGAGGCGATGCACACACCTGCCCTCCCCTGGACTTCTTGTCATGTGACAAAAATAAACCCCTTTTTTTTTAAGTTACTGTTAGTTAAGTGTTCTAACTAATGGGGAAATATATGCATTTCTAATGAATATAGCCATATTTACTACACGATTTTACAACTAAAACTTTCTTACTAGGCATTTTAAAAAATAAAAGCCAGGAATCATAGAGTGAAAGACAAACGATCATCTAACCAGTTTGAGGTAATTTTGGCTTTTACTTTGTTACTGCCATCGCATGTCACCCCTTAAACCCTGGTGGTGGAGGTCCTTGCAGGACTGCTCGAGTGGGCAAGCAGACAGGTGTATACCCACTGTGGGAGAGGAGGAATCAGCAGGAGAGGACTGGCAAGGAGCTGTAGGGATGTCTGGTTTCATATCTTAGTTGCTCTAAGAGTTGTGCTTATATTAGCTTTACGGAATTGGTATGATTAGTATAAGCACTGGGTTCCCCCTGTTCTCCAGATGACTTCTATCCTTACTCTAGGACCCTGCCTCCTCTTGTTAGGGAAGGATTTCGGCAATTGAAACACAGCCCATTTTTTATACAAACCAATCTATGTAGGATATCGTATTCCTAAGATCAGGGAAGGGAAAACCTTACCAAGGAAACTGGCTCATCTGTTTTTTGAATTTGAATTTGTTTTAAAGGAGATTGGTTTAGTTTCTTAAACACTTTGCACAGTCTAGGAAGTGTGTAAATTTATAACGTGGGTCCTGCTGGGAAAGGACCTTGACACGTGAATTCCTTTAACCTTGCCTTTCATTTCCTCATACATCACTGAGTTTTTGCTTTTGGAATATTCTGGTCTGTTATAGTTTGGGTTCAGTATCCATGGGCATTTCCTAGCCATGCAGCAGAACAAGTTCTACCATTTACACCTTTTACTATTAACTTAGACTGTTTGAGTGTCTTGTTCTGCCTGTGAATTTGAATTATTCAAATTATTCAAGTAACTGTGAAATAGTTTACAGTTCTGAGAGTTTTTTTTTCCTCCACGAATCCACTGATCTGTAGAATTGAGAGGGCAAAAGAGCAACACTGTTGTCCTACAATCTACAGTAGTCACGGTTTGATGTTAGGTGGGTCAGGAAAGTTTTTCCAGTGTCTTATGTTTTTTTTTTTTTTTTTTTTTCAGTGTCTTATGTTTTTAATCCTAATCACTGTGCATACTCCAATCATCTTTATTCAGTTGATACATTTTGGGAGAGTAGGATGACAATGCTAGAAACAAAATTGCTTCTATTCATGGATATTGCTGATGAATATACAATTATCTATAATTTCTACATTTTAAAGCATAACATTTCACTAGTTGACATCTGAATGTTGGCATGGACTGTACTTTTTTCATTTTTTTTATTTTTGAAAGATTTTATTTATTTATTCATAAGAGACAAAGAGAGAGGCAGAGACATAGGCAGAGGGAGAAGCAGGCTCCTTGCAGGGAGCCAGATGCGGGACTCTATCTCAGGACCCTGGGATCAATCCCTGAGCCAAAAGCAGATGCTCAACCGCTGAGCCACCCAAGTGTTCCTCATTTTTTATTTTTAAAGGATAAAAATCATAACCATTTTTTAAAAAGATTTTATTTATTTATTCATGAGAGACACAGAGAGAGAGGCAGAGATAGGCAAAGAGAGAAGCAGGCTCCTCACAGAGAGCCTGATGTGGGACTCCATTCCCAGACCTGGGATCACACCTTAAGTCAAAGGGAGACACTCAACAGCTGAGCTACCCAGATGTCCCTTATAACAACATTAAAAAAAAAAAAAAAAAAAAGATTTTATTTATTTGACAGAGAGAGAGAATGCACAAGCAGAGTGCAGGGGTAGAGGGAGAAGCAGACTCCCTGCCAAGCAGGGAGGCCAGTGCTGGGCCCAGTTCTCAATGACCTGAGCCAAAGGCAGATGCTTAAACAACTGAGCCACCCGGTGCCCCACACGAATAGCCCTTGGAGTTGCTGATCATGTTCTAATTTTTTACCTAGGTGGTTCACTTTGTGTTAAATCATCAAGCTCTGTGCTTTTGAGCTGTGTACTTTTTTCTAAGCATATAATACGTCAATTAAAAACTGTTTAGTTACAGGGCTCTTGGGTGGCTCAGTCAATTAAGCATCCAACTATTGGTTTCCATTCAGGTCATGAACTCAGCATCCTGGGATCAAGCCCTGCATCATGCTCCAGGGTCAGCAGGGAGTCTGAGTCTTTTTCCCCTTCCCCCCTGATTGCATGCTCACTCTCTCTCTCTCTTTCTCTGAAATAAACCTAAAAAATTGTATTAAATAAAAGATTTTTATCCCATTGTGATGTCTCCTGCATGATAGGCTAGGATATTTGACTACATGCACATATTTAGATTTGTATGTCATGTGAATGAGGAATTATTTTTGTAAAGCCAAGACATAGTGAGGGAAATTTTCAGAGTTAACCAAGTTTGTAAATGCCTACCAGAGGATAAGCTAAATTTTTACTTGAATTTTGAAGTTAGATGCAGAGCATGGGTACTTGAGGCCAAGTAGGTGGTAGAGCATGGATTAATTGGGTTTCCACACCAGTGTCTTATATATTGATAGATCAACTTTTTTTTTTTTAAGATTGATTGATTGATTTATGAGAGATATACAGAGACAGAGGCAGAGACATAGGCAGAAGGAGAAGCAGCCTCCTGCAGGGAGCCCAATGTGGGACTCGATCCCCAACTCTCGGATCACATCCTGAGCCAAAGGCAGATGCTCAACCACTGAGCCACCCAGGCGTCCCAATAGATGAATTTTTTTTCTTTGTTTTGTCCTCAAGAATATTTGGTAAGGCAGACTATTGAAATGTTTGGTTGGGTTGCAGTATGGCTTCTATGAGGCTATTGCACAGGAAAGCAGGTGTGGCAGGAATGTGAAGTGGCCAGGCTACTTCCCCTGTGAGTAGCAGACTCAGAGAGATGGGATCAGGTGCCATAGTCAGAGCTTCCAACTGGAAAGTCCAAGCCTGATTTTGGTGTTCTTTTCACTGTAAGGTTTATTAAGTAAATACAAATCAGAATATCTGTTCTTAGGGAGATGACAGCTTTTTTTTTTTTTTTAACTTTTATTCTTGCTCTGTTTTAGAATTAACCATAGAGATGTGATTAATCCCAGAGACTATTCTTTTGAGACAACTATAGGAGGTTATTATTGGCTGTTGAATACAGATTTTCATTAATCTGTTTTCATTAGATTTCACAGTGGCAGAGATTGAGAATAGAATCTACCTAGCACATCTTCACTCCCAGTTTACTTGTTGCTTATAAAGGTCTATAGGTGAAATGAGTAGAAGTCTATAAGTCAATGAAAGGTCTCCTAAACTAGGGTAGCATAACACCCCAGCACACAACTTTTCTCATTTTTTTTTCCTGGTGAATGGCATTGATGCTTTAGACTTCATCTGAAAGGTTATATGTAGATACACTATTTCAGTGGAAAAAGATAATGTAAGTTGATAACAAACACAGTGTTACAGTGATTGAAATGCCAGACAAGAACATTAAGAGTTTCTGATAACAAACTGTGCCAACCAGTGAGCCATTAGCCACCTTCCTGGGTTTCTGTGATGTTCCCCCTTGTACACTATTACTTCCGGACTTAGCACAAGCTGATGTTAGACTGTAACACAGTCCAGGAAAACATACATACTGGATGGTGTCACAGCTGAATGTATAGATTCATATTTTACTGATATTTAGTAAATCAATTTACACAAAGGCTAAAAGAGCTTCTGATTTCCAAAGAAAGTGAAACCTAATCAAACCAACGGTGCTATATGGATAATTCGGAGGTAACCATGCTTTTATATTAAAGGTAGTGTTAATTTGAAGTTAACAGCAACAACTTTTCTTCTGAATATTCCCGCTAGATAAACCTGTTTGGAGCATTGATGTCCTCTTGTATTCAGCCTCTTCCTTATTTAACCACATCATAAGTAAAATATGAGTCTGAGTTTGTTCATGTTCCTGTAACAAAATATCGATGTAAACAAACAGATACGGTTCTAGAGGCTGGCAGTCTGAGATAAGGGTGCCATCACAGTTAGGTGGGGGGTCTCTTCCCATTGCAGATTTTTCATTGTATGGCAGAAAGGGGCTTAAGCTGCTCTGTGCGAGATCTTTTATGAGGATTAATCTCTGTCATGAAGGCGCCATCTTTATGATCTAATTTTCTTACGAAGGCTCCATCTCCCAAAACCATCTAGGTGGGTGTTGGGATTTTCACATGTGACTTGTAGTAGGGGGAACACAAAATTTCAGACCAAAGTAGAGCCAGAGATACCACCTGCCAGTGATAAGTAGAAGAAAATAAGCAAACAGAACCCAGGGAAGCTGAGGAGTACAACCCACCAGCTAATGTGCATGCACCTGAATTCTGAGGGGATGACCCTATTAGGTAATAACTTAATAAAGTATTACTGTGTCTTAGGTTCATCTATACCCAGTGAAGATGACTGTGCTGCCTAAAACCCAAAACTTAATAGAAAATGAATTTTTAAAGTTAATAGTATTTTAAACACCCAAGTACTAGGATAAAAAACATGAATGACTTTTTTTATTATTTGGGTGTATAGAATTACTCAAAATCCAGAAGTAATACCAAGAAATTTTTCTTTGTGAAACAATTTATAAATGTAAAACTAAAACCCCCACAAGCAAATTAAATGAATTAGTACAAATGTTTGTAATATATGTCATAGATAAAAGCTAATCTTTTTTTAATCTTTTATTTATTTTTAATTAATTAATTAATTTATTCATGATAGAGAGAGAGAGAGAGAGAGAGGCAGAGACACAGGAGGAGGGAGAAGCAGGCTTCATGCCGGGAGCCCGACGTGGGACTTGATCCTGGGACTCCAGGATCGTGCCCTGGGCCAAAGGCAGGCGCTAAACTGCTGAGCCACCCAGGGATCCCCAAAAGCTAATCTTTTTAAACAGAAGTGCAAAAAAATCCTCAAGAGACATGAGCAGATTTCATAAATAGATAAATGAATGACTTTTTTTAAAAAGATTTTTTTATTCATGAGAGACACAAAGAGAGAGGCAGAGACATAGGCAGAAGCAGGCTCTCAGCAGGGAGACTGATGCGGAATTCCATCCCAAAACCCCGGGATCACAACCTGACTCAACCACTGAGCCACCCAGGCATCCCTTGAATGGCTTCTAACTGTACGAGATGTTCCACTTCAGTCATAAAGGAACAAAACTACACTGAGGTACCCTTTATCACCTATTAGATGGCAAAAATTCAAAAGCTTGGCCACCACAGTCTGTTGGCCTAACTAGGAAGATGGGTCCTGTCCCTACATTGCTGGTACAAGATGGTACCATCCCCATGGGGGCAGCGGGAGAAGATTTTGGCACCATCTGACATCTGGGCATTTACCCTCTGATCGACCTAGCAATAATCTTTCTGGGAATTTACTTTGAATATACACATCTACAAATAAGAGAACATAGACATGTTTTTTTTTGTTGCAGCTATTTCTTTGTAAAAGCAAAATATCGTAAACAACTTAAATGCTCATCCATAGAGTGATTGTGCATATGTGTGTATAAACTATTGTGCATCAGTATAATGTGGCACCATGTACACATAAAAAAGAATGAGGAAGGTTATCTAGGGACTAGTATGAAATGACTTTCAGATAGTATTTTTATATTAAGTGAAAAAGAAAGAAGGTGAACTATATATAGTATGAAAAAAAGTACAGATTTGCATTAAATTTGTATATATTATGTATACACATATGTACCAGTGTTAGTGTGTGTGTATATATATGTTTTATTTATTCTTGTAAAAATAAAGGGTAAACCATCAACAACAAAAATAGTTTCTTTTTTTTTTCCAAAAATAGTTTCTTATGGGAGTGGGTAGGGTGGAGTAGAATATGAGCAAGACTTCTCTGAATATATATTTTGATTTTTTTATATCATGTAAATGTTGTAAGTATTTAAAAATAATGTTAAATTCAAAATGATTAAACACAAACAAATGAACTCACCTGTATATCAAATTAATAATAGCAAAAAAATAATTCAGGTAACTTGAACACCGTATTCTGACTACATAATCTCAGTGGAATACTGCCTTTGGACATATAAAGCTACAAAGACAGATTTTACTCAGTAGGTATGTTGTTGAGAGTGTTCTACAAGCATTGTAATTCTGAAACTTTTGTGTTTATTGTAGGTTACAGCAAATGAGTAAATATAAACATTGTATTGAACTAGGCTTTGTTTCACTGCCAGAGCGACATATTAAAATGGAGTATGGAAAGAGGAGGTAAATCTTGTGGTGTTGAAATTGAATTGAATTCATGATAATTTAGGACTATATTTGCCAGCTCTACCCAGGAAAGGGCCTGGAGGGGATGACACACCATGAACAATGAGCCTACCTACTACTCTGTCTTTGTTACTAACACTGTTGCTCTAGAATGAATCGACTTCTTAGGAACATAGTTGAAACTAGATCTGGGACAGGGAAGATATAATGTGGTCCTTGTGTTTATTGTTGTGGAAAGCATGGATGTACTAGAAAAAAAAGTGGGGTCATGTTCAAAGGATGCAGGAGCCTGATCAGAGGGGCGCTGGAGGCCAAGTGGGAGACAGTTTAAGATCAAGGTGAATAAGGATAGAATGGATTACAAAGTTAAGTCTATAGTGATAACTCAGAATGAGAGACAGAGGGGTGCCTGGGTGGCACAGTCAGCGAAGTGTTTGACTCTTGATTTTGGCCCACGTCCTGAACTCAGGGTCATGAGGTGGAGCCCTGTATGAGGCTCCATAACATGGAGCCTGCCTGAGATTCTCCCCCCCTCTCCCTCTGGCTCTGACTTCTTAAAATTGAATGTCATGAAAAGGCAGGCAACTATTTTAGATTAAAAGAATCAAAAGATGTAATAACCAAAAACAATGTATAAACATTGTTTCACAGAGTTAAAAAACCATAAAATATATTTTGGGGACAGTTAGGGAAATTTAATTATAAACCATATACAAGATGATTAGTGTGAGGAGAAGATAATGTTTCTTTTTCACCCAACACTGTTACCCAAGGTGATTTCCTTTTTCCCATCCGTACCACTGGGGTAATGATTTTCCACATTTATTCTAAAACAACTGTCAGATTCCTTCCTGGATTGAATAGCTCATTAGTGACTATTAGCTAATTTGCATAATCCTCACCACAAATATTTATTTTTAATTACTCATACTGAAATCCATTTACAATTTACTTTTAATTACCACAGCGTACGGAGGATTTCTCTAATGTGTTTCCGTTGTTATTTCCCCAAACAGAAACCACAGGGATGGGTATCAGCTTCTGTTCGGGGGGACAGTTTGTGTTATGTGGCTCTGGTCTTATTAGCCTCTTCTTACTCTGTCTTGCACTCCTCTTCAGAATTCAGTGGAGACTTTCTCTCCTTACATCCTATTTCAGTAGAAGAATGTTCTGCGGTTTGTACAGTATATTAATTTCCAAATGCACCTGTTTGTCCTCAGGTCTCACAGAGTACACATAGGCCAGAGACGTCTGTGGAGGAAATGACTCCTCTGGATACCGCAAAGGAGTCCTTGGGGACCCAGTTCCAGTCTGTGGAAGACAGCATGGAATGTGAATCTCCAGAGCCACACCCACTGCAAGGTAATGGTGAGGATCATTTAGTCTGGAAAGAGCATGAGATCTGAAAGTGGGAAGGATCTAGTCGCTGAGAAGTTATCAAACCTCCTTCTATCGCTACCTTACTGAATATAGCTGGAGGAAAAGTCAGCCAGGGTTGTGTGATGCTATTAAAGGAATTGAATTAAGCAGCCAGGTGATTGTGTAAGAAACCATTGAATGCAAGATTTTTCTGTGGATATTTTGCAATGGAATTAATTACTTGTGGATAAACCAGAGGTGCATCTGTGGATGAATGTTAAGCGCTTATCACTATAGCCATAGGTCCCATTTCTATAGGCTCTGCTCCAATTTTTGTCACGTATGATATTTAAGACTTGGAAATACTACTTAGAAATTCTACTAGAGAGAATGGAATTTGTGAAGTCTGTGTCCCTTAGCACTTCAAGGACTGTTAATAGGGTAATGTGTAGTGGAGGCAGGAACACTGGCTGGCCTGCTTCTGGAGCAGTTGTCTTTTCCAGAAGACTTAAGTATAATTGATAGAAGTTTTTCATCTCTTAAAGTCCTAGGCAGTCTCTCTTTATCCTAGACTTACTAATATTGTTCTCCTAACTCTGGACCTCATATGCTCTTGGTTCTCATTTACATTGCCCTGTATTCCCCACCACCCCCCCCCAATCCCAAATTCATCCTTGTTTGTCTGCCTTTTCTGCTTATGGCTCTACAGCATGGCACAAAATATATTAGTGCAGAAGAAACACCCTCCGTATGAACACCTTGTCAATCATATTTTGGGATCACACTTCCCATGAGTGTTGTCATCTTCATTATAAAATTAGTCAGCACATTTTTATCTATCACTTGCCTGTGTGGTCATGTGTTAGATAATGGAAAAGATGCTGGAGAAATTCCTGCTTCTTTAGAAACTTAGTGTTTTAGTTCTACATACGGAACAGTTAAAGAATAAAATGTTACATGCTGGTTTGTGTTATGAGTAAATTTATTTTTTTCAGGAAAGGAGAACTTACTGGTGAGTTTAAATTAAGCTTATGGGAGTCTTATTGGAAGAATTAAGAGTTAAGTGAGGCCAGATTCACAGTAACATATCACTAATTTGAATGTAGTTTTGGAAATTATGAAAATTTGAGAATGATTTAAATTCACCAGTTTAAAACTTGGTATGCAGATTGGTAGTATAAACAATGTTGACTTGAGAGAAAGTATTTTTCCCATAACACTGTCTAGAGGTGATGTGCTAATCCCAAATTATTCTTTTTTTTTTAATTTATTTTTTATTGGTGTTCAATTTACTAACATACAGAATAACCCCCAGTGCCTGTCACCCATTCACTCCCACCCCCCGCCCTCCTCCCCTTCTACCACCCCTAGTTCGTTTCCCAGAGTTAGCAGTCTTTATGTTCTGTCTCCCTTTCTGATATTTCCCACACATTTCTTCTCCCTTCCCTTATATTCCCTTTCACTATTATTTATATTCCCCAAATGAATGAGAACATATAATGTTTGTCCTTCTCTGACTGACTTACTTCACTCAGCATAATACCCTCCAGTTCCATCCACGTTGAAGCAAATGGTGGGTATTTGTCATTTCTAATAGCTGAGTAATATTCCATTGTATACATAAACCACATCTTCTTTATCCATTCATCTTTCGTTGGACACCGAGGCTCCTTCCACAGCTTGGCTATCGTGGCCATTGCTGCTATAAACGTCGGGGTGCAGGTGTCCCGGCGTTTCATTGCATTTGTATCTTTGGGGAAAATCCCCAACAGTGCAATTGCTGGGTCGTAGGGCAGGTATATTTTTAACTGTTTGAGGAGCCTCCACACAGTTTTCCAGAGTGGCTGCACCAGTTCACATTCCCACCAACAGTGTAAGAGGGTTCCCTTTTCTCCGCATCCTCTCCAACATTTGTTGTTTCCTGCCTTGTTAATTTTCCCCATTCTCACTGGTGTGAGGTGGTATCTCATTGTGGTTTTGATTTGTATTTCCCTGATGGCAAGTGATGCAGAGCATTTTCTCATGTGCATGTTGGCCATGTCTATGTCTTCCTCTGTGAGATTTCTCTTCATGTCTTTTGCCCATTTCATGATTGGATTGTTTGTTTCTTTGGTGTTGAGTTTAATAAGTTCTTTATAGATCTTGGAAACTAGCCCTTTATCTGATATGTCATTTGCAAATATCTTCTCCCATTCTGTAGGTTGTCTTTGAGTTTTGTTGACTGTATCCTTTGCTGTGCAAAAGCTTCTTATCTTGATGAAGTCCCAATAGTTCATTTTTGCTTTTGTTTCTTTTGTCTTCGTGGATGTATCTTGCAAGAAGTTACTATGGCCGAGTTCAAAAAGGGTGTTGCCTGTGTTCTTCTCTAGGATTTTGATGGAATCTTGTCTCACATTTAGATCTTTCATCCATTTTGAGTTTATCTTTGTGTCTGGTGTAAGAGAGTGGTCTAGTTTCATTCTTCTGCATGTGGATGTCCAATTTTCCCAGCACCATTTATTGAAGAGACTGTCTTTCTTCCAATGGATAGTCTTTCCTCCTTTATCGAATATTAGTTGCCCATAAAGTTCAGGGTCCACTTCTGGGTTGTGTATTCTGTTCCACTGATCTATGTGTCTGTTTTTGTGCCAGTACCACACTGTCTTGATGACCACAGCTTTGTAGTACAACCTGAAATCTGGCATTGTGATGCCCCCAGATATGGTTTTCTTTTTTAAAATTCCCCTGGCTATTCGGGGTCTTTTCTGATTCCACACAAATCTTAAAATAGTTTGTTCTAACTCTCTGAAGAAAGTCCATGGTATTTTGATAGGGATTGCATTAAACGTGTATATTGCCCTGGGTAACATTGACATTTTCACAATATTAATTCTGCCAATCCATGAGCATGGAATATTTTTCCATCTCTTTGTGTCTTCCTCAATTTCTTTCAGAAGTGTTCTATAGTTTTGAGGGTATAGATCCTTTACATCTTTGGTTAGGTTTATTCCTAGGTATCTTATGCTTTTGGGTGCAATTGTAAATGGGATTGACTCCTTAATTTCTCTTTCTTCAGTCTCATTGTTAGTGTATAGAAATGCCACTGACTTCTGGGCATTGATTTTGTATCCTGCCACGCTACCGAATTGCTGTATGAGTTCTAGCAATCTTGGGGTGGAGACTTTTGGGTTTTCTATGTAGAGTATCATGTCATCGGCGAAGAGGGAGAGTTTGACTTCTTCTTTGCCAATTTGAATGCCTTTAATGTCTTTTTGTTGTCTGATTGCTGAGGCTAGGACTTCCAGTACTATGTTGAACAGCAGTGGTGAGAGTGGACATCCCTGTCTTGTTCCTGATCTTAGGGGAAAGGCTCCCAGTGCTTCCCCATTGAGAATGATATTTGCTGTGGGCTTTTCATAGATGGCTTTTAAGATGTCGAGGAATGTTCCCTCTATCCCTACACTCTGAAGAGTTTTGATCAGGAATGGATGCTGTATTTTGTCAAATGCTTTCTCTGCATCCAATGAGAGGATCATATGGTTCTTGGTTTTTCTCTTGCTGATATGATGAATCACATTGATTGTTTTACGGGTGTTGAACCAGCCTTGTGTCCCGGGGATAAATCCTACTTGGTCATGGTGAATAATTTTCTTAATGTACTGTTGGATCCTATTGGCCAGTATCTTGTTGAGAATTTTTGCATCCATGTTCATCAGGGATATTAGTCTGTAATTCTCCTTTTTGGTGGGGTCTTTGTCTGGTTTTGGAATTAAGGTGATGCTGGCCTCATAGAGCGAATTTGGAAGTACTCCATCTCTTTCTATCTTTCCAAACAGCTTTAGGAGAATAGGTATGGTTTCTTCTTTAAACGATTGATAAAATTCCCCTGGGAAGCCATCTGGCCCTGGACTCTTATGTCTTGGGAGGTTTTTGATGACTGCTTCAATTTCCTCCCTGGTTATTGGCCTGTTCAGGTTTTCTATTTCTTCCTGTTCCAGTTTTGGTAGTTTGTGGCGTTCCAGGAATGCGTCCATTTCTTCTAGATTGCCTAATTTATTGGCGTATAGCTGTTCATAATATGTTTTTAAAATCGTTTGTATTTCCTTGGTGTTGGTAGTGATCTCTCCTTTCTCATTCATGATTTTATTAATTTGAGTCTTCTCTCTCTTCTTTTTAATAAGGCTGGCTAATGGTTTATCTATCTTATTAATTCTTTCAAAGAACCAACTCCTGGTTCTGTTGATCTGTTCCACAGTTCTTCTGGTCTCGATTTCGTTGAGTTCTGCTCGAATCTTTATAACTCCCTTCTTCTGTTGGGTGTAGGATCTATTTGCTGTTTTTTCTCAAGCTCCTTTATGTGTAAGGTTAACTTTTGTATTTGAGTCCTTTCCAGTTTTTGGATGGATGCTTGTATTGCGATGTATTTCCCCCTCAGGACTGCTTTTGCTGCATCCCAAAGATTTTGAACGGTTGTATCTTCATTCTCATTAGTTTCCATGAATCTTTTTAATTCTTCCTTAATTTCCTGGTTGACCCTTTTATCTTTTAGCAGGATGGTCCTTAACCTCCACGTGTTTGAGGTCCTTCCAAACTTCTTGTTGTGATTTAGTTCTAATTTCAAGGCATTATGGTCTGAGAATATGCAGGGGAGGATCCCAATCTTTTGGTATCGGTTCAGACCCGATTTGTGACCCAGTATGTGGTCGATTCTGGAGAAAGTTCCATGTGCACTTGAGCAGAATGTGTATTCAGTTGAGTTTGGATGTAAAGTTCTGTAGATATCTGTGAAATCCATCTGGTCCAGTGTATCATTTAAAGCTCTCATTTCTTTGGAGATGTTGTGCTTAGAAGACCTGTCGAGTATAGAAAGAGCTAGATTGAAGTCACCAAGTATAAGTGTATTATTATCTAAGTATTTCTTCACTTTGGTTAATAATTGATTTATATATTTGGCAGCTCCCACATTTGGGGCATATATATTGAGGATTGTTAAGTCCTCTTGTTGAATAGATCCTTTAAGTATGATATAGTGTCCCTCTTCATCTCTCACCACAGTCTTTGGGGTAAATTTTAGTTTATCTGATATAAGGATGGCTACCCCTGCTTTCTTTTGAGGACCATTCGAATGGTAAATGGTTCTCCAACCTTTTATTTTCAGGCTGTAGGTGTCCTTCTGTCTAAAATGAGTCTCTTGTAGACAGCAAATAGATGGGTCCTGCTTTTTTATCCAGTCTGAAACCCTGCGCCTTTTGATGGGGTCATTAAGCCCGTTCACATTCAGAGTTACTATTGAGAGATATGAGTTTAGTGTCATCATGATATCTATTCAGTCCTTGTATTTGTGGACTGTTCCACTGAACTTCTTCTTAAAGGGGAATTTTAAGAGTCCCCCTTAAAATTTCTTGCAGAGCTGGTTTGGAGGTCACATATTCTTTTAGTTGCTGCCTGTCTTGGAAGCTCTTTATCTCTCCTTCCATTTTGAATGAGAGCCTTGCTGGATAAAGTATTCTTGGTTGCATGTTCTTCTCATTTAGGACCCTGAATATATCCTGCCAGCCCTTTCTGGCCTGCCAGGTCTCTGTGGAGAGGTCTGCTGTTACCCTAATACTCCTCCCCATAAAAGTCAGGGATTTCTTGTCTTTTGCTGCTTTAAGGATCTTCTCTTTATCTTTGGAATTTGCAAGCTTCACTATTAAATGTCGAGGTGTTGAACGGTTTTTATTGATTTTAGGGGGGGGATCTCTCTATTTCCTGGATCTGGATGCCTGTTTCCCTTCCCAGATTAGGAAAGTTTTCAGCTAGAATTTGTTCAAATACATATTCTGGCCCTCTGTCCTTTTCGGCGCCCTCGGGAACCCCAATTAAACGTAGGTTTTTCTTTCTCAGGCTGTCGTTTATTTCCCTTAATCTATATTCATGGTCTTTTAATTGTTTGTCTCTTTTTTCCTCAGTTTCCCTCTTTGCTATCAACTTGTCTTCTATGTCACTCACTCGTTCTTCCACCTCGTTAACCCTCGTCGTTAGGACTTCTAGTTTGGATTGCATCTCATTCAATTGATTTTTAATTTCTGCCTGATTAGCTCTAAATTCTGCAGTCATGAAGTCTCTTGAGTCCTTTATACTTTTTTCTAGAGCTACCAGTAGCTGTATAATAGTGCTTCTGAATTGGCTTTCTGACATTGAATTGTAATCCAGATTTTGTAACTCTGTGGGAGAGAGGACTGTTTCTGATTCTTTCTTTTGAGGTGAGGTTTTCCTTCTAGTCATTTTGTTCAGTGCAGAGTGGCCAAAAGCAAGTTGTATTGGGAAAAAGAGAAAAAGAGAGGAGAGAAAGAAGGAAAGAAAAGAGAAAGAGAAAAAAAAGGGAAGAAAAAAAACGAAAAAAAAAAAAAGAAAAAGAGAAAGAAAAAGAAAGGAGGAAAAAAAAGGGGGTGGGGGAAGGAAACAAATCAAAAAGCAAAACAAAACAAAACAAAAGAACCACGGGGGAGTATCTTCTGATTCTGTGTACTTTAAGTCCCTTGGTTTCTCCTGGAAGTTGTCAGTCTAGCTGGTCTTCTGGGGGAGGGGCCTGTTGTGCTGATTTTCAGGTGTGAGCAGTTGGGGGAGCTGCCGTGCCCCTGCCTGGTGCAGGGCTCAGTGGGGGTTGTTTACCCCGTGAGGCCGCAGGAGGAACAGCCCCAGTGGCGGGGCAGCTCTGGAAACCTGGATTCAGCTCCGGCAGGAACTCCGTCTGCAGGGCTTGGAGGCTCCGGGGCGGGGCCGCTGATCTGCCCAGCTGGGGCAGGAGCTTCCTTGCTGTCCTGGGCCCTCCCGGCCTCTGCCTGTCCCGGGGGAGGCGGGATCCTGGGCTGTGTCCCGGCGCCCTGTGCTCCGGAGCCTGCGCTGTTGGATTCGCGCTCCCGGGCCCCGCAACCCCCTCCGCGGAGCCGCCGCCCGAGCCCCTCCGAGCTGCTCCTGGAACCGCGCAGCCCCCTCTGCACGGAGCCTCTTCCTCTGCCCGAGCCCCTCCGAGCTGCTCCCGGGGCCGCGCAGCCCCCTCCGCGGAGCCGCCGCCCGAGCCCCTCCAAGCTGCTCCGGGTCCCGCCGGGTCCCACCGTGCGCGCTGCAGCCCTTAGGGAGCTCGGCGCACTCTCCTGGGCGCGCAGTTGCTGTTACTGTCCCGGGGAGCCCGAGGGCATCCTCGCCCTCCTGGGTCCTGCTCCAACTCCCTGCGAGCCCCTTTCCCCTGGGAAGGTTGGTGCAGCTCCTGCTCCTCCGGGACGGGGCTCTCCTGTCCTGGGGACACTCGCCCCGGCCTCAGCCCGGCTCCTCGCGGGGCCCCTCCCCCTTGGAGGCCTTTGTTCCTTTATTTCTTTTCCCCCCGTCTTCCTACCTTGATAGAAGCGCGAACTCTTCTCACTGTAGCATTCCAGCTGGTCTCTCTTTAAATCTCAGGCCGAATTGATAGATTTTCAGGATAATTTGAAGGTTTTCTAGGTAATTTGGTGGAGACAGGTGATTTGGGGACCCTACTCTTCCGCCATCTTGCCCCTCCCCCATTCTTTTTGTTTTTTTTAAAATAGTTTCCTTAAGACTAGCCAGGCTTGAGTTATTCTAAATGTTTCTGTTATTATGAATGTTCTAAACATTTATTTTAATATCCTATATTAAGTCAAGTCAAAGAGTTTTCACTACTTCAGGCTCATCTACTACTATGTATTTATTAAAATTAATAATAAGGATACTTGTATTGGGTTTATAGTTTCACAAGCCTCAAAAGTGAGCTGATGTAAGTATATGATGTTGAAACCTACATCCCAGATGTTGCTGTAACAGCTAGCCTGTCTTAATAGAACAAAATGTGGTATAGTCTCAGGCCTTTTTTTAAAAAAAAACTATTACTGGGACACCTGGGGGGCTCAGTTGATTAAGCATCCAGCTCTTGATTTCAGCTCAGGTCCTGATCTCAGGGTTATGAGATGGAGCTCCACATCAGGCTCCAGACCATAGAGCCTGCTTAAGACTCTCTCCCTCTGCCCCTCCCCCTGCACTTACTCGTGTGTGCATGCTCGCTCTCTCTCTACAATAAATAAATAAATCTTTAAAAAAATCTATTACTGAATTGCTGAGGCTTCTCTAGCCCAAAAATTGTCTTTTGTACTAAATAAATAAATAATAACATCAATTTGCTGCTTGTTTTGCATAAAACAGTGCTTTACTTTTAAGGCTAATCCCACATACTGCTCTGGAAAGTCACATCCTGGCTTTTTACCTTTACTATATCAGAACTTTTTGTTCCTGGCTGGGTTCTTCATTTGGCTTCTCTTCCTCCAAGGTTGGACTCCCTAACCAACTTGTGTGCCTGGAGCCTCTATTTCTACCCCGAGCTCTAGTGGCTACTTGGGCAATGAATATATTTCAAATTATATTCCCAAATATTCTAATTGTTTTTTCTTTATATTTTAGGGTCATTTTTGTGGCTTTCCATGATGTCTCAAAGCATGGGTGGTGATGATAACCCCAATACCTTGGACACTCATGAACCAGAAGTCAAACCAGAAAACATGAGAGAGAAGTTCTTCAGAAGCTTAGCAGTGTTATTGGAAAACAAAAGTAATAATACCAAGATATTTTCTAAAGCAAAGTACTGTCAATTAATAAGGGAAGTGAAAGAGGCAAAAGCAAAGGCAAGAAAGGAATCAGTTGACTACCGTCGCTTGGCTAGATTTGATGTGACCCTTGTACAGGGAAATGAAAAGCTGATTGAGGCTGTAAATGGGGAAACAGATAAAGTACGGTATTACTTACACAGTGAGGAGTTATTTGACATTCTGCATGATACCCATCTCAGCATTGGACATGGTGGGCGTACCCGCATGGAAAAAGAATTACAAGCAAAATACAAGAACATCACGAAGGAAGTTATAATGCTATACTTGACACTCTGCAAACCATGCCAACAGAAAAATTCAAAACTCAAGAAAGTTCTAACATCAAAGCCAATTAAGGAAGTTAATTCAAGATGCCAAGTGGATCTTATAGATATGCAATCGAGTCCTGATGGGGAGTATAAATTCATCATGCATTATCAAGACCTTCATACAAAGTTGAGTTTTTTGCGGTCACTAAAATCTAAAAGGCCTAAGGAAATTGCACATGCTCTTTTAGATATTTTTACAATTATCGGAGCACCCAGTGTCCTGCAATCTAACAATGGAAGGGAATTTTCAAGCCAGATTGTCGGTGAACTTAGTAATATTTGGCCAGAATTGAAAATTGTCCATGGGAAGCCTCAGCCCTGTCAAAGCCAAAGTGCTATGAATCAAACTAATGAGGATATCCAAAATAGGATTATCTCCTGGATGCAAACTAACAATTCATCACACTGGGCTGAATTTTTGTGGTTCATTCAAATGACCCAAAATCAGCCCTATCACCGAGGCATGCAACAGATTCCATTTGAAGGCACATTTAACTCTGAAGCTAAGCTAGGCCTGTGTCATTCTCAGTTGACAGAAGAGCTTATTGCTAGCCTGAATCCAGAACGTGAATTAGAGCAGGTTGACAGAGAATTAGAATATACACCAGGAGCTCAGTATGAGGAGAACGTCGAGACTGGCACAGATAGTAGTGATGTTGAGGAGAATCTTACAGCTATTCCTTCCAGGACCATGAAAAACCTTCCAGAAAGCAGACTTAAGTTTTTATCCTGTATAGTTTGTGAGAAGGTATGCTCAGGTGCTTATAGTTGTGTGTCGTGTGATGGAAATGTCCATGCAATCTGTGGGGTGCCCCCTCAACATGACACTGAGGGCTGTCCTCACAAAATAACGTGTAGTCTCTGCTATGAGACCACTACAATGAAAAGAAAACATGATGAGATCCAAAGAAGTTCAACTGGTCAACCTTCCAAAATGCTGAAGCTGTCAGAGACACCATTCTCATCAGACAAAGTAGGAGATTGGGTAAGAGTCTGAGTGTCTGCTGGGGAAGAGCTTCATTACACCTCCCTGTGCTTGTGATGGGTAAGAATGTTTTGGCGTGGTATATATGCTAACACACAGTTTGGCCGACTTGGATTTGTTTTCTCGAGAAAAGCCCATTACTGTTTAATGCCTCGCACCACTCCTTTTTTGGGGTTGAAACTTACAACCTTGAATGCTGCTTTATTTGTTGTGTGGGGTGATGACAGTGTCTCTTTCACTCCTTTCTGGTGTCAGACATTTTTGCGGGGGAACAAAAAAAGCTAAGATCTAGGGGATAACTGGTTGTGTAAGGGTGAGTTTCTGTAGGAGGATGAATGTGAGAAAAGCCAAACTTAATGTTAGTTGTCATTGTATGTGAGTTTGGGTGGAGAGGTAAGCTAAGAAAGGCATCTCGAGTCAAGTGAAGAAGTATTTAGGAAGGGTGAGGGATGATCAGTGTGGTTTTGAGATAAGGGGTTTGGGTTGAGAAAAAGCTCAGTTTTCAGATTTAAATGGACAACATGAGATAAGTCCAAAGAGGTTTATTTTAATTCAGTAGGTTTTATAAAGTAGAGTTAATGTATGTCCAGTTTAGAGTTTTGAAATATGGAGGTCACACATGACTTGGGCCAGTGGTACCCAGAGTATGATCTTTAGGTCAGTGCTGGTCTGCAGACTGTTTCTACTAGTCCACAGATGGGAAGGTATACTAATCAAGAGTCTTTAGAAAGTTATAACAATTTGACATCGCTGTAGTACCTGGACACAGATTAATGAACTCATATTTCTGAATTCAATATAGGCCAGTTTGGGTATCATTAACCTCTCAGGGCCAGTCACTGTGGTGGGAGTTGCACACCAGTCAAGCACATTTACAACGTATGACATTTTATGGCTAGTTTGTCTGCCGTAACTCAGAAATGTAAACATTTATTTTCTTTACAATTTTAAAACTTTTTAAGTTTTTAATCAAGCCTAGTTTTTTTTTTCAAGCCTAGTTTTTAATTTGTAGTTTAATGTATTAGATAAAGGAGGAGAGTAAAATTGGTGTTACTTATTTTTAATCCTAATCTGCAGATGGTGAAACAAGCTTCGCTGGACTTTTTTGTCAAGAAAAAACATACCTTTTCTGAATATGGTAGCAGTAGTAGAAGAAATGGTAAGGATGGAAGTCGCCCAGAGGAAGTAAAAACCAAAAGAGTTCATACAAGTTTTACTCGGAAGTATGATCCCTCATATATCGAGTTTGGTTTTGTAGCCGTAATTGATGGTGAAGTGCTAAAACCACAGTGTATTATTTGTGGAGATATATTGGCTAATGAAGCAATGAAACCATCAAAACTTAAGCGGCATTTATATTCAAAACATAAAGAAATAAGTTCACAACCGAAAGAATTCTTTGAAAAAAAGAGTAGTGAATTAAAAAGCCAACCAAAGCAGGTGTTTAATGTTTCTCACATAAACATCAGTGCTCTGCGGGCTTCGTATAAAGTGGCGCTCCCGGTTGCCAAGTCAAAAACGCCATACACAATCGCTGAGACGCTGGTGAAAGACTGCATCAAAGAAGTCTGCCTGGAGATGCTGGGTGAGTCAGCAGCGAAGAAGGTGGCTCAGGTGCCACTTTCTAATGACACCATAGCTCGACGCATTCAGGAACTGGCCAGTGATATGGAAGACCAACTCATAGAGCAAATAAAAGAGGCAAAGTATTTTTCATTGCAATTTGATGAATGCAGAGATATTGCTAACATGATCATTCTTTTAGTGTATGTGCGATTTGAACATGATGATGATATAAAGGAAGAATTCTTCTTCTCAGCCTCTTTACCAACAAACACGACTAGCTCAGAACTGTATGAAGCTGTGAAGAATTACGTTGTCAACAAGTGTGGTCTGGAATTTAGGTTTTGTGTAGGAGTATGTTCTGATGGTGCAGCTTCCATGACAGGAACACATTCTGAAGTGGTTACCCAGATTAAAGAGCTTGCACCAGAATGTAAAATCACACATTGCTTCATCCATCGAGAAAGTCTGGCTATGAAAAACATATCAGCTGAACTGAATAGTGTGCTTACTGACACAGTAAAAATTGTGAATTATGTAAAGTCTAATGCATTAAATTCAAGATTGTTCTCCTTATTATGTGACAATATGGAAGCTGATCATAAGCAACTGTTACTGCATGCTGAGATACGGTGGTTATCACGAGGAAAAGTTCTATCAAGAATGTTTGAAATACGGAATGAACTCTTCGTATTTCTGCAAAGCAAGAAACCAGTTTGGTCCCAACTTTTCAAAGATGTGAATTGGACAGCCAGACTTGCTTATTTATCTGATATCTTCAGTATTTTTAATGATCTTAACGCTTCCATGCAGGGAAAGAATGCAACATGTTTTTCAATGGCTGATAAGATTGAAGGACAAAAGCAGAAGTTGGAAGTGTGGAGGAACCGAGTTTCCACCAATTGCTATGACATGTTCCATAACTTGACAACAGTTATCCATGAAGCGGGTCGTGATCTTGATATCGTCCATCTGCGAAGAGTTGTCAAGGAACATCTTACAAACTTGTTGGATTGTTTTGAATTGTATTTTCCATCAAAAGATGATCCACGCGTAGGAAACTCTTGGATCCAAAATCCATTTCTTCCATCAAGAGAGAATTTGAATCTAACTATAACCCTCTGGGGTGACTTGCTAAAGCTGGCTGCTGATGAAGGCTTGAAAGTGAATTTTGAAAGTACAGCATCACTTGCTTCATTTTGGATAAAAGTTAAAAATGAATATCCTGAGCTTGCTGAGGTCGCTTTAAAATCCCTTCTCCTGTTCCCCTCAACATCCCTTTGTGAGACGGGGTTCTCTACTTTGAGTGTTATTAAAACAAAACACAGAAACAGTTTAAATATCCATTATCCCCTGAGAGTGGCACTGTCCTCAATCCAGCCTAGATTAGACAAGTTAACCAGCAAGAAGCAAGCGCATTTATCACATTAATGACTTGAAGGTATTCTGACAGAGTGTGCATACACACATCAGGGAATATGGAGTTATGATTAAAATAGCAGTTCTCTATATAAATTGTCTATATGGACACTTTCAGTTAAATGTACAGTTTTTTAAATTCTTTTTTCTTGTATTTATTAAAATGTGACTTTAAATCTGTTGCTTCTAATATTAAAATTTTGGTCTTACATTTTGTATGTCTTTGTTATTATTGTATTTCATTAGCCCTGTAGGACACACTATAGGACAACTTCAGGATGGCAGTGATGTCTCTGAAGTGATTCATTAGGTCAGTGATGGGAAGTGCACTTGAGGGTGGAAGTAGAACTCGGGTGCCAGGGTCAGTAAGGTTGCGGTTTCTTTAGTTGGTTGTGGTTGGAAGCTGATGTTAAGCTTCCTCTGTTAGGTGTGTTTATGTGGGTGAGGTGGGGAAACACTTACTTGTAATGGTGTCAGGGCTTTGGATTCATATTGATAAGTTCTGATTTCATCACATGGGGGATTGGGCCATAGTGACAGAGTTTAGATAAGGTACAGATTTTTAGATTTTGCTTGAGCCGATTGCTATTAAGGTTTCATGGGACAAAGCCAGGTATTTTAGGACTTCAGGTAGATGTAATAACCTCTACTGTGTGGAGATGATTCACAAAAATGCCACACATATCTGCTCTCCCATCAGCACTCGCTCAGAATTACTGAAAACAGACTTTAACCCAAAGCATGTTCTTCGGTGTAAAACATGCCAAGACCCTTGGAGAAAACTAGTCTTTTCCTAGAGAGGGAAGCAACATAACAGTAAGTGCTTCTTTTCAAAGAAATGTGACTTGGAAATTTGAAGAAGGGAAGGATATTTAGTAATACAAAATGTCACTACTACTTTATTGATTAAAAGGTTTCATTGGAATGGATTCCAAAAATCTTAGAAAGTGGAGGAAATGTTTTTCACATTCAATTCTGAAACTTTGGTAGGATTAGGTTTTATTGTGTGTCTTCATCAAAATCTTCCAGCTTTTCAATAACAAGGAGATAGTGGTAGATGCACATGACAGTGGTTCAGTTTTGTCCACCTACATCTTATGTGTCCTCCTATCTGACTGTATTTCGGAAGGGACTTCTATTTTAAAAATTTTACCATTTGTTGATTGAATAAAATACTGTGCTTCCAATTTTGAATTTTAAAGCAATGTATGCATGGTGACTTTATACTTATTTTCTATAAATGCTATAAGTGGGAGAAAATAAACTGACAGACATAAAGAGCACATTTAAAAGGTAACTTAACTCCCTATTTCCTCTCTGAGAAATACAAAGTATTGGATATCTCAGAACAGAATTAGAACCATCTGGACAAAATTTTTGGTGTGATTTTTTGCTTTCTCAGAGATATGCATAGATGCCTGCCTATTTTTCCTGCAAATGACTCCGTGCCAGGAGCCTGGCTTGCTTTCTCTCCAACTTTTTAACATTTAGGAATATTTGTCTTTCTTCCTCCCTGTTTTATTGTCTACTGTACATTTTTTTTCTTCAACAGCTTTATTGAGAAATAGTTTACATGAAATCTTAATGTGAATTTGATGTAAATCACAAAGTGATTCTTTAAATCACATGATCTTTTTCTTCTGCTAGTTTTGCAGTGAGTTCATATGTCTGTAGACGTGGGGTGTAGGCATATACCACAAAGGCAACTGCACATTTTTTTGGTGTGCACATATGACTATTCTGTTTGCTTCCATCATTTTGCATCATCATGCAACTACAGGGCTATTTCTGCTCAGAGGAGAAAAGAAAAAAAAATGATTATCCATCTGGGAGAAAATGAATTGGACCCCTACATTCTAAATGTATTAAAGATTTAAATGTGAAATGCAAAGCCGTAACACTTTTATTATTAGTTATTATCCAGTGAAGCTGAGGATGTGCCTGCCCTGCAGTCTCTCAAGTCGCTGTTTGCTCTTGGTCAGGCATCTGGAGGAGCTGTGCCTCTGAGAGTCATGACACCAGAGCTTGCAAGAGCCCAATGTCCACTTACAGAGTAAGATCTACTATGTTACTCAACAACTAGATCGAGTAGTAACACGAAGTCATTACGGAGAATTTGGGGGTATATGTATGTGTCAAAGCTCATCAAATTATGTCGTTAAAATGGTATGTACAGTATACCTCAATAAAGTTTACTTTGAAAACAAGTGACCTGTAGTTATGTCAACATGGGTTTAATTCAAGGATATATTGAAGGAGAAAGTGAAGTTGCCCAACTATGCTGAAGTATTGCTCCATCCATATCAAAAAGAGCTTCATAAAAAGTTGTGAAAGTCTGAAAACCCAAATAGCACAAATGAGAGACACACCATGGTACAAATATCAAGAAAGAGAATGCCACAGATGATGAAAACAGAACTTCGGATAGAAGAAAGATGGAAGGAGGCTGTGACCAGGAGGGCCACTCCGGTCATAGAGTTTGTTTCTTAACATGGGTCGTGAGGACAATAGCATTCAACATACTGCATTGTTTTTGTTTTAATGCCTTGTGACATACGTTATAAATATTCTTTGGTATCTTTTCAAAGGGTAAGGTACAAAATAATTAGTTAATAGAATATAAATCTGACCAAAGTGATGCTGAAGACAAGATGGAAAGATTTTAAAAATGAAAAATTATGAAAAGAACTGACGTTATGAAGGAAAG
This sequence comes from Canis aureus, assembly GCF_053574225.1. Lineage (NCBI taxonomy): Eukaryota > Metazoa > Chordata > Mammalia > Carnivora > Canidae > Canis > Canis aureus. Next base: position 874,708 of record NC_135647.1, read on the forward strand.
ACCAGGAAGTTTCAACATCTGTTCATTAGAAAAGAATAGAGAGAGTGGGCAGTGGGTGGTCTTTGAAGAGATGAAGCATAAGAATATCCTAGAGTTGAGAAAAGCCCAAGACCCCAAAATCAAGCTACAAAACCAGCACAAAGCAAGGTAAAACTAAATTTATATGCATATCCTAATGGGAAAAATAGATTAAAAGAGAGTTAAAAATAACACATAGAATTGACATGATCAGTTTTTTAACAGCCATAACAGAAGCCAGAAAATGTTGAAAAATATTTTCAAAGAGCTGAGAAAAAATAACTATCAACCTAATATAGATGAAACCCACTGCTCACTATGATGTTCAAGAATGACAGAGGAATAAAGATATTTTCACAAATCTCACGAGAGGCATCAACAAACTTCCACTGAAATAAACTATTAAGAACATAATTAGAAAAGAATAAAATTATGTCAATAGTGGGAGGGAAAGTCATCAAAGAATGACTCCTAGGAAACTTGCCATAAAGCAGCAAGTATTGGACTTAACCCCGTTGAAAATGTACAATTCTATATTGAAGGAGGCTATGAATAAATATAAAAATAAAATGAGTAACTGGGAAAACATTTAGAATACATAGTAGATAAATACACTTGGTCTTATATATTTATGTTTGATGGTGGTCTTCCCAATAAGTAAGAAAAGTGTTGAACAGCATAAAAGAAAGGAGTCAGGGATTCCAGATATCTTATTTAGCTGGGTTCTGCTGGGCTCAGCAGGGATTGACTGGACTGTTGAGTCATACACATGCCTCCAAATGTCTTATTGCAGACCACCAGCCTCCTGGACCACTCCTTTCTTGGCCTCCTGCAGGTGGGCTGAAGAACTTTGACCTGACATTTAAAATCTCAGCTCAGAGCCACACACTTGCCTCCTACTCACATTCCATTGTCAAATAGAGTCTTGTTGCTAAACCCAGTGTCAGTGGATTGGTAAAGTATATATTTATATATCTCATCTTTAAGGAAGACCTAGCAAGGGCAAAAAATATTTTAAAAAACCCAGAATATTCAACTAAAGGTCTTTTAAATTAAAAAAATTATTTATTTTTTACATTCCAAGATAAAATGGTCTCAAGATTATTTCAGTAGCCCAGAGGAGTGCCTGGGTAGCAGTCAATTACACAACCGACTCTTGGTTTCGGCTCAGGTCATGATCTCCGGGTCATGAGGTCAGGCCCTCCTGGAACGGAGCCCTGCAGCAGGCTCGGTGATCAGTGGGGAGTCTGCTTGAGATTCTCCCTCTGCCCCTCCCTCACCACTATCTTTTTCTCTATCTCTAAAATAAATAGATAAATAAATATTTTTAAAAAATAGCTCAGAAATGTTGTCAGGGACCCAGGTTTTTCACATTCTCATCCTCCCTCTGTCTGTTGGTCTTCGTCCTGAGGTTTGTCATCAGAGGTCACAGCTGGCTTTCCCAGTGTCATTCACAGAAGAGTAGCGAAGTAGGAAAGAGCATCCCCTCAAAATGTCAGTAAGGAAAAGTCTTTTCAAAAGCCTCCAGTGATTTCCCCTTCAACTAAACAGCCATAATTGGGTCTCATAATTATCCTACATAAATCTTCAGTGAAGGGGAACAGAACACATCCTGACTGTTGGTTTAAGCCCAGTCAAAATAGTTGAGAGCTTCTCTTTCATATAAAAATAGTGTTGTGCATTAAAAGAGAATAAAGCTTAAAAGCCACAAAACTGAACATTTTCAACACAGGGAGGAAATAGGCAAGTGAAAATTTTTTCAAGAATGAAAGAAAACCCCTGGGTTTTGCAAATGTGAGACAACAGATGGTCATTATGGTAGATGATAATTATTCACAAGTATTTGTTCCTCTCTCTGGGTTAACACCCTGTTCTACAGACATCAGATCTGCCTCCTTCACTTCACCCAGAATAATGAAATGTGAGCAGAATTGACATGTTACTTTTGAGCAGAAACAAATAAATGGTCTCTGATTTGCTGCATCTTTTTTCTCCTCTGTCAGGAGACCATCAGCTTCAGGTGGAGATGGCTCCACCACCCTGGCCCAGGTCATCATGGACAAATAGCTTGAGCAAGAAATATATCTTTGTCTTTGCAAGTCACAATGATTCCTGGGGTTGTTTGTTCTCATAGCACTTTGAAAATGCTGTACTAATGATGTGATTGGATTAACATCAGAAAATGTGTGCATGTCTTGACTCCAGAGTGCACGTCTTGACTCCCTTAATTATATTGGAGTTGAATATAAAACAGGGACGATACTTTGTATGCTCAGCATCTTGGGGTTGCCATTGAAATTCAAAGAGGAACTAAGTTTAAAATCTTTTGGTAGATTCAAAAGTGATGCAGATGGAAGGCTTCTATAATATTATTTCACTTGAAGTCTGGACTCAGCTATGGCGTTGTCCATGGCCTCCTCTTTTAGCTCCTGAGTTGTGGTGAGACAGTAACCAGCACTAGTCAAGCTCGTTGTTCAGACACTGACCTCATTCAAACTGCCCGTATAGGAATGAAACAAGAAGAGAAGATCTTGTTTCTCAAACAAAATACAAAAGGAAAGAAAATGGGGAAAAAATGATGAATTAAATTACTTTTATTTGCAGGCTCATAAGTTAACTTTTTTATTTAAATTAGCCAACATAAAGTATATCACTTGCTTCAAATGCTGAGTTCAACAGTTCATCGGTTGCTATGTGGAGCATCTTTTCATAGGCTTCTTTGCCATCTGTGTATCTCTTTAGTGAGATGTCTTTTAAGGTCTTTGACCTATTTTAGATCGAGCTGTTCTTTTATTTTTGAGTTTTAAGAGTTCTTTTGAGTTTTAAGAGTATATCTTGGATATTGGTTCTTTATCAAATATGTATTTTGAAAATTTTTTTCCCACTCTATAGCTGGTCTTCTCATTCTCTCAACATGTTTTTTACAGAACGAAGGTTTTTAATTTTAATAAAGTCCAGCTTATCAATTTTTTTCTTTTATGGATCATGTGTTTCATGTTGTAGCTAAAAAGTTACTTCCAGGGGTGCCTGGGTAGCTCAGTTGGTTAATTGTTGACTTGGGCTCAGATCATGATCTCGGGGTCCTGGGATCAAGCCCCATGTCATTGGGCTCCCTGCTTAGGGGGGATTCTGCTTCTCCCTTTTCCTTTGCCCTTCCCCATTCCCTGCTCCTGCTTGCTCTCTCTCTCTAATAAATAAATAAAATTTTTTAAAAAAATAAAAAGTTACTGCCAGACCCAAGATCATCTAGGTTTTCCCGTATGTTATCTTTTTGGTGTTTTATAGTTTTGCCTTTAGGTTTCAGTCTATGATCCACTTTGGGTTAGTTTTTGTTAAATGTATAAGATCTGTGCTTATATTTGCTTTATTACATATAGATATCCAGTTGTGTCAGCAGCATTTGTTGAGAAGACTGTCTTTGCTCCACTGAATTGAGTTTACTCCTTTGTCAGAGATCAGTTGACTATATTTGTGTGTCTGTCTGTTTCTGGACTCTATTCTGTTCCATTGATCTATTGTCTTGTGACTATAGCACCCTGTCTTGATGACCGTAGCTTTGTAGTAAGTCTTAAAGTCAGTGTCAGGTCTCTCTCTTTGTTCTTCTCTCTTGATACTGTGTTGGCTATTCTGAGTCTTTTGCCTCCGTACGTAAGCTTTAGAGTCCTTTTATCAACACCCAGAAAATAACTTGCTGGGATTTTGATTGAGATTGCATTGAATCTATAGATCAGGTTGAGAAGAACTGATATCTTGACAACATTGACTATTCCTATCCGTGAACATAATATTTCTCCATTTAATTAGTTTTTCTTTGATTTTATTCATTAGAGTTTTACAATTTTCCTTGTGTTATAGATCTTGTACATATTTTGTATTTCATTTTTTGGGTGCAAAAGAATGTTGTGTTTTTAGTTTCAGGTTCCACTTTCATTGCTGGTATATAGGAGAGCAGTTGACTTTTGTAAATTAACTTTGTCTCTTTGATCTTATATAGTCACTTATTCATTACAGGAGGGTTTTTTTGTTTGTTTTTGTCAATTCTTCTGGGTTTTCTACGCAAATGATCATGTCATCTGAGAACAAAAACAATTTTATTTCTCCTTCCCAATCTGTATACCTTTTATTTACTTTACTAGTCTTATTGCATTAGCAAAGACTTCCAATACAATGTTGAAAAGAAGCAGTGAGAGGGTACATCCTTGCCTTGTACCTGATCTTCAGTCGGAAAGTTTTATGTTTCTCACCATAAGTGAGAGATTATCTGTAGGTTTCTTGTACATATTTTTTAATAAAGATTTTATTTATTTATTTATTTATTTATTTATTTATTTATTCATTTATTTATTTAAGAGAGAGAGAACACAAGCAGGGAAGAGAGGCAGAGGGGAGAGGCAGGCTCCCCACCGGGCAGGGGACCCAATGTACGGCTCCATCCCAGGACCCTGAGATCATGACCTGAGCTGAAGGCAGATGCTTAACTGACTGAGCCACTCAGGTGCCCCTCTTGTACATATTCTTTGTCAAGTTAAGAAAGTTCTCTTCTAACCATAGTTTACTGAAAGTCTTTTTTTTTTTTTAATCATGAATGAGTATTGTATTTTGTCAAAGGCTTCCACTCTTTTTCTGCCTTTTGTGGTTTTCATTGAGCATTTTATATGATTCCATTTTCTCTCCTTTCTTAGCATGTTGGTTATACTTCTTTTTGCTTAAAAACTTGTTTTAGTGGTTGTCCCAGAGTTTACAATATATATTTATAGCTAATCCAAGTCCATGTTTAAATAATGCAGTCCCCTTCATGGGTAATGTGAGTACCTTATAATAACAAAATAACCCTAGTTCCTTCCTTATGTCCCTTGTATGATTGCTGTCATTCATTTCACTTATCAATAAGCCAACATAAGCATATATATGTGTATGTATATATATATATATACATATATATATAAACAAGATATACAAAGAAGCATATATACATAACTGAATACATTGTTGCTATTATTATTTTAACCAAAATAGTATCTGTTAGATTCATTAAGGATAAGAAAAACAACAATATTTCTTCTTGAATGCTCTCCTTTTTTTAATGTAGATCCGAGCTATATTGTTATTCTCCTTTTCTTTAAAAAAGAAAACCTCTTCAGCAATTCTTGCAAAATAAATCTACTGGCCACAAATTAAAAAAAAATATTTTTGTCTGAGAATGCTTTATTTCTCTTTAACTTTTGAAGAATAATCTCGTAGTTTACAGGATTCTACTTTTATGGGATTTTTCTCTCAAGACAAGAAGTATTTCTTGTTTGTATAGTTTCTGAGGAGAAATCAGATACAATTCTTATCTTTGTTCCTCTGTTGATAAGATGCTTTTTCCTCTGGTTTCTTTCAGGATTTTTTCTTTATCTTTTTTTCTTCCTGTAATTTTAAGATGCCTAGGTGTAGTAGTTTTGTTGATGTTGTTTTGATTTGGTTTTAGGTAGATTTTTTGGTTTGGTTGGTTTTTGTTTGTTTTTTTTTTTTTGTGGGTTTTTACAATTTTTATTTTTTAATTTTTTGGCACTCTTCATGCTTGGTGTTCTGTGAGCTTCCTGGATCTGCAGTGTGGTGTGTAGTTTTTTTTTTTTAAGATTTGTTTATTTATTTTATATATAGGGTGCATAGTGGGAAGCACACAGAAGACGAGAGAACATCTCTTTTTTTTTTTTTTTAAGATTTTATTTATTCATGAGAGAGACAGAGAGAGAGGTAGAGACATAGAGGGGAAAGTAGGCTCCCCGCAGGAGCCTGATGCAGAACTCAATCCCCAGGCCCCAGATCACGCCTGGAGCCAAAGGCGATGCTCAACCACGGAGCCACCCAGGTGTCCTGAAAGAGCATCTTTAGCAGACTCTGTGCTCAGCCCAGAATTTCACAGGGGGTTGAAATTGTAACCTGAGCTGGAACTAAGGGTCTGGCATTTAACCAACTGTGTCACCCAGGTGCCCTGGTGTGGAGCATTAATTTGGGGGAAGTTCTCAGTCATTATTATTTCAAAAATTTCTTCCATTGCTTTCTCTCTTTCTTCTTTCTGGTGTTTTTATTATGTGTGTATTACACCTTTTGTTGTTCTGCGTCAGTGCTTGTATATTTAGGTCTGGGTTTTGTTTTGTCATTGTTCTCTTTGCTTTTTGGCTTTCAGGGATCTGTGGATATATCATCTAGTTCAGAGATTCTTTCCTCAGTCTGCTCAAAAGCTCATGAAAGGCACTTTTCCTTTCTGTTACAATGTTTTTGATCTCTAGCATTTTTTTTCTTTCTTTCTTAGGATTTCCATCTCTTTGCTTTCACTGGACATTTGTTTTTGCATGATGCCTTTGCCATCCATTCAAGCATCCTGCTCATCTCTAGCTATCTTCTCCCACAGAAAGGGAGAGAAAGCACCAAGAAATACTTGTGCAGGTCTCAGTGTAGAGATACAGGATCACTAGAAGGCTAAAACCCATTCATAGGAGCATGGGATGCTTCCCTGCCCCCCTACCCTGCACCACCGTACTACCAAAGGCCAACTGACATAATTTCCTTTACCTGGAACAACATGTCAAACTATCAAAAAAAAAAAAAAAATTACAACGCATACCAAAAGGCAAAAACAAAAAACAAAAACAAAAAAAAACACAACCCCCCCAAAAAACCCCAAAATAAAACCCACCCAATTTGAATAAACATAGCAAACATCAGATCCAGATATAGTATGGATGTTGAAATGATCATACTAGGAATTTAAAAACTATTATTAATATACTAAGTGCTTAGTTTCAGCTCAGGTTGCAATGTCAGCCCTGTGTTGGACTCTGGGCTAAGTACAGAGTCTTCTGAAGATTCTTTTTCTCTCTCTCCCTTTGCCCCTCCCATCATGTGCTCTCTCTCTATATATATATAAAATAAACAAATCTTTTTTAAAAAATGCTACACACCAAACTACATATCCAGGATGCTCACAGAACACCAAGCATGAAAAATGCAAAAAAAAGCTCACACACACAAAAAAACACCAACCAAACCAAAAACCCACCTAAAATCAAATCAAAACAACAACATCAACAAAACCACTATACCCAGGCATCTTAAAATTACAGAAAGAAAAAAAGAAACAAAAAAGATAAAGAAAAAATCCTGAAAGAAGCCAGGGGAAAACCCAAAAAGGATGTTCTTAAGCCAGTTTTAATTGCTGGGAACTGCCTGGGGGGGGGGGGGGAACCATTGGGAGGACTGCTGCCTGGTGAGGGCCACTTGAACATAGCTATAACATTAAGTAGAGGGAAGTAGACAACCGTCATGCTTTGCCCTGCTTATATCTCTTTTTGGCACAATCCAGCAGGAAGCCAGAGGGCAGGAGGCCCATGCATGCAGCCCCTAAGGCTCAATCTGTCATGGGGCAGAGCAAGGTAAGGATAGAAATAGCTATCCTTTTTATTTGTTCTCTAACCCTTTTAAATAAACGTAAAGCTTCTAATGTTATTTATATTAAATTCCTCAAGACCTAGGTTTTTTTTTTTTTTTGGTAAACTCTATGCCCAATGTGAGGCTCAAACTCAAGATCTGATACTTAATCTACTGAGCCTCCTAGGAGCCTCATCACCTAGAAGAATTTTTAAAACACATACTGCTGGGTCCCACCTCCAGAGTTTAATTCACTAAGACTAGGGCTGGCCTCAAGAAGTTGCATTTGTAATATCTTTCCAGGTGCTACTGCCGCTGCTGTTGCTGCTGCTGCTGCAGGATCACACTTTGAGAACTGCTTGTCTAGAGTAATGCTGGACACGTAGTGTGTTGCTGAATGAATGAATATATTAAATAAATAAAAGTATATACCGAGTTGTGAAAGTAGATAGTGGAGAAATAATATGTCACATTTTTGTGTTTGTGCATTAAACAACCATGAAAGTGGCTTTTATGAAACTAATACCACTGGGTTACCTGAGGGATGTGTTGGGAGGCAAGGCTTAGATAAAGACTTTCCCCTTGGTTCCTTTTGCATTTCTGAATTTTTAACTACGTGGTTGTATTATGTGTTCAAAACATTGAAATAGAGAAACAAATTAAAATGGAAATTTGTCCCTTTGGACCAGGCATATTGTCCTCAGATATGAAGGAGAAAAAGAGATTAAAATTTTTTTCTCTTCAACCTTGACCACAATTACTATCACATTATTATATAAAGTTCTTTCTGAAAGACTTTCAGTGACTTCATTAAAATGCTTATCTACGTAACTAGTTTACTTCTGTTAAGAATGCTGTACCACCAAACCTATCACCTCAAATTGAATTCCCCCCTGTCTTTTTGAAAGACCAATTTGTAACTGAGAAAGTAATTGCTTTCATTACCCAAGATGCACAAGAATATTGGCAGCAGAAGGACTGAAACATGTCCTCAAAGAGACTGGGGAGCATAATCCAGAGACTTGCATCATTTGGGCCTTCTACCATATTGGAGAAGTGTATGCAGTAGTTTTACTTTTTAAAAGATGCAATAGTATATTTTATATGAATGCAGAGTAGATAGCCCATACTTTTTTTTTTTTTTTTTTTGTCCCCTCTCTATAAACACTGGCCAGAGGCTTCAATTCTTTCAAACTGGGACAATTAATTGGAATATGCTTGTGGACTGTTCACTCAATTCCTACCTATGAAAGATCACTTTCCCATCATTCCAAATCAACACCCATAAGGAGCTTTCTCAACTTAAGGGCCAGGCTTCTGCTTCAGATTGTTGATGTGAGCTTTCTACCTGTGCTATCTGTGCTAAGACACCATCACGGAAGGCACCGGACTTACAGAGAAACAACCATCCTATTGTAAGAAAATCAATCCTTGAGCAAGGGAGTAGAAATCCTACTGGCCTCTGTGGCACCAACATTTCTACAAGATTGAAACAGAGCCTTGTATTTAACAGCTGAGTTGGCTGAGAGGTTGTTTCTCATCTATCCTTTTTTCCAGTTTGTCATATTTCATCCTTTGCTGTTTTCAGCTTTTTCTTTTATGTCATTACAGATGTATGGAAATCACATATGCAGCTTGCAAAAGTATTTGTAGGAAACTTAAACATTCTTGACATGACTGACTCAGCAAGTGCACTCCTAAGTACACATCTGTCCTGTAAGCATTGGGCTGAAGTAAGTGCCCCGCCTCCTTTGGTTTAAATCCCGAGACTGATTATGCTACATGTGCACCAGGAGGACATACAGGCCCCAAACAAATCCAAACATGGTTTGAGAGAGCAAAGAGGGGTGAGTGGCTTTGGCTGTTATTGAGGTGGGAGGGTGGGGCTAAGGGGAAGGTTCCTGATCGGGAGCCAAGACTAGTGCAGTTTGACCTTCCCACTGGTGCCAAGAGAGGGAGCTTGTGCACTTTCTCATGAGCTGGTTTAGCTATAATAGAGTGATGGGTCTTGAAAGCTATCAGCAAACATCAATAATAGCCTCTTAATTATAATACCTGATAAAAATTTGTGCACAGGTCCACACTCACACACAAAAACATTTCCAAGAGTGGTTTGTTTGTTGGTTTTTGTTTTGTTTTGAGAAGGGGAGAGAGCACGAGTGAGCAGGGGAGGGGCAGAGGGAGAGGGAGAGGGAATCTTAAGCAGGCTCCATGCAGGGCTTGATCTCACAACTCCTGAGTCAGGACCTGAGCCAAAAATCAAGAGTCAGATGTTTAACTGACTGAGCCACCCAGGTGCCCTACTAGACTGTTCTTAGTAGCCGAATTCATGATATTCCCAAACTGGAGACGACCTAAATGTCTGGAAGGAAATAGAAATGGCAATTTCTGATCTGCTCCATTGTCCCCAGACTCAGACAGAATGTTCTGAATTTTTTACCTTTAAGTATTGTTTTCCCACATAGTATTTTTGTATTTTAAAAATCAGGTTAAATAAATTTCCTTCTGTTTCCAGATTGTTGTATCATGAGTGGGCATATATTACATGCTTTTTCTGCTTTTATTAACTTTTTCTTTTAATTTCTTGATGTGCTCAATTGTAAAAACTGTTTTTTAATACTAAATTGACATGCCATTTTTGGTATTAACCAAAGCTTTTTACAACTTTTTATTTATTTTTTAAGATTTTATTTATTCATTCATGAGAACAGAGAGAGAGGCAGAGACATAGGCAAAGGGAGAAGCAGGCACCACACAGGGAGCCTGATGTAGGACTCCATCCTGGGCCTAGAGGATCACACCCTGGGCCAAGCGCAGGTGCTAAACTGCTGAGCCATCCAGGCATCCCTTGTTACGGTTTTTAAACATTGTTAGACCTAGTTGCTTTTTTTTTTTTTTTTAAGGATATTTGCGTTTGCATTTGCATTCATGAGATTCGCTTGTGATTTTGCTTTCTCACACTGTCTTTGTTGGCTTTGACATTAGGATGAGCTCAGGCTTAGAAAATGAGGTGGAAAGGCTTCCCTCTATTACTATATTTAGAGGTGTTTGTGTCCAACTGAAATTATTCTCCTTGGAATATTTTGTGGAACTTCCAGAAGGAAGTATCTGGGTTTTGGAGTTTTCTCTGTGGGAAAAAAAAAAAAAAAAAAAGGACTATTCAGTTTATTTAATGATTTAGGGCTATTCTATATGTGGCTGTGCAAGAGAACGGGTGTTACTTGGTTGTGTTCAGAATGTCTGGGACCTTCTGGAGCTTCTTACAAAGGTTCCTGGAAGGCACTGGCTCTTCCGTTCTGCTTGATTTCCAGGAAGGCCAGGCCTAGGAGGCGCCCTGCATCCCACCCTACCTGCAGCTGTTCCAGCCGGCCTGGGGGCCGAGCTGAGAGGTCACAGGAGGGTCTTCTGTCTCCCTCGCAGTGATTTTCCTTTACCCCAAGAGGGTCTCCATTCTGACTTCATCTTCCTTCTAAAGGTGACCTGAGAGTCTGGCCCTGATCACAGAAGGTTGGACAGTCTTTTCCCCCCTGTCTTTACAACTCATGCAGCCGGCGGGGAGGGGGCCTCACAGCACAAGTAAACACTTGTTCGCAATGGAGATGTGGTGTCAGGTTAAAGACCAGAGAGTGGAGGAAGCCAGAATTCTTTACCTTAGCCTGTTACCATGTGAAATTATTTAGCTTTTGTGAGTGTCAACTACACTTCCTTTGAAATGGGACCAGCAGAGAAAGTCACTTTATTTTGTTTGGATGCAAAAAGTAATACACAAAATAATCCAGAGAATCCAGATTTTCAACATTTGTTATATTTTTTCATAACAACAAAACTATTGGGCTATGTGGCCTAATGGATAAGGTGTCTGACTTCGGATCAGAAGATTGAGGGTTCAAATCTCTTCGTGGTTGCAATTTACGTTTTCAGTTTCCCCCCTTCCAGGCATCTCTGTACCTGTCCTGACCCTCAGATCCCAGATCCCAGTTTCCGGAGGAAATGCGACAGTCCATCCGGCAGATCTGACCCAGGGCAGGTACACAGGTGTGGCGGGGGCGAGAGCTCCCCGCTCCACAGCTCGGAGCCTTCCCCCGTCACTTTGGTCACCGACGACCCTCCTCCGCCTTCAGGAGCCTCTTAGCTGCACTCAGTAACCTGACAGCGGACTCACAGGAAACCTGTATTTTGAGTGACTTGTCTTTTTGAAATAAGTTTAAACGCCTCCCCTTTCGAAAGGAGACCAAAGCCTCAGTGGTGACTCCTGCTGACTCAGGCTGATGCTCCCCACCACCCCGCGGCCACCGGACCGCATGCGGCGCTGTGCATCCAGCTCAGCAGGTGCCACTTGCCCCTGTGCCTGAGGACATAGCGCCAGCGTGGACACCTGGAGCCTCCGGGGAAGAGAGTCTGGTCAGCCGGGACTCTGGTGGAGCAGCTTCTGTGGAAGGTAGAGACTTGTGGCCACACACAGCTGAATATAAGATGAAATGGACAGAATGTTAGAACATATTGATAGACATTTGATAGACATATCAAATGAAACTCAAGAAGGAATATCAATTATGAATATATTCTTAAACTATGAAATATTTTGAATTAGTTCTCAAAAGTCTTTCTACTGAGAAAATCCCATGTCCCATAGTTTACCAGAGACTTCTTTAAAACATTCAAAAAAATAAATCTGATGAGACATAACTCCTCTGAGATAGAGCCAGGCCTGGATGGGCCCCTTCAACTCTTACCAGTGTTCCTTGGCTGTCTCCATTAGGAAAGAAACAAAAGAGAAAAAGCTGAAACTCTGCACCCTTTGAGTAGCATATCTGGACCAAGCCAGTCTGCCTCAGGATGGGTCCTGGACTTTCATGGACTTTCCCTCCTTGTAACATTAAAATCACATATAGGTGGAGATTTGACATGTTCATGAGACAGGCCACACATGAACAACATGACCTCCAAGTGCCCAGGTGGTCATGCAACCCTGATCTTATATGCTTATAGTAAACACTTTTTCCACCTGTTTCTTTCAAAAACTCTCCCAGACGTCTCCTGGGGAGCCAGCCTGAGCACACTTTCTTTCCTGCTGCCTCCCCTGTGCTGAACAGAAGCCCCAGTAAACTTGCCTGAAACTCCCATTAGGCCTCTTGTCAATTTCTGCTGCAGGCCAGCTGGGGGCCCAGTTAGGTGACACTTCCACAATATGGGAAAATAGGAGACAGAAAGAAAAGACACTCCAATTACTTTTGCAGAATAGCATAATGAGATTTTTCCCCAGTTAATGTACTTTTTAAATGGATTTATTGAGGATTTAAATGGATTTATAATTTTCTTATAATAAACTACATCTATTTAAACATATGTATGAGTTTGACACAGGTATAACTCATGAAGCTGTCACTACAATAAACATAATGAACACAGACATCACATCTCCCACACACAACCATGCTTTTTTTATGCTTGCAGTTATGAGAATTTTATGTAAATGAAATCATACATTACGGGCTCTCTTTATTCTTTTACCCACATTATTATTTTGAGATTCATCCATGATGCTTATATCAGTAATTCATTTCTTTTTGTTTCTAGATAGTATTCTGTTGTATGTATATACTACAATTTGTTTACCCATTTGCCTTTTGATGAATATTTACATTATCCCCAGTTACAAATAAAAATGCTGTGAATATTTGTGTATAATCCTTTGTGTAGATATATTATTTCATTTCTCTTGGGTAAACACCTACCACTGGAATGGCTGAACCATATGGTAGCTCTATATTTATAGAAAATATACTTATATTTAAAGAAACTGCCAAACTGAGGCTGATATTGCCTTCATACTAACCCAGTAGGGACATTATGAGAAAGGAAGATCACAGGTCAGTCTCACTCTTGAACCCAGATACAAATTACCTTGAAAATTAAGGAACTGAACACAGTCATGTTTAAAATTAATTATAAGTCATTTTGGCCTTGGGTTTGTAGCAAGATTGCAAGGCTGGTTTATCATTAGAAAAATAAATCATTCCAATTTGCACATTAAGATAGAAAGAATCCACGTGATCACCTCAATAGAGACAGAAAAAGTATTTGCTAAAACTCAGAATTCAGTCTGATCAAAACTCCAAGCAATCTAGTGATAGAAGGTAATTTGTTTAACTTGGTATCTTTGAAAAATCATAGTCAATATCAATCTTAAATGTGAAATATTGAATATATGCAGAATAATGAAAACATTCTGTTTGAGACTGGTAACAAATCACGGACACCAGCTCTTATCACTTCTGTTGACGATGATGGACTTCTGTGTGCATCATTCATTGCTTTGTGCAGTCATGCTCAAAAAGGGAATACAAGGTCACATGACTAGAGAAGAAGACTGTTGTTATTCTCAGTGATATGATTACATACAAAGGTAAGTTATTCTATTAGATAGATCTATTACAACATAATAGCTTGTAAGATCTAGTAGATGGCAGTAGATTATACTGAGCAGTGTAAATGGAGAGATGAACCATGAAGCATATGTTACATACGATTAGAAAAGAACAGGGTTGGAGAATACACCTCTGCTACATTCACATACAATGGGCCCTTTCCTTTTTACTTCACATAAGGCCAAGAATCTGATAGACAAACTTTATTTATTACAGTTTTCGTTTTTTATTTTAAGCAGTCATTGACAGTCTTTGTTTAGGGGATCTCAGAGTGTGTCTTACAATCCAAACCCAAAGCAGCTCTATTTTGCTGAAATTCTCCTGTTCTACTTGCCTGCCTAACCCAGGTTCCTCCATCCTCCTGCCCTCTCCAGGTCCTTTCTGGAACTGAACTCCAGGTAGAGCTGATTTCCAGCCTGAGAAAGGGCTGGTGGATTATGAGACTTTAGAAGCCTCCTTTTGAAGATAGAAACCATTTCTTTCTCTAGACTTCGGGGCTCTTCTTGGGGCTTCTAAACTGAGAACAATAGTATAAGGACACTGAATTGTGTCTCGGAAACCCCAAAGCCTTTTAGAGCAGTCATGCAGAAGTCTTTTTCTGCCGTCACCATAGACATTACAGCTTTCAATCCCACATTATTGGATAATAATACCTGCCTCATGAGATTAAACGTTAATATATTGTTTTGGGATATAACCTTGGTTTGTTTTAATTGGATATGGTAAAACACACAGGAGTTGGCTGTCCTGAAAGAACAAGTGTTTGTACACTCAGATCCCCAGAAACAGAAGCCATGGCACATCATCCAGTCCAGGGCATGTGAGGAAGTACCAGGATCAGGCAGTAGGCAGAGGGAGTGAGAGGAATGTGGGCAAGAGTCTTTCCTGTGTTTTTTGTGGGAAGAATGAGTGAGGCAGGGTAAACAGGTTTGGGATGGGCAGTTTGAATGATTCAGGGCTGTCCCTAGTGATCTGGTACCTGGCCCTGCGATGACTAGGGCAGGAGAATAGTGGCCCAGAGCATAAGAGCTTGATAAGGAAACTGTCTGGAGCACAGACTCTGGACTGGTTAGTGTTCATGGGAAAGGCACAGTCACAGGGGGTTGTTTGTTGGAAACAACCTACCTCTGGGTATTAATCAGCTCTCGGGGACAGGGACAGTCTTTCTCTAGGGTTGGCAAGGACCCAAGATGTCAAAGCATCAGGAAATATAGAAAATAAAAAACATGATTAATACACATCTATAAAGCACTGAGCATGTAGCATGACGTTTGGCCTGCACACAATAAATTATATTTATCATTTACATTATATATTAACATCATGTAGTTAATAGCAATGGAAGGAATCCAATTTTCATATTACTGCTTTAGGGCTGTATCTACGATGTCATCCCACCCTTCACATGTTGTTACTAATTCCTTTTTGTTTTTTTTTTTAAGATTTTATTTATTTATTCATGAGAGACACAGAGAGAGAGGCAGAGACACAGGCAGAGGGAGAAGCAGGCTCCATGCAGAGAGTCCGACGTGGGACTCCATCCAGGGTCTCCAGGATCGTGTCCTGGGCCAAAGGCAGACGCTCAACCACTGAGCCACCCAGGCGTCCCTGTTGTTACTAATTCCTAACTATCTAGGACTCTTAGCCTTTGCTCACCTTTGTAGTAATTGGCTATTAAGTAGTAAAGAAACTCTTTCTTTATGGGCCCCATCTTATGTATCATGTCAAGTAGCTCAAAGACTCTTTTTCCTCTCCCAAATCTGAGTTTCAAAGTTCTGATAAGTTTTGGAACACACCTCCAGCATTAGAAGAACAAATGATCTAAATTTGAAAAAAGAATCATGGCGGGCTTATTTCAGAACTCCCATCTGAAAGTGTGACATATCCATATTACAACCAGGGTAAGAATAAAAACTAAAGTCTGGAAAAGCTTTGCCTACCCAGGGAAGGTAAGGACCAGTAGTCTACCTCCGAAAGACGTGAAGGCCAATAGTGACATGTCAGATCCTATAGTTCTCAGCCTCTCAGGGCCAAGGTGTTCATTCGGGCTCACATCCTGGTCAAGACAGAGTCAATGGAGACAGAAGGTGTTGTGGGAGCCCAGGGCTGGAGTATAGGAAGGGGAGAAAGTGGAGGAGGAGGGGAATAAGGAGAGAAGAAAGCGGGCAGCCCCGGTGGCGCAGCGGTTTAGCGTCCCCTGCAGCCTGGGGTGTGATCCTGGAGACCCAGGATAGAGTCCCACGTCGGGCTCCCTGCATGAGGCCTGCTTCTCCCTCTGCCTCTCTCTCTCCCCACCCCCTACCCATGTGTCTCTAAGAATAAATAAATAAAATCTTAAAAAAAAAAAGAAGTGGTAGTTACTTCCTACAGTTGCTACTGCTCCTATTAAAAAAAAAAGGAGAGAAGAAAGGAAGGTGGGAGGAAAGAAGTAAGAAAGAAGCATGCTGGAAGACATTGACAAGCTGCCTGCCACGTAGCAGCCATCTCCAAATGCATCACACTGAGGTCTCACTAATGAGCAGGTGGTTGCCAGCGTGCCCATTCTGTCAGTAAGGAAGTCAACACAGAGAGAAAATAAATAATATGCCAGAGTTTGCTTTCCTAATAATCCCAAGTGTTCCAAAATCCAATTCATTTTCATTATTCAATAGTAAAGACTTATGGAAGACATGAAGAGAGTAGAGAAAGGGTGGAAAGAAAGGAGATGCAGGGAATTCAGGAGCAAAGTTCCAGAGGTGTTCAGAACCCATCATGAAAAAAAAAAAAGAAAAAAAAAAAAAAGAACCCATCATGAAATGAATTCATGATATAAATGGCTGCTGAGCAAGGGTTAATCTCATGTAGACCTCAGCCTCTCTTGGAAGAAATCACTTATTCATTAAAAAAAGTATTGATGTATTTTAAATTTCACACATACTTTTTGTTACTTGGGATAAAAATGAACAATTTCAATAGTCTCTGCCTTGAGAAGCTTAATTTCAATGATGTCAGTAAACAGAACTCCTGCTTTTACAGCTACAATTCCCCTATGACTGTCCCACACACCAACTATGGAATTTGGTGTGAACATGCTCTTTTTTAAAAGATTTTATTTATTTATTTGGAAGAGAGAGCACGGGCAGGAGAAAGGGGCAAAGGCAGAGGGAGAAGCAGATTCCCCACGAAGCAGAGAGCCTGATGTGGGGCCTGATCCTAGGACCCTGAGATCATGACCTGAGCTGAAGGCAGCCACTTAACCAACTGAGCCACCCAGGTGCCTCACATGCTTTTAAAAAGCTTATAGCAAAAGGAACAAGGAAGAGATAAAGCCATCATAGCAGGAAAACGGTGCAGTATTACCTTGGACAGAAGAAAGCAATACCATTTAACGCCCACTTGCTTCTGTCTTTTCCAACAAGGAATAATAATACTTATTTTTTAAAAAGATTTTATTTATTCATGAGAGACACACAGAGAGAGGCAGAGACACAGGCAGAGAGAGAAGCAGACTCCATGCAGGGAGCCTGATGTGGGGCTGGATCTCAGGATTCCTGGATCATGTCCTAGGCTGAAGGCAGATGATCAACTGCTGAGCCACCCAGGCACCCCAATAATACTTATTTTTTAAAAAGTATTTTTATTTTTTAAAAATAATAACTCACTTTATCATCACACAATATTTTAAAAAAGTTTTAAGTAATCTTTATGCCCAACATGGAGTTCAGACTTACAATCCCAAGATCAAGAGTCCCATGCTCTTCCATCTGAGACAGCTAGGTACCCCAGGAAAATATTTGAAGTGGAAAAATAGGGGTCCCTGAGTGGCTTGGCCATTAAGCATATGACTCTTGATTTTGGCTCAGTTCATGATCTCAGGGTCAAGAGATCAAGCCCCACCTTGCACTCTGTGCTGAGCATGGAGCCTGCTTAAGACTCTCTCTCCTGGGATCCCTGGGTGGCACAGCGGTTTGGCGCCTGCCTTTGGCCCAGGGCATGATCCTGGAGACCCGGGATTGAATCCCACATCGGGCTCCCGGTGCATGGAGCCTGCTTCTCCCTCTGCCTGTGTCTCTGCCTCTCTGTCTCTCTGTCTCTCTCTCTCTGTGACTATCATAAATCAATAAAAATTAAAAAAAATTTTTTTAATTTAAAGATTCTCTCTCCCTCTCTCTCCGCCCGTCTCCCCACACTGACTAACTCTCTTAAATAAATAAATCTTTTTTTAAAAAGACTCATTACAAGTTTCAACAGTTACTAAAAGAAGCATGGCATTGGCCAGGACAGGTAACTAGAAAAATCAAACATAACAGGGAGCTTATGCTCATGTGACACCTGATAGAGAAGAGAGGATACACTACAGATGGGGGGCTGGAGTGAATTTTTAGGTAAATAATTCTAGAAAAAATGAACATAAATGTATTGACCTGTACTTCATCATATAAAATTTTTTTTGAGTTAAAGGCTTAAAATGTAAAAGACAAATATATACAAATTTTAGAAAATTATAAAAAAGAATGTATTTGCAAACCTGGGGTAGGGAAGAATTTCATAAGCATGCACAACATGACAACAATAAGGAAAAAGATTTATTTGACATTAAAATTTTTTTAAGTTAGCTAATCCACAGACACCATAATGAAAGAGAAATGGCATTTATAGTGTTGGCTGTGGGTTTTTTTTTTTCACAGATGTCCTTTGTCAAGTTGAGGAAGTTCCTTTTTTTTTTTTTTTCAAATTTTTATTTATTATTTATGATAGTCACAGAGAGAGAGAGAGAGAGAGAGAGAGAGAGAGGCAGAGACACAGGCAGAGGGAGAAGCAGGCTCCATGCACCGGGAGCCCGACTGTGGGATTCGATCCCAGGTCTCCAGGATCGCACCCTGGGCCAAAGGCAGGCGCCAAACCGCTGCGCCACCCAGGGATCCTGAGGAAGTTCCTTTCTATTCTTAGTTGGTTGATAATTTTCATCAGGAAAAGGTGTTGGATTTTGTCAAATGCTTTTTCTGCACCTATTGTGATGATCACGTGGTTTTTGTTTTTTATTCTATTGATATGATATATTACAATAATTGATTTCTGCTTGTGAAACCAGCCTTTGCTTTCCTGGGATAAATCCCATTTTGTCATGGTATATACTTCCTTTTATGTATTGCTAGATTTTGTTAGTATTTTGTTGAGGATTTGTGTCCATGTTCATAAAATACATTGGTCTATATTTTCTTGTGATGTCTGTCTGGTTTGGGTAATAATGGCTTCATAAAATCAGTTCCTAAAAAAAAAAAAGAGGAAGTCTTTCATCCTCCTTTTTTTTCCTGAGATTTATTCATAGAGACAGAGAGGCAGAGACACAGGCAGAGGGAGAAGCAGGCATCATACAGAGAGCCTGACGTGGGCCTTGATCTAGGGTCTCCAGGATCACGCCCTGAGCTACAGGCAGAGCTAAACCGCTGTGCCACCAGGGCTGCCCTTCCTGAGATTTTTATTAATTTATTCATGAGAGACACCGAGAGAGAGCGAGGCAGAGACACAGGCAAAGGGAGAAGCAGGCTCCATGCAGAGAGCCCGACATGGAATTCGATCTCAGGTCTCCAGAATCAGGCCCTGGGCTGAAGGCGGCACTTAACAGCTGAGCCACCCGGGCTGCCCACCCTCCTCTATTTTTAAAAAGAGTTTACCAATTCTCCAAGAATTGATACTGATTCATCTTTGAATATTTGGTACAATTCAGCAGTGAGGATGCCTGGGAATGATCTTTTTTTTGTGGGTAGTCTTTTGGTTACTAACTCAAACCATTTGCTTATTACAGATCTATTTATATTATCTACTCTTTTTGAATTAGTTTCATTAGTTTGTGTCTTCCCAGAAATGTGTTCACTTCATCTAAGTAATCTAATGTGTTGGTGTCCTATTATTCACAGTATCCATTGATAACTTTTTTTTTTTTAATTTCTGTAAGGTTTATAGTAATGCTCCTTCTTTCATTTCTAATTCTAGGAGTTTCAGTTCACCCTCTTTTTCCTTAGTTAGCCAAAGGTTTGTCAATCTTGTTGATCTTTAGAAAAAAAAAAAAACACAGCTTTTGGTTTGTTTCACTGATTTTCTATGTTGTTTTTCTATTCTTTATTTCATTAATTTCCATTCTAATATTTATTTCCTTACTTCTCTGCTTGTTTAGATTTTGTTTGCTCTTCTTTTCCAGTCCTTAAGGTGGAGGGTTAGGTTATTAATTGGAGACTGGTTTTCTTTTTTTAACATAGGAATTTATAATTATAAATTTTCTTCTAAGCCCTATGTTAGCTGCATCACATAAGATTTGGTATGTTAAGCCATTGTTTTCATTTATCTTAAAGTATTTTCTATTCTCTTTTGTTTTTTTTTTCATTGACTCATTTGTTATTTCAGAGTATATTGCTTAATTTTCACATAATTGTGAGTTCTATGAAATTCTTTGTTATTAATTTCTAGTTTCATACATTGTGATTGATGAATATATTTTGTATTATTTCAATCCTTTTAGATTTATCAAGGTTTGTCTTATGGCTGAGTATACGGTTATCCTTGAGAATGTACCACGTGCACTTGAGATGTAAGTATACTTGGTGGTATTTTCTATAGATGTCTGTTAGGTCTGGTTTATTATATATTTTATCATAAAAATCGTTTATTTTTTTGTTGATCTTTTGTCTAGTTCCATGTATTATTGAAAGTAAGATTTTGAAATCTCCAACCATTATTGTTGAATTGTCTATTCTTTTCTTTATTTCTTTAAGTTTTTGCGTCATACATTTTGGTGCTCTTTCATTGGGTACACATATAAGTGTTATATCTTTCTGATGGGTTGATTCTTTTTCATCATTATGAAATGTTTTTATTTATCTCTAGAGCCTTTTTTATTTGTTTTAGACTATTTTGTGTAATAATAGATACAGACACTTTGGCATTCTTGTGGTTGCTGTGTGCATGATATATCTTTTTATCATTCTTGTCACTCTATCATATCTTTGAATCTAAAATGTATCTCCTGTAAACCACATAGAATTGGATCTTTTTTAAAATCCAATATAACAGTCTGCCATCAGATTGGTTGTTTAATCCATTCATAATTAATGTTATTTTCAATATAGTGGTATTTATATCTGCCGTTTTACTTTTTGTTTTCTCCATGTTATTATTGGCAAATATATTACATATTACATTTCTCTGCTATAGCTCCAATATACATTTATAAAAACCCATTGTTTTGTAGAATTGCTTTTTTATATAAGCAAAGAAGTTTGGCCTAGGTGTGGTATCTTGGTGGATAACCCAGTGGGAAGGTCCTGGAGACCTATTTGAAAAAAGAACTGTACATGTAATTTCTAGTCACCATGACAACAAGTATGCTACCCCTAAGAATTTCTGTTATGGGATTTCCTTGAAAAAATATTAGGCAACAAGCTATCAGGTTTGAGTGCTTGGTATCTTTAAACTATTTCAATATGCAAATGTTTCTCAATGTGGCTATTAGCTCCTTGTCTCCTTGTCATGGGCAAGGCAAAGCAGGACATTTAACAAAAGGACAGCCAGCACTGGGAAGATGCATCCAGAGAGGAATACGGATCCTACAGCTTAGTCTATTTGCAAATGCAGGCAAGGAATGTGGACACTGCCTATTCAATCATACCTCTACTCACTCTAGAGATTCAGAAATTCTGAGCCTTTCAACTCTAAGCTTGGTGCAAGGACCCAAGGAAACAGCTTACTCCTGGAATAAATTTAAATAGCCCAGGTTCCAAATGATTTTGGAGTCTCTATGCTGTGGCAAGAACAGAGAGGACCCAATGTTTAGGACAATGAAAAGATCCCCAAAAGTAATAATCTGCTAACTCATCTTAGGCTCTTACTCTGTGCTTAAATGCTTCTGTGTGAAATACAGCCTTCTAAATCTTTGTAACGAACCTCACCCAAATTTAGTGGCTTAAGACAATAATTGTTTCTTTCATTTGAAATTCTGCAGGTCAACAATTTGGGCTGCACTCAGCTGGGAAATTCTTTTGCTAGTTTTGCTTGGGGTCATTCATGTGATTGCAATCATCTGGCAGTCTGACTGGGACTGGATGGTACAAAATGTTCCCACCCACATGTCTGGGGTGTCACCTGGAATGGCTGGGATGGCTAGGATGGCAGTGTCTATATGTGAGCCTCCATCGTCTAGGAAATTAGATGGCATTCCTTCGTATGGCGAGTCTCAGGGTCCCAAGATGGCAAAAGGGGAAGCTCCAAGGCCTTATCTTGGAACTCCTGCAAAATCACTTCTATAATATTGTAGTTGGCAAAGTCAATCACAAGATCAGCTCACATCCAAGAGGGAGAGAAACAGACCCCATCTCTTGATGGAAGATACTGCAAAATCACTTTGCATGGGGACATGCAGAGATGGGAGGAATTTGCAGCCATTAATTAACTGATAATTTATTATCTCCTTTTTAACTGAAAACAACTCTGTGAATAACCTCTCTTCATATGTCCATTGTACATCCTGCTAAGTAACCTATTCATTATCACTTCTTTTTTTAAAATATTTTATTTATTTATTCATGAGAGACACACAGAGAGAGAGGCAAAGACATAGGCAGAGAGAGAAGCAGGCTCCCTGCAGGGAGCCTGAGGTGGGACTCCATCCCAGGAGCCAGGGAACATGCCCTGAGCCAAAGGCAAATGTTCAACCGCTGAGCCACCCAGATGGGCCCATTATCACTTTTTTCTTTCTTTCTTTCTTTTTTTTTTTTTTAACATACAAAAGCTTTATCTATTTGATAGTGCATCCGTTGTCAAATGTGAAGTCCAGGTTCAAACTGCACTGGCCTCCCCATGATTATGTACATAGCTCACACTACTTACAACAGTGTGCAGTAAGTAACTCAGAGTATCAAGTCCTGGATTTGAGTCCAGGTTGTGCAATCTTTTTTTTTTTTTTTTTTTTTTTTTTTTTTTTTTTTTTTTACTTTATGATAGACATAGAGAGAGAGAGAGGGGCAGAGACACAGAAGAAGGGAGAAGCAGGCTCCATGCCAGGAGCCCGACGTGGGACTCGATCCCGGGACTCCAGAATTGCACCCTGGACCAAAGGCAGGTGCTAAACCGCTGAGCCACCCCTAGTTGTGCAATCTTGAGCAAGTGACAACCTCTGCAAGCTTGCTTTTGTGTGTGTGTGTGTGTATTTTTTTTTTTGGAGTTCGACCTGCCAACATACCGTATAACGCCCAGTGCTCATGCTGTCAAGTGCCCCCTTCAGTGCCATTATCACTTCTTTACCAAGTGTTCACCGAAGTCGGCCTGGGAGCCTTGTTTTGGACTTACATTTACATCTGGGGCAGCTCAGGGCGACGAGGGGGCTGTAAGCAGCATCTGGACGATTTCCCCTGCCCTGGGAAGCTGGAGAGCGCTGTGTCCCCAGGATGCCTTCGGGAACCCTGAATATCCAGACGGCGAGGTTGCTGAGGTTACGTGGGCCACACGCAGGTTTCCGCTCAACTCCGAGTGGGTCAGTTTGTTTTCTGAGACTGAACACCTGTGTCTTCCTCATAAGTGCAGGCATCGCGGACCTGAGGGATGAGGATCCCAGAGGAGTGGAGAACTGAGGTACGGAAGGCAGATTTAAGACCGGAAAGTTTCCCCTGAAATACTAAAGACAAACCAAGGTCGTGGGCACCTGGTGGCTCTGTGGTTGAGCCTTCCGGATCCAGGCCCGCTCGAGCCTCCGTGGGGAGCCCGCTTCTCCCCCTGCCCGTGTCTCTGCCTCTCTGTGTGTCTCTCGTGAATAGATACGTCTTTAAAAATCTTTTTAAAAAGCACAGCAAGACTGTCCGCATTTCAAGGAGTTAAACTCAGGCACAGCAGTATCTCTCAGTAAGTTTTGCGGATACCTTAGGCCGGGCCTGAGTCTCTGTGTCTCGGCTCTAGAGCCGGGCGGGTCGTGCCGCAAGGGTGGCAAAAGTGCTCCAGGTGAGGTTCGAACTCACAACCTCGGCATCGCCCACAGCTACCGTCGTATAAGTACCGCGCGCTAACCGGTTGCGCCACTGGAGCGGCCCGGCGGAGCGCGCTCGGGGACCCTGGACTCACCTTCAGCGCCCGGAGCGCGAACTCCCGGGAGCCGGACCCCGGAGCGGGGCCGGGGCGGCGGGGGCGGCGGGGGCGGCGGGGGCGGCGGGGCTCCCCTCGGCCTCTCCGCGCAGGTGCAGCCCGCGTTGCCGCTCGCTGCCTCCCAAGGACCCCGAAGCCTCTAGAGAGCTACGAGTTCCTTCCAGGAAAGCAGCGTTTTTCAGACACACGGCGGCAGCGCGGGCTAAGGAAATGCAGGAAACAACAGGATAATTGCTTGACAATTTTCTAAAGTCTCATACCCAAATCCGCTGTTCCCTGGTGTATGCCAGACTTTGTTCTAGGGAGATTTTCGTTGGAGTGTTTCGGAGTGGCCGTGACTGTCACTACACACACAGCCACACACACACACATATATATGTAACACATATGCATTTATATACTATTTTTAAGTTAGAAACATTTTAAATTTCTGCTCCTCTAATACATCTCATTGTGCAGGCAACAGTCTCAGATACATATTGTCACATATTCTGATACATATTGTCACATATTCTGATACATATTGTCACATATTCTGTTTAAAGGCAAAGGGCCATAGGTACAGCTGATCATCTGTCCAGAGTTCTCAGTTTATGGAATCTAGCTTCTTTTATATTAATTTTTTTTAAAGTCAGAAATGTCATCTCCAAAGATTGTTCAGGGAGCTGTACAAAGTAATCACCTTATTCAATATTACAGTTGTAGAAATGGAGTATATTTTCTTTTCTTTTTTTTTTTCCAGGTTTTAATTTTTCATTGGTGTGCCTCCAACTTTCTTCAAGTCTTCCCTTAAATTTTTTTTTTTTATTTGTGAGACATAGGGTGGTGGGGTCACAGGCAGAGAAGAGCAGCCAGCTCCCCGGGCAGTGCAGAGCCACACACTGGGCTCAGTCCCAGTTCCTGCAGATCATGACCTGCACCAAACCGAGTCATGACTTTACCCACTGCACCACTGGAGTACATTTTCTTTAAGAAATAAAAACTAGGAAGTAAATGCCACCTAACATCATTGGTACATCGTTATAGGCCAGCAGGAAAAAAATATTGTGATAAGCTTGTCTCTTTGATACCAAGCGGACATTCTAGTTCAAGCTTTAATGCCTTTGTATGTTTTCACTAAATGAAGTGTTCACTTTTCTGCTGCTTTTCATTCTTTTCCATACTTCACATCAGAGGGTTGGTACAGCCTTTAAAACTTCATTGACAGGGACAAATTCAATATCCACTGAGTTCTTCTCTAAAGGCATTCTAACGCATCAGATGCCGGGCAGGTCCATCCTCCTGAACACTCTCGCCATGACAAAACTCAATAGGACACAGAAAAATCCAGTGAATATAAGAAGAAATCTATTGAGTTTTGGAATGTTTGGTGCACTCCATGATCCAGGATCATGAGCCCTAAGCCTCCCATTGTAAACAGGAAGATGGATGTGAGTCCTTCCAAAATTCATTGTCCATTTACTTTGTAGGCCAAGAAAGTTACTGGTTTCTGAGGCCCATGTTCATCAGGCAGAGAGCCAACACCAGGAGGTTCAACAGTAACACATCAATTGTTATGCTAGTGATGAGGAAGTAAGACACCACCAGCAGAGCATACAGTCACGGCCCACAGTACACGCACCCAGGGTGGCTTCTTCAGCTTCAGGTTGGGGCATTCAAGCACTAGCAAGGGGACTCGGTACAAAGTCTCCATGTTGGTGGTGGCAGGGGTGGCTCTTGACCCTCTGTATTATTTTATTTTTATTTAACACTATAACATAAACTATTTTCCATAATGGTCAAGCTAAAGGAAACACTGATAAAGCCCTTGCTGTTGGGTTGGACCTGTTCTAAGGACTGATATAATGACTCATTATTCCACATTTTTATATATTTGTAAGAGACAATGTTCAATCCGTCCACCGACCTATAACAATTTAACTGGATGTCTTTGACCTGTGTTCTTTTTTTTTTTTTTTTTTAATTTTTTTTTTTTTTTACATTTTTATTTATTTGTGATAGTCACAGAGAGAGAGAGAGAGGCAGAGACACAGGCAGAGGGAGAAGCAGGCTCCATGCACTGGGAGCCCGACGTGGGATTCGATCCCGGGTCTCCAGGATCGCGCCCTGGGCCAAAGGCAGGCGCCAAACCGCTGCGCCATCCAGGGATCCCTGACCTGTGTTCTGATAAAGACATTTGGTACATTTTAGACTTGCAGGACCAATGTTCTAGAGCAGAGGCTATCTTTCTGATTCCATGGCTTCTCTTCCTGGGAATATCCCAGCCTAATATAAAGAGCTAGCTCAGGACTTGGTCCTGGGGAAGAGCCGATGGTCTGAACAACCCATTGGTCCTCTCTTGTCCATGACCCCAAAACCATAAACATTATCTTCTGAACAGGACTACGGACTTCCTAGCTGAGAAGTCAGTCTCTGACAGGACACTGTGCCCAGCATCTTTAACACTTTCTTAGCGAACGTAAATGTTTTCTGAGCCAGGTTTGGGGCTAAGGTGGTAGTGGCAGGGTGTATAAAACATACGATGAGTCAAGGCTAAGATTTCATGATGGTGTGCAGATGACTTTTTTTAAACTAATGATGCCACAAAAGGTTATACTTAATCTTATTTTCCACTTATTTCTTTAAAGAATCAAAGGATGTAAATTAATCTTTTCTAATAAATATACCACATCAGGTACAGCACTTTCAATTAGGGCTATTCTTTGGTTTAGTTTGTGGAGAGACCCACAGACTCCAACAGACTAGAGAGACCATAGGGATCCCAATCATGTATCCTTTTTGTCTATCTGTCTGTCTCCTTGGGAAGATGGCTTCATGTACTGCCCAGGCCATGAACTTGGGAGTCAACTTCAGGCCTTCCACTTGGCCTATTCTACTGTGACAGTTCTTACACCACATGCCAAGATGTCAATGCAGCGGTTTGCCAATTACCACATACATCATTCTAACTGGACATTTGGAGACAAGAGAAATTTCTGTCAGATGGATCCATGGCCTTAATGGATGCACTGTGAACCAGACTTGGGCAGGGGCTGCATCTGCTGCTTAGTCCTCAAAGCCTCCTAATCAGAGGCCATGATGACACTTTAGGCCTTCCAGTATCAATGTCAACCTGGATCTTATGTCCAACAGTCCTTGAAATGTAAGGGTATTTCTCTTTCTTGATTTTATGGTTACTGAGTGAATGGCTAGAAGTTCCTTTAGGAAAAGACTGGGAAATTACTTTCTATGTATTTGTGGTGGTATCACAGGATCCTACCTTCTCAGGACCCGGCTTCTTCTTTAGTCCATGATTCTGGGTCTGAAAACTGGTTCAAGATTAGAAGCCAAGCAAGGTGTGGTGATTTTATTTTTAACTGGGGCTGCTGCCTCAGCTTCCTGGTTCTCTATTCTTGCTTTCTTCTGATTGTATAGACAATGATTACCTTTGTTGGATGTTCATCTACCTTGCTTCTAGGGATGGTGTGCTCTTTGAATCCATCTCCAACACTCTACAGAGTTCACACACACACATAATCACACATGCACACACACACACACACACACACACACTAATGAATGAATGTTTCCATCTCTGGCCTTCAGGATTCTATAATCTGCATTGCTAACAGTGAGGTTACTTCTATAGCAGAATTTCTTATCAGTCCAGGCCTTTAGAGGACACTCACCACAGAACTTCTCAGTGATCCTGCACATTCTTTTTTATTTTTTCAAATCCATGCAACACATTGTCATCAGCAGGTTTCTAGCATTACACAGTAAATCCACTCTAGGCTGGCCGCTTCTTTCAGCTTTTGATCCCTCCTTTCTGTCATTAGGCACAATAGTCCTGGCGTTTCTACTGCATTTACTGAGAACCATTTTTTTTTTTTTTTTTTACAAGCAGGAGAATCCAAACAGTGTGTTGGGTTCTTGCCAATGTGTAAAGTTTCTGCACTTTGGAAAAATGCCCCAAGATCAATGAACTCTCCTTTAGCTAATTTCGTGTCCCATGCCCCTTGATCCAGAACTCTCAGAATCTAGTTCTTTATGGGACAGATGTTGAGTAGATGGCAGAGCACATAATGTTTGGCAGAACAAAAGCCTCTGCATTGTCATCAAGCAAGAAGGATGTGCTTGGGATCCCTGGGTGGCGCAGCGGTTTGGCGCCTGCCTTCGGCCCAGGGCGCGATCCTGGAGACCCAGGATCGAATCCCACGTCGGGCTCCCTGCATGGGGCCTGCTTCTCCCTCTGCCTGTGTCTCTGCCTCTCTCTCTCTCTCTCTCTCTCTCTGTGTGACTATCATAAATAAATAAAAAATTAAAAAAAAAAAAGAAGGATGTGCTTATCCTTAATAAGGAGAACTGGGAGTCTTGGAAAATCTGGGGATTTAGATGTTCTAAAGCATCCAACCAGATGTCTCCATCCAGTGTCTCAAGATTCTATTCTTTTCCAATCAAGGCCATGACCTGGGCATAGAAGGTAATTAGTTTGAGAATTTAACCATCTTTGGAGCTCTACTGTCCCTACAATTAAGTCTTGGACCTGAAACTTAGTTTTTTGTGCTCTCGAGTTGCAGGATATGAGAGGTTCTTCATCTCCTCTTATGGAGGCACTTTGGCTTCTACAGTTAGCCTTTATTTGGTCAGATATAATACTCAGCCTTTAATAATCTCTCTCCAAAGCACCAATTTCTTCTAATAACAATCTTAAAATTGCCTTAAAATTATATCACCTTAAAAGTACCACCTATCTCACATTTCTCAAGCACCTGATACCATATCCTTTCACCAGTGTACCACCTCATTCAGGTTTGGTGAAAGTTTTAAAAATTGCTATGGGGTGCATGGGTGGCTAAATCAATAAAGTGTAAGACTCTAGGTTTTGGCTAAGCTCATGATCTCAGGATTGTGAGATTGAACCACATGTCAGGCTCTGCACTGGGTGTAGAGTCTGCTTAAGATCTCGCTGTCTCTCTCTCTTCCTCAGCAACCCCCCTTAAAAAAATAAAAAAATAAAAATTGCACTGCTACTCTGTGCAATGGCTGTTTGTGCTCCACCCATCCCAGCACTGCTGAGCAGATGGTGGATAGTTCAGTTTCAAAACTATCATCTTAGCATCTTCTTTCTCACATCCTTTCTGGTGCCAACCACTGCAGGTTAGGTTACCTATAAAGTCTCAAAGATGGAGACGTGCATGCAAAGCTTACTATAGAGCACTAGGTCAGGATCAACAGAAAGGCATCAGACCCTTGGGCATCTCTGCAGCTGGGATGGGCCCTCCAGAGCTGCCCTAAGTTGAGAAGTCAAGTCTTGCTTCTTATGCCCCTCATGGAGCAGTAATTGGATACATGCTGCCCCTGGAAAGGGGACATGACCTGAACCTGAGATAATTCCCAATAAGGGGTGACAATTGAGAGCTGCCAGGTGACAGCATTCCAAGGATCTGTCCTTGGACAGATAATAATAGAAGGATAATTTCTTCTATCCAAGGGGTTCAGGTGATTTGGGAAACACATCATCTGTGGTAGTCACAGTGAGAAAGAAGAGAGAGATGAGACAAGTTTGAGCACAAGATAGGGTATAAAAACTACCACAGTGATGCCAGATGCTGTAGAAAACATTTTATTGGAGACAATGCAGAGCTGGTTCTGAAGCTGAAGAATCTAGGATGGACAAGAGAAAGCCCATCCTTCAAAGGATGCATTGTCCAGGTGTCATGACCTGAGTGCACTACAAGTCAGACAGCAGGGAAGTTTCTGTAGGATCTAAATGATAGAGAGGCTCCGGGTCCCACTACCATGGAGATGTCCTTCTATTCTTGCAAGGCAGTCTCCTGCTCTCACTCCACCTTAGAGCTCATAAGCCAGAATGACAGGTCACTGTGTGTATGGGAGGGTAAGTTTCATGGATGAACACTGGTCTCAAAAGACTTGGAAACTGACAATACGTGTTTGTCACGGTGGAGGGCAGGTGTTATAAGGTGGAAACTCGGCTGTATGGCTACCATCCCACTGTTATTTCTACACTTTTAGAGTGGAAAGAGAAGGGGGAACATTCTGTCTGGAACGTTCTTTTTCAGGATGTTGTGGCAGACTGAACCATCCTCATGGAACGCTGATTTTCTTTTGATGGACAGGACCGATTAAATTTATTTATATTAGAGGTCTAAGGATTTAGAGGTTCCATTCTTTTGTTCTTCTTCCACATACGGATTCTTGCAAGGAGAAATAGCAGTAGTCTTCTGAATATAAATCTGCTTGGTAGAGAGTGGGAACTCTGGCGGTACAGCATGCTTTGGTCAAGGGCAGGCCATTTAGAAGAATGTGGTGAAATCTGGAATTTTTTTAAAACACGTCTTCTGATGAGAAGCAGGGTTGCTCCTGCCTTCCTATTTCATTTTGAGCTGTTTCAGGTAGACCAGGATGTCTTCCTTGACAGTGCTGATGGGAGTCCGGTGGAACCAGCGCAGGACAGGGACCCCATCAGACCCCACCAGGAACTTCTCAAAGTTCCAGCGGATATCGTGGACCTTTACAGGATCCCAGGAGATGTGTCTGAAGGAGCCTAGAACCTCTGAGGGGTGAGGGCAGGAGAGCTGGAGCAGAAATGCAACAAACAGCGTCATTTCTGCTACTGTCACCCACAGGGGAACTGCTCCCTCCCATGCCTATATATTCTAATTTCTTGTGATTCTTAACAAATCCTTTGGATTGCCACCACATCAATGATCAAGACAGTTGTAGATATAACAGTAAAATCCTGTTCCCTCTTCCTGTGCCCCTGTGCCCCCGGTGATCACAAAGCAATGCTGTTATGGGTAAGATATGTCACTTCTGTTGGCTGTTGGTTTCCTTTTGTGCAAAGTCAACAATTTAGATTAGAATGGGGTTCCCCAGGTCTTAGGGCTCCCGGGCCAGTAGCATTCCAAAAATATCTTTGGGATCAACGTGTAGTTCCAACATTTTGTTTTGTCAAATTAACAAAACTTTTGAGAAGCATCATTTAATTTAAAAAAGATTATTGTAAGAATAAATTACAAATAGGTCCTAATCTTAGAATAGAGGGAAGCCCTTATAAGTCAGTTGAGTTTATGAAACCCTCTGACATTGTACTATTTTCTTCAATTTGCTGAAGGTATATAAAAATCTCTGAGCTAGGTGCTGGCCCACTGTCTAGCATTTAGGAACAATTAACGCTGGTGGTTAGGGACCCTGTAGCCTCCAGTTCTCTATATCTGGAAGTCAGTGTTTCATAAAAGGCACTTACTATGTGGTATTAGCCTATTTATTTCTATGCTCCTCTCTCCAATAGGAACCATCAAGGACGAGGGACTGTGTCTTATTCTTCTTTATATCAGTATTATTTAGCTAACTGCCTCATATTCAGAAAATGTACCTTGATGAATGAAGGTTAATGAGCAAAAGAGGGTGGTCCTTGGAAACACAGCCACTCTACACAGCCCTCTCCATCACAAAAGCCAGAATCTCATAAATACTAACAAATTAAACCCAGGTCCCTACACTAATGTGTAGACCTCTAGCCAAGAGTCCAATGCCACTTCCAGGCATGACCCTTGGGTCCATTTCCAGGACAATAACTCTACGATAGGAATGCTTGGGAAGAAGAGGTTTGGGTCAGTGATTCACTCACCTTCAAGAAGGTGAAGACTTTCTGTTCTTTTTCACCATTCACATCCCCTTTCTCAAAGAGCTGGAAGTTAGGGACATAGCCTCTGCCTGGACGGACATACCTAAAATGAACCACAGCATTCCCAGGAAGCTCCAGAATGTAGGAGAGGAGGCTACAGTGGGGCACCAGGTCTGGGGTTCATGGGAAAAGCAGGAGGAAGGGCAGAGATGGAAAACAGAGCTGAAAAGGGAAAATACAGGCCATTTCTAGACTGTGGGCTCCCTGATTCACAAAATTCTTCTCTTTACTGCAACCTGACCCTGTGTTCTGTGTACAGCCTCTGTTCCGGCTTCCTCTGTGTTCCTGCTCCTTTGCGGTCCAGCAACATCTCATCTCAGAGAGGACAAGAGTCCCTGGACACTGCCAGACTCACATCAGGCTAGGACAAAACTGATGTCAGCTTGCAGGTGCCCCTAATCTGCCACCCACTCAGGGAGTCCTCAGCACAAAAGTGGCTCTGCAGTCTGAAAAAAGGTAGGCTTCCTGTGGGGTTCCTAGTAGGCACTTACTTCAGCCCCGGAAGGATCTCTGAGTTCTCTCCTGGCTCCTGCTTCCCAAATTGGTTGCAGGGAAAGCCCAATACAACCAGGCCCAAGGGCTTCAGCTCCTCCTGAAGTGAATTCAGTTCTGTGGGTAGATAAGGGACAATAAGGAGACCTTGTGTAGAGAAAGATCTGTGGGATTGACCCATTTTCAGGGCAACAGAGCCCTAGGGGAGGAAAAATCTCTAGATTGGAAAGACTCTCAGTGGCAGGGCTGCAGTTAGATGCTGGAGCTCCAGACATGCATTCCAGAGCCTTTTGTTATAGGGTAATAGTTCCCAAATCTCTGGCACATCAGAATCAACTGAGAGCCCTTTCTGATAAATAGGGAAGATCAGTTCCCATCCCAGAGAATTCTGATTCCCTTCTTCTGAGATGAGCCCCAGTCTTTAATATTCAAAACTTCACAGGGTTATTGTAGATTGTAAAATGTATAACTGCAAGTGTATGGAGGGTTATTGATGGGTACAGTTTCATTTTGACAAGATGAGAAAGTTCTGGAGATTTGTCTCATAAGAATGTGAATATACTTAACACTACTAAGGAGTACACTTAGAACTGGTTAAAATTGTAAATTTTATATTACATCTTTTGTTATATACACACACACATGCACACACGCGCGCACACACACACACACACACACACACACAAGCTTGCCTTCCCTGGTTGGTTACTTGCTAAACTGAATCTGTCTTTTTTAAAGGAAAGGACACAGATGAGGAGAATGGGTTTTTCTCCTCTGTACAGACTGGGTGCTCTGGGTGGAGCAGGGATAAGCCTGACAGAGGCAAGGAGAAACAGAGAAATTCTAGGTCCAGCTTCCTGGAACAATCCTCAGGATGTTGAAAAGACATTCTACCCCATGGTCCTCACTGACATAGCAAAACACAAGTTTGCTCCTGCCTTCTTCCACTGTTTTCCAATTTGATTGCTCAGCTTTTTATAATCAACTTCTCTGTTAACGCTTTCTGGGCTACATGGCTTCAGTCCCCTGACAAACACCAGCCAGTACCACTTAGATTCTGCACAGCCAACTGGTCAACTGGTACCACCTCTTAGTCCTGTTCTTTTCCTTTTCCTTCCTTCCTTCCTTCCTTCCTTCCTTCCTTCCTTCCTTCCTTCCTTCCTTCCTTCCTTCTTTTTTCTTTCTTTTTTTAAAAACTAGAGATTGGGGATCCCTGGGTGGCGCAGCGGTTTGGCGCCTGCCTTTGGCCCAGGGCGCGATCCTGGAGATCCGGGATCGAATCCCACGTCGGGCTCCCTGCACGGAGCCTGCTTTTCCCTCTGCCTGTGTCTCTGCCTCTCTCTCTCTCTCTCTCTGTGCCTATCATAAATAAATAAAAATTAAAAAAAAAAACAAACTAGAGATTGCCTTCCTGATTCCATATAGTTCCTCAGTATTTCTCCCCACATCCTTCCCCTCTGTCCTCAGTCACCGTACATGATCACTTCCTCTAGGAAGGAGACAATAAATTAGGAATCCTGTCTTCCAGTCCTTGAGCAACTAACTATTGCTTAGTGTCCTTGTCTGTTATGTACAAAATGGGAACTGACTAAATTGATTTTTAAAGTCAGTGTAAGCTGGTAAGATGAATTATGGTCCAACACAATGTTATTCAGCCTTAAAAAAGAATGAGGAGATAGTCTGAACTCTAAAGTACTTTATTAATTAAGACAAAGAGCAAAATGGGATGTAGTATTTATATTATCTTATAACTGGGTGGGAGAGAAGCAGAAAAAAACCTCTACCTATGTATTCTCCTCTGAAGGGAGGTGGGAGGAGGTGGAAAGGCTTCTCACTCTAAACTTTTTGATTCACATAATTTGTGAGCCTTGTGAATATATTACCTGTTTACAACATAATCAAAAACAACAAAAAATGAAGTTATTATTAGTTTAAATATAAGTCCCTCTGTTTCTGGCAACATTCATCCTATTCACTATTATTATTATTTTTTTTAAGTAGGCTCCACTCCCAGCATGCAGCTCATCACAGGGCTTGAACTCAGAACCCTGAGCATAAGAGTTAGATACTTAACCAACCAAGCCACCTAAGCACACTCCATCCTACTCATTATCCATTGCTTTCTAAACCACATGGTCTGAGATATGAGAAAGATAAAATCTCTCCTTGAGTAACATACAGAGAGGCGGAATCTCCATCTAGGAGGCCTTCAGTTGGAGCAGGAAGATTCCCCCATCACCACCTGCTCTACCAACTCTCCAGCCAAACGCAGCTCCAGGTATAAAACCCCATCCCCCTCTCTCTGTCTTTGTCAGTTACCTGTAAAACCCTAGAAAAGTTTCAAAAACATTGTTTCTGTCTCTTGTATTCACAGAGGAGAGTTCTAGAATCGGTGGAGAGGCTCCTAGTCCTCAGAGATCTATTGATTCTCCTGGAAATTCTCAGGAGCAAAGCAGAAGCAGGACATGGGGAGGGAATCAGCAAACTTTTTCTATAAAGGTCTAGATAGTAAATACCTTAGACTTTATGAGCCAGGTGGTCTCTGTCACCATTATCATCAACTTACTCAACTCTGCCTGGAGGCGTAAAATCAGTATGAATGGGCATGCATGGGCATGGCTGTGTTCTGATAAAACTTTGTTTACAAAAGCAGGCTAGCCAGATTTGGCCTGTGGGCCATTGTGGCTTCTGACATCAGGGAACCAAGTCACTTGACCATGAGCATTTATTTTCATATGTAATTAGAATGTAATTCTAATTATGATATAGAATATAGTGAGCTGGAAGATTCAGCCCCAAGGAGATCTGGCTATGAATTCTTACCAGGATACTGAGCTGTCAGACCACAATAGGTGGCCACATTGACAAAAAGAACATGCTTGCCCGCATACTGCTTGAACTGAATGCGTTCATTTCCATTGAGAGTGAGGGCTTCATATTCATAGATGGTTCCTTTCACATCTTTATAGCAATCCATCTAGAAGATTTAAAAAAATGATGATATTAATAACAACAATTCCTAACATCAGTGTAAGCTTTCAAAGCACTCCAAGTAATACCTGCATTAAATGAAAACAAACCAGGAAACAAACAGGAGTTATCTAAGGTGTGTGTGACAGGATAGAAAGTTAAGTCTTGTGATTTAGAAGCCAGTGGTTTTCAAGCAACAGTCAAGTCTCCCCTCCTGTTATCCTGGAAGAGGCAGGACACCAGGAAATGTGCTGGGATAAGATGAACAGAGCAGAGATTCATGAACTGGGATGGGAAGTTCTGGAAGGAAGCAGGGGCGGAAGAGAAAAGCCCACTGCCTTTTGTGCTTCTGTGAGGATGAGGATATTCATTGGCTCTGGGTTGGAGATATTCTGTCTGGATTTTCCCAGTGAAGGGAAGGTTTGGGATTGCTTATATAGTGGCAAGAATTCTGATCTGGGAATCAGAAGCCAGCTCTGTAGTCAGATTCCCTTGTGAATCTGGGCAATTCTCATCCTTGACATTCAGTTCCCCCACTGGTAAAATGACATTCACCTACATTCCTGACAGGTCCTCAAGGGGCCTTCCCAGTTTAACATTCCAGAATCTAATATTAGCCCTGCCTGAAACAGTGTCCTCTCTCCTGTCACTCTCATTCTCGCATGATAGTCCTACAAGCCGCTACTGTGGAACTCTTTCTGTGGCTCCCAGCAGAGGAGGTGGAGAGCCCAAATCCACCTGCTAGTGCTACTAAAATCTATCTGGCAGCACCCAGCTGCACATAACCAGTGCTCCCCACCCCACTGTGCTCTAGGTATCTAATATTTGCCTTCACCACTGGCCCCATCTATTCTATTCCTCCCCAAATCTCTTGAACATATTGGAGCAGAATTCCATGTAACACAAATAAATTCCACATAACAGAAATTAGTTGTCCATGACATTCTTGTCGCCTGTTCTTCGGTTAAATTCCTCTGCAAGGCAGATCTCACCTTATTCTTCCTCCACTGTATCTATATAGGGTCCATGAAGGACTCCTTTTCCTATCTTGGGAAAGCTGCTGCCGGTTGCTCATGGAACACAGGGAGTACAAAACAGGAAGTGTGAAAAGGAAGCCACCAAACTACATGGTGAGAATGAGGAAAGAGGAACCGATCAGAGAAAGGGGAGAAGGACATAATCTGATAAGGAAGGTCTAGATTTAAACTAGGATTAAATCAGACTCCCTGGAAATCCAATGAACTAGAAAGGATTTCAGCCAATCACTACCTGTCCGGATGCAACACAAACAAAACCAGACTTTCTCCAACTTTCTAGGCCAACTGCTTCCATGACTAGCACACCGGACTCTAGTACTCGGTCCCTGCTCTGGGGCAGAAAGGTGCCTTCTCTGTGCAGGCTTTTGCACTTTCCCCTGAGTGCATACACAGACACATGCCAGCAAAACTGAGATGTGCATAGAGAGAATACTGTATGAAAATATCCATCTCAACTTCCATAATGCCAGGTGCTAAGTTAAACATTTTAAAGAAATTGTCTTTTTTTTTTCCTTTGTACTGCAATGAAAATTACTGAAAATCATGTTAAGTAACCAGAGTATGGGAATTTAGAGAGACTCTGAACTGGAAAGCCCTTTCCAGGCCAGCTTACTCCTGACACTCATTGCTGCTTCAAATGTATGTAAGTCCATATGATATGTCTCTAATACCTCCAGACTCAGTTTTTTATTAAGCAAATTCTATAGCTGAGGATCCAGGGTCTTCATACTCAACTAGGCAGCACTGAGTCACAGAAAAGCCACACCAATTCTCAAAAGTAGAGTCACCCAGGAGGTTCTCTGGTCAACTTCAGAGTGGTAGGAAGATCTTACCAGAGCTGCCTTTTACTGAGCACATTATATGTGTCATAATTATTGTTCACCTACCCACAAGGTAGATACGGTTGTCTACAAATGTATATGAGAAAGCAGAAGCTAACAAAGGTAAAGGGACTTGTCCAAGACCAAAAATGATTGCCCTACTACACGGATGAAAGGTTGCTTGCCTCTCACTTCATGATTCCATCTTGCCTCCAAGTCATCCAGATCATTGCTCTCCTTCCCAGTGCTGCCCCTCCCTATGTTATACACACATTTCATCAATAAGGCAACTGAATTATGAACTAGGACTAGACTGATGCCAGAATCCAAAACCCCTGATTCTAAATCTGTTTGTTTTAGATCTCCAATTTCTATCTATCTATCTATCTATCTATCTATCTATCTATCTATCTATCTATCAGAGTGTGTGCTCACACACACACATGTGTGCATGTGCACGGGAGGTGGGGAGAGGCAGAGGGAAGCAGACTCCCCACTGGGCTCAGTCTCAGGACCCTGAGATCATGACCTGAGCCAAAGGCAGATGCTTAATCAACTGAGCCACCCAGGCGCCCCTAGACCTCCAATTATTTTTGCCTATGTTTTATGTTTTTCGGATTAACTCTCCGATTTTATCCATCTGCAAAAAACCTTCCACATTGGTTTTTTCCTTCTTGTTGTAGGTGTCCCACTGAGCTGCATCAGAGATGACCTGGCTCACCCTCTCCTCCAAACCTTGCCACCCACCATGGTGCCCACTGCTTCCCCTGTCTGGCGCCCAGCTCTGATGCAGATACTGACGTGTTGGAAGAGTATCCAGGTAATCCTAACTAGAGATGGAGGAGAGCAAGGACTGCAGGAAGGAGACTCTTCCCTACCTATATTCAGCCCAAGGAGCATCCATTTATAGGAATGAAGAAGAGGCAAGTAGAAAAGAAAGGTTAATGGAAAACCCCAATATGAAAGAAAGCAGAGGTCAGAGTCTTACAAGAATGACTGGAGCAGGACAGAACAGTGACTCCACCTTGGGGCCCTGCCCCACCCTCTCTGGAGGCTGCTCACCTTTGTCTTCTCAGGCTTGGCATTTGTCTGCACAAAGCTGACTAGCAGAATAGGCAAAACGTAGGAGGCCCCTAACCATGCAGTCATGACTAGTCCGTAGATGTAGTTTTTGAGGCTGGGATCTCACACACACCCTGTCAAGCTTTTGATCCTGTAGCCAAGGCTGTGCACACCAATTGCAAGGATTTCTGTGGCATGAGTGGGGATGTAGAATTTAAACCACATCCTCACCCACACACACCCCCATGGGCATTCTGTGCTCACCAGTGCGATGAGGACCTGGGACTCATATAAATTCTGGCAGAATTGTGAAAAGGTGAGGGCAAGCATCCATGGTCTTGGAGATTACTGTTTGTTTTAATCGAGTGAATAGTAGTGTCCAGATGCAGACAAAGCCTCCCCAGCTTTTCAGTAGAGTCACTACCAAGGGAATGACATTGACATTCCAGATACCATTCATAATATCATGATTTGTGGACCATTTAGGACCTCTCCAAGAGAGATGGAAGGAACATGGCCCTGAGGAGGAAAAGATATTCACAACATATGTGAAAGAAGCACATTACTATATTCATTACACAACTGCCTTCAAGTGATTACAAATCAGTAATTACACAACCAGCCCAACAGACACATGGGCACCAGACAGTAAACCAAATGGCATTTGTGCTGGGATACAATGTTCCTCCTCAGCAGTAATCAAAGAGGTATAAATAAGAAAAGATGCATTCTGTATTTATCAGATTGGCCTAAGTTAAAAGGCATGGTGTTACCCCGGGCCTGAGTGTCGAAGATCTGGTATAGGAGGCCCCACACACCAGCCTAGGGAGGGGAAACACTAGGGCCGCCCATGTTCCGGTTATTATCTACCGTTCTGAATGCAGGTCTTTTAAAAGTGCTCTTAATCCCTTGAAGCCCCAGGCCTGAGAAGGATGAGGAAAGGAGACACAAATTCCTCTAAGAATAAAAATGCTTTGACGCTCAGCTCAGGGGCATTCCAGCAGCTCAATAGTCTCTGCTCACGGGGGTACTTGCTGGGGGCCACAGACCTGGAGCCCAGGAATTGCTGGATTTCCCACTTACAGAACATAGTCTGTCCCCACCCCCACCCCACCCCAGGGGAATCTCACCCAGGTCTTCCTCCCTCCTGCCTACAACACTATCCACCTTTGGACCTCAAGTGCTGGGGGCTGAGCTCAGGCACTCCGGAACCCATTGTTATTGATTGATCTGCACAAGGCCCCTCTCTTGCTTTGTCCATTATTCCCAGGCTTTGACTCCCAAACCCCATTCTCCCGCTGGTCTCCCCATGAGTAAAATACGTTTAATATCTCTATTGTTTGTATTCTTGAAAAACCTGTGCCTTCCTCATCAGATTATTAGCTTCTTGAAGCTTAAAACATCACTCACCACCACCCCCCATTTGGACGTCAGATTCAAATGATTAATTAAACTCCTAAATTTATGGCACTTGATCATCATTAGGCTGTGCAGAGACTGTCTTAGTTCATTAATTTTTTTAAAGATTTTTTATTCATTCATGAGAGACGCACAGAGAGAGAGAGAGACAGACAGACAGACACAAGCAGAGGAAAAGCAGGCTCCATGCAGGGAGCCGGACGTAGGACTAGATCCTGGGTCTGTAGGATCAGGGCCTGGGCTGAAGGCGGTGCTAAACTGCTGCCCTCATTAATTTTTTTAAAAGTGGATGTGGAGCCTAAAGTGGGGCTGGAGCTCACCACAGTGAGATGGAGACCTGAGCTGAGATGGAGTCAGATGCTTGACCAACTGGGCCACTGAGGCACCTCTTATGCTAGTTTTTAAAAAAATATTTTATTTATTTGAGAGAGAGAAATGAATGGTGGGGAGAGATAGAAGGAGAGGGAGAAGCAGACACCCTGCTGAGCAGGGAGCCCCATGCCCCATGCGGGACCCCATCCCAGTACCCGGAGATCATGACCTGAGCCGAAGGCAGACACTTCATAGACTGAACCACTCAGGTGACTCTTCAGTTAATTTTTTAAAAATTGTTTTCTGTCCCCGCATCCACTCGCACTTTCCTGGCCGTTGGGGGGACTCGTGTCAGGAAACCTCTCTAAGGCCTGGAGGGCTGGTGACCCCTGGTGACCTCCGAGGTCAAATGGCTAAAACAAGGCTGCATGTCCGTGGGGGTGGCTGCTCCTGAAGCTTAGTATCCCAAGTCAGAGAGGACAGCAGCCGCCTGAGCTCCGCTGAGAGGCTGGAGACCCGGTCCCTGAGCTGGACGGGGCGGGGCGGCTTCCCAGGCCCTGCCCCCTCGGCAGCCCCCCAGCCCCCCTCGGCCACCACTCGGAGCGCTGCCCCCGTCTGCTGGAAGCCCCGGTGCTGGGGCTCGGTCCTCTGAGCTGTGGGGACAGCAGGAGCATCCTCAGCTCCCCGCAGAGGCCGCTAATCTGAAACCCGGACCTCGGACCACCCCCCTCAGCCCGCTTCCCGCCCCCCCTGCTCAGAGAACCGTGTAGACTGAAGTACCGGCCCCAAGAGTGTCGCTTTTAATTGTTACTTGACGATGCTCTCAGTTCCCTTGGCCTCCCGGAGCCGTGTGACTCGCAGGTCACCTTCTGTGCCTCCGGGTCGCCTTTGGGAAATTCGCAGAAGGAGATGAAACTGACAGGGCGGATCCAGGATAATAAAGATTCACTGAAACTCCAAGCGGGGACCCGGCCCCAAGGTAAACGCCCCGTTTCCTCAACAGGGGAAGAAACCAGCGCTCAAGTAGGAACACCGAGGAGGCCCCCGTGGTGGGAGATCACCCACGCGGCTCCTCACCCTGTAATTCCTCGCTCTTTTTGCCATTTTCTCTCTCTGCTCATCACATGAGGGCGCCTAGAGTAGAAGAGAAACTGGTGTCAAACTCTGCCTCAGCGGTCCCATCAAATGGCCTAAAACCTCCCCAAGTCTGTGTCCCGTGGTCTCCGTCTCCCTGGAGACAGGACCTCTGTCCAGGATGAGGCCACAGGAGGCCCGGGGGTGCTGCCTGTCTGGGTGCACCTGCTGGCATCAGCACCCGCTGCCTCCTCTTCCACCATCCGCCGGAGCACCCCTCAAATCCCTGTCACTTCCTTTCTGGAATGTGGAAACTCTCCTGCTTGTCTTCTCCCTTCCAGACTCCTCCCTTCCGGCAGCCACTGGAGCCTCCAGACCTCCACCCACACAGCGAGGCCGACCAGTTTAGGTGAGCCCCCCACCCGGATTCTGCAACGTGTACCCAAACCTCTCCTGACGGTGCTCTCTACCTCCTTCAGGACTCCCTCCTGTGACTCTTCACACACACGAAATGCACCCCTTCCCTAAAACACACCTCCTTGGAGTTTTGGGGTTGATTTTGTCTTTTTGAAATGGGGAAATTCAGCTCAGAATCATTTTTTAAAATTTAAATTCAATCAATTAACATAATGTATTATTAGTTTCACAGGTAGAGGTCAGTGACTCATCAGTTGCATGTAACACCCAGTGCTCATCCCATCACATGCCCTCCTTCATGCCCATCCCCCAGTGACCCCAGCCCCCACCCCTCCCCTCCAGCGACCCTCAGTTTGTTTCCTATGATTAAGAGTCTCTTATGGTCTGTCTACCTTACTGATTTCGTCTTATTTTAATTTTTCCTCTCAGGCAGCCCCGGTGGCTCATGGGCAGTCCGGGTGGCTCAGCGGTTTAGCACCGCCTTGACTGTAGGGCGTGATCCCGGAGACTTGGGATCCGGTCCCACGTCGGGCTCCCTGCATGGGGCCTGCTTCTCCCTCTGCCTGTGTCTCTGCCTCTCTCTCTCTCTCTCTCTCTCTCTGTGTGTCTCTCATGAATAAATAAATAAAATATTTTTTAAAAAAGTTTTTTTCTCTCTTCCTCTAGGATCCTCTGCTTTGTTTATTAAATTCCACATAATGAGTAAAACACACTTATTTGGACTTAGACTTTTTTTTTTTAAGATTTATTTATTCATGAGAGAAACAGAGATGTAGGCAGAGGGAGAGGGAGAAGCAGGCTTCCTGCAGGGAGCCCTGTGGGGGGTGAGAATCCATCTTGGATCCTGGGATGATGCCCTGAGCCGAAGGCAGACCCTCAACCTCAAAGCCACTCAGGCGAATCTGGACTTAGAGTCTTGATCTTGGAGGTCAATTATTCTGAGTACTTTGGGATTCTACCTCCCCTGCTCCAAATTATCTATATTTATGCTCACTGAGAGGACAGGGAATGTAATTTTATCGAACAAGTGGAAATGTTTGTGACCTGAGCAATAGCTTTAAGGCTGAAAACCACTCTGGATCTAAATTGGCCATAAACTCTTGTCATTTTCTGACTTTAAAAATCCTACAATTGCAAGTAGTCCATAATCCTAATAGATAAGTTGGCAAGCATCACTATGTCTCAACACTGCCTCTTTTTTCCCATTCAGACTCCACGTTTTCCTTGAACTAGGACTCTTAGGAGGAGAACTTTCTTGCCCAGGGTCATGTAGCTAGTGAATCTTTTATTTAAAGACTCAAAGAAAGCCCTCAGACTCCTGCCAATTTCAATCAATAACAATTTCTTGTGTTTTAATTAAAAGTAGCAGAAGTTTGGTTCCTTTGATCATAAAAGAAATTTTTGCTGCGATGCTGTCCACATCCTCACCCCACGTTCAAACCCAGCCTCTGCAACCCAAACCTGACTTAGAGATTTGTGTCCCCATTTACTTGGGGGCAGTTTTCCCTGAGTGTTTTCTCTGAATTAGATCAGAGAAATGGGTATCTGGGATACCCATTCAGACCGCCAGGATTTTCTGGGTACAAGTGTGAGAAGCAGAAGACCTATTCCTAAATCTGCAACTTTAAAATAATATTTATATAATATTTGGAGTTCACGAATATTCTTTACATCAGTGATCCCCACATAGCCCTCCCCCTGAGTCCCCGACAGAGGGAGAACAGGAGTTCCTTGCTCAAATTTGCAATGGAAAAAGTGAGGCTCAGAAAGGGGATGGGACTTGGGCAAAGTCTAAGAAGAGTGTAGACCTAGACCATAAATTTGAGTTTTTTCTTTTCTTTTTTTAGATTTTATTTATTCATGAGAGACACAGAGAAAGAGGCAGAGGGAGAAGCAGACTCCCTGGGAAGCCTGATGTAGGACTTGATCCCAGGACTCCGGGATTTCGACCTGAGCCAAAGGCAGATGCTCAGCCACTGAACCACCCAGGGGCCCCATAAACTTGGGTTTTTATTTCAAATTCATTTGTCTCTCCACTCGGCTCCATTCCCCATAAAACATGTTTGGAAATGGAGGAAAGTCCTAGAGAGACCACTTTTGCATTTGTCATACTCATGTTTTCTTAACCTTCTGACTTCCTTCCTCAAACATGCTGAGGTCTGGGGCTCCCTCCAGGTCGAGGCTGATTGTGGCCCTGGGCCTCACAGAGGCAGCTAGCCCAGGAAACGTAGACTTTCTGGAGGTTGTGTCAGTGACACTAGCTTTCCTCCCTGGCCCCCTGGGGAGGAGGAAGGCTGGAAGAACTCTGCTTCTTGGGGTTAGGCTGGGGAGGCAGTGAGAGGAAGGATGTGTGCTCCCCTAGGCAGTGTTCTTTCTGTTACTCCTGCCCTAATGGGCTGGGGGAAGGCGTGGGAGAGAGCTCCATGTCCATGCACAACCACCGGAATCTGAGGAACCCACACCATTCAAAACCAGAGCGCTCCCACCTGCAAATCTCTAGTCTGTGCCTCCGGCCCTTGCTGCTCCCAGGGAAAGAACAAACGTGCTATATCAGCAAGCACACCCTGCAGCCATCACTGACAGCTTTAATAGGACAGCAAGGCATTGGGAAAATACCTCCCTCAGCCTCAGTTTGCCCATTTATAAATCAGAAAATCACAAAAGTCCCTTCTAAGGCTGATATTCTCAGCTTATTTTCCCAGGTTTTGTGAGATTCTGATTGCCTCTGAAGCTGATTTGACCAGTTATTACTCTAGAAGGTTGGGAGACAAG
This sequence comes from Canis aureus, assembly GCF_053574225.1. Taxonomy (NCBI): domain Eukaryota; kingdom Metazoa; phylum Chordata; class Mammalia; order Carnivora; family Canidae; genus Canis; species Canis aureus. Next base: position 918,737 of record NC_135647.1, read on the forward strand.
AGTAAGAATCAAGGAATGCTATGAGCTTGGAGTTCTACTGTGTCATATAGGTCATGTGGGTCATGTAGGTCATGTAGATTTTCCAGCCCACAAATGTATATGAGAGAACCAGATGCTCAGGAGAGTGGAAAGATGGCCTGTCCTAGTTTAAGGCTGGGACCAGACAGCTGCAGCCACAACTCTGCCCTCACAACTCTCCATCCACATAGCAATCAGATGAGATTCAGAACAACAGATTTGAGATTGAGACGCTTGGCTTCTTCTCTCCCATTCTACAGCCCATTGGCCTGTGGCACCTCATGAAGGGCATTCCAGGCCAGTAGGAAACAGCCGGAGTTGACCTAGAAACTTCCCGCAGTTGTCCCAGGGACACCTAGGGACAAGGTGGACTTGCTTTCTGGTTCAGATCAACAGAGTCAAGAAATTTTTACAGAGGAAGTGGCACAATGCTTAGAATTTGCTTCAAAATGATTCTGCGTGTATGTGCACGTGGAGCGTCGGGGGCAGTGGAAAGAAGCACAGGTGGATGCAGACAAAATGAAATTAGCCACCACTTGTGCTGCTCACAGCTGATGTAGTAATAGGTGTGTGAGGCAAATCATATGTTCCTCTGTAGAGTGTGCATGTTTGGGATTTTCCATTATAAAAGTTTTAATTGAAAGTAACATGCTGGAGGGCACCTGGATGGCTCAATCAGTTAAGCATTTTCCTTTGACTCAGGTCATGATCTCAGGGTCCTGGGATCTAGCCCCACATCAGGCTCCCTGCTCAGCGGGGAGTCTGTTTCTCTCTCTCCCTCTGTCCCTCCCCCTGCTCTCTCTCTCTCTCTCTGACAAATAAGCAAATAAAATCTTTAAAAATAAAATAAAAGTAACACACTAGAGACACTTGGAGTAGAGGACTTCTTAAAACTAATGGATAGAAAAGGAATAGAGCATGTCAGAAGGTAAATGAGAGAGATAAGCAGTGAAGGAAGGAAGAAAGAAGACAAAGAAACAGTGGGACTTACATGAGCATTCACTAAGTCCTTATTCATGCCAGACATTTCCAGGTATAGATTCTTCATCTTTATTTTAAAAGTCATTATTTTATGTTATTTTACAAAGAAGAAACAGATATACAAAAATTACATAACTTGCTCAAAATTTCATAGCTAGAAAGAACTCAAAGCTAGTCCTGTTTAAATCCCAAATCCAAACTTTTTTCCCTGTACACAATGGGGAGGGAGAGCAGCAGTAGACAGTGAAGGGTGGAGAGTGTAGAAATGGAAATAAAATAGGAGAGTGAAGGAGGATCAGTGAATTCAGCCTCAGGGACTGGGTTGATAAGAAGGCCTTCCAGAGCTATTCCTGGAACAACAGGCAACAAGGGGGGGCACCATGCTCAACCAAGACTCTTCTGAGGCATGATTAATCTGTCATCAGGATGAGTTAAGAGAAAATCTGTCATGCCATCTGCTGAGCGTGCTGTGGAGGGAACACGAATTCTGTTGTCCTTGTCTTCTACTGGTGTCCACACCCAGGAGAATCCAGGAACTCCCAGATACCTGTGACTGGCCCTGCCACTAACTCCTTGTGAGTGTGTGTGTGTGAGAGTGTGCGAATGTGACTGTGAATGTGTGACTATGAGTGTGAGAGTGTGAGTGTGTGACTGTGAGAGTGAGGGTGTGTATGTGACTGTGAGTGTGAATGTGTGAGTGTGTGTGAGTGTGTGTGAGACTCTGTGTGTGTGTTTTCAAGCTAAATTATAGCAGAAAGGGAACAAGGAAGAGATAAATACAGAACTTGGGAGAAATGATAGGTTAATCATTGACAACGAGAAGGTAATGTTACTTAACCTCTACTTTGCTTCTGTCTTCTCCGTTAAGAAAAAATATATATTTAAACTTAAAAGAAGAAAAAAATGCAAGACAGAGAATTTAAAGTTAAAACCAGGGATTAATAAAAGCCATGTACTTGTATGTGAATTTGTGGATGCAAGCCAGACAAGATAGATCTCAAGATAAAAATTAAAACCATAACTTAACCTGCACTTGTTCTGTAATCAAAGGGGACATTGGAATATTTAACCCTGCAGAATGGGCACAACCAATCACAGCAAATGCTGGCCTCCAACAGGTGGTGTGCAGATTGCCATGGAATCCCCGCCTGTAATCACAAGAAGCAGATGTCCTGATGGATACACAAAGGACCTGATTTTCCAAAGTGGGGGAGAAGAACTTTAAAATCTATAGAACGAGGTCTACTGAGAGCCATTGCTGCCATTTATGACATATTTTTATCTTATCTTGGTTTATTTTGTTTTATTTTATTTTATGCTTGCTTATTTGTTTTTAAGTAACCTCCTCACCCAATGTGGGGCCAAGACTCACGACCCCAAGACCAAGAGCTGCATGATCTTCCCACTGAGCAGGCCAGGTGCCCGCCAACATATTTAAATAGATTATTTATGAACAAGTGGGTGCTGAATGCTGTACACCAGCACGGGGTTACCAAAAGTCAACCACAAGCATCTTAAACTCTAGGTCTGGGCAGAATGTTCTGCACTTAGCCCCTCTCTGCCCTACAGACTTAGGTTTTATTTCGTGGGAGGTACAAAACCTATGCTGGTTAAATACACAGATCATTGATAGCTGGGAAAAATAGCTAGTATGATACATGACAGATTAAGTGTTAAAAGTTCCATTGCCTAGGTGGATAGACTAAAATAGGCACCAATATCATAAGGGCAATTCATATAAACTTAGATTGATTTTAAAAGTCAAAAGTGAAAACAATAAAAATAAAAATCAGTGAACTGATAGTGTTTCGATGATATTAGAGATAATAATGCTATCTTGGACTAAACTGATTAGTGTACAGTATTCAAAAAATGTGTTTATCATTGATCACATCAGATCTGAAATGCTTCTACCTGTAGACAGAACAAATTAAAATGTAAATTAATAAGGGCATCTGTCTGGCACAGTCAGAAGTACCTATGATTCTCGACCTCGGAGTCCTGAGTTTGAGCCCCATGTTGGATGTGCAGATTACTTAAATAAAACGTTTAAAAATTTAAAAATTTATAAAATAGTATATAAATTAATGCATATAGAAATTCTATAAATACATATAATTTAATATATGTAAATTAACAAATCAGACCATATTCCAAGGAAGGGAGTCAGGAGGTAAGCTGGCTTCCAATATATATTTGCTGAATTGTCGGGCAGTTAGACAAGAGCAAGAAGGGATGAAGCCACACCTGGGAGCCACCCCCAAGAGCTAACAGGGGAGGAAAGGCACAGCCACAGAGCTGGCTCCGAACCCATAAGGGGACGTCCAAGAGTTGAGCATGAGCACAAGAGATGCAACATAGCCTAAATTCACAGCAAAAGCTTATTAGAAACTCATAAATACACGGTACATACACAAATACATATATTCATACATACATTCATAACAGAATGCATCATGATTAGGTGCATGTACAGAAGCCAAAATGTGCTATAACTGCCAGCTGTTGATCAAAAATGTCAACCAAAATCAAATTTACATACACAAAGGGCAGGCTTAAAAGGATGCAGCAACTGTCTGGCTGTCTGTCTTCAGCGGGCAGTAGACTTACCTGCTCAATGAACTGTCTCCCTATTCTGGTCTTGGGCCTCCATGTCTTTGGGGCATCTGGAACAAGAACCAAGCGACCCAGTAGCAGAATGGCTGGATGAACTATTGAAGGGAGGAAGAAATTATCTGTTTGCCTCTGATTGGTGCCCTCCAGGACCTCACCTGTGCAGAGGCCGGGCAAACTTCTGCAAATAAACTGTTAAGTCTATCGCAGTGGTTCCCCCTTTGGAGTTAACAACGCTGCTCAGTGAACATACAGAATTACCGTGATTATAAGGCCCTGGGGAATCTGCACCCCACAGTACTTTCCAGGCTATTTCATAGCTCGTTACCTGTTGCCACACTGGCCTGTTTTGTTTGTCCAGCGGGCTGGACTCTGGCTTGCCAAGTATTCACACCCGCTGCTGACAGTCGGGACAGCTTCCCCCGGATCTCCACCTGCTCCTTCCTCTGAACCGCATCTCCCTCTGCTTCGTGTCCCACCTGTGTGTACCCTCAACCAAGAGACCTTCTCTGACTCCTCTAATGCGGTTCACTCCCGCTTACACTGTGTGGCACCGTCTGAAGGTTCCTTTACAGGCTTATCAAAGTCTGTCACCTTCTTGAGTATTTAATGAAATGAATATGTGCTGATTTATGGTATACCTAATGCATGAGGGGTAAGTACCAGGAATGCAGGTTACTTGGTCTGATTTGTCTAGAAGGCAACTACCTTTATTTATTAGGGTCTTAGTAAACATTTGTGGAATGAATAACTAGACCTCTAGATATCTTAGAACCGTAGATCATAAATTTGGTTGGAGGAACATAAGCAGTTTTAAAGATCTATTGAAAACTATGGACTCTTCTCCCTCTAGAAAAGTGACACTATGCCCTATGATGATAATATCAAGGGTCTCCTGATTCCTCAATACTCACTGCTGTCTATAGCTATGTTAGATTTGTTTAAAATATCAGGAACAGAAAAGCTTTTCCTCTAAGGACATGAGTTGCACCCAGAAACTGATAGGAGTAGACATTCTGGCCAAATACTATTCTGCCAGTTCCCAGTTTATTCAGAGCCTTTGAAACAAATACAGAAGCAGAGTTTCTCTCTCATCACTGGCTCCTGGTTTGGGCTACAGTATGAAAACCTGCCACCCTAGAGTAAGTCCACTGCTGAGGCCATGTATGTACCCACTGAAGGAGCAGCACACACATCAGCCTTCTGAACTCAGGTCAGTGCACTTAAATAACACTCCGTGCTTTCATATGCGCTGCGGCACTGAAGCATGGTGGACAGAGCAGTTCTGTGATTGAAGATCCTGTACAAGCAAAACGGTTTATAATAAAGCCTCTGTACTCTCATCTCTGCATATGCAAAGGCTTCCATGGGACCTAGACAAGCCAAAGCTCAGCCTGCTAAAAGCAAGCAGGAAAGAATGTTTCTGAGGTACCCCAACGTGTCTTTGCTAGAGATCCAAGAAGTGGAATCACATTCACAGATAATTTATGGAAATGTGTTGCAGGTCTTCGGGAAAGAACAAGCAGGCTTTTCTGGTTGATCCTGTTACTCTGCTCTACATCGTCATTAAGCTTCATGGACTTTCTTGGTGCCAATAGGATAAAGTCCATACTTCTCAGTAGAACGTTCAAATACCTCAAGCCAAGGCTTCAGTCTGGCATAACCCCTCCCTTGATACTCTGTCTTGGCTAAATTGTGCTCCAACTTAATGAGAATGCTCACTCTTCCCTGAAAAGAAAGGAAAAGGAAAACGGGTTTGTTTTTTTTCTCCCACCAAATTAACAGTATACACATATTTTAAATGTGTTACCTCCTTCTAGAAAAGTGTCACTTTTTTAGAGGGAGAAGAGTCCATAGTTTTCAATAGATCTTTAAAACTGCTTATGTTCCTCCAACCAAATTTATGATCTACGGTTCTAAGATATCTAGAGGTCTAGTTATTCATTCCACAAATGCTTACTAAGACCCTAATAAATAAAGGTAGTTGCTTTCTAGACAAATCAGACCAAGTAACCTGCACTCCTGGTACTTACCCCTCATGCATTAGGTATACCATAAATCAGCACATATTCATTTCATTAAATACACAAGAAGGGGACAGACTTTGATAAGCTCTGTAAAGGAACATTCAGGCGGTGCTACACAGTGTACACATCTTCGTATTCATGATCCTGAAAAATCCCTCTCTGCACAATAGCTGGATATGTTAAACAAAATATGATAAGTATACTATTGAAGGCACTTGCACTATGATGTATTTGGATGAGCAAAATTTCATAATTTTCTTTAGTCATTTAAAAATGTTTCCCTTTATAATCAATGTTTCTTGTGTCTTATCGAAGAAATTTTTCTTAGTCCCCAGGTCATAAAGTTACTACTTGTTGTCTTCTACAAGCTGCATTTTTTTTCCTTTCATGTTTATATCTACAACACTCCTAGATTTCATTTATTCAAAGCTTTTATTATGAAAATTTTAAAAGGGATGCCTGGGTGGCTCAGCGGTTGAACGTCTGCCTTCAGCTCAGGTCATGATCCCCAGATCCCACATCGGGCTCCCCACAGGGACCCTGCTTCTCCCTCTGCCTATGTCTCTGCCTCTCTCTCTGTGTCTCTCATGAATAAATAAATAAAATCTTTAAAAAAAAAAGAAAGAAAGAAGAAAGAAAGGAAAGAAAGAAAGAAAGAAAGAAAGAAAGAAAGAAAGAAAGAAGAAAGAGAGAGAAAGAAAGAAGAAAGAAAGAAGAAAGAAATAAAGAAAGAAAGAAAGAAGAAAGAAAGAGAGAGAGAGAGAAAGAAAGAAGAAAGAAAGAAAGAAAGAAAGAAAGAAAGAAAGAAAGAAAGAAAGAAAGAAAGAAAGAAAGAAAGAAAGAAAGAAAGAAAGAAGGAAAATAAATTTTGGGCAGCCCGGGTGGCTCAGTGGTTTAGCGCTGCCTTTGGCCCAGGATGTGATCCTGGAGACCCAGGATGGAGTCCCACGTCAGGCTCCGTGCATGGAGCCTGCTTCTCCCTCTGCCTGTGTCTCTGCTTCTTTCTCTCTCTGTCTCTCATTAATGAATAAATAAAATCTTAAAAAAAATAAAAAAAAATTAAAAAAAGAAAAATAAAAAATATACACTTATGCTGACAAAATAGAAAAATGATCACTGTCTCTATCATGAATAAATAAATAAGATCTTTTTTAAAAAAAAGTCTTTAGTGTGCAATTGTATTTTATAAGTTCTCCTACCCTCTTCAAAAGTGTTTTGACTGTTTTTGACCATTTGCACCTATATTTAAATCTTTTTTTGGCGGGGGGGGGGCAGGGGGGGATGCCTGATGGCTCAGCGGTTGAGTGTTTGCCTTTGACCCAGAGGGTGAACCCAGGTCCAGGGATCCAGTCCGGCATCGGGCTCCCTGCAAGGAGCCTGCTTCTCCCTGTCTATGTCTCTGCGTCTCTCTGTGTGTCGCTCATGAATAAATAAATAAAATCTTTTAAAAAAATCTTTTTTCAGATTGTTTTATATTTAAGTTTTTACATTTTAATTCCAGTATAGTTAACATACAGTTTATATTAGTTTCAGGTGTGCAATATACTGATTCGACAATTCTACATATTACTCAGTGCTCATCAAGATAAGTGTCCTTTTAATCCCCTTCACCTATTTCCCCCAACCCCTACCCACCTGCCCTCTGGTGACCATCAGTGTATTCTCTAGAGTAAGAGTCTGTTTCTTGGTGGGTCTCTTTTTTCTCTCCTTTGTTTTGTTTCTTAAATTCCACATATGAGTGAGGTCATATGGTATTTATCTTTCTCTGACTTATTTCACTTAGCAAAGTACCCTCTAGCTCCATCCATGTTGTTGCAAATGGCAATATTTCATTATTTTTAATGGCTGAGTAATATTCCAGTATGTGTGTGTGTGTGCATGTGTGTGTTGCTTCCATAATTTGTCTACTGTAAATAATGCTGCCATAAACATCAGTGTGTATGTATCCCTTTGAATTAGAGTTTTTGTATTTTGGGAGTAGATATCCAATACTGCAATTGCTGGATCATTGGGTAGTCCTATTTTTAACTTTTGGAGGAAACTTCATACTGTTTTCCAGAGTGGCTGTACCATTATGCATTCCCAGTAAGAATGTAAGAAGATTCTGCTTTCTCCACATCTCCACTAACATTCTTGTTTCTTGTGTTTTTTAGTTTAGCCACACTTAAATTTCTTAATCATTTTTTTTTCAAATTCCACAGAAATTTAAGAATTTGAGAAAGTTGGGAATTTGGTTGGGATTTCACTGAATCTATAGAATGGTTTGGATAGAATTGACATTCTTACATCATTCTCTTCTAATTCATAATGTGTATACTAAAAATTAATTTAGGACTCTTCAAAAGTGTACCAATTAATACATTTCTCATCAAAACAACCTAGTATATCTTTTGCTAACTTTATGGCTGCATATTTTATTATGTTACTTTTAAAAATTAAGCTTAATTTCAATGGTTTATAAATAGTATATAGAAATAAAGTGAATTTTGCATTAATTTTTATCTAGTAACTTTGCTAAAGTCAAAATTATAATAATTTATCGCTAGTTTCTTTTTAAATTATATGTTCACAAGGTGTACTAATGATAATTTCATTTGTTTCTAATCTTTGTACAATAAATTTCTGTCTTTTGGCTTAAATTCACTGGTTCATTTTGCCAATGCAATATTGAATTGAGGTAGTAACAGAGACATCCTTTCCTTGAAAATTATTTCAGGGGGTAATGATGAAATATTTCACCATTAAGTATTATATTTGTTGCAGGCTTGTGTTAAATATTCTATCAGGTAGAAAAGGTCTCTTCTATTCTCAGTTTGCTGTGAGTTTAAAATATGAATCAATGCTGAATTTCTTCACATGCTTTTTGAAGTACATATTGAGATGGCCATGTGACATGATTTTCTTAAAATGGTATATTAATTGCTTGATTTTGAATGTTAAACCTTAAACCATTTTTATTTCCTGGGGGGTGGGGAATTCCAACTTTATATTGCTTAATCTGGTTTACTAATATTTTGTGTAGGATTTTTGCAACAACATTCATGAAAAAGATTTAGCTTATGGTTTTTCTTTCTCATAGTTTCCTTTCCTTGTTACTTTTTTTTTGTCCTTGTCACATTTTGACAATATGTTACAGTATCCTTATAACATGATTCAGGATTCTTTCTTCTTTTGCTATCCTCTGGAATATTCTTTTTAAGATTTTAATTATTCATGAGACACACACACACACACACACACACACACAGAGGCAGAGACATAGGCAGAGGGAGAAGCAGGCTCTCTGCAGGTAGCCCGATGTGGGACTAAATTCCAGGGCCCCGATATCATGACCTGAGCCAAAAGTAGATGCTCAATCACTGTGCCACCCAGGCGTCCCTGGAAGATTTTTTGTAAGCTCTTGATTGTTCTCAAATGTTTGGTAGAATTTACTAGTAGAATCATCTATACCTGGAAAATTATTTGTGGATTTTAAAAAAACAAATCAAATATCTTTACACATTAAATTATTGGTCATATTTTGTATTTATTACAGAAAGAAATATAGAAAAGCTACAGTTGTATCTTTTACTAATTTGCCCATTTCATTTAAACTCATATATTTATCAGTATTAAATTGTTCATGATATTTGTTCTTACCCCCTGTTGGATCTGAAGTGATGTCTCCTTGTCCATTTCTTTTTATTATTATTATTATTAACATTATTATTATTATTAATATTAAAGAAAAGTCTACTCCCAACATGGAACTTGAACTCACAACCCCAAGATCAAGAGTTGCCTGCTCAACTGAGCCAGCCAGGCCCCTTCCTTTTCCATTTCTAATATTAGCTATTTGTGCAGTCTCTCCATTTTTCTTGATCACTATTGCCACAGAGTTATCAGTAACAGTAATCTTTTTAAAATATTTTGATTAAGTCAGCCTCTTTTGTATATCGGGTTTCTATTTCATTAGTTCTCACTTCTACCGTTACAATTCCTTCTTCCATTTTCTTTTATTTCCTCCATGTATCCCATGGGCAGCCCAGAATGGTTGCGGTCATAGTTTTAATATTATTCCGGTCAAAATACTTCCTAGAGTCCAGAAGCAGGCCGTGAAGGACATAGAAACATGGGAAAGGAAGAAAAACAGCACGTTATCTGAAGGAAATCAAGGACACTTTGGAAAGCTATTAGTGTTGGAGGACTCTACCTGGAGGCAAAGGATGAATGATCCAACTAATTGAAATGTATTTTCAAAGCACGAAACTTTTTTTCCAAGAGAAAAAATTTTACAATTTCCATTCTCATGTCATCTTACAAACATATGTTATTTTATAGTTCAGTCCTCAGTTTCCAATATTTAGGAATATTCTAGTTATTTGTTAGTTGAATAGTGGCTTAATTGCCTGTAGTCAGAGAATATGGTCTATATCACTTCAGTCATTTGAAATTTATAGACAGTTGATTTATAGCACAGCATATGGTTGATTTTTGTGAATGTTCCATGTGTGCTTTAATTTTTTAAAAAAATATTTTATTTATTCATGAGAGACACAGAGAGAGAGAGAGAGGCAGAGACATAAGCAGAGGGAGAAGCAGGCTCCTTGCAGGGAGCCCAACATGGGGCTCAATCCCGGGTCTCCAGGATCACAGCCTGGGCTGAAGGCAGGGCTAAACCACTGGGCCACTCTCCATGTGGCCTTTAAAATAATTTATATCCTGCAGTTGTTGGATGTTCTGTATACGTCTGCTATGTCTAATTTGATAAACGTACTGATTAAATCTCACCTATCATTATTCAATCCTGCTTTTTCTATTACTAAAACACATATGTTAAGTTCTTCCATTGTAATGTGTAGATTTGTATATTTCACTGTAGATTTCTATCCATTTTAAACTTATATATTATTAGTTCTGTTATTAGGTGCTTACAGATTTAGAGTAATTTTATCTTCCTGGTGAATTGTATGCTTGTTACAAAAATTTCTCTAAATTCACGGTTATCCATTTTGCCTTAAAGTCTACCTTGTCTAAAAACAACATAGCTATTTTTATTTTGGTTTATTTTTGCTCTTTCCCATCCTTTCATTTTCAGGCATTATGTATCTCTCCATGTTAGATGTGAATTTTGTCTCTCTTGTTCTATATCCCATATTCTCTCTTTCTAGTTTTCTTTTGAACTGTTTGGACCCCCACTCCCATAAAGTTGGTAGTTATACACATTGTGATCATTCTTTGAAATTACAAAATATACTCAGGATATATCAGATCCTAGTCATAAATAGTTATTTTGCCTCTTTTTACCCTCTTTCTAGGCAATGTAAAGACCTCAGAATTTTATAACACTATATCTGTGCTCTTGAAATATATAAGTATATGGTATAATCATTGGTATGATTAAACAGAGATACATATTATTTATCTAAATATATAAAGAGAAAGATACTGTTTACACAGTCAATCATCATAATACATTTACCATGATGGTTAATTTATGTGTCAATTTGATTGGGTAATAGGGAGCCCATAAATTTGGTTAAACATTATTTCTGAGTGTGTCTGTGAGGGTATTTCCAGATACAAGTAACATTGAAATTGGTAGAATAGGTAAAGCAGGTTGCTCTCCATAATGTGGGTGGGCATCATCCCATCTGTTGAAGGTCTAAATAGAAAAAAAGGCTGAGTAAGAAAGAAATCTGTCTTTGAGTTGGGACGTTAGTCCTCTGCCTTAAGACTCAGACTGGAACTTATAACATCAGCTCCCCAGGTTCTCAAGCCTTCAGACTCAAACATCAGCTCTCCTGGGTTCTCAGCTTGCTGATAACAGATCTGAGGACTTCTCAGCCTCCATAACCAGGTAAGTCAATTCCTTATAATCTCTCTCCCTCTCTCTGTCTCTGTCTCTGTCTCTTTGTCTCCGTTTCTTTATCTCTGTCTCTGTCTCTGTCTCTCTCTCTCTATATATATACACACACACACAAATATATATATTTATATAGATATCTATATACTGAACAGTAGATAAATATAGATATAAATAGATACAGATATCTATCTATCTATATAATTTCAAAGTGGCTTTGAAAATGGATAATGTATAGAGGCTTGAAGAACCTTGAGGTGCATGATAGAAAAAGCCTAGAATGTCTTAAACTAACTTGCAGAAATATGGATGCTTCCAGTAAGGGTGAGAAGGAACGGAGGAACATGTCATGGGAAACTGAAAGGATTCATGAGCCCTTTCTGGCACCACTCCAACCTCTTTCTTCCATTGTCATATCTCTCCTATCTTCTTAGTAAAATCTCCTGCTTCCCTCCCCTAAGAATATGCATGATTGTATTTGGTGCCCATGCAGATAATCCAGATAATCCCTTTATCCCAAGAGCCTAAACTTAATCACATCTGCAAAATCTTTTCCATATAAGATAACATCTGGGTTCCGGGGATTAACACCTGATATCCGTGGGGGCCTTTATTCAGGCTACCACAGGAGTCTGGATTTGGGATCAGAACATACTTGAATGAGAGTACCAGCTAGACAAATTACTAGGTCTGTAATTTGAGAAGACATTTATTTTTACTTTGTCTTTATAGCCCTACTTATAAAATGGAGAAAATACTAACCTAGTGATTATTTTGGTGATGCTTCAGTAAGAAAATCTATCTAAACATTCCTGATACTAGTAAACAGGGAGTTAACACAGATTGATTCTCCTCCCTTTTTGTCCTTCAAACTTTGTTCTTTCCTTCCCTCCTTCTTCCCTTTATCTCCCCTCTCCATCATGCCCCTACTTCTCCTTTAACTTCTCCCTATTCGTGCTCTGGCATTCAGTTCCTCCAGCATCCCTTGTTTCCACTGACTTTGCCCCTGCAGGTCGGGTCTAGGGGGAGACAGAGTTGGCCCAGGATAGGCTGAGACCTGCAGGGACCTCCTGGCTAGAACTCACCGTGTGAACCATTGGCAGTGGAAATCCACAGGGAGCAGAGTAGCTTACCAGCTTCTGTTTGTTGCCCCTGACTTGACTTGATGGCTACAGGGACAGAGCTTGTTTTTAGGTAAAGCTACTCAAGGTCAAAAGGGTCAATTTCTGGGCCTCTGAAAAGCCATAGGTGAATAAGAAGCTAAGATATCCAGGCATTAAAAGTTTAGAGTTTTCCGAGTAAATACTTCCTCTTCCCAGTCTTCTCAAGGCAGAAGTTGGTCAAATTAAATCACCAAAAGATCTGCACCTCTTAAAAGAAGTAGAAATATTAAAAGATATGAAGTGACAAAGGTAGTTGAAGGTGGTCATATTATAGCTCCAAACCCCTGCCAGGTAATAGTTGGATTTGGGCTTGCAGTGTACAAGATGGCATATTCCTTCCTCTCTCAGAAGCTCTGGGACCATGCCTTATTGGGGGACAGTTGGTTCTATGGCAGATAAGTTGCTTAGCTCTTGTGGGTGCCGATGGTGTCTCAGACACTGATGGTTGTGTGTGTGGACACAGGGGCACCTACCTGGAACAAGATGGTGGAAATTATGGACGTTAGCATTACCTGGGAAAGAGCTTCACCAAACACCAGAATTATTTCATGGAGCAGATGAGGGTGGGAATGCTGGCAATAGTGGCAAAGCCCCCAGGAGGATATTGTCAGCTGCCTTTGTGAAGGCTCTGGATTAGGACCATGGCCAGCCTGGATCTGGGGTGTTTTCAAGGATAAGGCAATAGTAAACATGGACTTGGACAGAAACGTAATAGCAGGGGCACCTAGGCAGTTCAGTGAGCTAAACAGCCAACTCTTGTTTTTGACTCATGACCTCGAGGTCCTGGAATGGAGCCCCAGGTCAGGCTCTGTGCTCAGTGAAGAGTCTGCTTGAGATTCTTTCCCTCTGCCCCTCCTCCTTCTTTATATTTTCAAATCCTACTCTCACATTTGTGAATTGAGGGACAGGTGCTCCTCCTGCCTCATAGGTAGTCTGGTGGTAAGGACTATACGAACCAGTAAATGAGGAAGCATGACTTACAATATGATGAAATGGCATTATAAACACAGCAGATCCAGGACTGCAGTCTGTGTCTCTCACTTGCCAGGCAGAGAAAGGAGATGCTGGAGTCCTGACAGGGCAGCCCCCATGTACCTGGGAAGATGGACTGGATCTGAAAATTTTTTTAGCGATCAAGCAGAAGCTCAGATCTCTAAGTTGGGGTTCCGGCAAACAAAGAAGTAGTTTTGTTCTGGAACTCAGATGAAGGCATGTATGGAAGCCATACAGAGTTTTGTTTCCTTTTTGATCAAAGAAATTGAGAATGAAGGAGGTTCATAGTGAGCATGGGACAGACACAGGGAATGGAAGAAAAATGAAAGCGGTCAGACAGAACTGAGTTCCTTTCTCTGAACTGAAGCTTGCTTATAGGGATTAGTATGCATTTATGAGGGCTGCCCTAACCAAGTGCCACTAACTAAATGATTGACAACAATGGAAATGTATCGTCTCATGGTTCTTGAAGCCAGAAGTCTGAAACCAAGGGGTCACCTTGGCCATGCTTCCTCTGCAAGCCGTATGGAAGGAGCCTTCCTCGCCTCTTCCCATGTCTGGTGGCCCCAGACCATCCTCAGCTTGTGGCAGATGACTTTGGCATCTGTCCCCATCTTTACAGGACAGCCCCACATGGCCCTCTTTTTATGAAGAGCGCCAGTCACACTGGGTTGGACTTTATAAAGAGCTTTACTCTACTATGACCTCATCTTAACTAATCACAGTGGCAACAATCCAAGGTACAGAGGGTTAGGATTTCACTATGTCTTTTTGGGGAACATAATCAGCCCATAACCCCCTTGTGACCTGGTGCAGATAGATCATTGGTCCCCTTAGGACTCCTACCTCTGTCCTTTAAACTACTCCATCCTGCTTGGGTCACAGAAACAGTGACTGAGACACCCTGATCTGAGGCTCACCCTTTTCTGCCCTAGGCTATTTGTGAAAGGCAGCAGGCCTGATCTGATCAATTCAAAGCCTGGTGGAGCTGGTTCGGACCTGATCTGTGACTCAGGCCTCAGACAGTTACCTCTGAAGTCTTGTTTGTTAAAATTGTGATCCATCATTTTGAATAAAAATAAGTCAAGAAATCTTTCAGGAAGGATCCCAAAGTATTGGCTCAGATTTTATCTAGAATGTCAATAATTGACACCTCAGTGGGTGGATTTGGGGTGATGGAGCCAGTTCAATCTACCAAAAACATAACATCTATGGAAGGCAGGGCATGCCTGGAAATTTGTTGAGTGTCAAATCCAGAGTGTTCCATGAGATAATTTCAAATCAAAGGTGGAAGAATTAGGGAGGAACCAAAGCATTTTTAATAAAAGAGTGATATCAACAGGGTAGCTCAGTGGTTGAGCTTCTGCCTCTGGCTCAGGTCATGATCCTGGGGTACTGGGATCGAGTCCCACACTGGGCTTCCCCATGGGGAACCAGCTTCTCCTTCTGCCTATGTCTCTGCCTCTCTCTCGCTATCTCTCATGAATAAATAAATAAAATCTTTTTTTTTTTTTTTTTTAACGAGTGACATCTACAAAGTTGATCTTTAGAAAATTGGAGCAGAGGCAGAATGTGGAAGAAGACAGACCCAGCGGGAAGGAGACAGGCAAAGGGGCAAAAGCAAAATTTCTGTAAGCAGGTCATGGAACAGGCTCTGGAGGAAACAAGGAAAACTGTAGCTCTGAGATACCCTCCAGTGGACCAGCGATGTGTTCCTCCTGCTCCGGGTGTGCTCCACACCTTCACTTCTTGCTGCTGGAGGCCAGGACCAACCATGCTCAAAAGCTTACCAGGAATATTGGAACAGGAGTGTGAGGAGCTGGAGTTTCATTCAGGAGGCCATTGGACCTACTGATAAGGTCCGTAATGCAGAGTCTCCTCGTGATTGCAAGATGAGCAAAGGCACACGACTCTGAAGATTTAGTCACAACTGATGATGCATTTGGAAGAAGAACAAGAGATCTACGGCAGGAATCCAGAGTTGGCTTTCATGTCACCATTACCAACCTGTGAGCTCTAATATATCACTTCTCTCTGCTTCTTTTTCTCAGGCATAAAGCTGAGTGTCTGAACGGTCGCTTACCTGTGCCCAGTGCTGGCAGGAGTCCTGTAGAGTCATTATTACTGTTCAAAGCAGTCCTAGCAAGCAAACTCTATTAATTACTTCTATTCTACAGATGGGAAAACTAAAGTACAGAGACGTTAACCATTTCTGAGTCAAGAAGCTGGTCAGTGGCACACACAGGTCTTGAACTCAGTGGTGTCTCTGTCACCTCACAGTTGGAGGTTCAGCCATTATTTTGAACTGAGGAGGGGGAGAAGCCAATGTGTGTATAAGTCTGTGCCCCAGGAGGGAGCCTCCTGCAAGTTGTTGTGAATGCCCTGGGTTCCGCAAGGCTTGGTCCCCCTGGCAGGTCTACAGGCCTTTGGGAAGAGCTCAGAAATCTGAGCCAACAAGAAGCTTATGTTGCAAGGGGTTCCCAAGAATTCAACCCCAGCCAGCCTCGCACCAGGAGCAGAGCCCGCCTTGAATGTGGACCC
Source organism: Canis aureus (assembly GCF_053574225.1). Lineage (NCBI taxonomy): Eukaryota > Metazoa > Chordata > Mammalia > Carnivora > Canidae > Canis > Canis aureus. The sequence goes on from NC_135647.1 coordinate 934,918, forward strand.
GGCAGGGCAGGTAGAGGGGCGGGCTGGAAAGGGCCTGACGCCAACAAGGAAGGAGTTATCAGAACATGAGAGACTCTTAACTCTGGGGAACAAACAAGGGGTTTGGGAAGGGGAGGTGGGAGGGGGGATGGGGTGACTGACTGGGTGATGGGCACTGAGGGGGGCACTTGATGGCATGAGCACTGGGTGTTATATGTTGGCAAATCGAACTCCAATAAAAAAAATATACAAAAAAAAAAAAAAGGAAAGAGTTATCGCCTTAATTCACAAGGAGCTTAGCAAAGCTGAGCCGCCCGCAGGGAGCCGCTAAGGGAGGGGGGTGGGGGCAGGAGGGTGGGAGCGACCACTCTGTACCCCTTCGCCGATTCCCTTTCCAACAGCTTTCCACTTGCTTCCCGTTAGGGCCTCAGAACAGCGTTCTGGAGGCAAGGCAGAGGTGACTGCAGGGCTTTCCAGAGAACGAGAAACTCCAGCCCGTGCCCTCTGGACTCAGCTTAGGGCTCTGTTCCCCAGGGCGGCCCCGCTGCGGAGGTGCCCCTCAGCTGTGCCACCTGCACGCACTAGCTCCTGTGTCCCCCTCAGCTGTGCCACCTGCACGCACTAGCTCCTGTGTCCCCCTCAGCTGTGCCACCTGCACGCACTAGTCCTGTCCAGGAGACACGGTGCCTCCAAGGCGTCTGAGACCCTCAGGCCCCGCGGCTGGACCTCATCATCAGGAAACACAGTGAGTGAGTGAGTGACGGAGTCTGAGGGGCTGAGGGGCGGGTTGGAGGATTAGTGTCTCGAGCTTGACTGCATGGAAACCACGTGACGCTCTTGTTTTTAAAAAGCAGATTCTGATTCTGGCTTTACCTCCTGGACACGGAGCGAGCACCCGGGGGTCCCAGTCCCTTGGAGGCTGGGCCCAGCGCTTCTGACCCCAAGGAGCGAGGCCTCCCGCGCTACTCGCCAGGAGAACTCGCGGGGCGACAGGTGCAGGTGCAGGTGGCCTCCCGGATGCACTGGGGGCGGGGGGGGGGGGGGGGAGCGAAGGGGGCTCAGGTATGTGCACGCGCGTGCACTGCTCTGCGATTGGAGGACACCTCTCCACGCCCATCCCCACCAGGGCTTCAAAAGTGACTGGGCCCGGGACGCACCTGGACCCGCGCGCACCAGCCATGGTCCCGCGACTCTGGGCCTCGGCTCTTCTCCCGCTGCTCCTGGCCGGCCTCGCGCAGCCCACCCAAAACACGCAAAAGATGAAGGTGAGTGTCCCACTGGGGAGCCAGCGCACTGCAGCACCTGGTGACCAGCCTAGCCTCCAGGGATGCGAGGAGGTCCCCCTCGTCCTCTCCAAGGCCTCTCCACGCCCTGCTCAGCAGGCCTGTGCACTGCTTCTTGGAGGCGGCGCCCTGTGCCTTTAGGAAAACCTGAGTCCTGAGGCCCTTCAGGTGTGTGTCAGCGGGCCATACGCCTGGAGGAGGATTGCTAACATAAACCGGGGGAGGGGGGTGTTTATGTTACAAGAGTGAAGTTACACTAACTAGAGCAAAGTTATGGTAGCAACACGTTCGAGGAGGTTCTAGAGGGAACCTGGACCTCAGGAACCCTGCCTGGGGACAGCTGGCCGCAGCAGAGTCTGCCTCTTTCCTTTTCTGCAGTCACCACCCACCAAGTTTCTGATTCAGCGGGTCTCAGAGAACCAGGAACTTGCCTTTCTTTCTTTTTCTTTTTCTTTTTAAAATTCAAGTTTGTTAACATATAGTAACATAATAGTGACATAACAATGTAGTATTGGTTTCAGGAGCAGAATTTAGCGATTCATCAGTTGCATCTAACACCTGGTGCTCATCACAACAGGTGCCTCCTTCATGCCCATCACCCATCTAGCCCATCCTCCACCCACCTCCCCTGCAGCAACCCTCAATTTGTTCTCTTAACTAGGGAGTCTGTGAAGTTTTGCTCCCCTCCTGTTTTTATCTTATTTTTCCTTCCCCTCTCCTATGTCCTTCTGTTTTTTTCTTAAATTTTACATATGAGTGAAATCATATATTTGTCTTTGACTTATTTTGCTTAACATAATACCCTCTAGTTCTGTCCATGTTTTGCAAATGGTAAGATTCCATTTTCTGATGGCTGAGTAATATTCCATTGTATATATAGACCACATCGTTTTTATCCATTCATCTGTTGATGGACATCTGGGGTCTTTCCATAGTTTGGCTATTGTGGACATTGCTGCTATGAACATTGGGGTGCAAGTGCCCCTTCAGACCACCTCATTTGTATCTTTGGAGTAAATACCCAGGAGTGCAATTGCTGGGTCATAGAGCAGGTCTATTTTTAACTCTTTGAGGAACCTCCACATGGTTTTCCAGAGTGGCTGTACCAGCTTGCATTCCCACCAACAGTGCAAGAGGGTTCCTCTTTCTCCACATCCCCACCAACATCTGTCATTTCCTAAGTTGTTAATTCTAGCCATTCTGACCTGTGTAAGATAATATCTCGTTGTAGTTTTGATTTGTATTTCCCTGATGATGAGTGATGTCGAGCATTTTTTCATATTGTCTGTTAGCCATTTGTAGGTCTTCTTTAGAGAAGTGTCTCAGGAACTTGCATTCCTAATATGCCCTGGTGATACTTGTTCAGGTCCTCAAATCACTTTGAGTGCTCTGTTAATGGGTCCCTATGATGTGTAAGATGATGCATGAGAAATGCTCAAAGACCAACATTCGTAACACTATTTCCTTTTCAGAAATAATATAATAATAAAAGGCAACCTGTGAGAGGGCAGCCAGGTCTGTCAGCCACTACTGCCTGGCTAGGGTACAATTTCAGCTGTAGAAAACCATCTTGTGAACTAAAGGCTGCATTTTTGAATGTCTGGATCCCTTCAAGCTGGAGCAGAACTGATCTTGGAGTCGGAAAGACCCAGCCTTCCAGCCTAGTTTTCTTGGGATTTGGCATCCCAGCTTACAGGGTAGCATCCATGTGAGAGACACATGCTGGGTGTTGGGGAGCCCAGATCTAAGATAGCACAAAGGCAGGAGGCACACAGATGACAGCTCTTGCAATGATTTCCATGTGACTTTTTCTATTACGTAGTGAGAAGGACAAATAGAATTTTTTTTGGCATGGAGCCAAGTTGACCTAGGGGCATGGAGATGGCAGCTCCTCCAGCAGGGCTTTCCTAGGCTACTATTCCCGAATATTTGGAGCAATGTGTTTGTGCTCAGATGTGTAGGAATGTATGGACATCTTGCCTGGTGTCCTGATGGCAGATGCACAGACTCAGGAAACGAAAACAGTTTGTTGACCCTGCTCTCTTCAGGAGAGCTTGCCCACCGGCTGTTCCCTTACTGCTCCAGGCAAACTGTTATGGACTGAGATCCCTTGAAACTCACTTCCGTTCATTCTACACTTCTCTGACTTTTGTGCACACCTCCAGGAGTGTGGAGCTCCTCAGAAAAAAGCATATTCCTTTCATGCCAGCTCCCATCTGCCTATTGGCCTTGGCATGTTTGCGGGCAGGAAGCTTCTTCCCGTTGCTTCCTGTCTCACTGTCCCTACCCAGGAGAAGTCAAGGCCACCTCTCCACAGTGTAGGGTACAAGAAACGGTACCCAGGATGGGTTTCTCATCCCAGTGAGCAGCCCACTGGCAAAGCTCTGGGAAGGGCCTCCGTGGGATCCAGATGAGGAGCGTGTTCCTTGCCCTGTTCTGGGGGAAGGAAATTGCAGTTTAAGAACATCTAGATGAGACACTGATGTCAGATTACAAAGATCTCTTAAGAAAATATGAGAAGGGCTGGAGCAGTGGGAGCCTGGTGTCAGGATGCTGAGTGTCAGAGGGTGGAAGAGAGTTGTGTTAATCTTCCAGGGAAGGCAAGATCATCACAAAGTACTTGTCCTGCCACACACACACACACACACACACACACACACACACTTTTATTTTATTTTATTTTATTTTATTTTATTTTATTTTATTTTATTTTATTTTAAAGATTTTATTTTTTAAGTAATCTCTATGCTCAATGTGGGGCTTGAACTCACAACCCCAAGACCAAGAGTCGAATGCCTCACCAACTGAGCCAGCTGGGCACTCCCACAAAGAAAGGGTTTTAACTTACATAACACACATTCTAGTATTGGCCTCGCCATAACTAAAAATATTACTGGAAAAAAGTCTCTTCAGTTCTTAGAATTCCCAGGTATTACATGAAATATCTTTGAGCACTTTGGAGAAGCCACTGGATGCTGGGAGTTATTATTTATCTTATGATCACATCATTGTGGTTATTTTTGTTACATTCCAGGTGGATTGCTATAACGGGGTGATGGGCACCATCTATGAGTATGGAGCCCTCACCCTCAACAATGAGGAGTACGTTCAGTTCAAGCAGTATGCCGGCAAGCATGTCCTCTTTGTCAATGTGGCCACCTACTGAGGCTTGACAGCTCAGTATCCTGGTAAGAGCTCATGTTTCAATTCTTTTGGAACTAGCTTTGTCAGATGGCCATATTCTAATTCCAGAGGTTTTCCTAATTTATTACTGAGAGGAGAGAGGTGGGGGGGTTAAGTGGTTGTGTGAATCTGTCCCCCTGAATCCTGTCACTCCTCTACTCCAAAGATTTAATCAAAGACCACCAGAACATATCTACCACTGAACAAGTAGTACTTGTTGTTCGATGCCCTGAGGGAGAACACATACTATAGGGAATCATGGAGCTTTTCAGTAAGAAAGTGCTAGAAAGAACTTATTTGAGAATCTGGGCTTCTGTTAGGTACTTTGGGGAAGGATTCAAAGAATTGCTTTGCTCTGAATGGGCTGCTGTCAGGAAATGAAATGGGGACAATTCTGTGACCATGATTAAGATTTGTCTTAATAAATCATATCTACAAGGTCGGAGGAATAAAACAAGGCTAAAACTGTAGTTGGTAAAGAAGCAGAAGTCACTTATATTGGCAAGAATAGGGAGATGCATGGCCATTTTTGCAATCTGGACAAGGTCCCTGTTCTGTCTGTGTTGAGACATGATAATGGAGTGGTCTTGTTTTTGTCTTGATCCATCATGATCATGACATGACCATGATGCATGATGTTGATGTCCTGTGAGACTGTTGACAGAACACCACGCCCCAGCTGTGACCCCCTGCCCCCAGGCCCAAAAGGCTAGCTTCCAGGGTCTGCCTGTATCCTCCTCATTGGTGACTTCTGAGAACGACAGCAGATCTTTTGGAAAATGCTCTTGGGTTCCACAGTACCTCCATGTGATGGGGAGATGGAAACGTAGCTTTCTTATGGGTGGTCTTTGGTGTAATGGCTATTTGGAAAGATGCTCCATCTTTCCAAACCTGGCCCGACCTTCTGTGATAACTGAGGTGGATTTTCTTTGTGCACTTGTGGGGAAGAGTTTGGTTTCTCTGTTGATCCAGAAAAGGTTATTTAAAGTTTTAGATGGATTGAAGTAGAGATAAATACAGTTTCTGACAAGCCACAAACAATTTTTCTGCTTGAGGCCGTGAGGGTGGACCCTCCATGAACCGAATTAGTGCTTTATAACAAGAAACCTCACAGAACCCCCTGGCCCTTGCACCTTGGGAGGACACAGTGAAAAGCCTACCATCTGCAACCTGGTAGAGGGCCTTTGCCAGAACTGCCCCATACTGGCACCATGATGTTGGACTTCCAGTCCCCAGAACTGTAAGAAATAAGTTCTTATTGTTCATAAGGCCCCTGGTCTACAGTATTTTGTTATAGCAGCCTAAAAGGACTGATATAGAGGGGGCTGCTTGATTAGGCAAAAAGTATATTGAAATACCTCTTCCTTCAAAGAACAACAACAACAAAAAAAAAGGTTCACATTCACCAAAAGAATCTAAAGACTTTTTAAATTTAATGGTGAAATTGTGCTTCAAATGATACTCTCAAAAGTACAGATTATAGGAAGAGAATTTCAGGATCACTTTAGATTTATTATTTTTATGGATAACCGTAGGAAAAACCTGAAAAGCTACAGACTAAATCTTTGCTTAATTTATATAAAATCTCACAGTTTAGTATCAGCAAGTAGGAATTTTCCTTCCTTTAAAGAGTTAAATTTGAAAATATTATAGTAAGTTTAAAAAGTTCTAATATATAGACAGCAGTTCCATGGAATGCAAATCTGCTTTTAAATCTGTTTTAATTGTTAATTTAAATTTGTCTTGAATAGGAAATATATTCACAACATTGAAAGTTTAAAAGAGGGATCCCTGAGTGGCGCAGCGGTTTGGTGCCTGCCTTTGGCCCAGGGCGTGATCTTGGAGACCCGGGATCGAATCCCACGTCGGGCTCCCTGCATGGAGCCTGCTTCTCCCTCTGCCTATGTCTCTGCCTCTCTCTCTCTCTCTCTCTCTCTCTCTCTGTGAATCATAAATAAATAAAATAAAAAAAAAAAGTTTAAAAGATACCGAAGGATTCAAGAGTAGAAACTTTCAGGGATCCATGGGTGGCTCAGTTGGTTGAGTGTCTGACATTTGATTTCAGCTCAGGCCTTGATCTCAGGGCTGTGAGTTCAAGTCCTATGGTTGGGCTCCATGTTAAAAAAAAAAAAAGTGAAAACTTCACATTTTTTCCTTTTGGATAACTACGATCATCAGTTTATGGTGCATATTTTCATAAATCTTTAATGTACATGCAAGCAAAAATCCCATATACACAAATACAACTGATCCTGCATCTTGCTTTTTCACATAATACAATACTCAAATGTTCACCTGTTCCAGTATGTGATGAGTTTCCTCATTTATTTGATGGCAGAGTTTTCTACTCCGTTGCTATGACATAACTTAGTAAACTAGTACATGAGAATTTTTAAAAGTGTTTCATTCTAATTTTACTCCAGATGGGGAAATTGAGAGAGTTGGAAGCATTTGCCAGAGGACTAGAAGCAGGGTCTGCTAAGTGTTTCTGCCATAGGAAGGACATGTTCTTAACGGTTAAGGAGGAAGGTGGGTGGATAATAAGTGAAGACATGCACAACACCAGGAAGGCTCTCTCACTTGAGAATTTTTTGGGGTGAGATCCTGGCAGGTGGAGCTGAGTCTGAGTGGGACTGGCTGGCATTGGTACTGGGAGCTGAGTGGAGCTGAAGATGGAAACACGGTACAGGTGTAGACGGACAAGGTAGAAACCCTCCTGGCAGTAGTAAAAGTGCAGTGGAGTTTGTAGCCTGGAATCCCAGTGAAGGTCCCAAGGAGATGGCATCAGTCAGATCACTAGAATTGACAAGAGGGTAGAGAGTGCTCTGGAGCCAGACTCAGGTATTGGCTCCCTTCCACAGCTCCTAGGTGAGCATACCAAAAAGCGCTCCTGGGAGGATGCCTGGGGTGTCAGATGTGTCATCATGGGCCATAGTTGGGGGGAGGGGGGACATTTCCATTTATTTGCCTTTTCCTGAAAAATTTTTGATCGGTCAATCAATCCACTCCTAAGGTAGGTGGCAGTGGCATTCAAGTTTCAATTTCCTTCAGAATCAAGCAGAAACCCACCCCACCCCACAGGGCTACCCAATCTTTGTAGGAGCACCCCTATTGGATGGTGCAGTGCAGCTACATTGGAAACCACTGCACAAGAGGTATGTTCCTGGAAACCTGCATTCTGGCTTTTTGCTCTGCCTCTCAATCCCTGTAATCTTTTTTTTTTTTTAAGATTTTATTTACTTATTCATGATAGACATAGAGAGAGAGAGAGGCAGAGACACAGGCAGAGGGAGAAGCAGGCTCCACACCGGGAGCCCGACGCGGAACCCGATCCCAGGACCCCAGGATCATGCCCTGGGCTAAAGGCAGGCGCCAAACCACTGAGCCACCCAGGGATCCCCTCAATCTCTGTAATCTTGAATATTTCCCTTACAGTCCTCACTTTATTCATGTGATAAATGAATACATCCAGAGGTCTCTCACTGCTGAGGGTAGGGCTAGAGGCCACGCTACTCATGATGCTTGCTGTCTCCCTACAGAACTGAATGCACTGCAGGAGGAGCTGAAGTCTTTTGGTGTAGTTGTGTTGGGCTTTCCCTGCAACCAGTTTGGAAAACAAGAACCAGGAAAGAACTCAGAGATTCTTTCTGGGCTCAAGTGAGTACCTGCTTAGGACACTGCCTAGGCCCTGGCAGTGTTTCCCTTCCTCCTTCTGCCTGGAGGTTCTCCTCTTCTGGAAACTTCGAGGGCAGGGCAGGTGGTAGATCACAGGGTTCAAGAACATCATTGTGAGGCTTGCATGCAAACTTGCTCTGCTGGCAATGCTTAAGCATTCATTCTGCCTCGAGTTCCTTGACAGTAACACTAGGGGAATATCTACTGGAAAAGAAGCACAGGGCAAAGGAGGGAATGTGGGAAATAGAAATGAATCGGGAATCCTGACTGAAGAATAGTGCCCTCCAGTTTTCATGGAATTCTCTGTTGGCTCCATAAAGCATGAGGTCCTGGCCCCGAGAGACCCATTTCCTCACCTTCCCTGTCTTCCATCTCTCCCTCTTTATCTCTAACTTCCTTTTGTGATAGAGGTGTGGTGGCCATTACCATCCCTTTTTGTCCTAACTTGGACCCTCTTGGGGCCCTCTGGTTCATTGCAGGCATGTGCGTCCAGGTGGTGGCTTTGTCCCCAATTTTCAGCTCTTTGAGAAAGGGGATGTGAATGGAGAGAAAGAACAGAAGGTCTTTACCTTCCTGAAGGTGAGTGACTACATCTGCCCTGACCAGGTCAGGTAGGTAGAGGCACCCTGAAAGCCTGGGGCTCATTCCTAGGATTAAGGTTGCACTCCTTGGAAAGAAAAGCTCAGATAAGTTCAGGAATCATGGCAATATCCATTGTGAGGCTTGAGCTTCAAGTATAGGAATCAGAACATGTGGCAGGTCTGATATGGACTGCCGCCCCCTACTGAATGACAATGTCTGTTCATTCGACCGTCAGCCATGGAAGCCCTCGTAGGTGTAAGGAGCTGTGCCATTCAGGGCACTCTCAAATATCCATGGGGCCCAGCTCCTCCCTGAGGGACCCCTATGTAATCAGGGTGACAGACATGGAGCATGTAGAGTGCCATGTGGTAATCTACATGTGGACCTGAAAGTCACAGCAAGTTTAGAGCTGCCGAAGACCACAGAAGCACTCCGGGTTCTCTGAGACCACTGGTTCCCGCTTGCTGGCCTGCCACACAAGTCTGGTCCTTGTTGAAATTTTCATCCATCCATGGCAAACTGAAATAAAAAAGACAAAGTGGGGGGTTTTCGCAAAATTCCACTTATTGACTATAAAAAGACCATCATTAACTCTGATATTGAATTAATATTTAGTTAAATTGCACAAATTATCATTTGTGTTGCCCAAAAATGGTGATATGATTGATTTTATTTTCTTTAATCTAATACTTACAAATATGTTAATATTTAAATTTACAGTTATAGTTGGCTTTTGACTTTTCTTATTGTCTATTAAAATAAATGTTGGTTATTCTGCATTAATCTCAAAAAAAAAAAATAGTTGCTGAACTTTTACCAGACTACAAAGCCCTAACTCTGGGAACCATTACTCTAAACCAAAGCATTTTTTTCAGCTAAGAAAACCAAAACTATAGAAATGACTTATCAAAGAAAATGGAAGATATTATTTTACTGAAGCACCATAATATAATCATGGGAGGGGCAGACAGGGAAAAGAGGAATATTTTCTGTTTATCATCATACTCTCTAGCTCTTGGTTGGTTGATTGCTGATGTTGCATTGAAATCCCTGTGGTTCACTGGGATCCCACCTGGTAGTTAATAAATTGAGACATATGATGGTGAGTAGACTCTCTAGGGTTGGGGATAAGACTCGACCACAGTCCTATAAAATGATGGTCTTTTTATAGTCAATAAGTGGAATTTTGCGAAAACCCCCCACATTGTCTTTTTTATTTCAATTTGCCATGGATGGATGAAAATTTCAACAAAGACCAGACTTGTGTGGCAGGCCAGCAAGCGGGAACCAGTGGTCTCAGAGAACCCGGAGTGCTTCTGTGGTCTTCGGCAGCTCTAAACTTGCTGTGACTTTCAGGTCCACATGTAGATTACCACATGGCAGAAGCAGGGGGAAAAAAACTTCTCTTTTTCTTATCTCTGCTCCAGAACTCCTGCCCTCCAACCTCTGATCTTTTGGGCTCATCAAACCAGCTCTTCTGGGAGCCCATGAAAGTCCATGACATCCGCTGGAATTTTGAGAAGTTCCTGGTGGGGCCCGATGGGGTCCCTGTCATGCGCTGGTTCCACCAGGCTCCCGTCAGCACTGTCAAGGCAGACATCCTGGCCTACCTGAAACAGCTCAAAACCGAGTAGAACAGGCCGGAAAGCATCAGCCCCTTGCCCCACACCTAAGAAACATGGTGAACACTGGATCCATTTTACTTTACGTTCCTTCCCACTCGGCGTCCCAATGACCAAACCATCCCGTATTACCCGAGTACATGTGCACACCAGTGTCCATGTGCTCATATGTGTGTTTGAAAACACGGGAAAGAAAACCTTTCTCCCCAACTCTCTACTCCCAAAATATCAAGTTTTTCCGCTCCATTCCCAAGGAAAAGCATATTTCAGGGTAGATGGTTCGGACTACACAATATCCCTAAAAAGGCAATCCCCAGAAGTTCTGACTCCATCCTTTCTCCATCCTGAAGGTTTAAAGAAGCAGGAGCTGGTAGCACGACTCCCCAGGATCTCCTTCGCAGCCTTTCTCTCTTCCAAGATAAACCTGCACTGTTAAACTCTTCCTCTCCCAAATAGGCCTTTGCTCCTCTGACACCCTGTAGTTCTCTGTAGGTGTTAGAGTGGAAGCCTGGCCTCATATGAAAGGAGGGCATCTCCATGATGGTGGGTTCCCAAGCCCCTGCGGTCGGACCCTACCAGAGCCTTCTTGGGTGCCTGTCCCTTTGTGCATTCAGGCCACGGCACCTGGGCAGGGATGTCTCTTCATTCTGAAGGATGGGCTTCCCCTCAGCCTGAGCTGCTCCACCTTTAAACTCCTTCTCATCACTGTCAAATAAAGAAAATTCTGCAGCAGGTGGGCTTCCATCAGTGTTTCCTGCTCCCAGCTTATGTCTGGGGCATCCTCCTCTGTCATTTTGTCCCTGCTTCCTTCAATACCTGACCTAGCTCCTCAGTATTTTGTTTTTCTCTAACACACTCTGGACCTTCCCCTGACCTTTCCAGAAGGTCAGGTGTGGCTGGCTGCTGGGGAGCTGCTGGGGGGACCTGGGGAGCTGGGGAGCTGCTGGGACCTGGGGAGTTGCTGGGACCGGGATGTAGCCACCCCCTAGACTGGGAGAGAGTGTGGGAGGCAGCCTTGCTTCCTCCAAACAGAGACACAGCCCGCCTATAAAATTCCTGGTCACTGTTAGAAATCTAAAACCACATAAAACCAGAAGTAAAGTATGACAAAGCCTCCCCCTAATCAGAGGAGTCAAGAACATGCTGTTTTACCATCACAGTCCTTTATGTGAGATTATTTCAGGACAACAGAAACTAATAACACGAACTTGTATGAGGAAGTGAAAGAAAATAGCTGCTTTTCTTTTCCCTTTCAAAACTACTTTGGACATATTTCAAATACTTTTTAAAGTTTTTGTACTTTAAAATATTATTTTGCACTTGAAAAGTAGAGGGAATTTAAGTATTAGCGGTAAAATGAAGCACAAGTCCTATTGTGTACCAAATAGAAATGATCCCTGCCTTAACTCTTAGATAGCAGTGTGAAAACTGACCAAGCCAGGGACACAAGGGAAGTGATTCAGATTTGGGGACTCCAGCTTCCAAGATGAACACAGGCACCCCTGAAGCCCTGGGACCAGCAGTGTTCACGTGGTCCTCGGGGAAGATGTGACATTTACATGGTAACTGCCACAAAGGAGGCAGCTGGGGTCTCACCTCCAGGAGGGGGATGCTTCTAAAATTCAGAGGCAAAAAAGTAAGTAAGTAAATAAATAACTCATAAATAAAATTTAGAAGTGGTAGACACATATGGAAAATATTTCCAAAAGTTTGGACATTTTATCTTCTTGAAAGTCTAGGAAGGAAGGAATATCTGGCCGTGTGTGGCCATAGCCATGAGGTGTGGGATTTCTATGGGCCTGGCAAGCACCAGGGCAGCTATGAGGCCATGAGGGGCTCCAGAGCCAGCCGGCAGTGGTGTTGAGAAAGGTGTTTCATTGTTGAGTTTCTCCTAAGTCTCTGATGTCCTGAGAACCCCCAGGACCTCAGTAGTCCTCAGAAGGGATCCAAATCCATTATTATTTCCAGATCCGAGTCATTAGGGTCCAGGAGGATGGGGCCATGTAGTGTAGATTCAGCCTAAACCCAAGAACTGTATTCTCTGAGTCAAAGTTACTGCTCCAGGGGAGCAGCCTCCTTGAATCTATGGAAAAGTCTCGAAGTAATGAAGGAAGAGCGCTCAGCCTCAACCTGAACGCATTGTGTTGAGGATCTGCCAAAGGCTCCATCCTGAGCAGCTCTGAGAGCTCTAAATTCTGATCTCCTGGTGCCCACCACGGGCTGACCCTGAACAGAAAACCAATGTTAATCTGGGCACAGCCCAGATCAGAGAAGTGTGAAACAATGTCCTTGCATAGGGAGGTGAGTGTACTGGGGGGCAAGTGTGGGGCAGCAGACCTGATCAGAATGATGCCCATGATGATGAGAATGTACATGTCTTATAAAGGGACAATCAGAGATAAAGGTTTACCACTTCTCCCTTGCTCACCAACCCCTATAACAGAGCTGGATACCAAGGAAAGCCACAACCTTCCAGGAGCAAGCAGAGTGCCCAGGACAGTCTTGGGAGCTCCAGCCCGCCAAAGTAGTTAGAACCTTTCTGTTACTGTCATGGTAATCATCATTACCTCACTGGCACTATTATTGCTGCCACATTTTTTCTTTGAACCAGAGGTTCCCACAGACTATCATGCAAATTAGATAAACTTGAGCTAATTAATTCCAAAACTAGGGTTTTCCCATACATCTACCCCATAAACCACCGAACAGGTGTCTAAAATGATGAATGCCCAAAACCTTTGAGAGAGTCCCTGGGCAGGACAGGCAGGTTCTAAAGTCCAGAGAACCAGGACTCAGGCCCTCGCTAATAATTTATTCCCAGAGTTTCAAAGCATCCACTCCTGGAGGGAGGCCCCCAACAGTTTCCCTCATGGTGATTACCGCATAGATGCCATGCCTTCCCTGAGGACCATGTAAACACTGGGAGCTTCTGGCCTTTAAGATTGCTCATGTTGGTTCTGGAAGCTGAAGCCCCCAAATCTGAGAAAGAGAGGGCCAAAGTCCATCCCAGAGGACATCAGGTGTTATCCTGTGGTCTCAGAAATACTCAGTAAACAGAAGCTGAGACTAGGATTCAGGCAAACACAATTTCCTGAGTGGTTCCAGAAGCAAGAAATCAGTGAAGCAGGAAGGGGCAGAAGAAGAAAGAAGATAACATTAGATTTCTGCCAGAGATTAGCTTCAGAATAAATCACACAATTTTATTCCATCTTGAAGGCAGAGGGCTGGCCTTGTGTAAGTCAGATCGGTCAACTATTGGCTGCGGAATCACCCACGGGCCCCAGGGACATAACCTCCCAGAGCAGGTGGCCCCTTTGGCAAATGAAACTCTGAAGAAGGGGCAGCCGTGAGCCACTAGCAGCCAAAACTCAGCATAGTTTGGGTGGGTGCGCCGTCTACGTACGGCCCTGGAGGCTACCTGTTCCCCTCCACAGATAATTCATTATAACACAGGTCCTCATTCACTCATATTTTCCCTTTCTCGTCCTCTATCAATAAGGAATTAATCTCCAAGTGATATCCTCTGACCACCAGCAACAGCATCACCAGAGAACTTGTTAGAAATGCAGTTTTTAGATCCCTCCCAGACTCGTTGAATCAGAAGCTCTGGGGGTGAGGACAGCAATCTCTGTTTTAAAAAGCCTTCCAGGTGATCCTAGCACATGCTACAGTCTGAAGACCACAGCTCCAGGGAAGGGAGGGTCTGCAGAAAATATTGTCATTTTTGACACAGGAGGAATGAGGAGAATTTCTCCTATACTTCTTTTGGTTACCGACGCTCTGCTCACTGTTGGCCACACTGCATCCCCACTCAGCAGTAGGTGTTCCTAGGACCCCAGGGTTGACACGGACAATTCAGCCAGCCCCTTGGCTTTAGTGACATCAGTCTCTGACCTTTGTGGTTTCCAGGTGGGTCCAAATCCAAGGTGTGGTATATTATCCGACAGACTCCTTCCTTAACCGGACCTTGGTCAGGCTCTTCTGGTCCCCTTCTCCACCAGGTTTTGACTTCACCCAGCCTTTACCAAGAATCCTGCTCCGTCAGTTTATCCTTCTGCCCTTGATATGTCATCTGGTGGTATTCTGTCCATTGCTCTCACTCTGCCTATTAGCTGTAGGTCCCCAAGTGTCCCTGTTGTGTTCAGAGCTGAGTTCAGCCTTGCTCTCCTACTGCCATACTTGCTCTCTGTGGCAATTGTCTTAAATAAAGTCTTCATTACTTTTTTAACAAGTCAAAGCAATTTCCCTTTAACACATCTTCCCATTGACTCAGATGTATGTTGTGATTTGTAGCCAAGTCTCACCTCCTGTTCTCCCTTCACCCCCTGCTGCCCATTCATCCATTGCTCTGACTAGAAGTTTTCTCTTGTCCTTTCAAGTTTCAGGTCAGAAACACTATTTTCTTTGAATCTGGGAAGCTCCTGATAGAGATTCTGCTCCCCTCCCCATCCCCTAAATTTTCCCTATGAAACCATACAGACTATCCACCCTTTTATTCCTCTGCAAAAAAAGGAAGAGCGACATACTTTTAATTCTTTCAGATGCCCTTTGGCCTCTGAAATGCAGTGGTCTGTGTGAAGCATTTCATATCCTCAGGGCGACACCTGGAGCGTACATACAGCTCAAATCAATTTTTAGATGATCATTTCAGAGGAACTAAAGAATTAAGATAACAGAATCTTTTCTTTTTTTTTCAGATCTTTCTCTTTCCAATTTCCCCTGTTTATATTCTTTGCTTCCAACAGACAAATCAATAGGAAATGAAATTGTCACCAAATTATTTTTGGAGAACCTGATACTCTAATACCTTAGCCTCATACCCTATCCCTAACAGCCTGAGCCTGGGGACTCCTATGAACCTCAGAATTATTCACATACAGGACAGTGGGAGCCTACTCTAGAAATACAGAACACTCAGCTTGATGGGTTCATGAAATAGGAATTTGCTATATTATTTGATAATATTCTGATATGGAAAATGGGAACACAAATTGGATAGATAAAGCCTATATGGATCATAAGCTAGTAGCTTTATGAGATAAAGGGGAAAATGCATAGGATGTGCAAAGTACAGATAATTAATAAGCAAGTAAGCAAGTCGCTGGTGAGAAAGGCTGAATTCATAAATTGTGTTAAATATAGATAGTAAGTACATTAGTAACTTGCAAGATACATTAAAGATAGATGGAATGCAAGGATTATATGATGCAACAAATTGGAGTGTTACTTAGAAAGTAGTAGAAACATGCATGGTAATCAAAACTAAATGACATTCAGCAAGGCAATTTTTCTATTCCCTTTTTAGAGAGAACTGAGTCTCAAACGATGACTTCCCACCAAAGGAGGGGAAATCATTTATGACTTTGTCTGTTTAAAATTCTAATATAAAATTAAAGAAAATAAATTTTAATTAATCAGCATGTTCTAAGAGCTCTAAGGGTATCTTCTGTCTTCAACACATATTCCTAATTTGTGAAGTTATGTAGAAACCATGCTCTTGATATCTGCCATCAAGTTCTCCGGAAATCAGCCACTTTATGCCAGTACATTTTTGCAAACCATGTCTACAAACCCTAGCCAAAGTGTGAACTAACTTTAAACTTTCTATTTCTACTTGTCTTCTCTCAGTCTAAGAGACAATGGGTAGTTGATGCACATCTGGCATTAGATACATGTGATATAGGGCCCAGGGAAAAAAGACTGTGCCAGATGCTCCATAATTGGTTGTTCATCAGGAACCAAAGCTCACACCCATCCTACATGTTAAGAGACACTGTCAGTCAGGGGTCAGAAAGTAGCATGGATTTGAGGATGAAGGGCTTACCTTGGAATTTCAAATGCCATGGGGCTATGGCTCACTCTGCCCCTTACAGTTCCACCAATCAGGTTGCCCAATGGCTACAACTCCCTCTATGAAAAGAAGAACAAACTCTGGACACTGTTCGCCATCAATTAGGATTGCTTTTCATAATTTGGGGGGCAAATTCAACTATACCTTATGGTAAACTTGATCTAGAATTTTTTGTCCAGTCAAAAACTCAGATTTGTATCTATATGGACTATAAGCTTCTCTAGAGACAAAACAAGTATCATTTTTAAACTAGAGTTTTATCTTTGGACTCGTTGGCTTATTGATGAGTTAACTGAATTTATAGTAATAACTCTCAATCAAATCAAATTATGATTTCACGATAGTAGGTTCTACTTAGAATGCTCTATGAATGCTGTGATTGCCACAATTAGGAAAGGTTTCTTATTTGAGCCTAAACAGCAAGTGACATTATATTCACTTGATGAATATGTTCATGAGGAGGGAATGAATGATGGAAAGTCATCTAGAGTGATTCTCTAGTTTCTAGATTGTGGTGATAACAAGGAGAAAAGTAATCATTGGAAGGACCTGATGAGTTCAAGTCTCTGTGGTGGAAATGACTTACAGGCAGCTATCATCCTATGAAATTCTAAATAAGTCTATGTGAGAAAGATATTTAGAAGTCATCAGCATATTCTGGATAGTTTGAAGATGTGAATTATGGAATCATATGGATATTCTCTCAGAGAGGAAAGTAGGAAAATGAAAGAGAACCTAGAAAATATCAATATTAAAAGGATAATTCTTGGGGCACCTGGGGGGCTCAGTTGGTTAAGCATCTATCTTTGGCTCTGGTCATGATCTCAGGGTCCTGAGATGGAGTCCAGAGTGGGGCTCCGTGCTCAGTGGAAAGTCTCCTTCTCCCTCTCCCTCTGCCCCTCCTCCCTGCTCATGCTCTCTCTCTCTCTCTCAAATAAATACATAAAATCTTTTTTTAAAAATAAAAGGGTAGGAGCACCTGGGTCACTCAATTGGTTAAGCATGGGACTCTTCCTTTTGGATCAGGTCATGCTTTTGGGATCATCAGATTGAGTCCCACATGGGGCTCCCTGCTCAGCATGGAGTCTGCTTGAGCTTCTCTCCTTCCTCTGCCCCTCCCCTGCTCACACATGCATTCTCTCTCTTTCTAAAAACTAAGTAAATAAAATCTTTAAAAATTAATTAATTAATTAAAAGAGTGAGTCTCCCACTTGCACCAGATATTCAAGTCTCTGGGGAGTTTTGGGCCAGAATGAGAAATGCCATTCCCTTAGAATTTCTCTACAAAGATACACATTAGATCTACTCAATATCTCAATTTCAATTTTTTCCAGCATTTTAAAATTTCAAATCATAATTTGAAAATACTGAAAGTTATAAGTGGAGACACAAAGATTTCTGTCTGGTGGAAAGAGGGAAAGATGGTGGAGGAGTAGGGGTCATCAACTCACCCAGCCCCACCAACTTACCTAGATTACTTTCAAACCATCCTGAACACATACGAATTTGACCTGAGATTTAAAGAGAGAACAGCTAGAACTACAAAGAGAAGGATTTTCGCTTCTAGCAAGGTGTGTGTGTGTGTGGGGGGGGGATAAAAAAGAATCAAGTGGGGGAGGGGCCCTGTGAGGAGCCGGGCTAAAGCCAGGCTGCAAAAGCCTCCGGGACTGGAAAGCCCAGCCCCAGAGAAGCAGGAACTTTAAAAAATCTGCACCAGATTCTTCCCTGATGGAAAGGCGCTTAGCAGGGAAATCGGAGCAGAACTACAGCAGGGGCAGTGGAGCCTCCAGTTTCCCAGAATCACTAACAGAAGTAGTGCGCCCCCCAGTAAACTGCGCCACAAACCTCGGGCGGATCTCAGTAAAGGGCTGCAGCAGGGCATGGGGAGAGGCCCGTAGGTCAGGCAGGCGGCTCCTCATGGAGGGGTCTGCGCCCTGCTGTCTTTGGGAGCTGTGCTGGGAGCATGATTCTAGGCCCCGGATCCCAGGGCGCTGGGCGGACACAGCCCACGATCCTGCGTTCCCCCCGCCCACCCCACAGGCGGAGGCGGGGAGGGCACAGGACAGCGAGGACTGTCCTGCCACCCAGGGCCCCCAAGTTGTGCAAATCAGCGCCCCCGCCACCCTGGGAACATCTAGGCCAGTGCGGACTGGGAGACTGTGGTAGTTACTGCGGAAGCTGACTCCAGAGCTGGAGAGCGAGCTGGCCCCCGCCAGTGTTGTTGTTTCTCTTTGTTTCACCCAATGCCTGGGAGGGGCGGGGTGCCAGGGAACAGAGGCCTCAAGGGGTAAACAGCTCCCACTGAGCCCCGCCCAGCAAGGGGCGGGGCATCTCCCGCAGGTGCACACACCTGAAAATCAGCACAGCAGGCCCCTCCCCCAGAAGACCAGCTGGAAGGACAGGGGAAGAGTACGTTCTTTTTTTTTAAATTTTTATTTATTTATGATAGTCACAGAGAGAGAGAGAGGCAGATACATAGGCAGAGGGAGAAGCAGGCTCCATGCACCAGGAGCCCGATGTGGGATTCGATCCTGGGTCTCCAGGATCACGCCCTGGGCCAAAGGCAGGCGCCAAACCGCTGCGCCACCTAGGGATCCCGGAAGAGTACGTTCTTGACCAAGAAGTGCTAGAAAGCTCCAGGGGGAGTTGAAGGATTTACAGTATATAGAACCAGAGGGTACCCCTCCTATTTTTTTCTTCCTTTTTCGAGGACAATTCGTTTTTATATCAGACTGTAAATTTTCAATTTTTTTCTCTTTTCCCACCTTAACTACAATATTTTACCACTTCTTCATTTTTAAGATTCTTCCTTTTTGACTTTCATATTTATACAATTACAGGTCCTAGATATATTTTCCACTTCTAGATTCCCTTCAACACACTCAATTTTGGGAGATATACGAGATATGTTTTTTTGTTTGTTTGTTTTGTGTTTTTTGTTTTCTCTGCCTCATTTTGTTCTACAATGGCAGAAGTTAATATCTTCTAAAACATGACCAGCATGCACCCAGAAACCAAGTGGTATACTGTGCTGGTTCATTCCGTGAGATTCCTCATTCCAATTCTGCCCCCCTCTTTTATCTCATTTATGTTCTGGTGGTCAATGTTGGGGCCTTCTACAAGTATTTCTGGTTTATATAAATTTGGGACTGAGCATCTTCTAACATACAGAACTTAATATACTCAGAAACAAGAGGATCCCCTTTTAGAGCCCCTCAGGTAGACTACATTCTCCCTCCACTACAACTTTGTCACCACCACCATCTCCTAGTCTCCCCCCCTTTCTTCTTCTTTTTTTTTCTTTTTTCTTTTCTTCTTTTTCTCTCTCTTCTTTGTTGGGATTCTTGGCCTTTTATTTTTTATCACTTTGTTTTAAAATTTGTTTTTCACTTTAGTGGTCCTTTTGTTTTGTCTCATTCTGATCTTTGTTTTCAATTTCTGGTCCCTGACCTTGATAGAATCACCTAGGGTGAAATTCACTTAGGTCGTGGTTTATATTCTTGACTCAGCCCACTCATACGGCCACTCTGCACTGAGCAAAATGGCTAGAAAGAAGAACTCACCACAAAAGAAAGAATCAGAAACAGTACTCTCTGTCACAGAGTTACAGAGTTTGGATTACAATTAGATGTCAGAAAGCCAATTCAGAATCACAATTATGAAGCTACTGGTGGCTCTGGAAAAAAACATAAAGGAATCAAGAGACTTCATGACTGCAGAAGAATTTAGATCTAATGAGGCCAAAATTAAAGATCAATTGAATGAGATGCAATCCAAAATGGAGGTCCTAACGACAAGGGTTAATGAGGTAGAAGAAAGAGTGAGTGACGTAGAAGACAAATTGATAGCAAGGAGGGAAGCTGAGGGAAAAAGAGAAAAACAATTAAAAGACCATGAGGGAAAAAAAAAAGACCACGAGGAACGATAAGGGAAATAAATGACAGTCTCAGAACGAAAAATCTACGTATAATTGAGGTTCCAGAGAGCACCGAGAGGGACAGAAAGCCAGAAGGCATATTTGAACAAATCATAGCTGAGAACTTCCCTAATTTGGGGAGCAAAACTGGCATTCAGATCCAGGAGATAGAGAGGTCCCCCACCCAAAATCAATAAAAACTGTTCAACACCTCAACGTTTAATAGTGAAACTTGAAAATTCCAAAGATAAAGAGAAAATCTTTAAAGCAGCAAGAGACAAGAGATCCCTAACTTATATGGGGAGAAATATTAGATTAACAGCAGACCTCTCCACAGAGATCTGGCAGGCCACAAAGGGCTGGCAGGATATATTCAGGGTACTAAATGAGAAGAACATGCAGCCAAGAATACTTTATCTAGCAAAGCTCTCATTCAGAATGGAAGGAGAGATAAAGAGCTTCCAAGATGGGCATAAACTGAAAGAAAATGTGACCACCAAGCCAGCTCTGCAAGAAATATTAAGGGGTCCCTGTAAAAGAAAGAGAAAGCCCAAAGAAATAATCCATAAAAACAGGGACTGAATAGGTATTACAATGACACTAAATTCATATCTTTCAATAGTAACTCTGATCATGAATAGGCTAAATGATCCCATCAAAAGACATGGGTATCAGACTGGATTAAAAAGCAAGACCCATCTATTTGCTGTCTACAAGAGATTCACCTACACCTCCTTAGGTGTACCTAAGGACACCTACAGCCTGAAAATGAAAGGGTGAAAAAAAAATAAAAAATAAAATAAAATAAAAAAAAAAAAAAAAAAAAAAAAAAAGAAAATGAAAGGGTGGAGAACCATTTACCATTCAAATGGTCCTCAAAAGAAAGCTGGGGCAGCAATCCTCATATGAGATAAATTAAAGTTTATCCCAAAGACTGTAGTAAGAGATGAAGAGGGACACTATATCATACTTAAAGGGTCTATACAACAAGAGGACTTAACAATCATGAATATTTATGCCCCTAATGTGGGATGTGCCAAGTATATCAATCAATTAATAACCAAAGTTAAGACATAATTAGATAATAATATACTATTAGTAGGAGATTTCAACACAGCACTTTCTGCAAATGACAGATTTTCTAAGCACAGCATCTCCAAAGAAACAAGAATTTTAAATGATACACTGGACCAGATGGATTTCACAGATAAACACAGAACTTTGCATCTGAACGCAACTGAATACACATTCTTCTCAAGTGCACATGGAACTTTCTCCAGAATACACCACATCCTGGGTCACAAATCAGGTCTTAACTGATACCAAAAGATTGGGATTGTCCCCTAAATATTTTCAGACCATAAGGCTTTGAAACGAACTCAATCACAAGAAAAAATTTGGAAGAAACTCAAACACGTGGAGGTTAAAGAACATCCTGCTAAAAGATGAAAGGGTCAACCAGGAAATTAGAGAAGAATTAAAACGATTCATGGAAATTAATGAAAATGAAGATACAATCGTTCAAAATCTTTGGGATACGGCAAAGCAGTCCTGAGAGGGAAATACATGGCAATATAAGCATCCCTCAAAAAATTGGAAAAAACTCAAATACACAAGCTAACCTCACTCTTAAAGGAACTGGAGGAAGAACAGCAAATAAAACCTAGTAACCCAGCAGAAGAAGAGTTAATAAAGATTTGAGCAGAACTCATTGAAATAGAGACCAGAAGTACTGTAGAGCAGATCAACAAAACCAGGAGTTGGTTCTTTGAAAGAATTAATAAGATAGATAAACCATTAGCCAGCCTTATTAAAAACAAAAGAGGGGCAGCCAGGGTGGCTCGGCGGCTTAGCACCACCTTCAGTCCAGGGTGTGGTCCTGGAGACCTGGGATCAAATCCCATGTCAGGCTCCCTGCATGGAATGGAGCCTGCTTACCCCTCTGCCTGTGTCTCTGCCTCTCTCTCTCTCTCTCTCTCTCTCTGTCTCTATGAATAAATAAATTTTAAAAATCTTTTAAAAAAACAAAAGAGAAAAGATTCAAATTAATAAAATCACGAATAAAAGAGGAGAGATCACAACCAATACCAAGGAAATACAAATGATTTTTAAAACATATTATGAAAAAAAAAACATATTATGAGCAGCTATACACCAATAAGTTAGACAATCTAAAAGAAATGGACACATTTCTGGAAAACCACAAGGTACCAAAACTGGAAGAGGAAGAAATAAAAAAGCCTGAAGAAGCCAATTACCAGGGAGGAAATTGAAGCAGTCATCCTAGCATCAACAGTCAGACAACAAAAAGAAATAAAAGGCATTGAAATTGGCAAAGAAGAAGTCAAACTTTCCCTCTTTGCAGGTGACATGATACTGTACCTAGAAAACCCAAAAGACTCCACCCCAAGATTGCTAGAACTCATACAGCAATTCGGCAGTGTGGCAGGATACAAAACCAATGGCCAGAAATCAATGGCATTTCTATACACTAACAATGAGACTGAAGAAAGAGAAATTAAGGAGTCAATCCCATTTACCATTGCACCCGAAAGCATAAGATACGTAGGAATAAACCTAATCAAAGAGGTAGAAGATATATACCCTAAAAACTACAGAACTCTTCTGAAAGAAATTGAAGAAGACACAAAGAGATGGAAAAATAATCCGTGCTCATGGATGGAAGAATTAATATTGTGAAAATGTCAATGTTACCCAGGGCAATTTACACATTCAATGCAATCCCTATCAAAATACCATGGTCCTTCTTCAGAGAGTTGGAACAAATCATCTTAAGATTTGTGTGGAATCATAAAAGACTCTGAATAGCCAGGGGAATATTGAAAAAGAAAACCAGAGCCGGGGGCAATCACAATGCTGGGTTTCAAGTTGTACTACAAAGCTGTGGTCATCAAGACAGTGTGGTACGGGATCCCTGGGTGGCACAGCGGTTTAGCGCCTGCCCTTTGGGCGCGATCCTGGAGACCCGGGATGGAATCCCACATCGGGCTCCCGGTGCATGGAGCCTGCTTCTCCCTCTGCCTGTGTCTCTGCCTCTCTCTCTCTCTCTCTCTCTGTGTGTGTGACTATCATAAATAAATAAATTAAAAAATACAGTGTGGTACTGGCAAAAAAACAGACACATAGATCAATGGGACAGAATGGTGCTGGGAAAATTGGACAGCCACATGCAGAAGAATGAAACTAGACCATTCTCTTACACCATACACAAAGATAAACTCAAAATGGATGAAAGATCTAAATGTGAGACAAGAATCCATCAAAATCCTAGAGGAGAACACAGGCAGCACCCTTTCTGAACTTTGCCGCAGCAGCATCCTGCAAGATACATCTATGAAGGCAAGGGAAACAAAAGCCAAAATGAACTATTGGGACTTAATCAAGATAAAAAGCTTCAGCACACCAAAAGAAACAGTCAACAAAACTAAAAGACAACCTACAGAATGGGAGAAGATATTTGCAAATGACATAACAGGTAAAGGGCTAGTATCCAAGATCTATAAAGAACTTATTAAACTCAACACCCAAGAAACAAACAATCCAATCATGAAATGGGCAAAAGACATGAAACAGAAATTTCACCAAAGAAGACATACACATGGCCAACAAGCACATGAGGAAATGCTCTGCATCACTGGCCATCAGGGAAACACCAATCAAAACCACAATGAGATACCACCTCACACCAGTGAGAATGGTGAAAATTAACAAGGCTGGAAACAACAAATGTTGGAGAGGATGTGGAGATAGGGGAACCCTCTTGCACTGTTGGTGGGAATGAGAACTGGTGCAGCCACTCTGGAAAACTGTGTGGAGGTTCCTCAAAGTTAAAAATAGAGCTACCCTATGACCCAGCTATTGCACTGCTGGGGATTTACTCCAAAGATACAGATGCAGTGAAAAACCGAGACACCTGCACCCCGATGTTTATCGCAGCAATGTCCACAATAGCCAAACTGTGGAAGGAGCCTCGGTGTCCATCGAAAGATGAATGGATAAAGAAGATGTGGTCTATATATACAATGGAGTATTATTCAGCTATTGGAAACGACGAATACCCACCATTTGCTTCAATGTGGATAGAACTGGAGGGTATTATGCTGAATGAAGTAAGTCAATCGGAGAAGGACAAACATTATATGGTCTCAATCATTCGGGGAATATAAAAAATAGTGAAAGGGATTAAAGAGGAATGGAGAGAAAATGAGTGGGAAATATCAGCGAGGGTGACAGGACATGAGAGACTCCTAACTCTGGGAAAGAACAAGGGGTAGTGAAAAGGGAGGTGAGCAGGGGGATGGGGTGACTGGGTGACAGGCAGTAAGGGGGGCATTTGATGGGATGAGCACTGGGTGTTATGCTATATGTTGGCAAATTGAACTCCAATAAAAAAGAAAGAAAGAAACAAAGAAAGAAAAAATAAAAAAATATATATACAAAAACCCCACAAATATTTCTTTCAATATTTATATTTTAAAAGAGGAACAATTTCATCCTGCAGAAGAAACAGGTAGAAAGATACAATTAATAATTGGCTTTAATTCATCATTCTCAGTCCAGGAACTAGCAATGGACAAAGAAATAAGTAATATTATAAGAAACTTAAAAAACAAGCAATAAAACTAACCTTATAAATACAATGAAATTATTTCCAAAAAATATTTCTTTTAAAATTTCCTGTGGAATTTCATAACTTGACTATATATTGATCCAGTAAGAAAATGTTGAAATATTTCTTTTTAGAAAATAACGTACTGGGGATCCCTGGGTGGCACAGAGGTTTGGTGCCTGCCTTTGGCCCAGGGTGCGATCCTGGAGACCCGGGATCGAATCCCACGTTGGGCTCCCGGTGCATGGAGCCTGCTTCTCCCTCTCCCTCTGCCTGTGTCTCTGTCTCTCTCTCTCTCTCTCTCTCTCTCTGTGACTATCATAAATAAATTAAAAAAAAAAAAAAAAAGAAAATAACGTACTGGGGATCCCTGGGTGGCACAGAGGTTTGGTGCCTGCCTTTGGCCCAGGGTGCGATCCTGGAGACCCGGGATCGAATCCCACGTCGGGCTCCCGGTGCATGGAGCCTGCTTCTCCCTCTCCCTCTGCCTGTGTCTCTGTCTCTGTCTCTGTCTCTCTCTCTCTCTCTCTGTTGTGTGACTATCATAAATAAATAAAAATTTTAAAAAAAGAATATAATGTACTAAAAAATAAGGAACAAAATTAGAATCAAAATATAATCAGAAAAATATAATTTTTTTTCCTTAAAATATCAAATTCTTCCAAAAATATCTTGGACAGAAAAGCAAAACTGATACTGAAGCCTTATAGAATAGAATGACAATAAGACAACATATCATTACCAGTAGGATGTAACTAAAGTAAGTCCGAAGGGAAAAACTTATGACTTCAGATACATTTTTTAAAATAAAATGGGTAAGATTAAAAATGATTAGATTACTGTTTAGTATCCCACTTAAGAAGCAAATAAAAGACCACAAAACCTATCAAATGAAAGTAGAAGAAAGAAATTAATAAAGAAAAGGTGTTTACATGCTAAGAAGACTAAGAAAGTATTCTTGGTAAATGAAACCAAAATACAACCCAGTGGAAAGTCTAATCAAAGGAAAATATGAAATCAGAATTCAAAATTAGTAAATGAAGAGTGGATATATGAATAGATGAGAGATGTCTTTTTTTGAGAGATGTCTTAAGTAAAAATCAAATACCATTTATGACTTTATACATCTGTATCTGATGTTCTAAGTGTAATGAATGACAGAGTTTAGGATAATATAAATTATCAATATTGATGTGATAATAATAATGAAAAACATTGACTGAAAGCTTTCCTGTTCCAGGGAGTGTACTAGGACAATAGAGGCAGTGGATCGGTTAACTTTTTTAGTATTGTTATCTCTCAACAAATGAGGACACTGAGAATAACAGACACCATAGGACATGCCCATTTCATTCTTATAGAGTGTTAACCTCAGAGGTAAATGAAGAGGGTATCAGAGCTCTTTACGTTTCTAACCCCCATAAAAACGCTCATTCCCTTATGCAAGTTCCATCAAATTGCCAAGGATCAGATCTTGTGGATTGAGAACAGTTCCAGGGCATAAGAAATGGAAAACTGCCTAATTCACTCATTAGGACCACCAAAACTTGATACAAATAGCACCCAAGAGAAAACCAATCAAATGAGAATAATTCAAGTCTCACAGCTAAAGATCAACATCTCACATAAAATATTAATAAGTAGAATCCAGCAAGAATAATTAATTCAACAGCACCAAACAAAATTCATGCTAGGAGTTAAAGGATTTTTTTTTTTTTTTTTTAGTGACAATTAAAAAAAAAATTTTTTTTAATGGCATTACTTTACAAATGCCAGAAAGTGGTCTCATGATTTCTGGCTAAATAGAAAGGCCAGAACCTCTCTCCCACCTCCATAATTGCAAACACTTCAGATCCCTAAAGTGTTTGGGTGAGTAATGTCTAATTTTCCTCAGTTTGTGAGCTTCAAATCATTTGTCTGGCTTAAAAAAAAAAAAACTTGCAAGTAAAGTGAAAAGAAAAATGAGTAACTGACCCAAAAATAACGTTCATAGCTCGTTACACACACACACACCTCTAATATAGAGATAGCATATATCAAAGAAAAAAATCCAATCAATCACTGCAAGAGAAATAATGGACAAAAATTTTAGTAGACATTTCATAGAAAGGAAAAGCAAGTGGCTTTACAATTTTTGAGAAGATTTTAGTCTTATAATATTGGGAAGGTATGGACAAATAAAACTATAGTGAGATACTACTTTATTAAATATCTATTAAATAGCCCCCCTAAAAAAATCCTTTGATACAAACACAGATACCTAATCTTGATTGTTCTCTGTTCTCTTTAGGCAGGCTTTTTAAAAGGAAAAGCCTATTTTCTTATCAATTAAATATGGGTAAACATGCTACTATCCTCATGGAATTGTTATGAAGATCAAATGTCAAGGAATGTAAAGATAAGACAATAAATACTCGGCATCTAGTGAGCACTATATAAATGCTTAATGTTCCTATTTAACAAACTCCGCTAGTCCTGGCATGGTGAGAGGGGAACTCCAAAGTAGCTGGTGGTTGTGAAAATTGGCATGAATATCTAGGGGAGGCTACTAGGCAAGATCCATCAAAATTACCATCTCACTATCTTTGACTTATCCATTGCACTTCCAGAAACTTGCCACAAACGTGAAAGGCTTCATATACAAAGTTGTTTGCAGCAGCATGGGTTGTCTGGGCAAAAGTGAGAGGCTGTATAGATTCAGTGGAAGTTAAAATACTGGGGTAAGGGGGCTCTTTATGTTTTCCTATGGGAATAACTCAAGAGTATCTGAAGCGATTAAAGTGCTTAAGAGTGTGTTTGAGTAAAAAGTGGGGACAATGAATATATGGGCATGCATGCACTTGTGTGCAGAAACGAAGTCCCTGGAAATAAATGTTTGCCTGGGAGGTTGAATCTTAGAGAGGTGGGGTGGGAGAGCGGGGAGGAGGGTAAAGAGGTAAGGAGGGTCTGCTTTGACTCTCTCTGGCTGGGCCTATGTCAAAATGTTACCTCTGCGGCGTATCATCGTTCTACGAAAAATAAGTCCCTTTGGGACTCCAGAGCTTGACCAAAGATGTGAAAAGAAAGGGGAAATACAGGAAGAGTGTGGGTTCGTGTTTTTTTTTTTTTTTTTTTTTTGAACTGGATCTTAATTATCCTTAGTTTATTGTGATAAAGCCGTGTTTGCCTCCGCCTGGGCCACACCACCACCTCCCGAGGACACCGAGGACACCAAGTGCCGCGGCAGGGGACCGGTAGGCGCTCCCCAGAACGCTCTGTAGCTTTTGCACCAAGTTGACTGGCGGGGTGGGATTTTTTTTTTAATAAATTTATTTTTTATTGGTGTTCAATTTGCCAACCTATAGAATAACACCCAGTGCTCATCCCGTCAAGCGCCGGGGTGGGATTCTAATCCCTCACCCAGCGCTCGGGCCTGGGGTCCTGACCTTCCCGCCCCTCCCCCCGCCCCCCAAGCAGATTTTTTCAGAGCTACTTGATTGTTCAGAAGACACGTGAGGAGGTCAAAGACGGGTGGGGTCATGCGCACCCCGTCCCGTTCGCACAGGCGTCGGGAAGTCTGCAGCGTTCAACTCGCACAACGAGTCGGAACCCGGTGCTCGGACCTTCCGTTGGCCCCGCCGGCTGGACAGTAGGTGCTCGGCCCCGCCCGGTGCAGCCCGAGGGTCCCCGCGGGCCAGGCCGCGGAGCAGGCAGCTGCAGAGGAGGCCACCGCGGAGAATGAACCCGCCTGGCGCGCCCCGCGGGGTCTGAGCGCGTGTCCGGGTGCACCCGCGCCCCAGCCTCCCAGCCTAGTCCTCGCCGCCCCGGTGCCTCCGCCCGCTCGCACCCCCTGGTCCAGGTCCCTCAGCCCGGGGTGCGACCTCGGGAGGGGGCGCGAGTCATCGCGGGGTGTGTGTGTGACCTTGGGGATGCGGGTCACCGCGGGGCTTACGACCTCGGGGAGGCGGCGCTGGTCACCGCGGGGGCCGGTCGGCCTGTGAGGGGTGCGACCTCGGGGGGATCACCCCGGGGGCGGCGAGGCGGGTCCCCGAGGTCGGAGGGAAAAGGAAGCTCCCGTTCCCTGGGAGCCGATTTTCAGAGCCGTCCGAGTATAAAAGCCCGAGAGGAACAGAAGGGGAGCCAACAAAGGGCTCTTCTCTTCGTTGGAATTTTCAAAGGTTCCGCCGCCCTCCCCTGCACACCCCGTACCACCGTCCCAACCCTTCCCCCGCACCCCACACCCCATCCCCAACCCCCGCCGAACCCCCCGCGCCAGTCTGCTCCGCCTGGGCCGCGGTTACCGCAGGGGACTCGCCGGGATGTGCGGAGGAGCCAGGCCGCGGAGCCCTGTCGCGGGAGGGACTCCTGTGGCCCCCAGAACCGAGCGGTCCTTCCTCCCCAGTCCGGAGCCTCCAGGCGGCTCAGAGTTAAGAAGTCGCACAGGACCAGCGACTCTAGGCCAATCCTTGGAGTCCTTTTGAAATTATGAATAGTTTTTCCTTTAAATGGTCTTTACCACGTACTGCATAGCCCCGACTTTCTGTAACGCTTTTCCTCGGGATAGTAGAAAATCCTCCGTCTGTCCTGCCTTTGGTATTTTCCTGCCTCTGGCGAGTCCGGTGGAAGTGAAGCATCTCCCTGCGGTTGGCATGTTTCAGAAGAAGACCCAAAACACCGGACTGTACAGTCTTGTTCGCACCCAGTCCGGATAAAATGAGGCTCATTCGGTTGCGCAGAGCTGCTCAGGTGGCTCTATGGCTTAGTTGGTTAAAGCGCCTGTCTCGTAAACAGGAGATCCTGGGTTCGATTCCCAGTAGGGCCTGGTCTTTTCTCGAGAAGCTGTTTCTGAAAATCATTTTATGTAGGCAGGTTAATTTGCGTGATCCCCCAAAATTCTCACCAAATTTACAGCGAAAGAACCCGATCACATGTATTATAAGCTGCTGGGTTGCAGCTTGCTAGACTTCCTTAGTCCTGAAAAGTAGTAGATTCTAAGGAGATGACAATTGAAATGCAAACCACTGCCAAAAAATAATGCATGTGACCTTAACCTCCATCAGGTTTCATACAAGTTTTGCATTACATGGTTTTTGACCACCTCCAGTGTGTTACGATTTAAAGCACCCAGACAAGTAGATATGTATAATTTCTGTAGATTCCAACAACCTCCAGTTCTAATCTCATCCATAAGAGAAATTAATGAATGATGAATCCACTATTCACTTCAAAGGAATATTAATATGTTTGCAGGGACGTTCTTGCCATTTTGAAGAGAAGGAAGAATAATTATGATCCCTTGTTAATCCTCCTAAGGAAACTTTAGGAATAATGATCGCCTGGAAACCAATATGTCCTGGACACATTCCCAGAGCAAGGACAAATTTGCTGTGGGAAGAGCAGGTTGGAAAATTGTGCCAGATATCTAGGGTGACTTAGTTTCAGCCCTGGGGATTTACAGAACTTCAGTGTCTTCTTGTCTCCCATCCTTTCATCCATTAATCCAGCAACATTCACTGCTGATCTTTTATATGGTAGGCTCCTTCCTTCCTTCCTTCCTTCCTTCCTTCCTTCCTTCCTTCCTTCCTTCCTTCTTTCTCTCTCTTTCTTCCTTCTTTCTTCCTTTCTCCCTCTTTCTGTCTACTTGCCAGGTTTTTTCCCCTTATGATGAGAACTTTTAAGATTTGCCCTCCTAGCAACTCTCAAATATATAATACAGTATTGTTAACTACAGTCATTGTGCTATATATTGCATCCCCAGGACATATTTATCTCATAACTGGAAGTTTGTACCTTTTGCCCACCTTCAACCATTTCACTCTGTCCCCCATCTCCAGCTCTGGTAACCACCCAGGCATATTTCTAAAAGCAGGAAATACAGCAGTGAACACAGCTAACAAAAATCACAGCTCTCATGGAGCTTACATTCCATTGGGGGTGACACAGAAAATAAAGAAATGAATATGTAAAATCATTAGTGTAGGAGGTACTGATAAAGTCTTTGGAGAAAAGTAAGCAAGAAAAGGATATAGGCAATGTATAGGATAGGGGCAGGGTAATCAGAGAATATTATCCTGTCTCTTGGATTATATCATAGGCAAATGTTTCAAAACTGTTTTTTTAACTTTTTAATAAGACATAGTCACAAAGTGGCTACTATATTACTATACATAGCAAGATTAAACAATCAGCAAACTACTCCTTAGTTATGCCTGGACCTCAGCTCTATTCGTTTTGATTAGGACTTTATTGAACTAGGTTACACTGCCTGTGTTCAAACCTCAGCTGCTCCATCTGATAGCTAAGGGACTTTTGGAAAAATTGCTTCATCTCAAGGGGCATCATTCTCCTCAAATGTGAAATGGAAATAGCAATCAGTGTACCTAATAGACTTATGGAAGGACTTGGTGAATAAATACACATAAAATATTTTAGAAGGGTATCTGGCACATAAATAAGTAATCAGTAAGATTCACTATATTGTTGTGTTTATTGTTATTATTTACTGAATTGTTTGGTTCTAGTGTTTAACCCTTGCAATAACTCTCTGAGGTATTATCCTAAATTTACAGACAAAGGTTCTAAGCATGGTGTGAGTAGAATTGTACTCCCCCCAAATATGTGTTGAAGTCCTAACCTCTAATATCTGTGAATGTGACCTTATTTGGAAATAGAGCTTTTGCAGATGTAATCAAGTTGTGATGAAGTCATACCAGATTAGGATGGGTCATTATTCAAGGACTGGTGTCATTAGAAGAAGAAGGAAAAGGAGGTTTGGACACAGAGATCCAGACATATGGGAAAGAAGGCCACATGAAGACAAAGGCAGAGATTGCTAGTTTTTGACCACAAAGGAGCACCAAGGATTGCAAGAACCACCAGAAGCTAGAAGAGGAATGGAAGTGTTTTTCCCTAGAATCTTGACAGAGAGGATACTCCTGCCCATAGCCTGATTTTAAACTCTCTTCCAGAACTATGAGAGAATAATTTTCTGTTGTTTTAAGCCAATTTGTACTAACTTGTTATGGCAGCCCTAGGAAACCAATACAAGGCATTAAAACAAAATTAGTGATTATACTAGCAAAGAAAAAAGATCTATACTTTTTCTTAAAGTAATAGATAACACAAAGGATGTTCATACTTCACTTTAAAGTTTCAAAGCCAGGGATGCCTGGGTGGCTCAGCAGTTGAACATCTGCCTTTGGCTCAGGGTGTGATCCTGGAGTCCCCGGATTGAGTCCCACAACGGGCTCCCTGCATGGAGCCTGCTTCTTCCTCTGCCTATATCTCTCTGCCTTGTGCTCTCTCTCTGTGTCTCTCATGAATAAATAAATAAAACCTTTTCAAAAAAAAAAAAAGTTTCAAAGCCAGAGTATCTCCCACTTACCTAAATATGTTGTGCCCCCTCCACCCCACTTTCTTCCCTCGTCCCAGATTTTTTTTTTTAAAGGACTCCACACTCATCTTCCCAATGGTTTATCCCCCTGACCTTCTCCAATGACTTGACCTTGACTATTTGGAGACATCTAATAGAATGGATGATCATTCCATCACCAGCTATAGCCAATAACTGGATGATGGAAGGGACAGGCAACAAAGTCCAAACCCCTTAGCTCAATGCTTTGTTATGTATACTCGAGAACACCCCTGTCCCATGGGTCAGGGTAAGACTAAAGTTTATCCAAGGCGACATCTTTGCTTTGCTATTTCCCCTTCCTCGTTCTGAGCACTGCTCCCCCAATAAGTCACATACTCCTGAATTCCTGTCTGAGGGTATGCTGTAAGGACCTAAGAAACTTGCTTTGGAAGTACAATTACTGATCCTTCATATTCAATCAATTGAACAAAGTTTTCCTATGGAAAAGTTCAACCCAACAGCTTTAGATCTGAGGAGGGCATTCATATTGTGCACCAGATCTTGATAATGAGACCTTTTGAAAGTTCAAGGTTTTGACATAGAACAGGACTATTAAGAAAATTGGTGGCTGACTGACCTTTATTGTTGCACTATTATAATTCTGTTTACAAGTGAGAAAATAACCAACAAGCTTAAGAAAATGTTAAGAGAAACTTCCAAAACTGGCATTCAAAGGAAAAAAAAGTGAATGAAAAAGGCAGAGCAGAACACCCAAGAACTATGGAGAAATCATGAAAGGTATAACATATACTTAATGGGATATAAGGAGAAGAAAAAGAAAAGGGAATAGAAGAAATATTTGAAGCAATAACAACTGAGAAGTTCCCAAACTAATGATAGATACCAAACCATATTTCCAGGAAGCTCAGAGAACACCCAGCATGCACGGAGTGAAATATTTAAAGTGTTAAAAGAAAAGAATTAACATAATTAGTTGCCCAGTGAAATTATCCTTCAACCGTTAAGTAGCAATAAGGGCTTGTTAAAAAGAATTTTTTTTGAGATAATTTGTAGCCAGTACAACTACCTTGCAAGAAATGTTAAAAAGAAGTTCTTTAGAGAGAAGGAAATGACATAGGTCAGAAACATGGATTTATATAAAGAAAGGGTGAATGGTAGAGGAGGAACAAGAGACGGTAAAATAAAACATTGTTTTTCTCTTTTTCTTAATTAATCTGAGGAGTATTAGTTTGTTCAAAATAATACCAACAATGTTTCAGTGACACTGGGAATAGTTGTGCTAACTACATAATGGTTTAGTGTTATGTGAAAGTGCACTTGGATTAGTTTTAAATGTGTATTGCAAACTCAAAAATGAACCACTAAGAAGGCAAAATTAAAAATATAATTAAAGTGATATGAGAAGAGAAGAAAATGGAGTCATACAAAATACTCAAAACTAGAGAAAGCAGAAAAAGAAGGGAAGACAGAAAAAGAAGAAAGGACCAGGGCAATGCATAGAAATAGTAAATAAGAAGATATTAATCCAACTTTATCAGTAATTACTTGAAATGTCAGGGATTTAAATACACTGATTAAAAGACTGTCAGAGCAGATCAAAAAACAAGACCTAATTACATGTTCTCTACAAGAAAATCACTTCATATATAAATACATCTATAGATTAACAGTAAAGAGATAGAGAAAGATATACCACACTACCAATAATCAAAAGATGGAATAGTTATATTAATATCAAAGTACATTTGGAGCAAGGAAAATTATAAGAGATAAATCGTGGCATTACATAATGGTAAAAGAGTTAATTCTCCAAGAAGACAAACAATACCTAATGTATATGTGTATAAACAATGAGTGTCAAGATATGTGAAGCAAAAAATGATGAAAACATAGGGAGAAACAGATGAGCCCACTATCATAGCTAGAAATATCAACAGCCTTCTAATATTTATGGATGGATCCAGCAGACAGAAAAAAATCCATCAGGACATGGTGGAACTCAATAGCCCCATCAGTGAATTAGATTTAACTGACATCTATACAATAAAAAATCTATATAGCCTACAAAATATACATTTTCCTCCCATGGGATGTTCACCAAAACAGTGCATTTTCTGGGCCATAAAGCACATCTTAACAAACTTTAAAAATATATAAATCATATAATATCTACTCTCAAACTACAATGGAATGAAACTAGAAATCAATAATACAGAGATAATTAAAAAATCCTAAGAGGGATGCCTGGGTGGCTCAGTGGCTCTGCCTTTGGCTCAGGTTCTGATCCTGGGGCCCTGGGATCAAGCCCCGTTTCAGGCTCCTTGCAGGGAGCCTCCTTCTCCCCCTGCCTGGGTCTCTGCCCCTCTCTCTGTGTCTCTCATGAATTTAAACAAACAAACAAACAAACAAACTTAAAAAAAAAACCCAAGATACTTAAAGAGTAAACAACACATGTCTAAATAACTTAGGAGTCAAAGGAGTCTTAAGAGAAATTTTTAAATATTTCAAACTGAATTAAAATAAAAACACAGTTTGTCAAAATTTGTGGGAGCTATGAAAGCAGTAGTTTGAGGGGGATCTGCAGCATTGATGCATGTATTAGAAAGGAAGACAGATCTAAAATCAGTAATTTACACTTATAACTGAGGTATGTATAAAAAGAACAAGTTACCAAAGTGAGCAGAAGAAAAAATATAATAAAAATATGGTAGAAATCAATGAAATTGAAAATTGAACCAACAGAGAAAATCAACAAAACCAAAAGCTGATTCTTTGGAATAAAATTGATAAAACTCTAGTCAAGCAATGAAGAATAAAAGAGAGAAGACACTAATTCCCAATTCTGAAACCATGAACATGAAAAGGATGATAAAAGAATATTATGACCAATATACGCTCATATATTTGATTAGGTTATCAAATGAGCCAATCCCTTGAAAGATACAATCTACTTGGGATCCCTGGGTGGAGCAGCGGTTTAGCGCCTGCATTTGGCCCAGGGCGCGATCCTGGAGACCCGGGATCGAATCCCACGTCGGGCTCCTGGTGCATGAAGTCTGCCTCTCTCTCTCTCTCTCTCTCTCTCTCTCTCTCTGTGTGTGACTATCATAAATTAAAAAAAAAAAAAGGTACAATCTACTCACACAGGAAGAAATAGATAACCTGAGCAGGTCAATACAATATTAAATGTTTGTATCTCCCCAAAATTCATATATTGAAACCTATTCCCCCATCCTAATAATATTTGGAGTCAAGGCCTTTGGAAGGGGATTAAGTCAAGAGAGCAGACCCCTCACAAATGGGGTTGGAAATCTGAGAGAGCTCCCTCCCCCTCTGTCATATGAGGACCTATAAGAAGATGTCCATCTATGAATCAGCTAGTGAGCCTTCACCAGATACTGATTCAGCCAGTGCCTTGATCCTGAGCTTCCAGCTTCCAGAACCATTTGTTAATAAGTCATTCAGTCTATGGCACTCTATTATAGCAACTGAATGGACTAAGACAGTCTATCTATATCTATCTATCTATCTATCTATCTATCTATCTATCGATCTATCTCAAAGAAACTGGAATTACAGTTAATGACCTTTCAAAACAGAAAGCAACCCAGATGGGTTCACTGGTGAAAGTTACTAAATATTTAAAAAAGAAATTATACCAATTTTGTACAATTATCCAGAAAATAGAAGCAAAGGGAATACTTCCTAACTTCTGTGAGACCAGTGTCAGCCTGATACCAAAACCAGACAAAGATATTATTAAAAACCGATATCTTGGGGGATCCCTGGGTGGTTCAGTGGTTTAGTGCCTGCCTTTGGCCCAGGACGTGATCCTGGAGTCCCGGGATCAAGTCCCACATCGGGCTCCCTGCATGGAGCCTGCTTCTCCCTCTGCTTGTGTCTCTACCTCTCTCTTTCTCTCTGTGTCTCTCATGAATAAATAAATTAAAAAAAACCTTAAAAAAAAAAAACAGTCCCTTGGGGCACCTGGGTGGCTCAGTCAGTAGGGTATCT
Source organism: Canis aureus (assembly GCF_053574225.1). Taxonomy (NCBI): domain Eukaryota; kingdom Metazoa; phylum Chordata; class Mammalia; order Carnivora; family Canidae; genus Canis; species Canis aureus. The sequence goes on from NC_135647.1 coordinate 971,007, forward strand.
GCCTTCAGCTCAGGTCATGATCCCAGTGTGATTGGATAGAGTCCTGACTCAGACTCAATGCTCAGCGGGGAGTCGGCTCCTGCCTGCTCCTCCTCCTGTTTATGTCCTCTCTCTCTCTAATAAGTAAATAAAATCTTCTTCTAAGAGTCTGTTCCTTGGTTTCTCTTGCTCTCTCTGTTGTTTTCTATTTCTCTGTTCCCCCCTCCCAAACATTTGTTTTGTTTCTGAAGCTAAACACATGCGTGAGATCATATGGTATTTGCCTTTTTGGACTTATTTCGCTTAGCATAGCACTCTCTACCCCATCCATGTTGTTGCAAATGGCAACATTTCATCCTTTTATGGCTGAGTTATATACATACATAAAACCTCTTCTTTATCCGTTCATCCATCGATGCACATCTGGGCTCTTTCCATATTTTGCCTATTGTTGATAATGCTGCAATAAACATCAAAGTGCATGTATCCTTTGAATTAGCACCTTTCTATTTTTTTGGGTAAATACTGTGATTGTATTTATGTGATTCCTGGCTCATAGAGCATTTTTAATTGTAATTTTTTGAGGAACTTCCAGACTGTTTTCCACAGTGGCTGCAACAATTTGCATTCCCACCCACAGTGTAAGAGGGTTCCCCTGTCTCCATGTCTTCGCCAACACTCGCTGTTTCTTGTGCTTTGATGTTAGTCATTCTGGCAGCTGTGAGGTGACATCTCCTTATGGTTTTGATTTGCATATCCCTGATGATCAGTGATGTAGAGCATCTTTTCTTGTATCTGTTGACCATCTGTAAGTCTTCTTAGGAGAAATGTCTGTTCATGTCCCCGGCCCATTTTCAAACTGGGTTGTTTTTTAGGTGTTGAGTTATATCAGTTCTTTATGAATCTTGGATACTAACCCTTTATCAGATAGGTCACTTGCAAATATGTTCTCCCATTCTGCAGGTTGCCTTTAAGTTTTCTTGATTGTTTCCCTTGCTGTCAGAAGTTGCATGATTTTGATGTCCTCCCAAACACTCCATTTTTTAAATGTGCAAAGACCTGAACAGACAACTCTACAAAGAAGATATAGAGATGGCAAATAAGCATATGGAAAGATGCTCAACACCATATGTCATTAGGGAACTGCAGACTAAAACAGCAATAAGATACCAACAGATAGCTATTAGCGTGGCCCAAATCCAATACACTAACAACACCAATTGTTGGTGAGGATGTGGGGTCATAGGCAGTCTGATTCCTTGCTGGAGTAAATGCAAAATGGTACAGCCACCGTGGAAGACAGCTTCGCAGGTGTACACAAAATGAAACATAGCCTTAACACGTGATCCGGCAGTATTGCCTCATGGCACTTACCCAAATGAACCAAAAACTTAAAGCCACACAGAAGTCTGTACACAAATATTTAGACCAGCTATATTTATAATTGCCAAAACTTGGAAGCAGCCAAGTTTGTATGGATAAGCAAACAGAGCTGCATCCATACAGTGGATTATTTTTCACTGATAGAAAGAAGCGAGCTACCACATCACAAAAAGACATGGGGGACTCATAGGTACATAATATGAAGTAAAAGAAGCCAATCTGAAAAGCCAATCACCTTGTATGATTCCAACGGGATGACATTATGAAAATGCAAAACTATGGAGACAGTAAAGAAGTCAGTGGTTGCAGGGGGTTCTGGAGGAGGGAGGGAGAGGGGGATAAATATGGGGAGCCCAGGAAATGTTTAGGGCAAGGGAGATATCATTTTGTGCAATACTGTACCAGTAGATGCCTGTCATGGTACACTTGTCAAAACCCATAGAAACTCCAACGCAGAAGATGAATCTTAATTGCAGAAAAGTAGACCTGGAAGAGAGGCACGTTTCAGTTAGATGAAGCGAAGATCTTGCCCTAAACTGCGGGGTTGTGTGGCAAGAGAGAAACAGGGAAGAGGCAGAGGCCGTGGCGATGTGGTTCACGACCACTCCTCACCCAGGCCCCCATGGACTCTCAGAAAAACTCCTGTAAAGGTGGGATCTAAATGACAACTTAACCACTGCCCCCTCAGACCACCTTACAGGAGGTGCAGTGATTTGACAGCGAATCCAGTCTCCCAGGGAAGAGGGAAGTCTTGGGAGCCTGATGTCTTCAGGACGAAGTGTTCCCTCTCCCTGTGCTGGTAGAGTCCTCATTCCGTGTAACCCGCGGACTCTTCACGGTGTACACGGGAGACCCACAAAGATCTTGAGAGTGCTCCACGAGCACACACACGCTGCCAACTTGCAGAGAGAGAGGACAAAATGAATGGAGGACATTGAATTCCCCACATGCGATAGTGAGGAAACAGGCTGATGACTGTGGGATGGGCTGCAAACATGGACCCCCCCGCCCCGCCCCACTGCACATGGAAGTGAACGTGCCTCTAGCCTGGCAGAACTTTGAACACCCAAAGGGGATTTGGAGAATTCACTCTGCAATTACTTAGGGTTGGTGACCCTTCTTCCATTCCAGTGTATTCCTCTTAAACGGGAATGTGTACAGTGGTCATCCTACACCTGGCCCAGTCCTGCACTGGGGGAGCAGGTAACCATGTGGCTCGCACAGATTTGTAATTGGAGAGGAATCGTGCCCAGAATGGCTGATACAGGAGAGCCTAATTCATGCCTACTTTGGGGAGGGCAGTTAGATGAGTTCGTGCTGAACTGAGTTGAGATCTGGGGGAGATTGGGACGGAGTGAGCATTGTGTCTTGTGGGATAGGTGCAGGTCTTTGGGAACCAGGGGGCAGATCATGTTCAGTGTAATAGAGCCTCCGCCCCCGCCCCCAGCCCTCCCTGAGAGCTCCATCTCCTAATGGCCAAAACCTGAGAGTGTTGTCTTGCAAGGCCAAAGGGCCTTTGAGGGTGTGACCGAGGTAAGGATCTTGAGATGGGAAGAGGAGGCGGGCCTCCCCAGGTGGGCTCAAGGTAATCACAAGGTCTTAGGAAAGGGTGGCAGGAGGGTGCGGGTCAGAGGAGATGTGACAACAGAAGCAGAGGCCGGAGCCAGGTGGTCCTGCCGGGAGCTAAGGCACGCGGGCCGCCTCCGGCCACGGGAAAAGGCAAGAAGGAATTCCCGCCCGCCCGGCGGCTTCTAGAAGGCAGGCAGCTTTGGCACCTCTCGATTCCAGCCCCGGGGCCCTGGTCGGACTCGTGGTCACAGCGCTCCGACTGGGGTGGGAGGCGGGTCGCGGTCTGCCCGGCCTCGCTCCCTTCTCAGAGCAGGTGGGAGAAGCGCCAAAAGCCTCGTGCCTTCTCTGAGGCTCGAACTCAGGACCTTCAGATTATGAGACTGACGCGCTGCCTGCTGCGCTAAGAAGGCACCGGCCCGGCTCCTCTCGGCAGCGCTTTCACGGTCGCCCGCTGCACGCCAGGAGCCACTTCTAGGCAGCCGGGGTTCTGCCCAAACTCGTGCGCGCGCCCGGAGGAAGAGTGTGTGCGAGGTCACCTGGGTCACCGGGCCCCGGGCCCCGCCCCGCAGCCCGACGGCGCCAGAGGACGGCGGCCTGCGCACAGCCGGGGCCCAGCCGGGGGCGTGCACCTCAGGCCGCCTCGGGGTCCGGCTCCGCGCGCCGCCTCCCCACCCGCCCCCCGGGCTGCCGCTGCCGCCCCCGCGCCCGGCCCCCCGCGCCGCACCCCGTCCCCGCGACCCGGGCGCGTCCCCGACCGCAGCACCCCAAGGGCAGACGAGCGCGCCCCGGCGGGAACCCGGGCAGCAGGTGCGCCCGGACCCCCGAGGGTCGGCAGCAGTGCGCGGGGTGGCAAGGCGAGTGGGAGACGCCCTCACTCTGAAATGGTCGCGTGGAGTCACCTCCCACCTCCCCCACCCCTCCCACCCCTCCCACGTCTCCCACCTCTCCCACGTCCCACGTCTCCCACCTCTCCCACGTCTCCCACGTCTCCCACCTCTCCCACCTCTCCCACGTGTCCCACCCCTCCCACGTCTCCCACGTCTCCCACCTCCCCCACCTCCCCCACCCCTCCCACCTCCCCCACCCCTCCCACGTCTCCCACCTCTCCCACGTCTCCCACGTCTCCCACCCCTCCCACGTCTCCCACGTCTCCCACCTCTCCCACGTCTCCCACCCGTCCCACGTCTCCCACCCGTCCCACGTCTCCCACGTCTCCCACGTCTCCCACGTCTCCCACGTCTCCCACCCCTCCCACGTCTCTCACGTCTCCCACGTCCCACCCCTCCCACGTCTCCCACGTCTCCCACGTCTCCCACGTCTCCCACCCCTCCCACGTCTCCCACGTCTCCCACGTGTCCCACGTCCCACCTCTCCCACGTCTCCCACGTGTCCCACGTCTCCCACCCCTCCCACCTCTCCCACGTCTCCCACCTCTCCCACGTCTCCCACGTGTCCCACGTCTCCCACCTCTCCCACGTCTCCCACGTGTCCCACGTCTCCCACCTCTCCCACGTCTCCCACGTGTCCCACGTCTCCCACCTCTCCCACGTCTCCCACGTGTCCCACGTCTCCCACCTCTCCCACGTCTCCCACGTGTCCCACGTCTCCCACCTCTCCCACGTCTCCCACGTGTCCCACGTCTCCCACCTCTCCCACGTCTCCCACGTCTCCCACGTCTCCCCTCCCACGTCTCCCACCTCTCCCACGTCTCCCACCTCTCCCATGTCTCCCACGTGTCCCACGTGTCCCACCCCTCCCACGTGTCCCACGTGTCCCACGTGTCCCACGTCTCCCACCTCTCCCACGTCTCCCACGTGTCCCACGTCTCCCACCCCTCCCACCCCTCTCACGTCTCCCACCTCTCCCACGTCTCCCACCTCTCCCACGTCTCCCACTTCTCCCACCTCTCCCACCTCTCCCACCTCTCCCACCTCTCCCACGTCTCCCACGTCTCCCACCTCTCCCACCTCTCCCACGTCTCCCACCCCTCCCACGTCTCCCACGTCTCCCACTTCTCCCACCTCTCCCACGTCTCCCACGTGTCCCACGTCTCCCACCCCTCCCACCTCTCCCACGTGTCCCACGTCTCCCACCTCTCCCACGTCTCCCACGTCTCCCACGTCTCCCCTCCCACGTCTCCCACCTCTCCCACGTCTCCCACCTCTCCCATGTCTCCCACGTGTCCCACGTCTCCCACCCCTCCCACGTGTCCCACGTGTCCCACGTCTCCCACCTCTCCCACGTCTCCCACGTGTCCCACGTCTCCCACCCCTCCCACCCCTCTCACGTCTCCCACCTCTCCCACGTCTCCCACCTCTCCCACGTCTCCCACCTCTCCCACCTCTCCCACCTCTCCCACCTCTCCCACCTCTCCCACCTCTCCCACGTCTCCCACGTCTCCCACCTCTCCCACGTCTCCCACCTCTCCCATGTCTCCCACGTCTCCCACGTCTCCCACCCCTCCCACGTGTCCCACGTGTCCCACGTCTCCCACCTCTCCCACGTCTCCCACGTGTCCCACGTCTCCCACCCCTCTCACGTCTCCCACGTCTCCCACCTCTCCCACCTCTCCCACCTCTCCCACGTCTCCCACCTCTCCCACCTCTCCCACCTCTCCCACGTCTCCCACCCCTCCCACGTCTCCCACCCCTCCCACGTCTCCCACCCCTCTCACGTCTCCCACGTCTCCCACCTCTCCCACGTCTCCCACCTCTCCCACGTCTCCCACCCGTCCCACGTCTCCCACCCGTCCCACGTCTCCCACCCCTCCCACGTCTCCCACGTCTCCCACCCCTCCCACGTCTCCCACCTCTCCCACCTCTCCCACGTCTCCCACCCCTCCCACGTCTCCCACCCCTCCCACGTCTCCCACCTCTCCCACCTCTCCCACGTCTGCCACCCCTCTCACGTCTCCCACGTCTCCCACCTCTCCCACGTCTCCCACCCCTCCACCTCTCCCACGTCTCCCATGTCTCCACCTCTCCCACGTCTCCCACGTCTCCCACCTCTCCCACGTCTCCCACCCCTCCCACGTCTCCCACGTCTCCCACGTCTCCCACCTCTCCCACGTCTCCCACGTCTCCCACCTCTCCCACGTCTCCCACCCCTCCCACGTCTCCCACGTCTCCCACATGCCGTTTAGTAACTTAGGAAGAACGATTCACTTGGCTTTCTTGACAGTATAAGGGACTTAATTTGAAAAGCTTCCTTACCTGTAAAATGGGACATTTCACAGTACTCCTTAAAAAACTGAATTCTTCACACAAAAAGTTGTTTAGTGAATACTCATGAGTGATACGAATAATGATAGGAAATGATATAGAAAAAAAAAATTCCAAACATGGGTGATGGGGTTTGGGGATAATTATATACATGAGAATTAGAGAAAGGTGGTAAGTCAAATAAACAGAAGTAGATGGAATATGTACCAAATGGTGTTGAGTAGCTATCTAGGATAATAAAGCTGAATATATCACCTGCAACAATAAAATATATTCTAAATAGATGCACATTTTAAAAGAAGGGATAAGACCACAAATTACTAACATTGTCAAAACAGACATTTTTATTACTTTGGTGTAGAAAACTAATGTTTACAAAAAATTCAGAAACATAGAAAGTGACTTACTATATTAAAACAATATTCTGCTTAGATATACCCTCATATCCTCCAAAAAATACATAATCAAAGTGAAAGAATCAAATGACCAAACTGGGGAAAATGTGTAAGTTGTGTCATGAGGAGTTAAATTTCCTAATATAAGTACTACACCTCAGCAAGAAAAATTCCAACTGTTGGGGAAAACTTGCAAAGGATATAAATACTGAGTTCATGAGAAAAAAGGACAAGGGGCCCTTGAGTGGCTCAGTTGGTTAAGTACCTGTTGGTCCTAGCTCAGGTCTTGATTTCAGGGTTGAGTTCAACATACCTTTTGTAAAGAAGAAAGATAAATATTTCTGAAAGTGTGGAAAAACGATAATTCTACTCTAAGAGAAATGCAAAAATGAAACCATGATGGTAATGGTACTTTTTGCCTAATAGATTTGGCAAAACAACAAACAAAAACAACTGTTTCCTGGTGTGTTGCCTACTAGCATTCAAACAGATTGAATTTGCTTCCTATGATTCTTGTATCAAATCTCCACAAGCTCAGCAGCTTCAAGCAACAGATCCCTTTTTTCCCTCCTCACAGTTCTGGAGGCCAGAAGTCCAAAAGTCAGTATAACTGTGTGGTGGATGAACGTGTTGACAAGGTCATACTGGCTATTGAGGCTGTTGGGGAAGAATCCTTATGTGATATTGAGAATATTATATGAAAATAAATGTAAGGAACTTATGACAAAATCTGGAGCTTAGTAGAGATAAATGGCAGTTAATTGTCACCAGCACAATGCTGGTCAGGGTGTGAGGGAAACAGTCCCTTCCCGGGAGCTACAGGAAGATAAATTAGTAACGTTTGGGGAAGGCTGAGACAACTCATTAAATTACCATCACACAAGTGATTTGACTGAGCAATAGTACTTTTAGGAAATTATCTAATACTGCACCTTTGTGAAATGCGGGTGTAATTTATTGCAACATTGTTTATGTAATTAAATGTGGCTGGTGCAAAGTTGGGTGCTGGTGTGGATCAAGGTAGAATTAAGGTACATTTTCGGGTGTATGTACTCTTATATTTTTGTCATTGTGAACCAGATGAAGGTTTTACTCATTTCTGTATGAACCTGTTGACCTTAGATATAAATAATTGGTAGTCAGACTGTTCTTTTTCTAAGGTCTATAAAGTTGATTCTTGAACTCCAGAGTCCTTCAGTTGTGAGGAATGACGTCGCAATGGCCCTCCCAGGAGGTTGGTGGAATCATCCAGCCTTATAAGGGTTGGCAGCGGTAGGACTCGAACCTACGCTCTCACAGACACCCGAGCCTCAACTCAGCGTTTTAGACCGCTCCGCCCCGCCGTCACCTGCGCGCGGCGCTCTGCTTTTTCGGCAAGGTTTAAGCCTACAGGGAGGTTACCCCATCACCACTAACCCTCACCCCCCACCCCCCACCCCCTCCACTTCCAGCCTAAGCCCCGTTCTTTTTCTCAAGTGTTCCTCCGGGACCCTGCGCTCAGACCTCCCACAAACTTCACTAGCCAGACTTGTACTGGGGACACCGCGGCGCCCCCGCTTCATGCGCTCCAGGTCCCCGGCTACAAGCCGGGGGTGGGGGGGTGGGGGGTGTCTCCCCCGCTGGAGGGCGTCCTGCACTTGCTTTGGTGAAGTCCAGGGGGATAACAGCCTGCACACGCGCCTACCTGCGGGGCCCGATGCAGGTGCGACCCGCCCTCCGCCCCAGCGTTTCTAACCCAGCAGCCCCGCCTCAAGGCCACGGGGCCCCTGCGAATCACTGAGGCTTGCGGGTCTCAGTTTCCTCATCTGTAAAGTGGACTCCATTAAAAACTATTTTTTGCCTGAAGAAAAGTGGTAGATAGATTGATTTTGAAAATTCATGTAAGTGGCTAAAGAGCACTTCCCAGTAAAGCTTTTATCTTTATTTGTATCACTCATGAGTATTCAGTAAACAACTTTTTGTGTCAAGAATTCAGTTTGTTATGTAGTAGTGTGAAATGTCCCGTTTTACAGGTAAGGAAGCTTTTCAAATTAAGTCACTTATAGTGTCAAGAAAGCCAAGTGAATCGTTCTTCCTAAGTTACTAAACGGCATGTGGGAGATGTGGGAGAGGTGGGAGACGTGGGAGGGGTGGGAGACGTGGGAGAGGTGGGACACGTGGGAGACGTGGGAGAGGTGGGAGACGTGGGAGGGGTGGGGGAGGTGGGGGAGGTGGGAGACGTGGGACACGTGGGAGGGGTGGGAGACGTGGGAGAGGTGGGAGACGTGGGAGAGGTGGGAGACGTGGGAGACGTTGGAGGGGTGGGAGACGTGGGACACGTGGGAGAGGTGGGACACGTGGGAGACGTGGGAGAGGTGGGAGACGTGGGAGAGGTGGGAGACGTGGGAGACGTGGGAGAGGTGGGAGACGTGGGAGAGGTGGGAGACGTGGGAGAGGTGGGAGACGTGGGAGACGTTGGAGGGGTGGGAGACGGGACACGTGGGAGACGTGGGAGAGGTGGGACACGTGGGAGACGTGGGAGAGGTGGGAGACGTGGGAGAGGTGGGAGACGTGGGAGACGTTGGAGGGGTGGGAGACGTGGGACACGTGGGAGACGTGGGAGAGGTGGGACACGTGGGAGACGTGGGAGAGGTGGGAGACGTGGGAGAGGTGGGAGACGTGGGAGACGTGGGAGAGGTGGGAGACGTGGGAGAGGTGGGAGACGTGGGAGAGGTGGGAGACGTGGGAGACGTTGGAGGGGTGGGAGACGTGGGACACGTGGGAGAGGTGGGACACGTGGGAGACGTGGGAGAGGTGGGAGACGTGGGAGAGGTGGGAGACGTGGGAGAGGTGGGAGACGTGGGAGACGTTGGAGGGGTGGGAGACGGGACACGTGGGAGACGTGGGAGAGGTGGGACACGTGGGAGACGTGGGACAGGTGGGAGACGTGGGAGGGGTGGGGGAGGTGGGAGACGTGGGACACGTGGGAGAGGTGGGAGACGTGGGAGAGGTGGGAGACGTGGGAGACGTTGGAGGGGTGGGGGAGGTGGGAGACGAGGGAGGGGTGGGAGACGTGGGAGGGATGGGAGACGTGGGAGGGGTGGGAGACGTGGGAGGGATGGGAGACGTGGGAGGGATGGGAGACGTGGGAGGGGTGGGAGACGTGGGAGGGGTGGGAGACGTGGGAGGGATGGGAGACGTGGGAGGGATGGGAGACGTGGGAGGGATGGGAGACGTGGGAGAGGTGGGAGACGTGGGAGACGTTGGAGGGGTGGGGGAGGTGGGAGACGAGGGAGGGGTGGGAGACGTGGGAGGGATGGGAGACGTGGGAGACGTGGGAGGGGTGGGAGGGGTGGGGGAGGTGGGAGGTGACTCCAGGCGACCATTTCAGAGTGAGGGCGTTTCCCACTCACCTTGCCACCCCGCGCACTGCTGCCGACCCTCGGGGGTCCGGGCGCACCTGCTGCCCGGGTTCCCGCCGGGGCGCGCTCGTCTGCCCTTGGGGTGCTGCGGTCGGGGACGCGCCCGGGTCGCGGGGACGGGGTGCGGCGCGGGGGGCCGGGCGCGGGGGCGGCAGCGGCAGCCCGGGGGGCGGGGGGAGGCGGCGGCGCGCGGAGCCGGACCCCGAGGCGGCCTGAGGTGCACGCCCCCGGCTGGGCCCCGGCTGTGCGCAGGCCGCCGTCCTCTGGCGCCGTCGGGCTGCGGGGCGGGGCCCGGGGCCCGGTGACCCAGGTGACCTCGCACACACTCTTCCTCCGGGCGCGCGCACGAGTTTGGGCAGAACCCCGGCTGCCTAGAAGTGGCTCCTGGCGTGCAGCGGGCGACCGTGAAAGCGCTGCCGAGAGGAGCCGGGCCGGTGCCTTCTTAGCGCAGCAGGCAGCGCGTCAGTCTCATAATCTGAAGGTCCTGAGTTCGAGCCTCAGAGAAGGCACGAGGCTTTTGGCGCTTCTCCCACCTGCTCTGAGAAGGGAGCGAGGCCGGGCAGACCGCGACCCGCCTCCCACCCCAGTCGGAGCGCTGTGACCACGAGTCCGACCCAGGGCCCCGGGTCTGGAATCGAGAGGTGCCAAAGCTGCCTGCCTTCTAGAAGCCGCCGGGCTGGCGGGCGGGCGGGCGGGCGGGAATTCCTTCTTGCCTTTTCCCGTGGCCGGAGGCGGCCCGCGTGCCTTAGCTCCCGACAGGACCACCTGGCTCCGGCCTCTGCTTCTGTTGTCACATCTCCTCTGACCCGCACCCTCCTGCCACCCTTTCCTAAGACCTTGTGATTACCTTGAGCCCACCTGGGGAGGCCCGCCTCCTCTTCCCATCTCAAGATCCTTACCTCGGTCACACCCTCAAAGGCCCTTTGGCCTTGCAAGACAACACTCTCAGGTTTTGGTCATTAGGAGATGGAGCTCTCAGGGAGGGCTGGGGGCGGGGGCGGAGGCTCTATTACACTGAACATGATCTGCCCCCTGGTTCCCAAAGACCTACACCTATCCCACAAGACACAATGCTCACTCCGTCCCAATCTCCCCCAGATCTCAACTCAGTTCAGCACGAACTCATCTAACTGCCCTCCCCAAAGTAGGCATGAATTAGGCTCTCCTGTATCAGCCATTCTGGGCACGATTCCTCTCCAATTACAAATCTGTGCGAGCCACATGGTTACCTGCTCCCCCAGTGCAGGACTGGGACAGGTGTAGGATGACCACTGTACACATTCCCGTTTAAGAGGAATACACTGGAATGGAAGAAGGGTCACCAACCCTAAGTCATTGCAGAGTGAATTCTCCAAATCCCCTTTGGGTGTTCGAAGTTCCGCCAGGCTAGAGGCACGTTCACTTCCATGTGCAGTGGGGCGGGGGGGGGGGGGGTCCATGTTTGCAGCCCATCCCACAGTCATCAGCCTGTTTCCTCACTATCGCATGTGGGGAATTCAATGTCCTCCATTCATTTTGTCCTCTCTCTGTGCAAGTTGGCAGCGTGTGTGTGCTCGTGGAGCACTCTCAAGATCTTTGTGGGTCTCCCGTGTACACCGTGAAGAGTCCGCGGGTTACACGGAATGAGGACTCTACCAGCACAGGGAGAGGGAACACTTCGTCCTGAAGACATCAGGCTCCCAAGACTTCCCTCTTCCCTGGGAGACTGGACTCGCTGTCAAATCACTGCACCTCCTGTAAGGTGGTCTGAGGGGGCAGTGGTTAAGTTGTCATTTAGATCCCACCTTTACAGGAGTTTTTCTGAGAGTCCATGGGGGCCTGGGTGAGGAGTGGTCGTGAACCACATCGCCACGGCCTCTGCCTCTTCCCTGTTTCTCTCTTGCCACACAACCCCGCAGTTTAGGGCAAGATCTTCGCTTCATCTAACTGAAACGTGCCTCTCTTCCAGGTCTACTTTTCTGCAATTAAGATTCATCTTCTGCGTTGGAGTTTCTATGGGTTTTGACAAGTGTACCATGACAGGCATCTACTGGTACAGTATTGCACAAAATGATATCTCCCTTGCCCTAAACATTTCCTGTGCTCCCCATATTTATCCCCCTCTCCCTCCCTCCTCCAGAACCCCCTGCAACCACTGACTTCTTTACTGTCTCCATAGTTTTGCATTTTCATAATGTCATCCCGTTGGAATCATACAAGGTGATTGGCTTTTCAGATTGGCTTCTTTTACTTCATATTATGTACCTATGAGTCCCCCATGTCTTTTTGTGATGTGGTAGCTCGCTTCTTTCTATCAGTGAAAAATAATCCACTGTATGGATGCAGCTCTGTTTGCTTATCCATACAAACTTGGCTGCTTCCAAGTTTTGGCAATTATAAATATAGCTGGTCTAAATATTTGTGTACAGACTTCTGTGTGGCTTTAAGTTTTTGGTTCATTTGGGTAAGTGCCATGAGGCAATACTGCCGGATCACGTGTTAAGGCTATGTTTCATTTTGTGTACACCTGCGAAGCGGTCTTCCACGGTGGCTGTACCATTTTGCATTTACTCCAGCAAGGAATCAGACTGCCTATGACCCCACATCCTCACCAACAATTGGTGTTGTTAGTGTATTGGATTTGGGCCACGCTAATAGCTATCTGTTGGTATCTTGTTGCTGTTTTAGTCTGCAGTTCCCTAATGACATATGGTGTTGAGCATCTTTCCATATGCTTATTTGCCATCTCTATATCTTCTTTGTAGAGTTGTCTGTTCAGGTCTTTGCACATTTAAAAAATGGAGTGTTTGGGAGGACATCAAAATCATGCAACTTCTGACAGCAAGGGAAACAATCAAGAAAACTTAAAGGCAACCTGCAGAATGGGAGAACATATTTGCAAGTGACCTATCTGATAAAGGGTTAGTATCCAAGATTCATAAAGAACTGATATAACTCAACACCTAAAAAACAACCCAGTTTGAAAATGGGCCGGGGACATGAACAGACATTTCTCCTAAGAAGACTTACAGATGGTCAACAGATACAAGAAAAGATGCTCTACATCACTGATCATCAGGGATATGCAAATCAAAACCATAAGGAGATGTCACCTCACAGCTGCCAGAATGACTAACATCAAAGCACAAGAAACAGCGAGTGTTGGCGAAGACATGGAGACAGGGGAACCCTCTTACACTGTGGGTGGGAATGCAAATTGTTGCAGCCACTGTGGAAAACAGTCTGGAAGTTCCTCAAAAAATTACAATTAAAAATGCTCTATGAGCCAGGAATCACATAAATACAATCACAGTATTTACCCAAAAAAATAGAAAGGTGCTAATTCAAAGGATACATGCACTTTGATGTTTATTGCAGCATTATCAACAATAGGCAAAATATGGAAAGAGCCCAGATGTGCATCGATGGATGAACGGATAAAGAAGAGGTTTTATGTATGTATATAACTCAGCCATAAAAGGATGAAATGTTGCCATTTGCAACAACATGGATGGGGTGGAGAGTGTTATGCTAAGCAAAATAAGTCAAAAAAAGGCAAATACCATATGATCTCACGCATGTGTTTAGCTTCAGAAACAAAACAAGTGTTTGGGAGGGGGGAACAGAGAAATAGGAAACAGAGAGAGCGAGAGAAACCAAGAAACAGACTCTTAACTACAGAGAACAAACATGGTTACCACAGAGGAGGTTTGGATGGGTGAATGGAGGAAATAGAGAGTAGGAATTATAGGGTACACTTATCGTGATGGGGAAAAATGGTACAAATTGAGTTGTTTCTTTTGTTGTTGAATTTTAAGAGTTCTTTGCATATGTTAGTTATGCAAATGTTAGATATGTCCTTTTCAGGTGTGTCTTTTGCAAATATTTTCTCCCAGTCTGTGGCATGTCTTCTCATTTTCTTATCTGTGTCTTGCAGAACAGACATTCTAAATTCTCATGAAGTCCAAGTTAACACATTTTCCTCTCATGAATCATGGTTTTGGTTTCTTTATCTAAGAAGTTTTCAGTAAACCCAAGGTCACCTATTTTCCTCTATGCTATTTTCTAGGAGTTTTATGGTTTTACATTTTAAATTTAGGTCTAGGATCCATTTTGAGTTAAGTTTAGTAAAAGGTATAAGGTCTGTGTCTAGTTCTGTGTCTAGATTCTTTTTGTTTTTGTTTTTTCTGCATGTGGACATCCAGTTGTCTCAGCACCATTTGTTGATGAGACTGTGTTTGCTCCATGTACTGCCTTTAGTCAGTGATCAGTTGACTATGTGGGTCTATTTCTGGACATTCTATTCTGCTCCATGGATCTGTTTGTTTTGTTTTGTTTTGTTTTTCACCAACACCACAGTCTTTATTACTGTCTTTTTATGGTAAATCTGAGGTCTAGTAGTGACAATCCTCCAACTTTGTTCTTCAATTTTGTGTTGATAATTTGAGTCATTTCTGTCTACATATAAACTTTTGAGTCCATTTGTCAATATTCATGAAGTAACTTGCTGGAATTTTGATTGGCATTGCACTGCTGTGTTGAATCTCAGGCCTGTGGTGGGCTGAGTCTCAGGGGAAGGTTGCGGGGAGGTGTTTTCAAAGTCTGCAGGTGGAAGTCAGAGGGGATCCCACCCCAACCCTGCATCCTCTTCACGGGAGCAGGAGTGGAGCTGGAGTCCTGGTTGTGCGTGCCTACAGGAGCAAGACAGACTGAGAGACAGAGACGTTAACAAGACTCAAAGTTTAGGGAAGGGATCTGTTTGGATTGTGAGAGTCTTGGTGTCCTCCGGGCAGAAGAGGACCAGTCCCCGCGGCCCCCAGCGCACAGCGCGGTCTGGGTGGTCCCGGGATCTCCTCCAACGCCCTTTTCGGCCTCTCAGCCTCATCCCCTCCGCACCTCATCTTCGGGTGTTCAAAGCCCCTGCCGGCCAAACCCCCACCCCCACCCCGGTCTCAGGCCCCTAGCACTCACGCACAGCGCGACCAGATGCCACCTGAGAGCCCCGCTCTCTGCGCCCCGGGTACGATCTCGCGGAAGGGGGCAGGCCATTTGGGGGGGTGCAGTGTCGGGGGTGCGAGTGACCGCGGAGCTGCGACCTCACAGGATGGGGTGAGAGGGGAGAAGGCGTCACCTGTTGGGCGAACTGATGACGCACGGCCCTGGGATGCAGGCCTCGGTTTTGCCGGAAGGGGCAAAGCGATACCTCCAGGAACAGTACAGACCCTCACCTCCGAAGGGCTGTCCTCGGACCCAGGGAACACTTTGGGCTGGGGGGCCCCCCGCTTCCTCGCCTTCACCCCGAGCACCCTACACCTGTGCCTGTGTCACCGGTCTCAGCAGTGCCCTGCGGTCCTGAGAGATCCTATAACTTAGCATATTGGAAGGTCGTGAGTCTAAGTTACAAAGGAGCAGGTACAGTCCTGGCTTGGCTCTAGTTGGGAAGAAGAGGGGCCTGGCCTTGGGTTTTCCTGAGAGTTGTTCCTGGGTTGAGTGGAGTGTTAGGAGTCCTAACCCGCCAGCTGCGCCCAGCCTTTCCCACTTCTATTAGCTCTGCAGCATCTAAGTGAGCAAAAACGTCCTCTTGGAGTCTGTCGGTTTTCTTATGAGAGACTGCTCTGCATTCTATGGGCTCTGGCAATACTATTTGATCTAATAGCAAGGATAGATCTAACACAATCATGGCCACCTATGTGGGCTCCATGGCTTAGCTGGTTAAAGCGCCTGTCTTGTAAACAGGAGATCCTGGGTTCGACTCCCAGTGGGGCCTTGACTTTTCTTCTCCCAAATTATTCCGTGTTACTCTAAACTCTGATCCAATCATTCACATGCAGTTGGGACTGCACATTCTCACTCTCAAGGACCAAGGATGTGTTTCTTTATGATCAAAGTGATAACTGTGAAGAGAAGAAAATGCACTTCCTGTGGCTCTGAGAGCTGAGCAACCCAGAAATCAGTAACTTCCTTTGTGATGTCTTTGCTGAAGTTCCTCTCTGTCCTCTCTTTTTAGGGGAGGAATGGGGGGAGAACAACAAAAATGTTCCCAACTCTTTAAGCCTTTTCCTGAATTCCCATGTAATTAATTAGGGATTCCAGAGAACCCATCATGCTACGTTTTACATATGATTTTCCAAATACCACCAAATTATAAAATAGTAATGCATATTTTCTTATATGTCTTCAGTATTCAAGGAAGAGTTTTAGTCCCCAAGGAAATAAATAATTGGCCCCAATGGAAACTGAAGTTTAATTCTGCAATTTAAAACACAGAATGATCCTATGATGCAGTGACTCCCAAGCTGGATGTGCATTTAAATCACCTAAGGAACTTGTTAAAAATATAGTTTCTTGGGACTCATCCCCAGAAGTTTTAATTCTGGTTTGGTGAAGGACACAGAAATAAGTACTTTGAGCAAACACTCCAAGTAATTTTGAAGCAAGTGAATTACGTTTGCAAAACTCCATATTACATAGCTGAACTAAAAGTGAGGTCAACATAGGCCTTTAGCACTTTTATATTGATTCATGAACATCCGCTTACCCTCCTATTATCAAATTAGAATTACTGGAAGTCTACAATATTCCAGGTGTTTGCAGACACACTCCACCTAATCAACCCGACAATCCTGTCAAATATGTGTAATAATCCACTGAAGATGAGGAAACAGGCTCAGTAATGTTCACAGACTTGTAGTAAGGACAAAGTGCAGTGTCAAATCCAAGTCTCTGTCTGATTCTGGAATCCATGCTTTTCTCATGATACCTGTCTTCTATTTTATTCAGTCAAGAATTAAGTTTTTGGCCACAGAGCTAAGCAAAATTAAGCAACTTAGACTGATCTCAAACCTTGGTCCTATGGGTTAGATAGCCTGAGATAACCTTCTATTTTCTGTGAAAAAAGACTTGTCCAGTGAACAACTGCTTGACTCAGGTTTGAAACATGGAAGAGGAAGATGTAAAATAAAACCTTAGAAATCTATATAAGAATTTCTCCTCACAGGAGGTACAGACCATATGAACAAACCGAATTGATCTTCTCTATCTCCTAGGCTCTATCTGCTTTTGCCTGGGACATGCTCTCCTTATCTGCCGATTCTTTCGATGTAAATATAGTGTAGTTGTCACCTAGGGCTGCTGTAACAAAATATAACAGCCCGGGTGGCTTTAACAACAGAAGTTTATCTTCTCATAGTTCTGGAGCCTAAAGCCCAAGATGAAGGCGCTGTCAGAGTCGTTTTCTGAAGAGGCCTCTCCTCTGCTTTGTAGACCTCCACCTTCCTGCTGCTTCCTCACATGGCCTTTCAAGAAGAGAGAGAGGAAGACAGTGAGGTGGTATGACAGCTCTCATTTATCTTTCCCTTCTGATAAGGACACCAGTCTCATTAAGTAAAGGCACCACCCTTATGACCTCATGTAATCTTAATTAAGGCCTTAAAGACCCTATCCCAAAATGTAGTCAGGTCAGGGGTAAGGGCTTCAACATATGAGTTGGAAAGGGGGAACACAATTCAGTCCATAACAAGTAGGAGAGGGAGAATTGTATGGCTTTGCTCTGAGTAACAACTTCATAATGAGAGTATCTAATAAGCTAAAGTGCCTGAAGAGGCAGCTTTGTGGATGTGATGAAAGTGTGGAGATAAAAGTATTGTCATGGAGTTGGCAAGGATTTTGCCTTTAAAGCACTTTTTAAATTCCTTCTTCTGTTCTACCTTGTCCTGAAAAGTGACCTGCTCTGAGATATTCTTCATATGATTGAGATGGCTGGAAGGTTTACCCTCCTTTGTAAGAAATAGAAGGAGGACTTAAGTTGACTATTACTGCGCTGAAATCAGTTGAAAAAGAGGACCTGAGCCTTGTCTTTAAAGAGCCTTTGGTATGGTTGAACACACCAAATAAACACATCCCCCAAACACTGACAAGAAAACCGATGTTTACTCATGACATTGGCAAAGCATTCACTTGGTGTTTGAGTTCTGAAAATGTGTAAGCCTTACATAGGTGGGACAAATGACACCTTTTGAAGCTTCAAGGTCAACTATAAAATTAAGACAATAATCATACCCATGTCAAGCAGTTGGTAGGAACATTATATGAGACCATTCATGTAAAGTAACTAGGATATATTAAACTACAATCATCATCATCATTAATGCAGTATTGTTTGCTTTCTGAAAATTTGGGGGGTAAATCCTACTCTCCCTTGTTATTAAGATGGGATTAATGAGTGGAAGAACTAATGTAATCTGCAATCATAACCAAAACTGAAAATAAAAGATGGACAGTGTTCCTCCAGAGAGATTCATTTGCCAATGACAGCCCCTCTGGGACCACTGGTGTAATGGGTGAGAACTGGTTTTATCTGCCATTGAATCAGACTTGGAACCTATGCCTCTGGAAAGTACATTCACCCTATCCACCGTATCAAGACCTTTAGTGACTCTTATTGAAGCCCTAGACAGATTGTACCTTCTTCCCTCTCTCAGAACTTTTGGAATCCAACCCTTTTGCAACCCTTCTCCTGACTAAATTCTATAGCTAATGACACCTGGTTAATACAAGTTCAAATGAGAAGAAGTATGTTTTTGTGATGTCTCATTCTATGCACATCAGCCTAGATGGCACTGAGTGTTGATCAATTTTATTTTGTTTTGAGACAGAAAATGAAGGTTCCAAATTTTGAACAAGATCAGGCAGGGTAAGATCACTCCATGAGCTAAATGACTTCTTATTATGCCAGACCCGAGGCTATCATTTGTTCCCTTCAATCTCAGAATTATGTCCAAAAGTTCCCATTATCTAGGAGGCAGGAAAACAGAGCAGGTCAAAGCACTAAATACTCTGATTATAAATTTGAAGACCAAACCTTATGAACAATGACCAACAAGCCAAAGTATTGAGGACTGGGGCGGGGAGGTGGGGGCTGCTGTGGATCTTGTTTTACTCTTTTCCATCTTATATGCAAATGCATGAATTTTCCAGCAAGTATAGGTTATTATGTTCTCTGTTTTTGGAGACTTGTTTCTTTGCCACTGCCTCTGCCTCCATATCTGGTCCTGTCCCTGTCCTGAGCCACCCAGGCAACCCATTAATCCCCATTTCTAATACAGTGGAGGAAGTTCTAGTACATTCATCAGGCAAGAAGTGTATGGGGGAATATTTCCAATTTATCTCAACTCTCTCCTTCATAGTTTTGAGAAAGAAAAAGGAATTTATCAGATTGGTAAACTTATTTTTTAATTAAAAAATTGAAATATATAACATCCAATGTTATATTTTTTTAATTTTTTAAAGGGATGCCTGTGTGGCTCAGTCAGTGAAGCATCTGCCTTTGGCTCAGGTGCTTATCCCAGGGTACTGGCATGGAGCCCTGCTTTGGGCTCTCTGCTCAGCCAGGAGTCTGCTTCTCCTCCCTCTGCCCCTCCCCACTTGTGTTCTCTCTCTCTTTAAAAGATTGTATTTATTTATTTGAGAGAGAGAAAGAGAGACTGGGGTGGACAGAGGGAGAGAAAGACAAGCAGACTCCTTGCTAAGTGGGGAGCCCCACATGGGGCTCAATCCCAGGACCCTGAGCTGAATCCAAGTCGTGGCTTAACTGACTGAGACATCCAGATGCCCCTAACACCATGTGTTAATTGTACTTTAATTAAAAATAAATAGAGGTGCTTGGATGGCCCAGTTGGTTTAGCATCCCACTCTTGATTTTGCTCAAGTCATGGTCTTGGGGTGGTAAGATCGAGCTCCCTTCCAAGCAGCTCAGCACGGAGTCAGCTTAAGGCTCTCTCTCCCTCTCCCTCTGCCCCTCCCCACCATCTCTAAAAAATAAATAAATCTTTAAAAGATAAAACCATACTAAGACTGGTAAATTTGACAAATGGAACCAAGCATGGTTGGTTGATTCAGTGCTTGACTCAGCCACTTTCTCTCTGGTTGAATCTCACCTGTCTTTGGGATTCATCCCGCTCTGCTTTCACTATGCCTGACCTATAGGCACAGATTCATCATGTGGTTGTGTGTGTGCGTGTATGTGTGCGTGTGTGTGTCTGTGTCTGTGTGTGTTTTGGGAGGAGGGGTGGGCGTTGTCCATTTGTGCTAGTAACTGATGGGGTAAGTGCTCTCAGGGATGTAGAAAAAGCAAGATGATTTGATTGCATGACATAAACTGTGATCTTCAAACAATAATGCAAACACATTTTTTGATCATCACTCTGGCATCTATATCCATTTTTCATTTTGTTTTGAATTCAAGAAGAGAAGACAGTGTTATTAATCAACTCCTCTAAAACCTGATAGGTCTTCTGGTCTGATACTTTTTTATCTATTTTATTCCATTTCTATATTTTTGTTCTATTTTCTAAGAATTTCCCTTTCAAACCTTTTATTTAATCTTTCCTTTATATCATATAGTTTTCTCTTTTTTTAGATTTCATTTATTTATTCATGAGAGACAGAGAGGCAGAGATACAGGCAGAGGGAGAAGCAGACTCCATGCAGGGAGCCCGATGTGGGATTCGATCCTGGGTCTCCCCAGGCAGGCGCCAAACCGCCAAGCCACCCAGGCTGCCCTATCATATAGTTTTCAACCACTATTTCATGTTCTCTAAATAATGCCCCCGGTTTCTAGTAATTCTGCTTGTATTTCAAGGTTATAGTATCTCCTTAATGTTTGAGGGTTTCTCCTTCCTGCATTGTCTCTTATATCTAAGTTCTTTTTTTTTTAATTTTTATTTATTTATGATAGTCACACACAGAGAGAGAGAGGCAGAGACACAGGCAGAGGGAGAAGCAGGCTCCATGCACCGGGAGCCCGATGTGGGATTCGATCCCGGATCTCCAGGATCGCGCCCTGGGCCAAAGGCAGGCGCTAAACTGCTGCGCCACCCAGGAATCCCAGTTCTTTTTTTTTTTTAAGCTCATTTTTTTGGTCTCTCTATTATAGTTAAAAGCTTTTCTGAGATGTTTGGTCATTCTGGTCCACTCATATTTCAGGGTAAGACACAACAGGGCTGACTGGTAATTTTGTGAATACAAGGAGTTTGTTGATGGCAGCTTTCCCTGTAGTTTGGTCAAGTATGAATGCAGCTTTTCATTTTAAAATCTTCATTTGAAAATGTAGGTCTTTTCCTGGACTGTTTCTCAAATCACAAATCCTTCTAATTCCTGTTTAAGTCGTCCTGGCATGGCTGCCAACATTCTGATAACTGAGAAAAGTTGAGAGTCTCACAAATTGGTGAGTGCTCTGTGATTGCCCCATTTTCATTCTGTCCTCTCCTGTGGGATCAGGTTTGTCTGGTGTCCCCAAGTGCATAGTGCCCCTAGATCACCTTCACAGAGGAGCAAACATGCTGCCTCCTGCAGTCACCTGGTAGCACTGAAGAAGTAGGGGACCTCAGGGTCTAACTGTTCTTAATATATCCCTCCTACAGTCCTCTCGTTTTCACTTCATGCCACAGCTATCACCTTCAAGGTCTGTGGTTCCTCCAATCCTACACCTTTCTCGGTTTCTCCCCTATGAGTCTACTTGCTTGTTGGCTCCTCCCATTGCTCTCAAGGTCTCTGCTTTCCCAGATCTTCCAAGACAACCATCATCCAAACACCTGCTTTCTTTCCATCTTCCAAAATCCTGTTGACATTGCTTCTCTGTTGTCATCTCCCTTCTCAACCTCTTCTCCTTTGTGAGTTTTTACCTTTTAAAAAATTATTTTACTGCCACTGTGGTAGGTAGGGACAAATACCTTTGTTACGTGTGCCATGTTTAAGCTGAAATCCATATCTAATATGAGATTTTCTTTAGTAGCACTCACCTTCAATATACCATCACCTTCTTGATTCCCGCCTATGAATGATTTCTCCCACCTCTAAATTCTCTTCACCCTTTACCTGTACATCTAGGATGGCTGTTAGCACATTTTTAGTTATTCTTACTTATTTATGCGCATGTAGAGAGATACTGGTGTATGATATCCTTGGAATGAAGGATAGATCTGGTTAGTTTTCCTGCCCTGCAGTGCCTAATATTATGCCCTATGCTTGGTAGGCATAAAAGTAATGTTAATTTAATGAGTGAATGGATAAATAACTGTAAATGGATCAACCAAAATATTCTGATTTTAAATATTAAGGCTATATGCTATGTCTTGAGAATTGTGCATATGTTAATTTTCTCTTGTATACATTTCCTCTTATGAAATATTTTGCTTCCATGAATAGTTTATAAGGTCTTTAAAGGAAGAAGGGTTATTGCTGAATCAAATGGTAAGAGTATGTGTGGTTTTGTAAGAAACTTGCAGGCTATCTTCCAAAGTGGCTGTACCATTTTGCATTCCCACCAGCCATGAATATGAGTTTGTATTGCACCACATCCTTCTCAAGATTTGGTGTCATTGTTCTGAATTTTGGCCATTCTAGTAGTCATGTAGTGGAATCTCATTGTTCTAATTGCATTTCCCTGATGACATACGTCTTAGCCCATTTGGGCTGCTGAAACAAAATGCCCAGGATTGGGTGGCTTATAACATTTTTCTCACAGTTCTGGAAGTTGAAAAGTCCAAGATCATGAGACAGGTGTATTTGGTAAGGAACCACTTTTTGATTAGCAGACAGCACCTTCTAGCTATAACCTCCCACGGTGAAAAGTACAAGGGGTCTCTGGGTTCTCTTTTTTTTATTATTATTTTTTTAAATTTATGATAGTCACAGAGAGAGGCAGAGACATAGGCAGGGGGAGAAGCAGGCTCCATGCACTGGGAGCCCGACATGGGACTCGATCCTGGGTCTCCAGGATCATGCCCTGGGCCAAAGGCAAGCGCTAAACCGCTGCGCCACCCAGGGATCCCCTGGGTTCTTTTATATAAGAGCACCAATCCCAGACATAAAGGCCCACCTTCATGACCTAAGGCCTCCCAAAGGCCCTGCCTCCTAACACCATCTCATTGGGAACTAGGTTGTAACATATGAATTTGGTGAAGGGGGTGAATAAAATATTTAGTCTATAGCAACATATGATTTGGAACATCTTTACATTTGCTTATTTGCCACCTATATTTCTTCTTTGATGAGCTAAGGACTTTGGCCTGTTTTAAAATTGGGTTGTTGGGGCAGCCTGGGTGGCTCAGGTGGTTTAATGCTGCCTTCAGTCCCGGGCCTGGTCCTGGAGACCTGGGATCGAGTCCTACATCAGTCTCCCTGCTTGGAGCCTGCTTCTCCCTCTGCCTCTCTCTGTGTGTCTCTCATGAATAAAAAAAACAAAAACAAACAAACAAAAACCTCCTCCTATGTATCCTACTACATTGGAAGGAACACTTTAAAAATAAATAAATAAAATTAGGTTGTTTCTTTATTGTTGAGTTTTAAGTGTTATTTATATATTTTGAATAACAATCCTTTATCATATATGTCTTTTGCAAATATTTTCTCCCAGTCTGTAGCTTCTCACTTCATTATCTTGATAGGGATAGCATTGTCAAGCATGGCAGCTTTATTAGACAAAAGAAATGTGCCTTGGCTAGAATGGGAGGGTGGGTGGTGCGGAACCATGAATACCCTGGATGCCACATATATCCTCATTCCAATTCTTGGAGTTCCATTCTTTCCTCACCAGTCCCCTGACTAATGAGATCTTCAGAAAATTTCAACCCACTTTCTGGTACCCGGTTGTAAACAAAGAAAATAATTCTGATAACTTAAGCAGAAAGAAGATATTTTAAGAGTAGTAGTTCACAGAATTGATGTGAATGGTAAAGAACCAAACTTCACAAACAAGCAGAAGGGAAACAAGGTACAGCCAAAATCCCATTCCAGAAAGAGACTACATAGGACACATCCTTTACTGTTGCCACATGGGACATTAATCAGGAAGGCATCTGCTCTGACAATTCCTTTCCCCCTCCTCATTCTTTTGCATCCTTTTACCAAGATTCAAATCCTGTGTTGAAGCATCTGATGACCAAATGTAGATCACATGCACCCTTAGCTGCAAAGTTGCTGGGAAAATAGACTGCCCACCTCCCTATGGCTTCTTTAATCATACAAAAGCGCCATAGCCACTAATGCCGCTAACCTATCACACAGTGCTTTGATTTAGGGGGAAAAAAATATATATATATATAGAAACTTCTTGGGATGTCTAGGTGGCTCAGTGATTGAGAGTCTGCCTTTGGCTCAGGGTGTGATCCTGGGGTTCCAGGGTCAAGTCTCACATCAGGCTCTCCACGAGGAACCTGCTTCTTCCTCTGCCTATGTCTCTGCCTCTTTCTCTGTGTCTCTCATGAATAAATAAATAAATAATCAAAAAATCTTAAAAAAAGAAACTTCTCTACTAAAAACATTCTCTACTGAAAGGATCTTCCAAATGTTACTTTATAATGTTAATTGTAATTATTATATTCATTAATGTTATGATTTCTATTGGGAGTGTAACCTATCTCTCCGCCCCCCAAAATGTATATTTTTTTCTCAAAACTTCTGCTAACTTGGGGTTTTTAAATCACTCATATCTTCCTTGATTTTGGCAGGTGTCTCCCATCAAAATTTAATGAAGCATATAAATGAAAGTTTCCCAGAGGATTTCATTCTTATGGACTTTGCCAAGTACTCTTGGTTGGGTCTTCCTCTCTTCTTTGCCTTTCTCATCTCCTACATGTGCACAGTTGGAAAATATTGCTATTATTCTGGTTTCTCCACTAGATTCCCAACTTCAAAGTCCTATGTATTTCTTCCTCATGAGCCTCTCCTTTTTGGATCTCTGTTTACCACAACTGGGATACCACAACTGTATCCCAAATGCTATTC
Source organism: Canis aureus (assembly GCF_053574225.1). Lineage (NCBI taxonomy): Eukaryota > Metazoa > Chordata > Mammalia > Carnivora > Canidae > Canis > Canis aureus. The sequence goes on from NC_135647.1 coordinate 995,718, forward strand.
AACTTGGTGGGCCCCAACAAGAACATTATTTATATAGGCTGTATGGCCCAGGCCTATATATTCCACTGGCTAGGCTGTACTGAATGTGTCCTGCTTGGAATCATGGCCTTAGACTATGTGGCTGTGCTTAAGCCTCTGAGGTACTCTGTAGTCATGGACCACAAGCACTGCTGGCAGCTCTCCAGCACTGCCTGGCTCAATGGTCTGGCAAATTCACTGCTGCAGTCCATACTCATGGTCCAGCTGCCCCTGTGTGGGAACCAGGAGCTAGACCACTTCTTTTGTGAGCTGCCTGTGGTTATTAAGATGGTTTATGTGGACACCATAATCAACAAGGTTACTTTAGCTGTGGTGGCCACCTTTCTGATAATGGGTCCCCTCTCCATGATTCTTGTCCCTTATAGTTGTATTGCCCAAGCCGTATTTCGAATCCCCTCTGTTGATAAGAGACTTAATGCCTTCGACACTTGTTCTTCACGTTTACTGGTGGTATCTTTATTTTATGGCCCTGGCATCTACATCTATATGCAGCTTTTGGGGGATAGCTTTCAAGACCTTACCAAAGTTCTAATGCTGTTTTACTGTGTTATTACTCCTATGGCCAACCCATTCATCTACACCCTGAGGAGCAAGGATGTTAAAGAAGCTTTGAGGAGACTTCTCAGAAGAGCCTTTTAGTACAAAAGAATATGAGAAAATGATGCTTTATTCTGAATGGAAAAGCCCAACAATAATCTAAGATATGTCCTCTTTTAAATATGTTTCACCAAAATCATACTCAAAAGTCAAGTCAAGAAAGTTTTCATGAACTGTGTTTACCAAGTACGTTGGGGTTTTCCTACACCAGCCAATTCTCTGACACCAACTGGGTGGCCTACAATGCAATTCAATTCTCACACTACTCAGAGTTAGCAGAGACTCCACAATTCAAGAGCTCAGTCCCACAAAAGCGGCCTCCACCTTGGACGCCAATTGCAAGTCCAGACCACTTGTACTTGTGACCCAGCAGCTAAATAAAATGTTCCTACAACCTCACCTTCAGATTTGATAATTGGCCAGAACAGTTCACAAAACTCAAGGAAACACTTTGCTTACTTTTACCAGTTTGTAACTAAAACATACAACCTAGGAGCAGCTGAGTGTAAGAGGTGCATATGGCAAGGTTTGGCAGGGAGGGATGGTGGGTGAAGTGTTCATTCACTCTCAGGGCATGATGCCTCACAGTACCTCATACCTGGAAGTTCTCCAAATGCCATTGTTTTTTTTTTGTTTTTGTTTTTGTTTTTGTTTTTACAAAGCCTCCACTACATGTTTGATTAAATCATTGGCCATTGTAAATCATTGGCCATTGGTGATTGACTCAATCTCCAGCCTCCTCCACTCCCCAGAGTCAAGGGAGGGGGCCAAAAGTTCCAACCCTCCAATCCCGGTTGTTTCCTCTGGCAATCAGGCCCTTCATCCTGAAGCCACCTATGGGCCCACCAAGAGTCACCTTATTAGAATAAATTCAGGTATGGTTGGATTGGCTTGTTATGAATAACATAGGATGCTCCTATCACTCCATCACTTGGGAAATTCAAAGTTCTGTGTCAAGAACTGGGCACAAAGATCAAATACATATTTCTTATTCTCACACTTCACTTATGAAAATAAACACCCTTGTTTAAAAAAAACACAATTACAACATGCATTGTTAATTATAAAAAAATAAATGTAAATCAAAAAGTTGGTATGGTAAATACTTAATTTGGGTCTATTCTTCATACCATAAATTACAACAAATTAAATTTAAATCAAAAGGTTAACATTATAAAAAGCTTTTCATTAAAAATAAAATACTTTACTGTCACAGTTGTAGAAGAGATTTGCACTTCTGACAATTGAATAAACAGAATGACCAAACAAGATGAATAGAAATGATAAAGATGTGTGTAACACAATAAACACAAAACAACATAAAAAGTTGATGAATATAGATATCTTAGGTATAGGAAACATAGGCATACCTTTATGTGACAAAACTTGGTCTTACAAACAAGTTTTTAAAAGTGCAGACGAGGTTGCAAGGTGACATGGACTTTTAACTCCTGCTAATACAAACTGGGAAATGTGACACACACATGAAGGAAAGTTGATGGATCTTAGAAAGTAATATTTTTTATTTATTTAATCTTATTTATTTGTTTGACACACACAGAGAGAGAGAGAACACAAGCAGAGGGAATAGGAGAGGGAGAAGCAGACTCTCCGCTGAGCAGGGAGCCCAACTTGGGGCTCCATCACAGGACATGACCCAAGCCGAAGGCAGATGCTCAACTGACTGAGTCATCCAGGCACCCTAGAAAGTAATATTTTTTAAATGTGAGCAATACTTTAGAATATAGGAATTAGTTTTATCCCGTTATCTGGAGGGAATAAATAGCACCCCAGAGAAAGAGATCTGAGGGCCAAGGATCAAGGATAAGCTTGGGAAAACTTTCTCTCCCATGTGACATGAGGCCATCCTGGCCTTCATTTTGAAAAGCTGTAATGACTGTTGCTCTTTGAAATATGAGATGTTACAGCCTTTTGGAAAGCAATCTAACAGCATCTTTCATTATTAAAAAGACACTGGTGGTTCAGTTTGTTAAGCATCTGATTCTTGGTTAATGCTCAGGTCATGATCTCTGGGATGTGGGATCCAGCCCCACATCTGGCTCCACTCAGCATGGAGCTCATTTGTCCCTCTCCATCTGCTTCTCCCTCTCCCCCCCCCCCACCCACACACACTCTCTTTCTCTCTCTCATAAATAAATTAATTAATTAATTTTAAAAATCTTTAAAAAGATATATATATACATATATATATATATTCTTCCATCCAGCAATCTTACTGTGAGAACCTATCCTCTAGAAATAAAATCATATGTGTGCAGAAGAGATCATGTATAAGAATGTTGCAAAAAAAGAAATGCTGCAGACTTGTTCATTATAGCAAAAAATATATTTTAGTATGCTTGATAGTAAGTTAGCTATTAAAATAAATGCCTTGAGGCCATTAAAAATAATGCTTAAGAACTATTCCAGATGATTTGCAAGGATCTACCTGGATGCCAGGGGTTCTTTACAGGTTAATCATTCAATACTCACGATAACTGTCTGATGAGTGTACTATTATTTTTACTTTACAGATAAGGAAAATGAGGCACACAGAGATTAAGTAACTGCATTCTGTAGGGGCCAAGGGCAGGCTGCCTCAAGACATGCTCCCTAAGCATGATGATTATTTTGAGTTAAAAAGCAATTGAAACCCAGGAGCTTCAGGAAAAGCTCTTTACCTCCCCCACAACTGCCTAAACAGAATGTAGATAGAGGTCCTGCTCCAGGAAGGGAGGTGTCACCACGGATAACAACATTATGGTGTGAACTAGGTATGGTGGACAGGGAGGAACCTAGCAAGGCCAGTTTCATCAAGGTCCTCTATGCCCCAGTATTTCTGAGTGGCCAAGAAAACATTTGTTTACCAAACAGTTACTCTTTTTCATCTTCCTGAGGATTGCATTCCTTCCCTGTGAGTCCCAGACTCCTGCCAGGTTCTCCTTTGTTGAGGACATTTATATCTTATTTTGCTTGACTGTCTTTGGAATTTCATGTCTGTGGACTTCCCCACTTGTAGGCTACCAAATTTGATTTCCTATGGTTCATCTCTAAAAGAAATTTATTCAAACCCCACCCCCCCGCTTCCCCCAGCCACCTTACAGACAAAACTTACAGGTGTCTACACTTGGCCCTACCTCATTGCTTTTCAAGTGCCCTACATCTTGGGAAAATCGACTCCACGTATACAAAACATTCTTCTCTAGTCTGACCACAACCCACATCCCGAGAGCACCTGCCCCTCCCGCTCTACCTGGCCAAGAATGGACCCCCCCCCCACCCCCCCCCCCCCCCCCCCGTCCCACCTCCACCGGCGCTCCTGCAACCCTCTCACATCCTTAAAACTCCGGGCCAGCCTAAAAGAACCGAGCCGCAGCTCTGCGTATCTGGGCCCTCTCCTTCCCTGGAGAGAATCAAATCCGTCCTGCTCGTCGTTCCGCTCCTGGTGCAAACCTCTGGCCCCCGGTCACCGGCCACCGCAACAGTCTCGTCTGATTCTCAGCCCTCCTACAAGGGCCTCCAAGGCGACAGGGCATCCAGAGCTCTAAGCGGGGTTTCCGAGTCGAGCTCGGACACCGAGCTATCCCACGGTAGGGTGCAGATGTGCCAGGCCGTGGGGTCAGGTGAGCAGGAAGGAAAGGCGGAGGAAGGGGCTGCGGGAGAACCACACACCCTGCGGGAGGGGGCGGTGCAGAGGAAGATACTACCCCGGGGTGCGGGGCGGGGAGGAAAGCATCAGACACTGCAGACCGCGCGGTGGTTTCCGGAGCAGCCCCGCCTCGACCCGGGAGCGTGGGTTTGGGGGGCGGTAGTGTCCTGGGTGCTGGGTGCGGGGGGGGGGGCAGGCATGTACCAGGCGGGGCGCTGCAGGGGCCTGAGCCGCCCGAGTGGGACCCCGCGGGCCGTCGGGCATCCGGGGGGCTGACACCTGGCGCGGCTCCGCTGTCCAGCGCGGGCGGGAAGCCGGGGACTCCGGGGAGACGCGTGGCTCTCTTGCGAGCCGGTGGGTCCCTGACACACAGAACACTCTTCTCCAACCCTGGGGGTCAGAAATGATTTCGGAACCAGATTTGGAGGGATTGTTTGAAAAGCGTGGTGCTTGTATGGTGTTTTAAACGCACAGCACCTGGGGAGTCGAGGGCAGCCGCGTGTACAAACGTGTTAGTTCTGTAACAGAACATGATTCACACTGAGACTATAAGCCTACTGTCATTTCAGGACAAGTTTTGTTAATAAACTTATCACTTTGAGGATTGCCTTCTAGTAACTTAAAGAAAATGCTCTTGGTTTTCAGAGCATTCGGGAAGTTCACAACTGTGGGCCTATTCATGTTTTCACTGCTGTATTTGTCTAATCATTGATGGCTTACTATGTATCATGCACTGCTCTGGCACCACCTGTTTGTGTTCTGAACAGATAAAGCCCTGCCTGTGTTATTGTGGGAGTGAGGAGTAAACATACAACCTCCGGTGGTGGTGAATGATACAAAAAACATTGTAGTAGGATAAGAGAGTGATGGTGGGTGGAGAGCTATTTCATACAGCGTGATCTAGAAATGTCTCTTGGAGGATATGCTTTTTGAGCATGCTGTCATCAAATGAGGGAATATCCCATGCAAATATCTGCATAAGAGCATCCCAAGCAGGTGTCGAGGCCCTCAAGTAGAACACATTTGACACGTCTAAAATTGAAGGGGATTTTATTGGGGGTAGAGTGAGGACAGGAAAGACAAGAAGGAAAAAGATTACTCTTTAATTTCCAAAATAGTCATTTAAATGTTCATTACCAAGAGTGTCAAATGCTTAAATCATCTATGTCACTGTTAGCAAAATTTCAAAAACTTCTTCTGTTGTGTTTTTCTTAAAGTATCCTGTGCAACCTTTAATAGTACATGTAGATTTTCTTTTTTAATTGGTGGCAATTTTTCATCTTAATACTTTTCTATATTCTGTGAAAGGGATTCTCCTTGGGGTATAAAGCCATCTGCAGGGACCCCTCACCTGAGAGAAGATGGCTGCAGAGCTCATCATCCAGGACGGAAAATAACAAGAACCTGTAATAGTAAATAAAGATGGAGGAAGGTAAGTATTTGTACAAGAAATTGACTTGCAGAAGAACAGCCAGTCCAGTCAGGAGCTCTGCGCCTCAGGCAGTTCTGCTACCAGAAATGGGCCCTCACCCGGCTCTGGGAGCTGTGCCAATGCTAGCTGTGCCCCGAGACCCACAGCAAGGAGCACACCTTGGAGCCGCTGGTGCTGGAGCAGTTCCTGACCATCCTGCCCGAGGAGCTCCAGGCCTGGGTGCCAGAGTAGTACCCCAAGAACAGGGATGCAGGGATGAGGCTGTGTCTTTGTTGGAAGATTTGGATAGAGAGTTTGATGATCCAGGGTTTCAGGAGACAAGAGCAGGTGTTCTGTGGTGGCAAAGTGCAGTATCTGCAGGTTAGGTTAATAGGAAAGCAGTGAGATTGCTAGGAGTCCACCCCCCATCATGCTTCATGGTTTCTGTCTCTCCCTTGTTCTGAGTCCTTGAGTCCTTTCCCCAATCCTGTCTCCATGGGAAATGTTTCCTGAAGCTTTAGCTCTGATTCTCACAGCAGCTTCTTCCGAAGCCCAGTAGTCCCTGCCTGTCTCCATGGCACATCCCAAGCAGATGGACAGGAAGTGCTCTGGGAGCAGGTGATGTTCCTGGGAGCCACACACCAGTCACGAAGTTATCCGCTCCAGCACATGCAGACCCTGCTCCAACATGCCTCTCTGAAAGCCCATTCCCAACAAGAGAGAGGTGAGGACAAGAGGAGGAGACTCTCTGGGGAGATGTGTTAGGGGAGCAGGCTCTTTCTTGGCCAATCAAAGCCGTCCGTGACAGCTTATTCATGGGTGCTTCTGCCTGACTCACCCGAAATCCTTACTGTCTCATCTACTTCTTTCTTTACAAAGTACAGCCTTTATTCTTGGCCTTCAAAGCAAAAGGAGTTTGTTTTTCAGATACCTATTTATGCTTTTTATTAAAGCACTGAATTATCACATCAGCCTGTTGCTTCTTACAACCACCTCTCCTTTACCTCCTCAGTGTCCTGCCCTACCCTCTGTCTCTCTAATTTTTTTCTACCCATCAAGGATAAAGCCACCTTTTAAACCTTTCACTTTGACTGCATTTCTATCTTCTTCCACATTAAATTCTCTCCTCTTTTCATGCCAATACTTTCCCTTTCATTTCACTCCAGTCTACATTTGGTACCTTTTCCTTTCCACATTCTCGACATGTCATATATGCTTTCCATTTACAAACTACCCCCATTTTATATCCTGATCCCCTTGACAGTCTGTCTAGATAATAGCAATAAAGTGACCAGAAGAGCCAAGAAATCACTCCTTTTCCAGATTTCCTTTGAATTCAGGTACAATCTTCATTTTAATGAGTTTGGTGGAACACTTATCTCCTTCAGGCCAAATTTCACTAAAACTGTATTTTTCTGTTGTGTTCATAAAGGAATACTGATCTTAGTTAATATGAGGGAATTATTAGTTTACACTGAATCTGCAAGCAATGTCCTATTTGGGGGAAGATTAAGACAAAGAATTTTCTTTCCAAGCAATAGAATAAATACGTTTTTGCCTTTCCTCTATAATTGTATTTGAATGCAGTTTGAAGTACTCTTCATACCCTCAGACTTTTAACAAATGCTTTAATAATTTGTGCCCTTTTCATGGTAAAGATTGCTCCCGATCCTACGTTAGTAAGTACGACATAAGTTATTTATTTCAAGATGTGTTTATCTCACCTTTCCTCTCCAGAACTTTCCTTAATTGAGCTGAAGAGATATTTATCAGTTGAGGGAACATGACTAAGAAAGAGACAAATGGTCCCTTGGTGTGTAAGACTCCATCAGTTCAAACAGGTGACACTTCCATTTTGTTTGCTTTTAAATGTCTAAAACTTTCTATTAAAAAAAAAAAGCTGAAAAAGAAAGGGACGTTTCAATGATCTATTTCCTATTTTAGATAGTGAGACCAAGCCTGAGACTGGGAAATTGGCTGGAAGGCAGGAAGTATCCAAAGAAATGGAATCACAGAAGATGATACTCCATAGAATCTGCAGAGGTAGGAATATTTTTCTGTTTCTCCATTTTGGAGACCTTCATGAATGCAAGGACAGGCTTGGCAGGCATCAAGGAAATTCAGAGGAAGGACGACAACATAATGTGATCGGTGTGGGAAAAGCTTCATGCACAGCTTGAAGTTCTTGGACATCAAAGAATCCACACAGGGAAAAGCCCTTTCAGTGTCAAGAGTGTGGGAGAACCTTTAGTCAAAACACAACCCTGTTTAAGTACCTCATAATTCACATGGGTGAAAAACCGTATCAGTGTAATCAGTGTAGTAAAAATTTTAGTCCAGGCTCAGTCCTTATTAAACATCAGAGAAATCACACTGGGGAGGAACTGAACGGGTGCAGTGAATGTGGCAAAACCTTCAGTAACAGCATAGGACTTGCTGTGGCAAGCAGAGATACCATAGCTTAATAAAATGTTACCAGTGCCGGGAGTGTGGGAAGGCTTTTAGGGAAAGTTCAGATTTCACTCAACATCAGCAAACTCATACAGGAGAAAAAGCCTTAGAATGCAGTGAATGTGGAAAAGCCTTCAGTGTAAGTTCTGACCTTAATAGACATTACAGAATTCACACTGGGGAGAAACCCTGAGTATGATGAGTGTGGGAAGGCCTTCCATCTGACCCCTCATGTCTCACTGAGCACCAGATTATCCACAACAAAGAAAAACTCTACATGTGTAATAAGTGTGGAAAATCCCTCAAACAGAGGTCAGGTCTCTTTCAACATTAAAACACACACACACACACACACACACACACACAACTAATCAAAACCCATTGCTTTAATTATTGTAGTAAAATTGTTGGGCAGCATTTGCATTTAGGCAAGTCTCCCATGCTTTCTGGGCATCTGTGAATTATGGGATTAAAATAGTAGAATCTGGGCAGCCCCCGTGGCGCAGCAGTTTAGCGCCAACTGCAGCCCAGGGCGTGATCCTGGAGATCCTGGATCCAGTCCCACGTTGGGCTCTCTGCATGGTGCCTGCTTCTCCCTCTGCCTGTGTCTCTGCCTCTCTCTCTGCGTCTCTATGAATAAATAAATAAAATCTTAAAAAAAAATAAAATAGTAGAATCTCTCAAAGGTCCCTTCCACCTCTAAAAGTAAGTGGTTTTTGTGAATACCATCAACCCTCTATATTTAATTCCTAAACATTCAAAAGTGTCCTCCACAAATTTGTCCCAGGATTTCCGTATTACTTTCCTTTTCTGGTCTCACTTTGCCTAGCTACCCAAGTACACTCCAGCTTCCATGTCTGTCTTCCATTCCTCCCCCTTCATGCCCTGAATACCCTTTTTTTTTTTTGGAGGGGGCGTTGATTCCCTAAGTTTATGTATGTCCTGCTGTAACCCCATTTGGGATAAATAACCTTTCTGAGTGCTGGGTCTCCCAGAGCTTATAGCAGTGCTTCTGATGTGTCACTAAAAGTGGCCTGGCTTATGGAGTAGTGAACTGTCCAGTACCTCCCCTTCAGAGCCCTGGAAGATTTGTCTGTGCGCATTCAGTAAATGTGGTGACAGTTGGGATTACCTTCTAAAAGATCTTGCTCTGGCAGCTCTGGTGGCCCAGCAGTTTAGCGCCGCCTTCAGCCCAGGGTGTGATCCTGGAGACCGGGGATGGAGTCCCACTTCAGGCTCCCTACATAGAGCCTGCTTCTCCCTCTGCCTGTGTCTCTGCCTCTCTCTCTCTCTCTCTCTGTGTGTGTGTGTGTGTGTGTGTCTGTCATGAATAAATAAATAAAATCTTTAAAAAAAAAATAAAAGATCTTGCTCTTTCATGGAGGTCCTAGGAAGTGCTCCTTCCAGGCACTGTTACGTTAATGCTATGTTAATGCAGAGAAAAATAAAATGGGTTGGTTCTGGAGAGGAGTTCTGAGGTTTTCCCAAAACAAAGAGCAGAGAATGGTTCAAGTCAAAAGAATGTAGATACTTTGTTCAATCAGAAGATGGGTAGCAGGGATCAAAAAGAGTATACCCTAGTGAGATTAAACTGGATAAGCTAGAAAATATGCTCCTTTAGCATGGCTCCCACATGAGAGTTAACTTGTTTCAAGACCCAGTGACCCTGAGGGCATTAGCTGTCATTCCTATTAAGTGTCATATCACTGTTAATGTAGAGCTATCCTTTTTATATTGATTAGCCAGCATACTTACAAGTGGAAAGACCCTAACTTCCCCCAGGTTTCAAGGGAGAGATCAAACTTCCAAGCATAACAATCTTGGAGGGTAACTCAAGCTATGGACACTTGAGCCTGGCTTGACATTATGGCATTTTTAACATAATTTACTGAGTGGTTGATGAATCACTGAATGCGGTGCCATTTTTTGCCTGCTCTCTCCTCCCTTTTATTCCCTGACTACTTACATTCTTTCTGCCACATCATTTCTGCCTAATTATCTACGTTCTTTCCAAATTGTGTTTCCTAAATATCTATGTTTCAGGGAGGAAGCAGAGATAGTTCAGTCAGAGATGAAAGGATCACATTTTACACAAAAAGGAAAAGAAAACCTTAGTTCTCTAAGGTGAGAGAGAGAGAGAACATAATTTTAGATAATGAGTTTCAAATTTTTCTCATCTATTTTATTAATCATCCTTATTTTTAAAAACACTCAATGTTTCTATATAATCACCTTATGACTTGATAATAATTTTAGGTCACTTTAGACTTAAATATATATATATATATATATTTAAGAAGCATTATATATATATAATATATATTTCTCAAATATATATATATTTGAGAAGCATTTCACATAATTGCTGAGTAAGAAGATTATCATACATCTGTATCTAAGTCAAGGAGCAGACGCCCTATGTCTGCTCCTTGAATTTATGATCGACTATTAGTAACAAAAATCTGAAAAATTCACAAAATATATTTCTCTCATGTAAAAGACATCTAAACGCAGATGATTTACAGTTGTTGGTTTATTTCATGGGGTCCTTGGGGATCCAGGTTCTCACATTTTCCCCATCTTCTGCATACATCTTCTCTTCCCATTGCTGCTGAAGCACCACCCATCAATTCTGCATTCCAGGCAGCAGGAAGGGCAAAAAAGGGATTCTGCCAGCTAACAGCATCTTCCATGGAACCTTCCAAGAACACACACATTTCCTCTTACATTTAATTAGCCAGAATTGAGTTACATGACCACACTTGGCTGCTAGAGTAGGTAGGAAAAAGGGCCTGGGTGGCTCAGTCAGTTAAGTGTCTGCTTTTGGCTCAAGTCATGATCATGAGCCCCAAGATGGAGCCCCTACTCCAGCCCCATGTTGGGCTCCCTGCTCAGCCTAAGTCTGCTTCTCCCTCTCCTTCTGCTCCTCTCCCTACTCCTTCTTTCTCTCTCACTCTCAAATAAATAAATAAAATATTTTTTAAAAGTAGCCAGGGAATATAATACCAGATACCAAAGTACACAGATAAAAATTGGAGTTCTGTTACTTAAGAAAACAGAATACTTATTTGGTAGGCAAACAATCTCTGCCAACAGTCTCAAATCTTTTGAGTTCTGAATTGTTAAATAAATGTGTGCTAAAAGACTGATTTACATATGAATGCATGAATGAATGATAAAGGGTGCAAGGCACAAAATTAGAACTAGGAGATACAGTGGTGGATGGATATTAAGAGATTAGGATTAAAAAAAAAGAGAGATTAGGAGAATAGAGCTAGGAGGGACCCCTGGGTGGCTCAGCGGTTGAGCGCCTGCCTCCAGCCCAGAGCATGATCTTAGAGTCCCGAGATGGAGTCCCACATCAGGCTCCCTGCACAGAGCCTGCTGCATGGAGCCTGCTTCTTTTTCTGCCTATGTCTCCGTCTCTCTCATTGTGTCTCTCTGAATAAATAAATAAAATCTTAAAAAAAAAAAAAAAGAAAAAATAGAATAGAGCAAGGAGAAAGAAAAGTGGGAAGCAGGGAGTGGGAATAGGTAAAGCTCATGAATTGGAGATTCTTTAAACTTGCCAGGCTTCTTTTATTTTTTTATTTTTTAAAAGATTTTATTTATTTATTCATGAGAGACAGAGACATAGGCAGAGGGAGAAGCAGGCTCCCTGCAGGAAGCCCGATGTGAGACTCGATCCTGGGACTCCAGGATCACATCCTGGGCCAAAGGCATCCTGAGCCAAAGGCAGAGACTCTACCGCTGATACCACTGAACCACCCAGGCGTCCCTACCAGGCTTCTTTTAATGTTACTAAAAAGATTTGGGGAAAAATACAGCCCAAATCCATTTTAACTTAGTAATAAAGGATATATTTTTTAAGGTTTTTTTTTTTTTTTAATTTGAGAGAGAGAGATTGAACATGAGTGCTTTGGAGGCAGAGGGAGAAACAAGCAGACTCCCTGCTGAGCAGGGAGCCTGAAGGGGACTCGATCCCAGGACCTTGAGATCATGACCTGGGCCCAAGGCAGATGCTTAACTAACTGAGCCACCAGGCACCCCAATAAAGGATATTTTTAAATAAAAAAAATTCCTCTAGATTCCTACCTCCCTAATTTGAGAATTATTTTCATGTATTTACACTATTTGGAGATATATATTTATTTATTTATTCATTTGTTTACACATTTATTTATATATTCATTTGTTTACATATAGTAAACAAATATATCTATATATAGATATATATCTAACAAATATATATATAGAGAGAGAGAACATAATTTTAGATAATGTGTTTCAAATTTTTCTGAACTGTTCTATCCATAACCCCTATTTAAAGAAAACATTCCATATTTCTATATAATCACCTTACAGCTGGTATAATAATTTTAGGTCATTTTAGACTTTATATATCTCCACCTCTACTTGGGAAGCATTTGTGGAATAACTGAGTATGAATATTATCATATATATGTATCTAAGTATTACTAACAATTGTATTTTTGCCTAATGGACACCGTGTTAAACTTGCAACAAAAGTAATGGCCCCTTTAAGACCCATATGCAAAGATTACTAGCTAAAGGATTTTTCAGAGTCAAGGAAGCTACCTTATCAGGAAACCTGGATTTAAGTCCTAGCTGTGCTGACCTCAGCAACATACTTCACTTCTCTGAACGTTGATTTCTTCAACTGTAAAACGGTTTGAATTTAAAACACCCACAGGGGGACCTGGGTGGCTCAGTGGTTGAGCATTTGCCTTTGACTCAGGGCATGATCCTGAGATGAAGTCCTATATCAGCCTCCCCGCAGGGAGCCTGCTTCTGCCTCTGCCTATGTCTCTGCCCTTCTCTGTGAATAGGTAAATAAAATCTTTTTAAAAATAAAATTAAAATAAAAAACACACACAAAGCCTTTTTATTGACATATACCTATATTTGAAAATATAAGTGTACAGGTAAATGAAATTCATAAAATGAAACTACCCACATAGCCACCACCAAAGTCAAGAAAGAGAACATTACCAGTTCCCCAGAAGACCCACTTGTGCTCCATCCCCCCTTCCTGTTATGACTTCTAACACCAGATATTAGCTTTCCCTGTTTGAACTTTATGTAAACAGAGTCATGAAATATGTATCTTTTTGTGTTTGCCTTCTTTCACTATTATTTTTGTGAAAATTATCGCTGTGGCTTATAGTTCATTCCTTTATATTGTTGCATAGTATTCTATTGTATGAATAAACTTAAACTTTTGTATGTATTCTGCTGTTAATGGATGTTTGGGTTGTTTCGATTTTAAAGCTGTTAAAATGCTGCTCAGTCATGCCTTTAGATGCAAATATATATTCATTTCTGGTGGCTATCTCTGAAAGTGAAATTCCTGGGTCATGGACTATGCATGTGTTCAGCTTTAGTGGGTATGCCCAAAAGTTTCCCCCAAATAATAATACTAATGTACACTCTCATCAACAGCATATGAAAGTTCTCATTGCTCCATAATCCTTGCTAACATATGGCATTGTGAATCCATTTTTTCTTATATCCATGGATGGATACTAGGTTGCTTCCATATCTTGGTTATAGTAAATAATGCTGCAATAAACATAGGGTACATATATCTTTTTAAATCAATGTTTTTGTTTTCTTTGGGCAGATATCCAATAGTGCATTTACTGGATCATAAGGTAACTCTATTAATTTTTTGAGGAACTTCCATACAATTTTTTCAAAGGTGGTGACACCAATTTTACATTCCCTCTGACTGTGCATGGAGACCACGTTGCCAACACTTGTTATTTCTTGTCTTCTTGGTCTTGGCCATTCTGACAAGTGTGATGTGATATTGTGGTTTTGATTTGCATTTTCCTGATGATTAGTAATGTTGAGCATCTTTTTGTGTGTCTGTTGGTGATCTGTATGTCTTCTGTGGAAAAATGTCTATTTGTGTCTTCTGCCCATTTTTTAATTGGATTATTTGGGGCTCTTTGGTGCTGAGTTGTATAAATTCTATATTTTGGATATTAACTCCTTATTGAATATGTCACTTGAAAATATCTTTTCCCAATCTCATTCAGTATTTTGCCTTGCTATTTGATCGATATTTTTCTTTGCTGTGCAAAAGTTGTTTATTTTGGTGTAGCCTTAATAGTTTAATTTTGCTTTTGTTTCCCTTGCCTGAGGATATGTATCTAGAAAAATGTTGCTGGGTCAATGTCATGAAATTACTGCCTATGTTTTCTCCTAGGAGTTTTACAGTATCAGGTCTCACATTTAGGTCTTTAATCCATTAGTTTATTTTTGTGTATGGTGTAAGAAAGTGGTCCAGTTTCATTCCTTTGCATGTAGCTGTACAGATTTCCCAGCACCATTCATTGAAGACATTGTCTTTTCCCTGTTGTATATTTTTGTCAAAGATTAATTGACCACATATGTGTGGGTTTATTTCTGGGTTTTTCTTTCTGTTCCATTGATCTATAGGTTTAATTTTATGCCAGTACAATACTGTTTTGATTACTAGAAGTTTGTAGTATACCTTGAAATCATGGATTATGATACCTCCATCTTTGTTCTTTTTCAAGATTGCTTTGGCTATTCAAGGTCTTTTGTGGTTCCATAAAAATTTTAGTATTATTTGTTCTAGTTCGATGAAAAATATTGTTGGTATTTTGACAGAGATTGCATTAAATCAATAGATTGCTTTGGGTAGTATGGACATTTTAACAATATAGGTTTTTCCAATTCATGAGCGTGGGTATCTTCAATTTCTTCCATTAATGTTTTATAGTTTTTGGAGTACCCTATGAATCCATTTTTAACAGGGATTTCAGCATGGGAGTTGTGGTTGCTTAAGAAATACTTAATGAGGGATCCCTGGGTGGCTCAGCCCTTTAGCGCCTGCCTTTGGCCCAGGGTGCGATCCTGGAGCCCCGGGATCGAGTTCCAGATCGAGTCCCACATCCGGTTCCTGGCATAGAGCCTGCTTCTCCCTCCTCCTGTGTCTCTGCCTCTCTCTCTATGTCTATCATGAATAAATAAATCTTTTTAAAAAAATAAATACTTAATGACCTCTATATTGATAAAATTCAAAAGTTTGAAAACATACAGTTGGGGAGGTTATGTGAAAACAGGCACTCTCACACTTTGCTGTTGAGAGTGCAAAATAATACGTTTACAAAGATACTTCCCTTTCTCTCTCCTCTCTCCTCTTTCTTCGTTGTTCACTTAAGCATTATTTATTAAAACAAAATGTTGGAGGGGATCCCTGGGCGGCGCAGTGGTTTGGCGCCTGCCTTTGGCCCAGGGCGCGATCCTGGAGACCCGGGATCGAATCCCACGTCGGGCTCCCGGTGCATGGAGCCTGCTTCTCCCTCTGCCTGTGTCTCTGCCTCTCTCTCTCTCTGTGTGCGTGTGACTATCATAAATAAATTAAAAAATTAAAAAAAAAAAAAAGAAAAGATCCTGGAGACCCGGAATCGAATCCCACGTCGGGCTCCCAGTGCATGGAGCCTGCTTCTCCCTCTGCCTGTGTCTCTGCCTCTCTCTCTCTCTGTGTGCGTGTGACTATCATAAATAAATTAAAAAATTAAAAAAAAAAAAAAAAGAAAAGATCCTGGAGACCCGGAATCGAATCCCACGTCGGGCTCCCGGTGCATGAAGCCTGTTTCTCCCTCTGCCTATGTCTCTGCCTCTCTCTCTCTCTCTGTGTGTGACTATCATAAATAATTTTTTTAAAAAGGAATTAAAAAAAATGTTGGAAACAATCCAAATACCCATCACTCACAGACTGGCTGGAAAAATTATGGTACAGTTACATGATGGAGTACTATGACAGTGTAAAAAAAAAAATCAAAGACGGATATTTCATTGAACAGATAATTTCCAGGTTATTTTAGTAAGTGATAAAGCAAGGTACAAAACAATATGATAGTTTATAGACGGAAAGAAGGTAAGTGCTTATCTTTGTAAGGGAGAGTAGAGAAGAAGGGAAAGAGGAGGGAAAGACAGGATAAGTTAAAACTACTGGAAATGGGGTGTATACAGTTGACCCTTGAACAACGCAGGGGTTGGAGAACTGACCCCAATGCAATAAAAAACGCACATATTGACTCCCTCAAAATTTAACTACTAGTAGCCTACTATTGACTGAAGTCTTATGATAACATAATTAGATTCACACACACTTTGTATGTTATATGTATAATATACTGTATTCTTATAGTACAGTAAACTGAGAAAAATCATTAAGAAAATACATTTATAGAACTCTATTGTATTTATTGAAAAAATCTGTGTATAAGTGAATGCACACAGTTCAAACCCATCTTATTAAAGGGTCCACTGTATATGGAGTAAAGGAGTTAGGGATAGAGGCAAAACTTTGGTTATATCCTTTTATATCATTTAGATTTTGAATTAAGTGTTTTGCATGTTCGGAAAGGAAATGAAAAGGGATGAAAGGAAAATAAACCCTGAAACAGAAAAACAAACAGAAAGAACTTATCCTAACTGTATACCAAGTTTATAACATAACTATAAAAAGAAAGAATTCATTCAAATTAAGTACTCTATGTTTGTTTGTTTGTTTTAATTTTTATTTATGATAGTCACACAGAGAGAGAGAGAGGCAGAGACACAGGCAGAGAGAGAAGCAGGCTCCATGCACCGGGAGCCCAACGTGGGATTCGATCCCGGGTCTCCAGGATCGCGCCCTGGGCCAAAGGCAGGCGCCAAACCGCTGCGCCACCCAGGGATCCCTGTACTCTATGTTTTTGTATTTGAATTGGAAACATTCTATAAAATCCTAAAGAAAATAGGAATTATTGATAGGGCCTACAAGCAAGTAATGCGGGTCAGTTTCCTCTTCTGTTAAATGGGGATTACTGTACCTAACTTACAGGGTTGCTATCTAGAATGAGTGAGTTAACGTGTGCAAAACACTAAGTCGGCCGTTACTACATTTGCCCGCCTGGGGGGCTCCGTGCCACCCAGGCCCTCACTCCACCTGGGGAGGAGACTCAGAGGCGATCACAGAGGCGCGAGGCCTCCGAGCTTGCTAGAGCGAACGCGGCCGGAACTGCTGTCCCTGGGAGGCGGGCCGCGGGAAGCACTTCCGGGCTGCCCCGTTGGCTGCGTGGGCTGCGGTTGTCAAGGACTCGGAGGTGGAGCGGTCTGGCCGACGGCCTCTCCTCCCACGGATGCCCGGTGAGCTTCGAAGTCCGGCTACGCCAGGGCCTTGGGAGGGGCGGGGCTGGGGTGTGAGGCGGGGGCCGAGGGGTCCCGGCGGACGGGGCGGCGGCGGCGGCGCCTGGACCATTATCGCCACACCCTCCCCCCTCCCTCCTCGCCCGGCCCCTCCCCTCTGTCCCTTTCCAGCTCGTCCACCGGTTCGCTGACCTAGTTCGCTCGCTGACCTGGTTCCCGGGCCGCTTCGCGCCCTCCGTGTCCGTGTCGTGGGACAGTGTTTGTGTTTTGCCGCGGCCGGCAGTTCTGCTGGGGACTTGCTTGAAGCAATGAGCAGGGGTCGTTTCAGCCTGTGCCGCAGCCTCTCGTGGTCTGGCTCACAGCCGGCGCAGGCTCTCCCTTCTGTTGGGTTTTGTTTTTTTCCGGCGGCTTTAAATAGCAGTTACTATGTTCCAGGTAGGCATTGTTGAAAGCGCACGTATTAGCATATTTACTTCCCATAACTCTAGGAGGTAGGCACTGCTATGATGTAAGCCCCCTTGCCCCCCTTTTTTAACATCGAGAAAGAAAATCAGGTCAAGTAACTTTGCTAGGGTCAGGGCTGTAGTCAGCTTGCAAATCCAGGCTGTCTGGCACCAGGCTCTGTTTCTTAAACCTTTTGCTCTCTCTGTTGATTCTGCTCTCTTTCTGGATTAGCTTTCCAGCCACAACCCAGGAGGTTACTTCTCTTGTTTGAATCTGATCCTGCACCTTTTGGACCTCAGGAGACCTAGTCTTCTAGCTAGGATTTAAAATTGCAGAAGAGGGATCCCTGGGTGGCGCAGCAGGTTAGCTCCTGCCTTTGGCCCAGGGCGCGATCCTGGAGACCCGGGATCGAATCCCACGTCGGGCTCCCGGTGCATGGAGCCTGCTTCTCCCTCTGCCTGTGTCTCTGCCTCTCTCTCTCTCTCTCTCTCTGTCTCTCTGTTACTATCATAAATAAATAAAAATTAAAAAAAAAAGAAGACTAAAATTGCAGAAGAATAGATCTGAAGACTTGAATGTCTTGCAGAATATGTCTGCAAACTTGATGAAACAGCGATTTCATTTGTGTGTTCACCTGTGTGGTACCCACATTTCGCCACCCACATACCCATGCTGTGCTTTGGGAAGTAGAAAACATTACAGTCTTGGCTGCTAGGGTAGGTAGCAGCTATTTTTTTTTTTTTTTTTTTTTATGATAGTCACAGAGAGAGAGAGAGAGAGAGAGAGAGGCAGAGGCAGAGACATAGGCAGAGGGAGAAGCAGGCTCCATGCACCGGGAGCCTGATGTGGGATTCGATCCCGGGTCTCCAGGATCGCGCCCTGGGCCAAAGGCAGGCGCCAAACCGCTGGTAGCAGCTATTGATTAAGCCACCTTAAACCAAAAATTGTACATTATCTCTTTAGAAGGTAGTTGATTTGAAGCTTATTAAGTGCCAGGTTTTGTGCAAAATCCTTTTATATGCATTATCTCATTTAATACTCTTGCACAACTTTACAAAGTAGTTGTCCTCGTTTTGTAAGAGAGATTGAAGGTCAGAAAAATCCATCAGGAAACTTGCCTGGAATCACATTGTTCATAAGTCAGGATTCATAACTAGATCTGCTACCTCATACTACCTTCTACTTACTTCAGATAAACAGGAAACATAAGAGGTGTGTGTGTGTGTGTGTGTGTACACACACACATTCACGCCTCTGAGATTGAAGATAAAGAGAAAGTCCAAAGGATCCATTCTTATCTATAACAGTATCTACTTCTGGAGAGTAGAGCTTGATGAAGGAATTTATTCTGTACATTCTGGATTTTTTTTAAATATGAGAAATAACTGCAAGATAGTGACTTGAGGGAAAAGAAAAGGTTCATAATAGAAGAGCTGGGAGGAGGAGGGGATGGACTGGAGTGTATGGGGAAGACCTCAGAGGATTTGAGAGTCAGATCAATGTGCTGAGTTTGGATAGGGTTTGAATAAGTACAGAAAGCAAGACCACAGACATGGAACAGGGAAGAGGAAGGCCTGATTAAAGAGCAGTGAGAAGGAAAGCCTAAATGGAGTTGGCAGTTTTTGCATGTGGAATAGAGAAAACAAGAATGTGGCCCAACAATTGAGCTAGAGCTGTGACTGGTCTTAAACCAAGCTTGAGGGTTTGAGGATATGTCCGGTAAGTAGTGGGCGGTCTCAGATGGTGACAGAGAGAGAAGAGTGTGGGGATGAATCCAGTAAGTGGTGGGGACCTTGGATGGTGACATCATGGGGGGAATGTGGGCATGTGTCCAGTAGTTACTGGGCACATTGGCTGGCGACATCAGAGGGGAGTGTGGGATTGCATCTTGTAAGTAGTGGGAGCATTGGATGGTGACATCAGAGGGGAGAGTGTGTGGATGCGTCCAGTAAGTAGTGGGAGCCTTTGAAGGTGACAGAGGCAAGAGTGTAGCATGTGTCCAGTAAGTAGTGGGGGCCTTGGATGGTGACATCAGAGGGAGAAGTGTGGGGATGAGTCCAGTAAGTGGTAGAACCTTGGATGATGACATCAGAAGGGAGAGTGCGGGCATGTGTTCAGTAAGTGGTGGGGGCCTTGGATGGTGACATCAGAGGAGAGAGTGTGGGGAGGCATTATGATAGAGACATTTGTATTGCATGCTGCTTTGTCTTAACCTCTATCCCTGTTGGTAAAGAACATTTCTCTCTGAGAGTCATGGTAGATTTTGAAGTATTGATCTTGCTGAGGCTCTAGGAAAAACTAGCTTTAAAATGCTGATGTTGGGCAGCCTGGGTGGCTCAGCGGTTTAAGCGCCTGCCTTCTGCCCAGGGTGTGATCCTGGAGTCCCAGGATCGAGTCCCACGTCAGACTCCCTGCATGGAGCCTGCTCCTCCCTCTGCCTGTGTCTCTGCCTCTCTCTCTGTGTGTGTCTATCATGAATAAATAAATAAAACCTTTAAAATTTTTTTTAAAAAATAAAAAATAAATAAAATGCTGATGTAAAAATAAAATAAAATGCTGATGTGCTTCTTTTTTAACTGTGAGAGATTATTATGCTAATTATATTCCTGACCTGTTTCCGAGGCCCCAATGATGTAGGATGATTTTTCAACGTAACAATGATGGAAAGTGATAGATGTTCAATGCTACTTCAAATTTTGAGTTTTGATCTTCTCGAGTTGTTTACAAGAAACAATTGATAGACTTAAAACCATTCTGTACCTGTACAACCATTCTGGTTTTCACTTTCAGTACAATATTCAATAAACTACATGAGATTTTCAACATTTAATTACCAAATAGGATATGTGTTAGATGATTTTGCCCAATCGTAGGCTAATGTAAGTGTTCTGAACACATTTACTGTAGGTGACGCTAAGCTATGATGTTTGGTAGGTTAAGTGTATTCAGTGCATTTTCAACTTGTGATATTTTCAACTTTGATGGATTTATGAGGACATAATCCCATTGTAAGTCAAGGAAGACCTGTACAATGGGGTGGTGAACCTAAACAATATTAAAAACTATATGTTTGTGACTGGGAGGCTAGGGTTATAAAACACTTGGGAAGCATTTTAGAGGCACTGGGTTCGAAAAGGAGCTAAGATGTGCTAGGGTCATGACTATCAATGAAGCCAGAAATGTCAGAAATTTGTGGAGGAGGATTATGTTTGCAGATTAAATATAACTAATAATGGCAATATAGATTTAACTTTGTGGTTGTAGTGTGACCTGTATTCAGTTGTAATTTAAATATGCTCCTAGTTTTTTTTTAATTTTTTTTAAAGATTTTTTATTTATTCATAGAGACACAGAGCGAGAGAGAGGCAGAGACACAGGCAGAGGGAGAAGCAGGCTCCATGCAAAGAGCCTGACATGGGATTCGATCCTGGGTCTCCAGGATCATGCTCTGGGCTGCAGGTGGCGCTAAACCCCTGCGCCACCGGGGAGCCCCCCACCCCCTAACCCCCAACCCCCCCACCCCACTCCTAGTTTTTTTATTTTGTGATACATGCCAATGCCTAAGAATAGTGTTGGAATATACACACACACACACACACACACATATATGTATGTATGGATATATATATATATATACACACACACATATATATATATATTTTAAAGATTTGTTTATATGAGAGAGGAGGGGGTTTGGGGGAGCACAGGGAGAGAGAATCTCAAGCAGACTCCCTGCTGAGTTTGAAGCCCAATGCAGGGCCCAATCCCAGGACTCTGAGATCAGGACCTGAGCTGAAACCAACGGTTGGATGCTTAACTGACTGTGTCACCCAGTTGCCCCAGTATTTACAGTGAATTTTAATAATTTTACTTAAATGTGGAAACTTTTTATTTTTATTTTTTTATTTTATTTTTTATTTTTTTTAAATGTGGAAACTTTTTAAAGCTGTATATCATGACTTGTGGATCATGAAATCTATGTGGTCAGCTGTGAGCAGGGTTTTTTGTTTTGGGGTTTCAAAAAAGAATTTAATAGTATATATGATGTAATTCAGGATACATAGTGTTTTGTGAAATTATTATTTTAGCTATTTGTGTGTGTGTGTGGGGGGTACCTCACTCATGTGCAAACATGCATTCCTGTGCATGTATACATACATGCTCTGGGTCTCAATGTAAAAATTTTTTGTTTCGATATAAAATATTTCTGAGAGTCCTGGTCAAAAAAGTTTGAAAGCCTCTGCCAAAACATGATCCTTTGAAATCACTTGGTTTATATAATATTCTTTCAGAAAATTGCTTTCATTAATTACTCTCATGGTTAAGATTTTACCATAAGTTTTACGTGGTCATAGACATTTGTCTCTTTACGTGCTCTAATTTTCTTTTACACACGGTTGCCATTCTCCATCCTCAATATTCAAAGAGAAAACAGTTTTCAGAAAATTAAAGAACAAGAAACAGCTCAAACTCTACCTCTGTTTTAAAATATCAGAACCAGTATTTCTTTCATTTTAATATCTCTGAGTCAAGAACAGTTCAAGAGCATTTTTTTTTTTTTGCCATAATGTTTTGACCGCTAGGATTCATTAAATCTTTCAACAACATTTATAAGGAAAATAATAATATTGGTAATTTATAATACTTGAGAATATCCCAAGCTCCCAGCTTCTTGTGCTCTTTATCCATGGTCTTACTTGATCTCTATATCCACCTACAAAGATAGGTCAGCAGAGGTTGTGCCTGGAGGACCAGGTCTCCATCCGTATTTCTCCCACCCCACACGGACCTCGCTCCTCCACACCCCACCTGACTGCAAGGATGGAGCCTTTCTCCTCATTCTGTCTTTTTATCTTTTTTTGCTTTCTCTCTCTTCTCCATTTTGTTTCCCTTTGCTCCTATTCTTAGTGTCCTCTGTGACCCCTTGGCACCAAAACGTTGGTTTACCTCCAACTGAAAACTTAACTCCGAGTCCAGTATCTTGCCATTCAAATGGAAGCCTAGTATGTTCCCGCTGATTTGTTTGAGCTGATTCATTCATGATGATCAGAATGGTCCCTTCCTTCAATAAAACTCTGTGTGTGTGTGTGTGTGTGTGTGTGTGTCTGTCTGTCTGTCTGTTGGGATAGGGTGGGTGTTCTATTTCCCTTCCCATATCACCTGCATCAGAATTTTTGTAGTCCTTACTGTTACTCATGCATTCAGAGTTTTTCACTAGACAGTGACTGCTTTTGGTACAAGTACTCCCTGTGCCTGCCAGCAGAAAAGATTTTCTATATTTTAATATTTTTTTCTCTGCAATTACTTTATAGATTTTGGGATTTCTAGGAGAAAAGATCAAAAAGGCATCATCGAGCATAGACTCTTTTCCTGAATAGTTAAGCCTAAAATGGCCACAGCCTTGGCCCTTCAGACTCCAGAGATGCAGGAGGGACATCTGGCAGTAAAGGTAGAAGAACAAGAGGGGGATAACCCTCATACAAGAGAGATCTTCCGTAGACGCTTCAGGCAGTTCTGCTACCAGGAGACCCCTGGGCCCCGAGAGGCCCTCACCCGGCTCTGGGAGCTGTGCCGACACTGGCTGCGCCCCGAGACCCACAGCAAGGAGCAGATCCTGGAGCTGCTGGTGCTGGAGCAGTTCCTGACCATCCTGCCTGAGGAGCTCCAGGCCTGGGTGCGGGAGCAGCACCCCGAGAGCGGGGATGAGGTGGTGGCCGTGCTGGAGGACCTGGAGAGGGAGCTGGACGAGCCAGGAGAACAGGTGGAAGATAGGAAAACAGAGGTTTGTACCTACAGGGAGAGTGTGGGTTTCAGTGCAGCAAGAGGAAGAGGAGGATTTCTTTGTTCCTGATGGGGTGTGTTGTGGGTACTCTATCTCTCTGCCTTTTCCTCTTTGCCAGTTTCTTGGTCCTTCCTTTCCTGTGCAGTGGACCTGAGATGGCTCCCTTACAGTGTCTTCTCTGATATTTGATTCCTAACTGTCCTTAATTTCCATCAGGTCCCAACCTATGTCTGTGAACAGGGAGAGTTTGTGAAGGAGAAAGCATCCCGGAGAACAGCCCACGAGGTGTCAGGTGGCCGGCTCCAAACCTTGGAAGAGCTGCATCAGTGCAATTCTCGAGAGATGTGCCTGGTTCAGGAGATCGGTGAGGATTAGAGTTTCCTCAGGAGGCCTTCCTCACTCCCCGAGTGTCTATCAGTTCAGCACCTCTGTTCCATGTCTGCTGTGTGCCAGGCAGTGTGCTTGGTTTTAGGGATACTGTGACAGGCAGGGGAGACATGCTCCTTGCCCTCAGGAAGTCTGCAGCCTGGTGGGAGAGGCAGACAGTCACAGCAGTTATGGTTCCGTGAGTTTTCTCCCTGGGGGCTGGGCATCATTGTTTACCCAGGGACAGTAAACAGAAACCATGGTTATTTGTCTCCTGCCACCTACTCTCCTGGCTGTTTTTTCCCATTTTCCTTTGGAAACATAACATTTATGTGATCTACTTATTATTTCAGGTGACGGGGCTGGGACTTGGAATGTGGAGTTAGCTCCAAAGAGGGAGCTTTCTAAAGAAATGAAATCTCTTGTGGAAGCACCTGAAAAATCGAATGGTGATATTATTCAGACGCCTGAATGTGGAGACACCTGTGACCATGAGGGCAGATTGGAAAGGCAGCGGGTGAGCTCTTCAGTGGAAAGACCCTATATCTGTGGTGAATGTGGGAAGAGCTTCACCCAGAATTCCATCCTTATCGAGCACCAGAGAACACACACAGGCGAGAAGCCCTACGAGTGCGAGGAGTGTGGACGGGCCTTTGGGCAGCGGTCAGGCCTGTTTCAGCACCAGAGACTCCACACTGGGGAGAAGCGCTACCAGTGCAGCATCTGTGGCAAAGCCTTCAGCCAGAATGCGGGGCTTTTCCATCACCTCCGGATCCACACGGGGGAGAAGCCCTTCCAGTGTGGTCAGTGCAGTAAGAGCTTTAGTCGACGCTCTGTCCTCAGTAAGCATCAAAGGATTCACTCTGGGGAGAGGCCTTACGAATGTGAAGAATGTGGCAAGAACTTCATTTATCAATGCAACCTCATTCAGCACCGGAAAGTGCACCCTCTGCTGAGTCCAGCCAGCCCCTTGGAACAGGTAGGGCAACATTTCCTGACATCAGACCACTAGGCAAGGTTGCAGGGGGGGGGGTTCTCACTTTGTCCCTGAGTAAGGTAATAGTAAAAAGTAGTGTAATCCTCTCGAGTAGGAAGCTCCTAGGAGAGCCAGTGAAATTGTATTTTTCTGCTGAGAGAAGTGTTAATATCGTAAGTACCTCTGTCAGGTTTTCTGGGGTCAACAGCATCCACAGTTTGCAGTACTGAACATTGTTGTGTTGACTCAATCAACACAGTCTTCAGTCTCACACACACCTGTGCAAAAAGTTTTCTAGGTGTGCTTCAGGAAGCCTTCTTCATTCTGGTTCTAGGAAACTTTTTAAAAGTTTTTAAAAATTAAATGCTGCCTGAACACAAAATTATGTTAAAAGTAGTTCACTCACTGAGAATTTAAAAACTAATTGAAAAGTAATTGCAGTGAAATATATAATATAAACTATTTGGCTATTTTCTGTTTTCATTAAGGTATGATAAAATTATCATACCTTTCTGACCTGCAGCAGAGGGGCAGATGAATTGTCCCATAGACATACACAAAGCTTTTCCCTATGGAAGCGCTCTGTAGCATTTCAGTAACTCAGCCTCCGGATAGGGTCCAAGGAATTGAACAATCATATGTTACTAGTAGCTCAGTGGCTAGACGTAGCAGACATTGCCTGAGATATTCAATTGGCACAGGCCAAGAAACTTAGCTAAAAATCTGGTTATCTCGTTTCTGATCTTTGTTATGAAAATATAGGCCTCTGTATTTTTCCTGTGACTTACAAGCGTTTTCAGTTTTTGCTTTCTTTAACCCCTAGTTATGGATATTTTCAAATACATAAAAAAGGAGAAAAGTATGATCAGTCTTCCGTGTTGTTGGCTTTTTATAAGCTCCATGCTTCTCAGCACTACCTATTGATTATCACCAAGGTCATGCATTAAAAAAAACTTCTTTCCCCTAAAGTAACTGAGTGTTTACTTTATACTAAGCCCAGAACACAAAGAAATGGAAACTCTCTGGTGATGACAATCTGGATTGAAGTACCAAATACGCCTTAATAATAGAAACACTGTAAGGGCCCTCAGAGATCACTTCTGCGCCCCCTTGTATGATTGATATAGAAATGGAGGTTCTGGGAAGCAACTGAAGATCATACAGATAGCTAATTAATGAAGCTGGAGCTAGAACTCTGTCTCCTAATTCCCAGTGCTCTTTCCATTAAGCCACTGGAAGCATTTTATCTCCAAATAGAAATTACTAGTAAATGGAACTTACAAGATTTAGAAGGCACTGAGGCTTTGCTTTTGTAGCTCAACAAAGCCTCCCATCTGTGTGTTTTAGTAAATGCACAGCTCCTCTATTCAGTTCCAGGAAAGACTCACCACTTATCCCTCACTTGGGGCATTTTATTTTTAAGTAATCTATATACCTCAAATATGGGCCTTGAACTCACAACCCCAAGATCAAGAGTTACACACTCCACTGACTTGAAACAGCAGGCAACCTGATTATTTTTAACTTTTAAATTTTAATTTACTTAGCCAGAGTTTTCAAGAAAAATAACTCATTCTTCATCCAGTTCAAGTATCAGAACAACATTAAAAAGGGAGCCTATCTTTGACCTTATAGATAGCCATTTTCCTAGTATCTTATGTATCCTCAGTGTTTATGTAAATACAAGAAAATGTTAGTATGTATAACCTTATTTCCTTTCTTTACACAGAAAGATGATATACTCTAGACCTTTCTGTGTTCATGAAACAGTAGTCTTTAGAGTAACAGAGCTTCCTCGTTCTGTTTGCTAGTGGGGACAGTATTTGATTTATTGGTGCTCTTGCAGTTTGACACACTCCCGTAGATGCACAATCACTACTTTACAATGTCACAGATTGTTTCATTCTTTTCCCAAATTTGGTTCAAGCCAAACCATTTAAAAGCTAACAACTTCCACATGAGCTAGGAAATAGGGTTTGAGTAAGTAGAGTTGCACTTAATTCTTCTACAGAGAAATGCAGAAGTGATGGGGTGATTTTCAGTCTTGTGTATTTGGCTCTATTATATATCCTTATTTATAATATTTCAAACCATTTCTGTCACCATTTGTGGCTAATTGCAGGTCTTTCCCCAAATCTTAAATTTTCTCAAGAGTGTATTTTACTGTGTCTCGAGCTTAAATGATTTCCAAAAGTGATACATGTGGATTTTAAAGTGAAGGAAAATATAGTAGACTTAAGTTTGAAATAAAATCTACTTCTCAAATAAATATATATTCCATATAGTAATATAATACATATACAATTATAATATGAGTTCATAAATATCTCAAATGCATCTGCATATACTGAAGCAGCATATTTGGATAATTCTGCTATATCAGCTCTTAAAAGATTTAAAATATGAACAGATCAGAATTTTAAAGAATGTATTTCTAATGGATTGTTTTTACACCTGCAGTTGAGGATTGGATGTTTGGTTTGGTTTGTGCTTGTCTTTTTGTTTTTGTTTTTTTTTTCCACAGCTTCTCAAAAATTCTAAATTTTCTCAACAACTGATGAAATACCAAGAAACAAAAGATGTTATATATGCTGTACAGATATGTGCCACTTAGAATGCAGTGATGGTTAACGTGATTAAAATTACTTACAGTTCACTAAACTAACTTTACTTGTTTCTGATACTAATTGTGCTAATTCTCTTATCTGGGATGCATATTTGTCATTCGCTGAAAACTAATGTTTGATGTGGCCTGTAGACAATGGCATGCAGACCCTGGCTATTCTGTGATTATTCCAGCCTTCCTGGCCAGAAGTTCTTGCTTGTGTCCCTTTTACATTCCTAAATTACCCTCGCTTCTCTCTCTTCTTTCTCTACCCTGGCTCTTTTTATTCAACCCACGA
Organism: Canis aureus; assembly: GCF_053574225.1. NCBI lineage: Eukaryota > Metazoa > Chordata > Mammalia > Carnivora > Canidae > Canis > Canis aureus. Next base: position 1,023,528 of record NC_135647.1, read on the forward strand.
AGTCTCTGGCAGTGATCTCCGTTAAGCCAGCAACCATCTATCCGTATGCTTTTGAAAGTCTAATCTGAAAGCGTAGTCAGTTTTACAGCTGAGCAAGGTATAAAAAATACTGACTGAAATCCAATTAAAAAGCCTGTTGGTTCTTGAGGGATAGTCCAGGACCCCTCTGAACACTGCTGGGAGACTGGACACTGTAAGGAAAAAAATGGCTGAGAATTTTGCAACTAACACCTATCTAGAGATGTAGATAAGAGCCCTAAAGATTCTTTCACTGTAATTTTTATTTGAAGGTCAAGACACAAGGAGAACCAAGTCTCTGTCCACATTTTGTATTTGGAAATGACTCCTATTTTCTGTATCTGACAATACTTTTCCTTTAAAAATTATTATTTATAGTGGAAGACTGTTTTATACTTTTCCAGTAAGACAAAGACAAAATCTCTGAGGAGATTTTAAAATAAAAGTATACCTAAAGTCAAGGTAGCTGGGTGGCTCAGTTGGTTAAACGTCTGCCTTTGGCTTGGGTCATCTCAGGGTCCTGGGGTTGAGCCTTGCATCTGGCTCCCTGCTCAGTAAGGAGCCTGTTTCTCCCTCTGCTGCTCCCCCTGCTTGTGCTTGCTCTCTCTCTCAAATAAAATCTTTTTTAAAAAGTTTATCTAAAGTCAAAATTATAAAATATGAAGTATTTTCTCAGGAGCAATTTTGAAATATAAAGTCTGTACCAGTATACATGTGTGTCTGTGGTTCAATGTTAATTTAAGTTAGAAGTTGAGAGAAAAGTAAGGGTGTCTGTGTGGCTTAGTCAGTTAGGCGGCTGCCTTCCACTGGGTCATGATCCCGGGCTCCTATCTTTATAATACCTTTTACTAGAGATCCCTTTGTCTCTGTTAGTCCACTTGTCCTAACAGTGAAAACAGTCCCACTGCTCTTCACTCCTTACTCATTTTGGTGCTTTACATAAAAAAGAAAGAGAAGAGCACAGTGTATAAATTACTGACTTTTTTTTTAGGTCTCTGGACCCACACCCAGTTTTCCATGCCAGCATCTCAGCTCTTTGATGAAGCCACTGTTTTTGAATATATACCTGTGTTAGAACCCCCTGCGCTGTTTGAACTGCAGTTTCCTGGGCACTACCCCAGACTGGCTGAATGTTTCTGAGGGCAGAACCTGGGAGTATTTTAGCTAGTTTATCAGTGGCTCTCAGACATAAGGTAATCATATATATAATTTATTGCCCAATTTGGGACACTTGAGAATGAAAGGGACAGTTACTAATTTCACCCAGATAAGAGGCCTAAATCAGCATGTGTGGTCTTCCCACTTAGGACTTTTCCAGCTGAGGAGATAGAAAATGAGATAGAAGCAGAAAGAAGTCCATGTTCTCATGAGAGCAAAGGTAGAACATCTATGAAGGAAGCGATGGGAGATTTAGATGAAGCCACCTAGACCAGGGTCACCACCAATTGCCTGGTTTGAAATAATCCCTGTTAATGCATCTATTGGATTAGGTAAGAAAGGGTGAGTATGCCTACAAAAAACACCCAAAAAGGATCCCCTCAAAACACAAACAACAAAGCTGTTAATACAGGTAGTCACCTAATGTGAACCTGTTGAGAGAAGGGTTTACCAGACAAGGGTGACATTTCAGAAGCATAAGGGCCGTTCAGTGCATAGGGACTATGGACTAGTATGGGATGTGCACTTTCAAACTGTAGAGGGAAGATGGGACAGTAGGGCACTAGATGGGAACCTTGAAGGAGTAAAGCAGAAGGTAAGCCATTTTAAGAAGTAGCTCGGATGAATGGGGACCAGATCCTGTGCCAAGTAGCTTCCTGAGTTACTATAACTGAGCCACTTACTTCGCTGCGGCCAGCACGGACGCTGCCCCCCTGCCGCAGGCCCGTGTGCCGTTGTGTTCCCGAGGGTAGGGTGGGGTAGGGGTAGGGGTAGGGGGTGGTATCCTCCTAGCTTTCTGCCAGCCCAGTAGTCAGGGATCTGATGCGGTTCCGTTATTCAGAAGGACCCAAGTTGTGTGAACAAGGCCTGCAGACAATGAAGAGCAAGCCAGCCTTGCTCCGGGGGCTGCTGATTACTGCTTCTGGCCCGGGGGGCAGAGTGGACTGTTATCTGGACAGCGGGCATCTTCAGGGACCCTGCGGGCAGGACCTCCAACGACCAGGGGCCCGGTGTCCTCAATGGAGTAGAGAGACCTGGGCCCAGGCACCAGGGCTGCCGGACACCAGGCCAACCCGCCTTCCCGAGCGGTTCCGAGCCCACCGCGCCAGCGAGGCCCCGCTGCGGGTGGGAGCCAACTAACCACTGAGATGACGGGCCCTCTAACTTCCTAGAGAGGCGGCGAGGAGCCGGCGGAGGCGCGCTCGGGGGTCGTGACGCACTTCCGGTCTTGCGGGCGCCGCGGCCCCAGGGCGCCCCTTCCGTCGCGGGTGCGGGCGTGGGCGTGGGCGTGGGCGGGAGGCTGGTTCTCCGCCCGCGGGCGGGATGGCTATAGCCTGGACCCCCAAGACCTGGGCGGCCTTGGCGGACACAGGCGCTGCGCAGCGCTGGTGTGGTCCGCAGGTGGTGGTTTTGCCGGAGGACTAGTGAGAAATCCTGGGGAATGATCGTGGGATTGCATGTAGTGCTGGGGAGGCTCTCGCTGAAATACGGCAGCGTGACCTGCACGATGTCCAGGAGCCCAGGGCAGCGCCTCGTGAGCTCCTATGGCCAAGAACGGGTCCACAGGTAGCACGGCCGTCTGTTGGGCGCCGTGCGTGCCTTAAGCACCGGAACAGACGTTACCGTGTGATGAGGAAACTCTTACAGTATAGTGTAAGTGCCTCAGGGAAGTAAGCTTCATATAGGCCTTGGGAGGCGGGCAGGGGCGAGTTAGAGGTCACCCCCCTGAAGCCATTAGAGCTGCCTCTCAATAGGAGGCAGACGGCGAAGAGGAAAGAAATGGCCCTTAGGGGATTGATTGTGGGTGACAGATGAGAAAATTGAAATGAAAGGCGGGTGTGGTGTAGCTGGGGCCGAGGAAAGTAGTAATAACTGGGTATGCCAAGGGTCCTAAACATTGAAAGGCACTGTGCTGCTCCACGTTTAATGTAACAGCTCATACATTTAACGTACAGCAGTGCAGCCGCCTTGCAGAAGAGTCCAGGCCGAGGGCTGCAGCTGTGCCAGTTATGCTCATCAGTATGCTGGCAGTATCTAGGCACCCGGTGAACTGTGGCATCCACGGTAGATGGGAAGGTCTACTCTACAGACAGCTTAGTAATATAATCCTACTAGGCTACTAGGAATATTCTAGAAGCATTGTGGTAAATGAATTGGAATGGGGCAAGACTAGAAGCTAGAGAAGAGATGCGCTGTTGTCACAGAAAGAACCAATACTATAACTTGGTGAAAGGCCTCCATGTTCAGCTTGGAGTCTGCTTGTCCCTCTCCCTGTTTCTCCCCTGTTCACCCTCTCAAATAAATATAATCTTTAGAAAAAATAATAAAGCAAAATATAGCCAGGGATAATTAGTTTTTTTAATTAGATGATTAGGTGAATGAATATGCCATTTTTTTCTAAATAGGTGCCACACCCAGGATGGAACCCAATGCAGGGCTTGAATTTAAAATGCTGAGATCAAGAGTCCGATGCTTAACTGACTGACCCATCCAGGTGCCCCGTGAATGTGCCATTTTAAAAGAGATGGGGGAAGGAAGGAGTGAGGTAGGTAGGTAATTTTGGAGGAGACATTGATTATGGGGGGAAAATGAGTTAATTTTGGTGGTGCTGAGATGCCTTTTTTTTTTTTTAAGATTTATTTATTCATGAGAGAGACAGAGAGAGGCAGAAACATAGGCAGAGGGAGAAGCAGGCTCCCTACAGGGAGCCCGATGTGGGACTCAATCCCAGGACCCTGGGATCATGAGCTGAAGGCAAACACTCAACCACTGAGCCACCCAGGCATCCCAAGAGATGCTTTTAATACATGCAAGTGGAAGGGTCTGATACACCATTGGACTATAATGGTCTGGAGCTCCAAAGCAAGATTGGGATAAAAAAGAATCAGATTTAGGAGTTCTTAGGTGACAACATCTCACTTCTCAGATGCTACTACTGAATGGACAAGGTTGCCCAGCATGAAAATGGAATGAGAAGACGGCTGGGTCTCAACTTACGGTACCAGACATTTCTTGACAAGCTGAAGAAGAGCCATAAAGTAGACTTAAGAATGAGTTATGACAAGTGTTATATAATATATCCTGGGGATACCTGAGTGGCTCAGTGGTTGAGCGTCTGCCTTCTACTCAGAGTATGATCCCGGGTCTGGGGATGGAATTCCACATTGGGCTCCCCGTGAGGGGCCTGCTTCTCTCATCTGTCTGTGCTCTCATAAGTAAATAAAATCTTAAAAAACAAAACAAAAACTCCCTGAGCACCAGGCATTGGTCTAAGCACTTTACAGAGACCAACTTATGGAAAACAGCCACAAGATTGCAGTTCCTTGTAAGACTGGGAGTGGCTAGCAGTGTTAGGTGCTGTAGGGGCATCTGATAAGTAAAGGACTGAAAAATATTCACTGGGTTTGTGTACAAAGGGGGCTTCAGTTTATTGACTTGGGACTCTTGACTCAAATTTGGGACACCTTGACATGCACACTGTTCTTTTTTAAAACTAAGAACGCCTTGGAACATATCTAGCACAATTCTTGGCAGACAGGTTGATTTGTAAATATAACTGACTAAACCTCTGACATGCAGCTTAAGCGGACAACTGTTTGCATTGTTTTTTCTTCGTTACCTGAATATTTTGTTATCTGAATATGCCACTGAAGTTTCTAGATCTAAAAGTTACTAGTATTGTTCTTTAATCCTAAAGTAATGTGTTTTGCATAATTTTATGACAGTATTCTAATGACAGTTTGTGTTCATTTTATCTTTTACAGAGCATCTCTACCTTCAAATCACTGGCTTGATCACAGCGATTCACTCTGACTAAATATGTTCTTTCTTTGGAGCTGATCTGTTAAGTGTTGTGTTATGTGTTATCATGAGCCTTAAGCTCCCCCTGCTGTTATAATGAGCCAATCTTCTGAGCAGTTTGCCCAGGAATGGATTCAATCCAGCCCTTCTGGGCTGCAGAAGAACAGAAGGAATGTGAGTAGCAGAATCTAACCTGCACAGAAGTGGTCCTTCTGACAGGATTTCTTCAGACGAAACTTAAGGCAGTTCTTCTGGGAGGATTCCTCTGGGCCTCAGAAGGCCAACTCCAGACCCTCTGCTGTCAGTGGCTAAGACCAGAGATGCACAGCAAGGAGCAGGGCTTGGACTTTCTCGAGCCAGGGCAGCTACTGACCACCCTGTGGGAGAGCTCCCGGCCCAGGTGCAGGAGCAGCCCAGGGGATAGGGAGGAGGCTGTTGCTGGACTTGGAAGGCTTGTCCAGGAAGCTGGATCATCCCAGACAAAAGGTGAGATAAGGAAGAAGTGATCTATCATCGGAAGGCAGGTATTCTCTCCAGAGAGAGAGAGATAAGAGATTTGTGATCTCCTCTCACATGTAGGGAGGGAAATTGTCAAGATGTATTGGCCAGGGACACCTGGGTCGCTCAGCGGTTGAGCGTCTGCCTTTGGTTCAAGGTATGATCCCAGTCCCAGGATCTAGTCCTGCATTGGACTCCCGGGGGGGGAGGGGGGGGGCTGCTTCTCCCTCTGTCTGTGTCTCTCATGAATAAATAAAATCTTAAAAAAAAAAAATGTATTGGCCAGAGTTGTGTTCCCCTCCCTGTCCTTTTAATCCCTGCCCTTGGTCAAGGAAACCTCTGTTCTCCTAATCTATGTTCCCCATTGATATTGGGATTGAAGCTCTAGAACTCTCAGCATATAGCTCCCTGGTCAAATTTATCTCATTGTCCCTGGGTCCTAGTCCTCCTGCAGCAACAGGAAGGGACCCAGGGGCAAACAGCTTATGTGGCAGCAGCACAGGACTCACCCCAGAGTTGGCTCCAGCCAGAATGGGTCAGCTCACTTCTGAACCTTGGGAGCTGCACCCTGTTCAGGAGAAAGGTGAGGAGATCCCAACGGGGGAAAAGATAGGAAATGTCTTCTTGTGTTTTTCCAAACAAACCTCATCACTAACATTTTTCCCTACCTTTCACTTGCTCTTTTTTTCCACTTTTAACCTGTTCCTTTAAACACATTGTTTTCACCTTGTGATTCTTCCTTCACTTCTTTGACTAAAATTGTTGAAAATTCACTCCTATTGAATGGTTCAGTTCCTCCATTCTAACTTAATACTACCAACTTCCCTGATCCCTACCAACTTCCTCTTATCCCAGAGGCAGAACATTTTTTTTCATTGAAGCCAATAGAAAATGACTCAAAAGCTATGTGCAATACAAAAATTTCTAAATGTGCATTTTGAAAAAATTAGTACAGGAAACAAACCTAGTATTTTTATGTGCTTGTTAGAGAAGCACACGTATATGCTCAAATATAATCATACTGAACATATCAACTGCCACTACTATTAAATTTAATAATACATTATGGACATATCCATAAGAGTTACATGTTATGCATACATATTGCTAGCATAAATTTTTTTCTTTTTTTGTTTTTAAAGATTTTTTTAAGATTTTTTATTTGTTTATTCACGAGACACACACACACATACACACAGAGGCAGAGACATAGGCAGAGGGAGAAGCAGGCTCCATGCAGGGAGCCTGACGTGGGACTTGATCCTGGGTCTCCAGGATCATGCCCTGGGCTGCAGGCAGCGCTAAACCGCTGGGCCACTGGGGCTGCCCAGATTTTATTTATTCATGAGACACCGAGACATAGGCATAGGGAGAAGCAGCCTCCCCATAGGGAGCCCAATGCAGGATTGGATCCCAGGACTCTGGGATCACGCCCTGAACTGAAGGCAGACACTCAACCACTGAACCACCAGGCATCCCACTAACAGGTTTCATTTTATGGGTATCAAATTATTGTTATTTTTTGCCTTTGATCGGGTCTTTATTCAAAATTAGCTGTCCAAAATGGTTCAACTGTTAGAGAACAAACAAATTTAAGCTTATGCAGCAGGCTTCTTGTCTTCTGTGATGGGTTTCTTCCCTACAAGCTGCTTCTCAGCTACTGGTTTCTTGGTAGCTGTGGCCTTTTCCCACCAAACGTTCCTTCTGCTTCCAACACCAACATCCTTTTTTACTTTCTTCCCTAACACAGGCTTCTTGCCCAGAAACCCCTTCTCATCTGATTTGGCTTTTAAGGCTGCTGCTCTGGATTGTGACTCTTGCCCTAGCGAAGAATGATGTTCTGGCACGTGGTCTTTGTGTGCAGGTCTGGCTTCACTGTGATTCCTAGGTTTTTCAGTGGATTCCAGGCTTTAAGGTTTTTTCTTCTTCTTCTCCTTCCCTTTTTTTTTTTTTTAAGATTTATTTATTTGAAAGAGGGAGAGAAATGGGGGTATGGACAGGCAGAGGGAGAGAATCTTCAAGCAGATTCCCCACTGAGTGCAGAGCCCAACACAGGGCTCCATTCCACAATCCTGAGATCATGACGAGCCAAAATCAAGAGTTGGATGCTTTACCGACTGAGCCACCCAGACATCCGAGGCTTTAAGTTTCTTAAGAAGCAAAAATAGCCTCCTTGGTCTTCTTGTAGCCTTCAACTTTATCTTTAACCAACAAAGGAAGTTCAGGAACTTCCTCAGTACAATGACCTATAGACATGAGCAGTGCTGGAAAGGCTCATGCAGCCAGGGTAGAGCAGATAGCATTGTTGCTTCTGTGTTGTTTGCTTGGTACAAACGTGCAGCTCCCACAGCACATATTCCCAGAAGCACCCTGGCTATAATGGTGAGTCCCATCACCTTGTACCCTGGGAGGCCAGTACCCCAAGATGCTGCACTGGCTAGATGACCTGCTAATTCACATAGGGTCATCTGTTGTTTTTGCACAAGTTGGTGTGAACAGAGTTCACAATATTAGGTTGAATGGGAGCCTTGAGCACAGCAGGCAAGGTAACATTTTTGCCAAATGACCTCTTTTCAGAGTACACAAATATCAGTGGATGAGTACACACCATGAAGAGGAGAGGACTGCACTCCTCTCAACCCAGTGGCTCCTACGGGAAAAGCTCAAATTATTTTTTAACTAGCCATGGAGGGTTTTTAAGTTGCCTCTTTTTTCTTTCTTTTTTTACATACTACCAACTAAAAGCCACAAACTTTTTTTTTCTTTTTATTCTGGAAAAAGTACAAATCTATATAAAAAAATTGCATAATGAATCTCCATGAACCTGCCACCCAGCTTCAACATTATCAAATTATGACCATCTTATCTCATTTATAACTCATTGCCGTATTATTTTTTCCATATAATTTTGAAGTACATCTCAGATATATTTTTTCAAATGTAAATATTTCAATATATAGCTCAAAAGATGGATTCTTAGAGGTATGACTGAAAGACAGGAATTTATTTAACCATAATAGTATTATGACATGTATAAATATTAACAATAATCCTTTGATACCAAATTTCTAGTTGTCTCAATGATGTCATGAATTTTTAAATTTCTTTTGTTTTAGCTTATTTGTTTGAATTAGGATCCCAAGAAGAAAACATACTTTGGTTGATATATCTCTTAAGTTTTTTTTTAATAGTTTCCTCTTCCTTATCTCCCCACTTGCAACTAACTTATTAAAAACATCAGGTTGGGGATCCCTGGGTGGCTCAGCGGTTTGGCGCCTGCCTTTGGCCCAGGGCACAATCCTGGAGTCCTGGGATCGAGTCCCGAGTCAGGCTCCTGGCATGGAGTCTGTGTCTCTACCTCTCTCTCTCTCTCTCTCTCTCTGTGTGTGTCTAATCATAAATAAATAAATAAATCTTTAAAAAAAAAAAAAAAAAACATCAGGTTGGGGGCACCTGGCTGGCTCAGTCAGAGGAACCAGTGACTCCTGATCTTGGTGTCATGAGTTCAAGACTCATGTTGTAGGTAAAGATTACTTAAAATAAATAAACTGGGGATCCCTGGGTGGCTCAGTGGTTTAGCACCTGCCTTTGGCCCAGGGTGTATCTTGGAGTCACAGGATTGAGTCCTACATCGGGCTCCCTGCATAGAGCCTGCTTCTCCCTCTGCCTGTGTCTCTGCCTCTGTCTCTGTGTGTCTCTCATGAATAAATAAAATCTTAAAAAAAATAATAAAACAGCTGGTTGTGGACCTGGGGAACTCAGAAACATTAGGCATTTTACCTTTTAAGTAACATCTTGTAGAACTATTTGTCAATGTATTTGAGGTGCTCAGAGCCAAACCCCTGGGACTTTGTTACAGTCCTCCCTTCCTCTCTCTCAGACTTTCCTTAGAGCTCTCATGGTTTCTGCTGTTGGTTCTATAAACAATCTTTGTCTCCTCTCAGCCTTTGGTGGAGAAGTGAAAGGCAGTCCTGGCTGAGTCCCTCATATCCTGGCAAGGTGGCCACCACAGAGTTTTGTTGCTAACTCATCACTTTCTTGTCCTTTTGGGGAGGTCAAGGCCAGGCCCCAACTTGGCTTGAAGGGACATTTTCAGAATTTTCTTCCTGTCACTGGAGTGTCTTTGCTTCTCATATTTCCCTAATAAACTTCTCAACTTAAAAAAATGTAGCAAAAAAAAAAAAAAAAAAAAAGTAGCATATCTTCCACATCTTTTTCTGGTTAGTAGTTGAGAAATCAATTACAAATTGAAAATTCCCTGTAGACTATACCATTTAACCTAAGGAAATTTAATATTCTCAGGGAATCGTCTAACCAAGCCGTAATAGTAAACATGATCTGGTTATCTGTTGCTGCATAAAAAGCTACCCCAAAACAATGGCTTAGAAAGCCATCCCATGATGTTTTTGGCCAGGAATTTTGGAAGGGCTCAGCTGGGAGAGTCTTCCATTTCATGTGGCATCTTCTACTGGCACTTCATCTGGCAGCTGGGTTTTTCTGGAAAATCCAAGACAGTGCAGTGCCATGTCCAGTGCACTGGGGACAGGGACAGGTAGAAAGATGGTCACAGGGCCTCCTTATTTGATGATTCCAGCAGGGCACTCAGACTTTTTCTGTGATGGCTCAGGTCTCCAAGAGCAGTTGTTCCAATGTTGGAGAGGATGTGGAGAAGGGGGAACCATCTTGCACTGTTGGTAAGAATGCAAACGGGTGCAGCCACTCCTCAAAAAGTTAAAAATAGAGCTACCCTATGACCTAGGAATTACACTTTTCGGTATTTACCCCAAAGATACAGATGTAGTGAAACGCCAGGACACCACCCCCAACATTCATAGCAGCAGTGTCCACAATAGCCAAACTGTGGAAGGAGCCTCGATGTCCTTTGAGAGATGAATGGATATATATACACATACACAATGGGATATTACTCAGCCATCAGAAAGGATGAATACCCACCATTTGCTTCCACGTGGATGGAACTAGAGGGTATTGTGTTGAGTGAAGTAAGTCAATCGGAGGACAATCATCATTATGGTTCCACTCATACAAGGAATATAAGAAATAGTAAAAGGGATGATAAGGGAAAAGAGGGGAACTGAGTGGGAAAAATTAGAGAGGGAGACAAACCATGAGAGACTCCTAATTTTGGGAAACGAACAAAGAGTTGTGGAAGGGGAGGTGGGAAGGGGATTGGGGTAACTGGGTGACGGGCACTGAGGAGGGCACTTGATGGAATGAGCACTGGGTGTTATATGTTAGCAAATTGAACTTCAACAAAAACAAATGGGAAAAAAAAAAAAAAAAAAACAGTTGTTCCAGAAAACAAAAAGTGAAGGCTGCTGTTCTCTAAAAGGCTCAGGCTGGAAAACTTAAACAGCATCACTTTTGCTGTATTTTATTAGAGCAGTCATCAAATCGACTCAGACTTAAGGGAAAATGACATAGACCCCCAAATGACATTACCTCTTAATGGTAAAAGTGCTGACGAATTTGTAGCCATCTTTAATTTTCCAAAACAGCCTTGTCCACCCAGATTTAAAGCTTGGGGCAAAAATAATAAAGTTCCTTTGGGATTCTTTTTCTAAATAATTGTTCAACTTTTTCCTCCTTTTTTGCTTCCTTTCAACTTCCCTAAATACACCCAACATGATTACGAGCTAATCAAATGTATACGTTCATATTTTATACACAAAGTAAAGTGATCTTCTGACATTAGTTTCACCATTTATTTCCTGAGCCCTGGATCTCAAAGTCTGCTTTTTTTTTTCCCCTCTTTTAGTAGTTAGAAGGCTCATCAAATTATCACAAGAAACACTCTCTTATAAATTAGCATTACCTGGTTTATAAAATGGCCAAATGTTAGGAATAAACTTGGACGGAAAGTGATGAATGAGTTTTCTGGAGATCCGTTTCTATACCTTTGGTGTCTGCTCTGCATCCCTACGTGCCTGGGTTTCCTCCCTGTAAACGACGGGGATGCTCTCCGTGCTTGGGGCTCTGCTGTGGCCACACACACCCCCGCGGCCCTCCTCCCCCGTCCACGGCCACCCCGTTCCAGTAGGCGCCGCGGCCACCGTCGCCTCGGCCCGTCCGCGGTGCCGCCTCCTCCAGGTCAGCCTCCTCCAGAAAGCCGCGCGCCATGGGGTCAAGGTCACAGAAGGAAAACCGGCAGTATTTTCCACGAACAGGGATGCAAACCCCCAACAAAACATTGCCAAGTTGACTCGAATAAGTCATAAAAAGCATTATAGGACAAAGTGGCACCTACTCGAGGTGTGCCGGGCCTCGCCCGCCGTGGGGGGCGACGGGGAGAGCTACGGCACCTGCTAGCTCGCCGCTCCCTGCAACCGCCGGGGAGGGCGCACGCGCTCCCACCCGCCCAACTCTCGCGACCTCGCGGGGCCCGCGGGAACTGCGCGGCGAGTCGCCCGCCCACCTGCGGCTGTAGCGGAAGTGCGTGCTCGCGGACCTCGCTCGCTTCCGGCCTTTGTGGGGCGCTGTCGCCTGTTCCCGCTCCGGGCCTATTCTAGGCCGCGGGCCTTCGGGCCGCGGAGGGGTGAGTGCTCTGGCCTCTGCCCGCCGCGCGTGAGCGAGCGTGCGGCCGTCTCCCGCCCTCGGAGGGCCGCGGGGAAGGAGCGGAGGCTGCGCCCGCGGGGGTAAAGTCCCGCGGCCGCTGCCTGCCAACTCCTGGGCTTCCGCCGCACTTCGGCCGTCACAGAACAAAGGAGACCGGAATGATGTCTCCACCTTTTACTACTGCTTATTTGCTCTAAATGTTAGTTGTAGGCGCTTTGCCCTTTGTTCTAGAACAGAATGCAGGTGTTTCTGCCGCGTCGTATTCGTTTGTAAACCCTCAGACCACTTGGCATCTTTTACTTAAGTTCTCAAGTCTCTTGGAATCAGAGCATTTCCCCGAGTATCGTCAATTAACCTGGAGGAGGCTTTCAAAGCACAAAGTGAATTTTTAGAGTTTGCCATTTTTGCCTGTGTGGTGTAGCCTGTGTTAGAAGGGATGGCTTCTCCCTCGGGTCCGCCCAGGACGAACTTGACCAGGGATTCTTGCTAAAAGCGTTGACAAAGCTTTTGAAGACACGATGGCATCTACTTGGGCAGTCCAGGCCCACGAGGACCCGGATGAGCTTTTGGAAGTAAAGACCGAGGAGGAGGAAAAGGCGTGTAAGGATACCCCCACACGGGATCAGAACCTGCAGAAGAACAACACCCACAGCGGAGAAGTCTTCCGGCAGTGCTTTAGGCAGTTCTGCTACCAGAAAACATCTGGGCCCCGCGAGGCCCTGAGCCGGCTCCGCGAGCTCTGCCACCAGTGGCTGCGCCCTGAGACCCACAGCAAGGAGCAGATCCTGGAGCTGCTGGTGCTGGAGCAGTTCCTGACCATCCTGCCCGAGGAGCTCCAGGCCTGGGTGCAGGAGCAGCACCCCGAGAGCGGGGACGAGGTGGTGGCCGTGCTGGAGGACCTGGAGAGGGAGCTGGATGAGCCCAGGGAGCAGGTGAGAAAAAGAGATCTGGTTTATGATTGAGAAAAGGTGGATTATGGATTTCTAGGCCAGAGTGAAGCGCAGCATTGTTTCACAAAATGTGTTCTTGACAGTTTGGTGTATCAGGCTCGACCCTCTTGGAAAGTTGGTTAAAATTATATTTTTTTCTGTGGAAGGATCGCGTATTTCTGTACTAGGCCTACAGAGTTCTAGTTGGTGAAATGTTGGTCAAAAACATTGGAAACAGATTTCTAAGAGGAAATGTTAGAGAGGTCATGGTAATGGGGTGGGCAACAGTCGTTTGAAACAGACATCACTTCTGTTTTGCAGTATAGTGTATCTGCTGCCCTGCCTCCATTAAAGAATTAAAAGATGGCAAAATCAAAGTCTCCACCTTGGAGACGTGTGAGGTTGGAGCAGAGTGGAAGGTTAGGATTGAGGGCCAGGGCAGGAGCCAAGTTACCTGGAGTAGGAGAAAGCCCATTTAGGTTGGACAGGCGAGTTGTAAGTAGAAGGGTTGAGAACAGAGAGTCCAGGACCTTGAATATCATCTCTGGAGTGTAGATTTTATTCTGTAGGATACAAGCTTCTGTTTCTCTTTAAATCTAAATGAGTTTCTCTAACCCCAGGATGTAACCAAAGTTATAGAAGCTTGTTCTGTTCTGTTTTGTTTAAACATTGTTAAAAGACAGTGGTTCCCAACCGGTGTCAATTTTGTGCCCTTGAGGCATCTGACAGCGTCTTGGGACATTTTGGGTTGTCAGATAGGGTGAGGTGCTACTGGCATCTAGTGGCTAACAGGCAGGGACATTGGGGAATGTCTTACAGTGCATAGGACGGCCGCATACCACAAAGAATTATCTGACCCAACTTGTCATAAAGTCAAGACTGGGAAGTCTTGGTAGGAAGAGTGTAAGACAGGTAACTAACCAAACAAGAAGTGCATTCCAGCATTGGGGCAGAAACACGGGAGAGGGATGTGAGTTTGAAATGGAGTTGTGATGGTAAGTCTACAAGGATGAAGCATGTCGTCCATAAGTTAATTGGAAACAATGACAGACTAGTGGATGAAAACTGTCTACCGAGGATTCTGTTCTAGGCTGAGCACTGGGGATTTCCAGCTTAAGATTTTCCAGTGTGATCCAGGTGCTCCTAACAGAGTTCAAGGTATAGGGGAAGGTGGATTAAGGAAAAGTCCATGCATTCAGAAGACATATACTGAATGTTGATTTTTGTACCAGGCACCATTCTAGGCAGAACCAGAAGAAAGAAGCAGAGTTCTCAAGCACAGTAATTTGGTTTTAAACATGTTGAGTTTGTTTACCAACTAGCCCTTTCCCTCAGAGCACGCTGGGGGCAGCTAATGGAATTTAAACTTGATTTTTGAGGCCCTGCCAGAGATCCATGGGTGAAAGGCATAGCTCACTGTACCAGCCTTTTTCTCCTTCCACTTTTGAGGTGGACACATCTTTTTCTGTCCATCTCAGATAGCATCATGCTAATTCTGGCTCTTATTCTGGGGTCAGAGGTTACAAAATGAAACTGAGTCGGAATAGAGGCAGTGTGTGGTGATTTCTTATTTACAAAATTTAGCCACTGTAGGGGATTGGGGAGCAGTTTGAGGGCCTGGTGTGTGCCAGTGCCCCCCCCCCCCCTTGGGTGAGGTGCTTTGGTACACAATCAATGCCATACGGTCCGAGTAACTGGGCCTTGGTCACAGAGCTACTGAACTAAGAAACAGACTAAGCGGTCCCTGGCCCCTGCATTTTGCACCCTGCTGGGGAAACCTATTATTTTCAAATACAAGGGGAATTGTTTTGTCCAGGCATGGAAGCTACAAGGCAGCTTAAACTGATAAATAAATGAGTTAGTTGCAAGAGCAGGGGTAAAGGGTGCAAGAAGGGATGGGGTTGAAGGCAAGGGTGGAAATACAAGCCTCAAACAAGAAAAGGCCTTTTCCTCTAAGTGGGAACCAAAGGAGAAGTGTGTGTGTGGGGGTGGGTGATGAAATGAAGGGTGGGCGGTCCCTGATGTGACTGTGACCTTGACCGTGTACAAGGAGAAATCAAGGTCATCTCCCAGAAGGAAGTGGGGTGGGGGCCTGGGCAGGGCAGAGTCTGTAGGGAGGAGACCTCCTCTCCGTCCTCCTCCCCCTTAGTTTCCTTCTGCCTTCTTCAGCACCTCTGTCCTTCGTTCCTCTCTGCTTATCCCCACCCTGTTTTCCTTCTCCTGTTTTATTCTCCCCCAAGTTCTGTTCTCTTCCTTTCTGCCTCCCTTCCCTTTCTCCACTTCTTTGAGCATAAATGAAGTGAAGGTGGTACAACCAGCATTTTGTAGCTGTGAAGAACGAGAGAAGGGAAGGTTTCCCAGAGGAGGTGCCATGAGTAGGCTTAGGACAGACTGGTCTCTGGAGAGAAGTTCAGGTATCGGGGAGCTGGTGTCACTGCCCTGGACTGTGTATCTTCTTGTTTGCTGTTTGCAGAGTGTCTGAACTGTGTCTTGTCTGCCCCAGGTCTTGGTCCACACTGAGGAACAGGAAAAGCCCTTGCAGGACATGGGCCCTTTGAGGACAGAGCAGGAGCCCAGCACGTCCCTTCCACCCCTGACAGTGCAACTAAAATGTGAGTCTCTGGAATCTGAAGCCCAACCAGAGGAACAAGGTAAAGAAGACAGAACCATCCTGGGAGAAAGGAAAAGGCAGGCTGGCCCATGACATGGGGCCTCTAGTACTTTGTTCTGTGTCTGATCAGTATAGTCAGGAAGGGCTCTCATGCATAGACTCACCCACTTTGGTTTGTCACTCTTCCGTTCTTGTTTTCTCTTTGTATTTAAATTTTTTGTGTGTGAATTCTTGCAATATTTTATTTGAGATCACTTAATTTAGTCCTTCTGATAGTTATTTTCCTGTCCTTATCTCCCTGCTTTCTCTAGCCTTTATCCGATCAGACAGTACTACTGTCTTCACTTTGGCTATCGGTCAGTAGACAGGCCTCTGCCCCACGATGTCTGCAAGTTCCAGATGGTTTGGGAAAAAAAATGTATAAATGTGTATGCTTGTAAAGAGCAGGAACGACAAAGCAAATATAGCAGAGTGTTAAAAGTTGGTGAATGAGGGACGACTGGGTGGCTCAGCGGTTGAGTGTCTGCCTTTGGCTCAGGGCGTGATCCTAAAGTCATTGGATCAAGTCTCACATTGGGTTTCTTGGATGGAGCCTGCTTCTCCCTCTGCTTGTGTCTCTGCTGCCCCCTCTCTCTCTCTCTCTCTCTCTCATGAATAAATAAAATCATTTTAAAAATAAATAAATACAATCTTTTAATAAACAAATAAAAATAAAAGTTGGTGAATGGGTGAAAGAACCCATATTTTCCTATCTCTACTTTGTCTATATTTATTTTTTTAAAATAGGTAAAAATTCATATAGTTCAAAAACAAAAGTTACCCAGTGAAAGGTTTTTCATTCCACTCAATTCCTTTGGCAATCTGGTCTCCTCCCAGCCCTGAAACAGATTGTCACTGTTTTTAAGTTCTTATGTGTTCTTCTTAGAAATTTTTTTACATACATATGTTTTTCAAATTCAAAATATGTATTCGTATTCAAAATAAGTATCTTTTTTTCTTTTTATCACTAAGATAGTAAAATTTGCAGTTTTTATTTCTTAACAGCAGCTTGATATTAAAGTGTATGGACGAGCCACACAATTAACTTACCCATCCCCCAAGCTGTCCTCAGTGTTTTACTTTAACAGGTAGTGGTGGGGAATGTGTGTGAGTACTTCAGTATAGATTCTCATATGTGGAGTTACTTGGCCAAATGTTGAGTACATTTGTAATTTTGATGGATATTGGCAAATTGCTCTCTGTAAAGCCTGGGTCAGTTTACACTCCTACTGGCGATGTGTGACGCCCATTTCATGAACATGGTGTTATACTCATGGGCAGAGATGATGGGTGAAAATTGTATCCTGATACTGTTTAAATTTGTTTTTCCCTTATCTTAAGGTGGAGTATCTTGTGTTTAAGAGTTAATTATTTCCTTTCCTGGAGACAGTCAATTCTTCCTTTGCCCAGTTTGATTTGGGTTTGGTCTTTTCCATAATAGTTTTTGAAGTGCTTTATATATTATGTCAGTCCTGTGTTTTAATGCCATTTCATTGTCCTACAGAAACTCTAGGTTCTTATGTATTTTTCACCTGAATAATTTTATGCTGGAAATTAGCTGACTTGGTGATCGATTGTAGTTTCAGGTGTTGAGACTGGAAAGGAGTACAGGAATTTAAAGCAAGAAGTTTCTGAAGAAATGGAACCATGTGGGAATATGTTTAGGTTTGAAAGTGAAGTATTCTGGTCCACTCGATACAGAAAAGTTAATGAATCTGCAGCAAAAGCAGAGGAGTCTTCTGGACACTCCAGGGAAGGTGAACAATCTACAGGTGATGAAAACAGAGTCAGTTTGGCTGGACAGCAGATGGTCTATCTGGAAGAAAAACCTCACGAGTGTGAGGAATGTGGGAAAGGCTTTAGTCAGCACTTGCACTTCATAGAGCATCAGAGGGTCCATACTGGGGACAGGCCCTACAAATGCGAGGAATGTGGAAAAACTTTCCGTGGGAGAACTGTACTTATTCGGCACAAAATAATACACACTGGAGAGAAACCATACAAATGCAATGAATGTGGCAAAGCCTTTGGCCAGTGGTCAGCTCTTAACCAACATCAGGGGCTCCACACAGGAGAGAAGCACTATCACTGTAATGAATGTGGCAAAGCCTTCAGCCAGAAAGCAGGCCTCTTTCACCATCTCAAAATCCACACAAGAGACAAACCATACCATTGTACTCAGTGTAATAAAAGTTTCAGTCGGCGCTCGATACTTACTCAACATCAAGGAGTTCACACTGGGGCGAAGCCCTATGAGTGCAGCAAGTGTGGAAAGGCCTTTGTTTATAACTCATCCCTCATTTCCCACCAGGAGATCCACCACAAAGAAAAGTGCCATCAGTGTAAGGAATGTGGGAAATCCTTCAGTCAGACTGGCCTTGCTCAGCATCAGAGGATCCACACTGGGGAGAAACCCTACAAGTGTGATGTATGTGGAAAAGCCTTTATTCAGAGGACAAGTCTTAGAGAACATCAGCGAATTCACACTGGGGAGAGACCTTATAAATGTGATAAGTGTGGGAAGGCCTTTACTCAAAGGTCAGTCCTCACAGAACATCAGAGAATCCACACTGGAGAGAGGCCCTACAAGTGCGATGAGTGTGGGAATGCCTTCCGAGGAATAACCAGCCTCATTCAGCATCAGAGAATCCACACTGGGGAGAAACCCTACCAATGTGATGAATGTGGCAAAGCCTTCAGGCAGAGGTCAGATCTTAGTAAACACCAGAGAATCCATAACAGAGATGGTCCCTGTAAATTTAAAGAGTGTAGGGAATCCTTCAGGCAAACTTCAGCTCTAATTCAACATCAGATTATCCACAGAGGAAAAAAATCTGTTTCTGTATGACAACTATAGGGAAGCTGTCTCACAATGGAGGCTGGAGAGAAATACTAGCTTTCAAATCCTTTAGGGCAAAACGTCAGTCACTCGCTAAAAGGAAACCTCAGATATTTTACAAAGAATTCATTGTGTGCTGCCCATTCTCTCAGGTGCTGTGGAGAACAAGAAGCAGAACACCAAATTATCCTTCTCAAAAGTTTTACAATTTAGTTTGGGATTTCTAAGATCCACGTGTGAGGTTAGATCATCAAATGGCAGCAGGGCAGGAGGATTGATGAGTCCTGTATCTTTGAAGTGGCACCTGGCACACAGTAAGTGCTACCAATTCTGGAGGACAGATCACTGATGCCTAAGCAGGTCAAGAAAGATTCTATGGATGATGAGGGTTAGATGGGCAGATTTGGAAGGCAAAATGGGAAACATTTAGGGTAAAGGAGATGTAAGCAGAGGCAAGAGTGCTCATGGTTTGGAAGCATCCATGCCAACCTGAGGTAGACCAGCTTCAGTTGGACAGTTGATGGCAGTAAGCTGGAAACAGAACTTGGGGACAGATTGGGAGGGCGAAAGAGCCTCTTAACCAAAGGCACTTACAGAACACTCTTACTGAATTCCTAAAATATCTCTGTAAATTAAAATTCTTCTCCTTTTTTTTTTTTTTAAGGATTTATTTATTCATGAGAGAGACAGAGAGAGGCAGAGGGAGGGGCAGGCTCCCTGTTGGGAACCCGATGTGAGACTCAATCCTGGGTCCCTGGGATCATGCCTTGAACCAAAGGCAGATGCTCAACTGCTGAGCCACCCAGGCATCCCAACATTCCTCTCCTTCTTAAAAGCAAGGCTACCCTTGCTTATGGAGATGGTGACATAGCTCTAACATCACACAAAGGGAAAGGCCAGCCCCTGAAGCCTGGGTCTCTGACCTCAGGTCCTATCCATTGCTCTAGGGATTCCTCTGAGCATCGGAATCACCCATGGAGCTTGTTGAAATGCCTGTATCCCACTCACAGACATTCTGCTTCATTAAGTCTGGAATGAGGGCAAGAATCTTCATTTGTATAGCTCTGTGGTCACCTGATTATAAATCTGAGAAACATTGCATTGAATCCCAGCTCCCTTCATGGTTGCCTGTGGAGTGATTACGCCTGGACACAGTCTGTGTAAACAGGGACCCATGCAGATTTGAGGCATTAAAGAAAGCCAGGTGCTACCAGTGCTTTAGTGGACAGGGAACTAGACCACTGTCCAGCCCCTAGGGCTTCAGAATGGCCTTCCTACTGTTTCATACTTAAGGCTTTCAAAATAGACTAACCTACATTTGAAGGCTTCCAGGGGTCATCTGAGCACACGTCTGTGTATGTTTAGTTAAGGGAGGGTGCTAGAGTTCTGTTTTACTCCTAACCTCTCTTTTTACCCAACTATACGGTTCTCATGTTCTGAATTCCCTAATAACTGCTCTCTAGAACTAGTTTACAATTTTTTGGTCTATATACCTTCTTGAGCACATGAAAGAGCCAAAGATTGGTGACTTTGTCCCTTGGGACTTGTGAAAACACAGATCAACTGATAACTGGTTAACTTTACTCCTGTATTACTGAGTAAATAGTTATGTCCTAATGAGGGCCGATGATTATTGTTGTGGATAATAGGCAGCCATGTAGAGGCATGTATGGCTCCTGGTCTTTTTATTTTTACCATTTTTTTAAACTTTCTTTTTAAATAAATTTTTAAATTTATTTGACAGCACAAACAGGTCAAGTGGCAGGCAGAGAGACATGGAAAAGCAGACTCCCCACTGAGCAGGGAGCCTGATGTGGGGCTGAGGCTCAGTCCCAGAATTCTGGGATCATGACCCGAGCTGAAGGCAGATGCTTAACTGACTGAGTCACTGAGGCACCCCTGTTTATCTTTCTATTTACAGAGACTATAACCTTCACTGAGCTGTCTCCCCTTATTTCCTTCCCTTTCTACCTTGCCATGGCAGACTGCAATTTCTGGGGCTACCTCCTCACCCCACCTTATCCCATGTGGCTCCAGGATCCTCTCCACCCCTCACCTCTAGCTGGTTAGTGGGCTTGAAGTGGTAAGATAGTGACAAAAGGGGGTGGTAAAAGACAAGGGTAACTATCCTTTGGCTACTCCTAACTCCCATTGCATCCAGCCCTGTGTCTTTATCCCATTTCCTCCCTGCTCCTGTAATGTACTTGGTGTCCTTTCCCAGTGGCCCCTTTCTCTTGCCCCTCTATCCACAGTCCTTTACAGAACATAAGCATATCATCACTGACTTGGAACCAGAAGAGTCTCTGGAGAAATAGATATGTAGCTTCTAAGCTCGTAGGTGTGAGCACATTTTCATATAAAAATAATAATGGTATCACTACTATAATTTAGGCATATTATGTATCACATTTGCTTTTGGGATTGTAATTTACATGACTGGGAAAACATTCTGAGTTCGCAATAGGGGAAAGCAAATGAACATTTGAAAAACAACTCAATCATAAGTTGAAAACTCTTTAGGGTGTTTATCCTACGACCAGCATTGGTGCTGAGCCCATGAGACATTGAAGCCGCCAGGGCTGGACACCTAATTTTTTTACATCCAGAAAGCAGTTTGTTGCCCCGAGTGAGCCTGAGTGTACTCAGTCATATGCTCCTGTTCCCCAGCTCACCCTGCCATGTGTCTCTCACTCTCCTGCAAGTTCTCTGCTACTCAGTGATGAGAACCCACGTGCACCTTTCCTCTATACCAGCTGATGCTATCTGTCCTTGCCATCCGATCTGGTTTCAGACACGGTGTCCAAACTGAAGTTACTCTTCATAGTCCCTTTGAGCCTCTCTCATAATCTTACTGTTCACTGGAACTCAGTTCTTATTTTCTGTTTGCAGTGCTGTTACTTGCAGGTTGTGCAGTTCATCTGCTTAACACGTTCTTTCAACGCAGACACATCCTCCATCTGCCTCTGATGTCCTTAACTGCCTAACATAAAGGAGCTGTAGACAGAGACCCAGAGCAGCAGGATGTACCCCTTCAATAGGATACAGTTCATCACTGGTTTAAAAGTGAAGGTGGGGGCTTTGTTCTGATCACTTCTTATACTTATATATAGTTGCAGAACCAAGAAAGGGTGGGATGGCATGGAATTTCCAAGTAGGCATCAGAGGGGTCAAACTATCCAGGATAAGGAGAAAATAGAGTGGAATAACGCCAGCTAAACTGGCAACACAGAAGGCGAAGGCCCTGAGGGGCAAGTGGGGGACATGACGGGTTAGAGATGAAACTGGGGAATGTGGTGAACAGAGTGCCCCATGACGAAGTCCAGAGTATATCTTTATGGATAAAAGGTAGACATGCTGTAACCGTGACAGCATCTAGAAATTAGGGTCCTTTGGAGTAGCTTACCTTTGTGGATTTTGAAATCATCAACAATAACAGCCGGTAGGATGGAAAAGAAAAATGTGAAATTGAAGCAAGTCCAAGGTAGAAATAAGGTCAGTCGAGAATAGTAACATAACAGCCAGGTTGAAGAACTGGTGTAACATTCAAATGATGAATCATGAAGTGGTGGCTTAGAAATAAGGGAGAGTGAGATTGCCTGGCTTTTCTAATTGATTCAAGGTAAACAAGATATTGAGTGTTTAAGACAAAAAAAGACAAAAAAAAAAAAAAAAAACCTGGAGAAATTGGGGGAGAATCAAAGTACTAAAACAGTGAAAAGGGGGCTTTAAATGAAAAGTAACCTGACAAACAGGGGGTCCAGGATTTAATGGAAAGGGACAAAGGGATGAAAGCTGGGGCCCCCCTCAAAAAAAAACCTCAGTTGTATGAAGAGGTTGCTGGAATTTTAGGTGGGAAATAAAGCTAATGAGGAAGCAGAATG
This sequence comes from Canis aureus, assembly GCF_053574225.1. Lineage (NCBI taxonomy): Eukaryota > Metazoa > Chordata > Mammalia > Carnivora > Canidae > Canis > Canis aureus. The sequence continues at coordinate 1,045,878 of NC_135647.1, forward strand.
GGATTGAGTAGGACTCTTAATTGAGAATGTCAATTAAGACATTCAATTGTGTGGTGAGGCCAGCTGTAGAGAGCGTGAAGATCCAAGAAGAGCAGCTCTGTACTCCTGTGCTCTGAACAGATGCCTTATTGGCTATCTTTGCAAGTCAAGAAAAGGATTTGTTAATGCCTAACATTAATGGCTTACCAAGGGCCAGGCACTACTAAGTGCTTTATTTTATTTTTAGCTGGGGAAACTGAAATCAAAGCCATCTGAGGTCACAAAATTATTGTGTGGTGGAGCCAAGCTTTGAACCCACGCAGCCCAATTCCAGAGCCCACACTTCCTGTTTACTTCAGTTGAGGGAACCCTGTGTTGCAGTGGTAATCAGTGTCTCTAGTAATTATATGTGGAAACTTTCTTACTCTTGTCATTATTCTGAAAGATATGTTAGAAACCCGAGTCCCAGGTCTAAACACCCAAGGTAATATCACCACCCTCTTTGCACACTAAATCTTGAATGAGGTTTGGTCAGCCTGACATGAACCCCAATTCTTGTTGCCTACCTAAGGAGGGTGTCCAAAGGAGACATTCCACTAAAAGAGGGCTCTCTATATGTTTATAGGAAGGGATCACCCTCCATTCTGACAGAATTCAGGGTATTTGGCAGTTTTCACTAATACAAATGATAAAGATTTAGATGTCCCATTATGGGTCTATCCAATAACCCATATGGATCTACCCTTGATGAGGGTTTTATATTTGTAGCTAACACCACTTCTAAGATTGAAGGAAACATAAGTATATAAAATCGTTTTTTCAGGTGTCTCTCCTGGCGCCACAAGCCCAGAATTTGAGCAACAAGTTGCACTATTCCTCTTAGGGATTATCATTTGATAACCTTTAATTAAATATTCTCAACTTTTGTCCTTTCACACTTAAAAGTTCTCATACCACATTCTCTAGCAGTTCATTTTATTGGAAATTTCTTTGAATTCTCTCTCATTCCAAATGTTTTTGGGGGTAATTGGTAAGGAGTCCTTGCACATTTTTTACTCACGTATAGTTTTTTTGTGTATATATAGAGAGAGGATATATGTATGAATGTATTTTATAAAAATATGTTGTATATAGGCTTTAGACGTAATTCGATTTTGACAAAGCCAAATAAGTAAAGTCAGTTGAGTAACTCCTTAGCTCACATGGTAAGACCATCATTGAAAGCCAGCAGTTTTCATATTGGAAACCACTGACTCCCCGGTCTGAAAACCCATTGGCTCCCAGAGCTTTCAGCCAACAGTTGAAAGTGGTCTTTGGGGGACGCATGTTTGTTCGACCAGTCATCTTACCCGGAATGGCCTGGTCCAGGCTATCCCAAGAAGGACCTCAAGTGGGGGTCATTTGTCCCTTATGATTTATGGTTAGGATTTTATTCATTCCTCTATAAGCTTGATACGTATATTTCACTTTCATCTACTGCGTCAGTTGTGCCTACTTGAAAAATATTTAGGAGTGGGCATCTCACCATCTCATACCCGCTAAAGGACCTGGCAGTGTAGGTACTAGTTTTCCAGGCATACTAAGTGAATTCGGGCAGACCCACGGCTATCCTTGTGTCAGTGTCTCCATAGGGAAAGTGGCGGTACTAGCCGCCACGTGATTGGGCCGGTACATGAGTCGCTGGGTTCTGTAGACCGTGCTGAGAACAGTGCTTGGCGCTCTGCGGTTCTTAACAGCCATCTGCTGCGGCTGCGTCCCCGTGGGCGCTCCAACCGCAGGCACCGGTCGTCTGTGGCCACTGCAGGATTCCCGGGCCAACTGCCTGCTGCGGCTCCTTCAGGACCCATCTCACTCGGGCTGACGACGAGAGGGCTTCCCGCCCTGTCTCCACCCCTGCTCGTTATCTCAGTACAGCCCGGGTTAGCGACCATTGTCCTGGGAGGGTGGGCCCCCTCATCTGCCCGTGCCGCGGGGATGCTTGGCAGGGCGGGGACGGCCAAGGCAATCACCGAGAGGGGGAAGCCTCCAGGTTCCTAGAGGAGAGCCACGGTGCAGCCGGAAGTGCGAGGGCCGGGACCCGGGCGCGCTTGTGCAGGAGGAGAGGAGGCACGCTGGGGTGGGAGAGTGTCCAACAATGGAGAGCTGCGTGGGAGGGTCAAGGATGGCTTCCGAGTTGTGAGCTGTATTAGGGTACGTGGGTTGTTAGGAGGAGGAAAGTCTGGGGCCCGGCTCTTGCGAAAGCGAAATTGGGTTGGTCGGGAGATGATCCGCCTTGTGACTCTCCCTAGAGTATAGGTGACGCTGGAGTGCGAGAAAGGATTAGGATGGTTGTGTGCTGTATTGAGTGATTCAATCTCTACCATGGTGTCTCAACTGTCTGTGGGATTATGATATTATCTACTTAAATGAGTAAATTTGCAGTCACTTTTAAATATTAGCTGCTATTTCATTTCTGATGTTATTTTCTTTACTGTTTATTTGGGATTCTCTGAAAGGGAGAACCCAAGAGAAGAGGGTCATGGTCTTTCAAGCTTTATTAACATTTAGGAAGTAAGATTTTAGTACTTGGTGTTGGTGCTAGCTAATAATTTGCAAAGTCACTCCCACTCTCCTAATTTATTTAGCTTCCTGACAGAGTTCCTTTTTCCTTCAGTGCCTTGTCTCCTAAGTGAGCTCTTGAGGAAGAGAACTTAAAATTGAGAGTTTCTGTTAACAGTGTTACTTTGTTCCCCAGGAAGAAGAAGACTACAAGGAAATACTTCTGAAGAACCAGTGTGAACTCGAGGCTGGAGTGAATCTTCTCCTGAGCGCTCTCCTCCCAGAATGGCGGTCCTCCTGTGCAAAGGTCCCTACTAGTGACTGATGGCAGAGGGAGAGGGCTATGCCTGGGATCGTGCTGGCAGAGAAATCATGGGCATTCCTTCAGACTTGAAGTTGCTACTACCAAGAGGCAGCTACCTGGGCTCCAAGGGCTGTCAGAAGACTCCGAGCTTTGCCTACAGTTGCTGAGATAAGAAACAGACCAAGGAGCAAGTGCTGAAGCAGATCCTGACACCTACTGGCGAGCTGCAGACTCAGGAAGTGATAATATCCAGAAAGTGGAGAAGAGACATCGCTGATGCTGGAGAAGTTGGAGACAGCTTGGAGGAAAAGCCATCAGGTGGGAAGGGTTAGGATAATCACTTATGTTATGGCTTGACTAGTGAAAGTCTTCTGGAATAGTACAGAAAACGGTAAAACTGAACTCTAGGATCCACTACATGTCTTTGAGCCAAACCCAGCACCTACCTCATGGACTTTAATTCCCCCTTGGTATTCGTGTGCACCTCTGGAAACTTTTTTGAAATTGGGTGGTGGTGGTTTGGGCAATTTTACTGAAAGTTTAGCTTCAAATTCAGTTTTGCAAGACCAGCTTCATCCAATTTCCTTTAGGGTCTAGGCTAAAGTATAGAACAAGATATGCTTGTGGCAGAGATAGTACTTTGGAATCCAAAGTGTCAAGTGCAGCCTGTTAAGAACTTGTCTTAGTTTGACTTTGAGCATTATTGCCTTTTGAAATGGAAAGCAGTGTCTTCAGAGAAAGAAGAGATCCTTGAAGAAAGTTTCTTAGAATTCTCATTAGTAATGCCCTTTCCCTTGAAAACTTGGCCTCAAAAAAAAAAAAAAAAAAGAAAACTTGGCCTCTACCCATCTCCTCATTATCTGCCCAATTCTTGAGGTAGGAACTCCAAGCCATATTTGTGAGGGGTTTTGTTTAGTTTGTTTTGACCTATTCAACTCCTTGAACTTCAAAGTGCGGCTTTCTTCTTATGATTTAGTCCTGAACATTGCTGGAAAAGTTATTTTCCCCACTTAAATTTTTCCCTTTCAAAACAGTATGTATTTTGGGGTGTGTTGGTAGTGCAGCTGATTAAGTGACTGACTCATGATTTCGGCTCAGGTCATGATCTCAGGATTGTGAGATCCAGCCCACATCAGCACCCCCATTTAGTGCCGAGTCCGTTTAATATTCCCTCTTCCTTTGCCCCCCTTATGCTTGTATGCACTTTCTCTCTGAAATAAAGAAACAGATCTTTTAAAAAATACTACGTGTTTTGAAACTGTTCTAGCTATTGCTTTGAGTTAACTTTTATCATATCTCACTGTTAATTGGTTCACTCAATAAATATTTGTGGAGCATTTTGTTTTTCTATAATAGTGGCCTAAGTACATCTAACTTGGTATAAATGGTCCTTTTAACTCACACTAACAAAATTTCTCTTGATTGCATAATAACTTCATTTTTCATCTCTGGTTTCAAGCTGATCTCTTAACTTTTTTTATTATACTTACCTGATTCTTTGTCACATTTCATAAGAAAATCCTCCTGACTTTCTGCCCAGTTGTCTCTTCTCACTAAAACTGGAACCTCACATGCCTTTTTCAGCACTTTGCCAAATTGAGATGACAGTTTGGATACATAGAAAAGGGATGCACTTTAGGTAAAACTGGGTTTTATTTTTATCACTGCTCTTCATCTTAAGTCTTATTATCTCAGGAGAAGAGATAACCAACATTTGAACTGTCTGCATTTTTTTTTTAGATGGTGTTACTGAGAATGAAAATAAGGACTTGTCTCCAACAAAAAAATTATGAAGATGCTAAATCATGTGGTAGTTCTATCTCTGTAGAACTGCAACACTTATGCAGTAAGTGTAGTAAAAGATTTAGTAACTGGTGAGTCCTTACTCAACATCAAGGAGTCCAAATGACAAAGAGAAGCTCTTGGAGAACAAGTTTGGAAAGGCTTTTGTTTATGGCGGGTCCCTCTTTTCCCATCAGGAGATACATCACAAGGAAAAATGCTCAGTGTAGGAAATGTGGGAAAGCTTTCAGCTATAGTGGACTTATTTTACATCAGAGAATCCACATAAAGGAGAGACTGCATAGATGTGATGACTGTGAGGAGGCCTTCATATAGCACCGAAACCTTATAGAACCTTACATGGAGGAAATAGGAATGCCTTCACCCACAAGTCAGGACTAACTGTGCACCAGAGAATCTATGCAGGAGAAAAATCTTATAAATGTGATGAATGTGGAAATGTTTTGCATGGAACCATCAGCTTTATTCATCATTGAAGAATTCACACTACAAGGAAACCCAGACAGTGTGAGGAGTATGGAAGTCTTCAAACAGTGGTTGGACCTTGGTTAACGTCAGTGAATCCATACCCCAGGAGTTCTTATAAATGAGAGGATCATGGGATGTTGCATGGACAGAGACCAAGTCTCAACAACAGAATCTCCACATTATTGGAAAATTAAATTAATGTAAAAAGGCAAGTTGTATGGGGAATGGGTATTCTTAATTGCCCAATTTAGCCAGTAAAAACATTCAATGAATGTCTCAGGTCAAGAAAAGAAAATGTCAGCCATTCTTTTTTGCATTCTAGAGGAATCTATAGATGTAAGCAACCAGAACTTTTGAAATAAGGTGCTCATCTGCATCCCAGGATCTGTGTTACTGTCTTCTTGAGGACTGTGTGTACATGTTTCTGCCAGGCCTGCTGTAATCTCATATTTTAATTCATTCAACAACAGTAGATATTGTCTACTGTTATATTTTATTTTTTTTATGAGCTAAATAGGCTTACGTCTGTACCTCAGGACACAAAAATCACATTTATAAAGTTGGACACTTTCCTAAATTTGAGACTGCTTCTGTGTTCTCCAGCATAAGACCATGTCAGTGTCCCTTAGAGAACATGTATTTTCTACCTTGGGTTTGATTGTTTAAGATAGTGAAAGATAGGGATGCCTGGGTGGCTCAGCGGTTGAGTGTCTTCCTTTGGCTCAGGATCACAGGTGTGATCCCAGGATCCAGGATCGAGTCCCACATTGGGCTCCTGCATAAAGCCTGCTTCTCCCTCCGCATAGGTCTCCTCTCTCTTTGTGTCTCTATGAATAAATAAATAAAACTCTAAAAAAAAAAAAAACGATGGTGAAAGATAATTCACAGACAACTTATTGAAAGATAATGATGGAAATACTTTCCCTTACAAATAATGCATAATATAATGTTGTGAAGGCTAATACTTTAACTTAATTATCCTTTTTCATTTGTAAAACAGGCCAAAAGAGGAAAGCATCTTTAGAAGCTCTTCAGCAAGTTGTTAATATGGCCTAATCTCTGTGAGAGAGAATGAGGCTTATGTAATTAATCACTAATATAGGAAACATAGATTTTAAAACTTTGCAGTGATTATTTTAGAACTCTGAGTGTATTTGCTGCGCATTCCTAAATTTTTTTTTTAATTTTTATTTATGATAGGCACACAGTGAGAGAGAGAGGCAGAGACACAGGCAGAGGGAGAAGCAGGCTCCATGCACCGGGAGCCTGATGTGGGATTCGATCCCGGATCTCCAGGATCGCGCCCTGGGCCAAAGGCAGGCGCTAAACTGCTGCGCCACCCAGGGATCCCGCATTCCTAAATTTTTTTGAATACATACTACAGAGGGCATTTGGGTGGCTCAGCCAGTAAAGCATCCAACTCTTTTTTTTTTTTTTTTTAAAGATTTTATTTATTCATGAGAGACCCACAGAGAAAGAGACAGAGACATAGGCAGAGAAAGAAGCAGGCTCCTCGTAGGGAGCCTGATGCAGGACTCGATCGCCTGACCCAGGATCACACCCTGGGCCAAAGGCAGAGGCTCAACCACTGAGCTACCCAGGCGTCCCAAGCATCCGACTCTTGATTTCAGTTCAGGTCATAATCTTGGGGTCATGAGATTGAGCCCTATGTTGGGCTCTCTGCTGGTTGTGGAGCATGTTTACGATTCTCCTTCGAGGCCCTTGGGTAGCTCAGTCTGTTGGGCATCTGCCTTTGGCTCAGGTCATGATCCCAGAGTCCCAGGTTTGAGCCCCACAATGGGCTACCTGCTCAGGGGGCAGTCTGCTTCTCCCTCTGTCCCTCACCCTGCTTGTGCTTTCTCTCAAATAAAATCTTTTATTTTTTTTTTCAAAGATTATTTATTTATTTATTTATTTATTTATTTATTTATTTATTCATGAGAGAGAGACAGAGAGAGAGAGAGTCAGAGACACAGGCAGAGGGAGAAGCAGGCTCCTTGCTAGGAGCCCAACGCAGGACTCGATCCTGGGACTCCAGGATCACGCCCTGGGCCAAAGGCAGGCGCCAAACCACTGAGCCACCCAGGGATCCCCTAAATAAAATCTTTTAAAATAAGATTCTCATCCCTCTGCTCCCCCTCAACAAGTGCTCTCTCTCCCTCTCAAAAAATAAGTATTACAGTCATTACATTTTTTTTTAAGATTTTATTTATTTATTTATTTATGAGAAACACAGGGAGAGGCAGAGATGCGGGCCGAGGGAGAAGCAGGCTCCGTGCAAGGAGCCGGATGTTGGACTCTATTCCAGGATTATGCCCTGGGCCACGGGCAGACACTCAACCACGGAACCACCCAGGCGTCCTCTATTCCAGTCATTATAGAAGATGGACTGCATTCAGGGTGCCTGGGTGGCTCAGTCTGTTAAGCATATGCCTTTGACTTAGGTCATGATCTCGGGGTCCTGGGATCAAGCCCTTTGTTGGGCTTCCTGCTCAGCAGGGAGTCTGCTTCTCCCTCTACCTCTGCCTCTCTACCCCTTCTCCCTCTGCCCCCACCCCCTCCTCATGCTCTCTTGCTCTCTCGCTCTCAAATAAATAAAATCTTTAATAAAAAAAAAAAGAAGACTGCATTCTGCAAAAGGCCTTTTAGAAATTATATAAATCACATTATTTTTTCTTTATTATTATCTTTTGTTATGTGAAAGGATTTTCTAATATTGAATCAATCTTGCATTCTTGCAGTAAATCCTACTTAGTCATGATTATTCTTAATATGTGTGACTTCTAATATTTTATTTAGTACTTTATTCTTCAATGTTTATATGAAATTGGCCTGTAATTTATTTTTTTTTTGTACTACATTTTCCAGGTTTAGGTTTCAACATTTTAATTGCATCATAAAAGCAATTCCTTTTTTGTTCATTTTTAATACTCTAGGACAATTTATAGAGCACTGGAATTAGCTGGTCTTTGAAGCTTGAATTCTAATGTAAAACCATCTGAGTACTTTTCCTGTGTGATAGTTCTTTGGTAACTTGTTCTGTTTCTTCTACAAAAAATGGTCTATTTAGGCTATTTATAATGGGAATCAATTTTAGTAATGTATTACTTTGCCTAGAAAACTATCCATTTCATCTAGATTTTTAAATTTATTTACCTCGAATCTGCAATATAATCAGTTATAGTATTTTTAAACAGCTTTACTGGAGCGCCTGGGTGGCTCAGTTGTTTAAGGGTCTGCCTTTGGCTGAGATCATCATTTCATGGTCCTGTTATCAAGCCCTGGGTCTGGCTTCCTGCTCAGTAGGGAGCCTGCTTCTTCTTCTGCCTGTCCTCCCACTTGTGCAGTATTTCCCAAATAAACAAAATCTTTAAAAAAATAAATAAACAGCTTTACTGAGGAAAATTGATGTATAGTAAACTGCAGAAGTGTACAGTTGAACATAATTTTTAACATGTGCACATCTGTGAAACAATTACCACAATCAATATAATGAACATATCTATCACCCAAAAAAGTTAACATGTGTGCCTTGATAATTCCTCCCTCCCTTCCCTGCATCCTGCCCTCATCTCCAAGCAAACTCTGCTCAGCTTTCTGTTGCTATAAATTTAGTTTGCATTTTTTAGAATTGGATATGAATGTATAAAACAGTACATTAACTGTTTTGGTCCAGCTTCTCTTATTCAGCATATTTATTTTGAGATTCATCTGTGTTGTTGCATATATCAACAATCCTTTCTTTATATTGTTGAGTATTCCATTGTATGGATACACCACAGTTTGTACATTTACCTGTTGATAGACATTTGGGTTATTCCCATTTGAGGGCTCTTAAAAATGAAGTTTTGAAGTATGAACATTTGTGTATAAACAAGTCTTTGTATAGACATGTTTTCGTTTCTCTTCAGTAAATACCTAGGAGTGGGATAGTTGAAATTACTTGCTAAGAATATTTTTAACTTTTAAAGAAACTCAAATTGTTTTCTAATATTTATTCTCTTTCACATTCCTACCAACATTCTATGGGCTTTCCTTAACTGCACATTCTTGCTAATGCTTGGTGAGGTCAGTCTTTGATTTTAGACAACCTAATAGATATGTACCTTATTGTAATTTTAATTTGTAATTCTAAGGACTAATGATTGAGCATCTTTTCATGGGATTATCGGTCATTCCTATAAAGCCTTTTCTGAAGTATCTGTTCAAGATTTTGCCCATTTTTTTCCTTGGGCTGTTTGTTTTCTAAACTTATATATTCTGGATACCAGTCCTTTATCAGTGCAATGATGTATGACTATTTCTTCCAGTTTATGGGCTATCTTCACTCTAATAGTGTGTTTTGAAGAGCAGAATTTTTAAATGTTCATGAAGTACAATTTATCTTTTTTTTTTAAGATGGGTCATGTTGGCGATATGACTAAGAAATCTTTGCCTAACCCAAAGTCACACACACACACACAAAAAATTGTAATTCTTTTAGGTGCTTTGTAATTTTTAGTTTTTTCCTCCACTGAATTGCCTTCAAATGATTGCTGAAATGTTGTTCATATTCATGCGAGTCTATTTCTGGACTTCCTATTCTGTTCAAATGATCTATTTGTTTACCTTTACACTACTAATACCATTCTCTTTTGATTACTAATATCTTTATAATAATTCTTGAAATCAGTTGCATTAGTCCTCCAACCTTTTCAAAGTTGTCTTGGGAATTGTAGGTCATTTCCATTTCCATATGAGTTTTGGAAACAGCTTGTCAATTTCTTCCAAAACATCTGGGATTTTACTTTGCATTGCATTGAATCTATAAAAAAAAATTGGGGAGAATTGACATCCTAAGAGTACTGAGTAGTCTAACATATGAACATTGTATATTTCTCCATTTATTTACATCTTTTTGAATTTATCTCAGCAACATTCAGTGCATAGGGTACATGTATAACCAGGTCTTAATTTGTAGCTTGAATGAAAAATCTTTCTTTTTTTTATAGATTTTATTTATTTGAAAGAGAGAGCATGAGCAGGGGGAGGGACAGTGGGAGAAACAGACTCCTCACTGAGCAGAGAGCTTGATGTGGAGCTCAATCCCAGGACCCTGAGATCATAACCTGAGCCCAAATCAGACACTTAACTGACTGAGCCATCCACATGCCCCCCCCCCCAATCTTTCTTTTATCAGGTAAGTTAGGTTTCACTTCTATTTATTGATATGATTGGATATATTTGGTACCAACTATCAATTTATTTTTTAAAATTTTTTAATACTGTTGTGTTTGCTATATTTATTTCTTGTGTATATTTTGCTCTTTTACTTTAGAAATATTCTTCATATTTAGAAGAAAATATAGTTTTATTACAATGGTAACATTTATATTTATATTTTTAATGCCCTTAGTCACCTATTTTCATATCCAGCTTTTACTATTGACTTGTCAGTTTTGTTTCCTTCACCTACAATCAGTGAGCTTCTCCTTTCTCCCATTTTTTTTAAAGTTTACTTATTTTTTTCTAAAAATCTATACACCTAACATGGGGCTCAAACTCACTACCCCAAGATTAAGAGTCTCACGCTCTTCTGAGCCAGCTGGGTGCTCCTCCTTTCTCCCATTTTGAAGTTGTATTAATTCTACTTGTCACAATAAATGATGTTTACATGTTTATCTTCTATCCTTGTTGCTGCTTCTATTTTAATTTTAGGCCTACAATAAAATATATTAAAATATTATTGATAATTTTGAGTTTTCCAAGTCATATGGTTGAATAAAGCCTGTTTCCAGGTGTCTCCTCCAGAAAGACTCATGGATTTAGAAATCCCTAAGTTCTTCTAGATCTCAAACTATTTTTGTAATCTTGATACTTGAAGGACAGCTGAGCTGAATATTAAATTCTTTGGTCACACTTCACAAAAAAATTTTTTTAAGTCGGCTTCATGCCAAGCATGGAGCCCAGTGTGGGGCTTGAACTCATGACCCTAAGACCAAGACCTGAGCTGAGATGAAGAGTCAGACGCTTAACAGACTGAGCTACCCAGGTGCCCCATGGGTCACACTTTTCTTTATTGAATTTTTAAAAAATATTCCACTATAGTTTCATTTTGTGTGGTGTTTTTGAGAAAGCTAATATCAGTCTAATTATTTAGCCCTTTTAAGTTCTTTAATGTTTTCCCCTGGAGGCCTAGAGGACATTTTTCTTTATCTTTGAAGCCAAATATATGGACTAGCACACATCTCTAGTTTCCTGTTCCAGGACAATCTTCCCAGGTATCCAGTGAGCCTTTGTACATTTAGGTCTTGTTTTCAGTGTTTTGTTTTTGTTTTCTTTTTAAATTTTTATTTATTTATTTATTCATTCATTCATTCATTCATTCATTCATGACAGAGAGAGAGAGAGTCAGGCAGAGGGAGAAGCTGGCTCCGTGCTGGGAGCCCAACACAGGACTCGATTCCGGGTCTCCAGGATCACACCCCCAGCTGGAGGCGGTGCCAAACTGCTGGGCCACCAAGGCTGCCCTGTTTTCAGTGTTTAACAATGTAAAGTTTGGGATGCCTGGGTGGCTCAGTGATTGAGTGTCTGCCTCTGGTTCGAGGTATGATCCCAGGGTCCTGGGATTGAGCCCTGCGTCAGACTTCCTACAGGGAGCCTGCTTCTCCCTCTGCTTATGTCTCTGCCTCTCTCTGTGTGTCTCTCATGAATAAATAAATGAAATCTTTGGGGGGAAAAAAAAAAAACATGTAAAGTTTTCTTGGATTAGGACTTTCAATACTAATTTTGTTTTGTTGTTTTATTTTTCAGGGACTTCATTGGCCCAGCTTCCATTCAATCACTCCTCTAATATCTTCCACTTTCTTCTTCTTTCCTTTCGCTTTCATTCTCTTTGTTTTCCTGCCTTTCCTGCCTCAGTGCTCCTTTTATTTTTTACATTTAGGATTTTCTACCCTAGGTATCTTTCAATGTAGTGTTTGTTTTTCAGGTAACTTTCTTCCATTTTTTCCAGGTTCAATCAGCTCTCTTTTCATTTCCTCCTAGTTTTTTTATCTATCTTTGTTTTTAATTTTTGAGTTTCTTTTTTTTTATTTTTTAAAAGATTTTATTTATTTATTCATGAGAGACAGAGAGGGGCAGAGACACAGGCAGAGGGAGAAGCAGGCTCCATGCAGGGAGCCCGACGTGGGACTCGATCCCAGGTCTCCAGGATCACACCCTGGACTGAAGGCAGCGCCTAAACCGTTGAGCCACGTGGGATGCGCCTTGAGTTTCTGATTCAAGGTGTTTTTCATATCCCCGATGCTTGTTTGAGATGTTCAGTTTACTTTGCAGTATTTGTTTCATTTTTCTTTTTCTTCAAGGATTTTTGGGGGAGTGGGCTAGTTGATTTGTATTAGCTGAGGTGTGTTGGTTCTGATTTTTTGTTTCCATGTAGTACCTTTTTCTAGATTTTTTTTCACATTTTCCCCTGTTCATAAACTTAGGGTGTGTACTAGATTCTTTATTCAGTGGTTCCTTCTGTCAGTGTAACAAAATCCAGTTTCTTTAGTAGATGTTTTTATGCAGACTGTGTGATTACTGGTTTTGAGATTTCTTTGTGTGTATATATATATCTTGCAGGAATCTTAAAAGTTTCCTCTTTCACTCTTTATCCCTTTCACTACAAATTTACCAAAAACTGTTTTTTTCTTCTTTACTCCTCTCCCTTTCAAAGTATGTCTTTTGAAGACTGCCACCCTGAGTTACATACTCTCTTAAACCCCTTGCTGTAGTCAGTGTTCTCATACCCGGTATATTTTCCCCAATCTTCACACATAGGATAGACTCCCTCTTTCTGATGGTGATTTTAGAGTAACTTTTAGGGCCACTACTAGCTCCCCTCTTCTCTTTTCTAGGACTTTCTCAGACTGCCCGTTTCTCACCACAGAGCCTTGCCATGGGGGTGGGGAGGGTAGGATTCTGGTGTTTTCTCACTTTGTATTCTAGGTAATTTAAAGTTTAGGCATTTTCTGTCTTCTGGTAGTTTGAAGACATAGTTTTTGTGTAGTTTTGTTTTTCTTGTTCCACATGGTTTTTGGAGGATATTTGGCAACACAGATCGAAGCAGTTGTCATTATCCATCAGTAGGTTTTCCAAAAAAATGAAATGGAAGCATTTAGAACAGAAAATATCAGAATTCATTAATAATAAGAGTACTGTTTTATGATACTTTTGTTTCAGTATTCTGTATTTGTATGTGTAACTGTCATTTGTAAAGTTATCATTTTTATAGGTCACATTCAAAATAGAGAATGTTGTACCAGGTCATCTCCTAGGCCCCTCTGAACTTGTACCATCAATGGTTCTGAACTCTCAGTCTTTACAGACATTTTATTGCTGAGCTTCCTTCTGGCAAATCCATTTCAAAGGAACACTGTTTTGTCAGTCAACTTTGATAGATGCATTGTGCTGGGTCAGGCATTTGTTAAATGCAAAAGCCAAGTAGAAAAACATGACCTTCTAACCTCTAGGACACTTACTAATTGGGAAGAGAGAACTTTATACCTCAAGAATACCTATGGAGTTACTGCCCTCATATAGAAATGACCAACTAGCCCTCACTCCATACATCCCTTCGTGATATAATTTTCTTCACTGGTCTATAGGTATGAAGGAAATCCATGACTTGGAGCTCTGACATTTTATTCAATAGTTTCACTCTACTGTTTTTACCCTACAAAATAGAATAGTGATGTCTCATCATAATAGCTTTGCCTTGTTTGGAGGAAAGGACAGTAATGCATGGGCAATGCTGTCAGCCATAAGAGAAGAGGTAGAGTGGTGATACATCATGATTAGACTTCATGCTAAAAACGAGGTAACTTAGATTTCTTTTTCTAAAGGTCTAGTTTTTTCTTAGAAGATTTTATTTATTTGAAAGAGAGAGAGAAAAAGAGCGCACAAGCAGAGAGGAGGGTTGGAAGGAGAGGAAGAAGCAGATTCCCTGGTGAGCAGGGAGCATGATGAAGGGCTCTATCTCAAGATCATGACTGAATCCAAGGCAGATGCTTAACCCCCCAGGCACTTCAAAGTCTTTTTAATTCTTAAAGATTATTTATATTATTTATTTGTTTGAGAGAGTACACACATGCACCAAGGGGGGACGCACAGAGGCAGGGCAGGTTAGAGGGACAAGCTGACTCCAGGCTCAGTCCATTGACCTAGAGATCATGACCCCAGCCGAAACCAAGAGTTGGATGTTCAACTGACTGAGCCACCCAGGCGCTCTTGTAACTTAGATTTCATATGGACTACTAGATTTTGAAAGGTCAGGAAAAAAGGGCTCCTTGGACTGGCTGGGTGCTAGGAGTTGCCATGAGATGCAAATGGGAAAAGACTATATGAAGAAGGTCTTTCGAAGTGTTTTCAAATATCTCAAATAGGCTTATTTTAAAACAGTACTTCTCACCCACGATGATTTTGTCCCCCAGGAGACATTTGACCATGAAAAGAGACTTGTGGTTTCACAGCCGGCAGCCAGGTGGGGGGGTCAGTGGGGAGGGACAGGTCAGTGTCTGGGAGGGGAGAAGAAGGAGTTAGTGGAATCTAGTGGGTAGAGTTCAGGAATGCTTCTAATCCCAGAATGCACAGAACAGTCTCTCACAACAAAATGATTCAGCCCCAAATGTCAATAGTGCTCAAGTTGAGATTCTTGATGAAATGAAGGAAACTGGCAAGAAATGGAAATAGGAAATACAAGTTTTCTTGGTTGAAATTCTAGTACCTTCCTAGCTTTTTATTTTATTTTTTTCCTTCCTAGCTTTTTAAATGTACTATCTGATTCCTAGGCTGTATTCTCTAGGCCAGGAAATAAAGGGCTGAAACTGTCATCCTTTGACTCATGTCCCATCCATTATTGAACTTAATACCCCACAAAGTTTTTATGTGGGAAGTCTATTTTCTCATTAGGGTTTATTATCAACAACAGAAAGGCAGAGGAGAAAGGAGAAGATGCAGGAGAAGGAAGAGGAGGAAGAAGAATCAACAATTCTGCTCACTCTTATTTCCTACAAGCAAGACACTTCCTTTGGATTTTGGATATTCACTGGTAGCAGAGATAGCCCCTTGTCTTCCCATTGCACCTGCTGCCTGTGTGGCTTACTGCCAACCCAATAGGTGCATCTGGAAGTACCTATTATTTCACAGATTCTCAAACTACCTTTGTATTGCTGGGGGAGGGCACAGTGTTTCTCTGAACACACCGTGGGACACTGATCATTTGGGAGTCCTGGATGCCTGACAATACGGGTTAGTTTCTTTAGACACCCCCTGCCCTGGTGGCTCGTTCTGAGGTCATGCACTAACTCTGTACTCAGAATACTTTCACTAATGCGTAAGGGAAACCAGTCTTCCTCTCACGCTTACCACGTAGCTTTCCTCCTTCAACTTCATCCCGGGCCTGAGATTAGAAACAGAGACCACCAGTTTCGTCTGTGGTCAAAGACAGGACAGATGAGCAGCATATCAGGCTAGTAGGGGTAATGCACTATTTTTATCTAGCAAATACAAAAGATATTACTTGTGCCAGGCCGATATATAACAAGTCTAGTCAAGTCAGCAAAAAACCCCTAAAAGTAAAGTGTCTGAATTTTACAGGCAAAGGGAGGTGAGTCCACGTGCATAACCCGCTCGGCAGGTGGGCCCGCGGGCGGAAGGGGAGCGGAGCGCCAGCTTCCGCAGGGGAGGGGAAGGCGGCCAGGAGAACGCGACCTCGAGGCGCTGGGCCTGGCCGGCCGGCCGCGCCCTACACCCGGCTCAGAGCAACCACTGAGTTTGGGAACCTTCCTGCGATCCTAGAGCGATCCCGGAAGTGCCTGCGGACGACGGAAGTCCCGGCAGCCGCCTCAGGAGCCGGGGCCGCTCTGCGGGAGCGCCTCGGTGGCCCCGGACGGCGGGCTGGACCGGGAATGATGGGGGCGCGGGGAGGCCTCCGTGGCGTCTTTTCCGACGGCCCGGGGCGACACCGCGCGTGGTGGATGGGGCCTTCCGGGGCCGGGGAGCTGCGGCACAAGCCCTTAGGGAGGCGTGCACGTGGACCAGGGCGGAGAGTCCGAGTCCCCGTCAGTGGCCTACGTGACCCGCTTCTCCCACCGCACTCGGGTCGGCTCCGGGAGGCCGATCCGCTCTCTCTACAGCTCTTACCGCCTCAAGTGCTGACAGGTCCACTTTTCTTCGTCTGGCGTTTGTCTGTACTCCCAGCCTACGTCTACCCTGACGCTGGTGTGAGCTCCTCCAGGGCCGAAGTCTGTGTGTGTTCCGCTGTAATGAGGAGTAAGAGTTGCCCACTGCCCGGAAGTCCGCCTGGTGGGAGTATTGGCTCTTACTGTTGTGTTCACTGAGCACCTGAGGGGCTTGAAACAGGCCTGCACACGGTAGGAACTCATGAATGAACGAATGAAGTTCTTCCCAGAACATTACGATAAAGGAAGGAAACATTTTTTTTCTCATGAGCTAAGCTGTGTTAGTAAATTCTTCGTAGTAGGGAGCTGAGCTGGGCCCTGGAGATAGAGATCCCCAGCATAGAGGCTTCTAGGGCAACAGGGGGAAAAGGATAGCTTCCCCCCCCCCTTTTTTTAGTATTATATAAGTAACAAATAACCACCTGTCTAGCAGTGACAGGAAGTGCTGATGTCATCATTCTGGATCTCCCCAGTAGGCACCTCCGGGTTATTTTATAATGCTAATCAATACCCAGCATCCAGTTTCAGCACCACAAACATCAGTGGCCAAATGACTGTTGGATTTCTCAGTGAATACAGAGCTAAAACAACAACAACAACAACAAAAAACAAACCACAGCACTTTGTTCCCAGGAAATAAGGCAGGTAGAAATTAAACTGTGGAGTGAAAAGAAAATGAAGTGTTTGTGAGCTCGTTGAGAACCCTGTGGCATACATGCTTCACTCTTAGGTTGTCTTTGTTGTGTATTCTTGCTGCTTGGTTGTTTTTGGTTTTGTAGGAGTCATTGCGACTTTCTTGGATATAAGCTACAAGATATTTGCTGTTACACATGGAATGAGACAAATGGGATTAACAATTTCTATTTTCCGACATTTTAGCAACTCAGTTTTCATGCTCTTCACACTGTTATAGTGTTATACCAAAGAATTTTACGTACTTATAGTCCTTAATCACTTAAAAGAACGCATCTTTTAGACATGGAAGAAAGTATTGATTATACAGGATTATTGCTAGGACTTAACCTTTTCTATACACGGGAATAAAATCCAGTTACTCTGAGGCATCCACTAAGTAACTTGAAGGTCTAAAAAAGTACATACCAACTGAATTGAACACATTCAAATAAAGAAATATAATTTAGTCCAAGACTCAGTCAATTGTGAGTATCATTTAAAATTTACTGTCTCCAAAATTGTGATTATTTGGGGGCCTGGATATCAGTGTTTTTACTTTTTATCTCTGTATGGATAAAACCTCCCCTAACAGATGGCTTTTAGGGCAGAAGACATATCCTTGGTAGTGCCCCTTGTGGTCTTGTTTATTCACTGTGTAAGTCTGATTATACATGCGTATATATCTCATACTTTGGAGCACCCCGTATGGATTTTCTTTTTAGCTTCATTTGTTGCCTTTCAGTTTTATGGTGATAAAACTTTGTATGCATAACTATTTTTTTAAAAATTCTATTTCCCTTAAGATACATGCATATAATATGTATAGGAGGCCAGTACTCACAGTGACCACCTTTTAACTGTTGCCCTGCTTTTACCCATTGAAGGGTAGCTATCTTGTTCATTTAGTATCTATCTGCCTTTTTCCACCGCCTTTTCCTCTTTACTCCCTCCTCTATCTAGTTACTCCTAAATGATAGTCCTCACTGTAGACCACAACTGTGGGAGAGCAGGACCTCAACAGGTAGAAGAAACAATAAGAACAGGGACACACATAAATGGCAACAGCTCTATGCATGTGGCAAAAGTCAATTATTCCTGCCATTGGTCTGTGCTGAAAATAGTAATGGTAATGGATAAGATAGCTGGGCCTGCTGAGGTCAGTTCTCTGTTTCCTTGCAGCACCCTAGTTAACGCTTCACTAAGACCCGTGCAGGTAGTCACATATGCAGTTCCTTGCTGCCCCTCATGTTATGCTTTCTTGGGTTATTTATCCTTCCTTGTTTCCACATACTTTACATTCTGATAAAACCAAGACTCAGCCCGGACTCACAGCTTCACCTCGGCTCCTGCACTTCTTGGTGGTGCAGCCCCTTCGGGCCTGTCTTTATTCCAAAGTATTGGACTCTGAGTAATCATTTCATCTTTTGTCAGAATATGCAATGCGGTACACAACTGCTTTCTTACTTTCAGTTAATTGGTGTAAAGTTGTGAAGGCATAGAATTTTGGAGTTAGAGACCCATGTTTAAATTAAAAACTTTAGTTTCATCTTTTTTTCTTACATATGTCACTGAATTATTCTGAACTTGAGTGTACCCATTTGTAAACATTATAATTTGAAAATTGCTCACTTGTAGGAATTAAATAATCAATATAAGCACCATAAATATAAGCCCAGCATAATTCCTGGCACATAGAGGATGTTCAATAAATATTACTTCTTGTCTCTTCATCTACTTGGCTTTCTATTAAATGTTTAGCAGCACCCACCTTTACCAATGGCCATTTCTTTACGTTTACCTAAAGGCCATCTAAGTCAAATCCGGCTTTGGCTCACTACTCTAAAGTAACCCAAACTTTTCAAATTCACCCTTTAAGTAGGTTGGATTATAACCCCTTTTAGTGCTAATTTAGGAACTAGAAACTCCTCCCATGTAATAGAACATATCCTGTGGTCCTTGAACTATCAGTGGCAGGTGGAGATGTTTCTTAAAAAACATTGGCATATCCCAGTGCAGTCTCTATCAAAATACCAACAGCATTTTTCACAGAGTTAGAACAAACCTAAAATTTGTATGGAATCACAAAAGACCCCAAATAGCCATAGCAACCTTGAAAAAGAAAAACAAAGCTGAAGGCATCATAATTATGGACTTCAAGTTCTATTACAAAGCTGTAGTAATCAAAATAGTATAGTACTGGCACAAAAAATAGACACATAGATCAATAGAACAGAATAGAAAACACAGAAATGAAGCAGAACTATATGGTAAATTAATCTTCCACAAAGCAGGAAAGAATATCCAACAGGAAAAAGAGTCTCTTCAACAAATGCTATTGGGAAAACTGGACAGCAATGTGCAAAAGAATGAAACTGGACCACTTTCTAATACCATACACAAAAATAAATTCAAATGGATTAAGAACCTAAATGTGGGACCTAAAACCATAAAAATCCTAGAAGATCGCACAAGCAGTAACCTCTTTAACATTGGCTGTAGCAACTTCTTTTTATATATGTCTCCCAAGGCAGGGGAAACAAAAGCAGAAATAAACTATGGGGACTTCATCAAAATTAAAAACTTCTACACAGCAAAGGAAACAATCTATAAAACTAAAAGGCAACCTGTGGAATGGGAGAAAATATTTGCAAATGATATATCTGATAAAGAGTTAATATCCAGAATATATGAAGAATTTATACAATTCAACACCCAAAAAACAAATAACCCAGCTAAAAAAATGGGCAGGAAAAATGAACATTTTTTCCAAGGAAGACATCCTGTTAATGGACATCAAAAGATGCTCATCATAACTTACACCAGGGAAATGCAAATCAAAACTACAATGAGATATCACCTTCCACCAGTCAGAATGGCTAAAATCAACAACACAAGAAACAGCATATGTTGGTAAGGATGTGGAGAAAGTAGAACCCTCTTGCACTGCTGGTAGGAATGAAAATTGGTTCAGTCACTCTGGAAAACAATATGGTGGTTCCTCAAAAAATTAAAAATAGAACGACTCTATGATCCAGCAATTGTACTAATAGGTATTTATCCAAAGAATATTAAAATACTAATTCAGGGGGTCCCTGGGTGGCTCAGCGGTTTGGCACCTGCCTTTGGCTCAGGACCTAATCCTGGAGACCTGGGATCGAGTCCCATGTTGGGCTCCCGGCATGAAGCCTGTTTCTCCGTATGCCTGTGTCTCTGCCTCTCTCTCTCTCTCTGTCTATCATGAATAAATAAATAAAATATTTTAAAAAAATACTAATTCAAAGGGATACATGCACCCTGATGTAAGCAGCTTTATCTACAATAGCCAAATTATGAAAATAGCCCAAGTGTCCATCAAAGAACAGATAAAGAAGATATAGTGTATATACACAATGAAATATTACTCAGCCATCAAAACAAATGAAATCTTGTCATTTGCAACAACAGGAATGGAGCTAGAGAGTATTATGCTAAGCAAAAAGTTAGTCAAAGAGAAATGTCATATGATTTCACTTATGTGGAATTTAAGAAACAAAACAAAAGAGCAAAGGAGCAAAAAGAGAGAAGAAAACAAAACAAAAAAACAGACTCAACTATAGAAAACAAACTGATGGTTACCAGAGGAGGTGGGTGGGAGGATGGAGAAACAGATGATGGGAGCTAAGAAGGGCATTTGTGATGAGCACCTAGTGTTGCATGGAAGTGTTGAATCACCACATTGTATACCTGAAACTAACAGTACACTGTGTTAACTAACTGGAACTTAAGTTAAAACTTAAAAAAAAAATTAGAACATTAGCAGATCCCTATAGGTTAATCATAGAACAGACCCTTAGGATTTTGAAGCAGAGCCATTCTCTTCAAATAACTACTCTCCTTTTGAGAAACAGCTTTTGGCTTGCTACTGGACCTTAATAGAGAATAAATACTTGGCCATGGACCACTAAGTTACCATGTGACCTGATCTGCTTGTCATGAGTTGGATGTTGTCTGATATACCAAGCCATAAAATTGGGAATACACAGCAGCTTCATTATTAAATGGAAGTTGTATATATACATGGTCAGGCTTGAGCAGGCTTGCAGACAAATAAGTTGCATGAGGAAGTGACTGAAATACTCCAGACCTTTACTCCTGCTACATTACTTCCTATTTGCTTGAAACTATGGCCTCATGGGGGAGTTTTCTATGAATAGTTGAATGAAAAAGAAAAAAACATGATTCTGCATGACATCTACAAAAGTTGACTTGCAGCACTGTAGGCCTATTCTGGGACAGTCCTGAAAGACAGTGATAAAATGAAATCCTCCCAGGAGACAGAACTTCAAGAATTGTACCTGGTTGTTCATTTTGTTTAGGAGAGAGAGGTGGCCAGAAGTATGAATCTATTAACAATTTATGGGCTGTAGCTCTTGGTTTGGCTGAATGGTTAAGGTACCATTGGAAAATTGAAACAAGGAAGTCTGGGTAAAAATATGTGAATAGATTTCTCCAAATAAGCAAAAATCTGAAGTTACATGTGTGCCATTTATTGCTTACCAATGGGTGATCTCAGCAGAGGAGGATTTTTTTTTTTTTTTTAATAATTGCATGGATAGGATGACCTGTTCTGGGGCTATCAGTCAGCCTCTTTCCCTGGGATCCTGAACAAAGGGGCCATGGATGCAGGGATTCAGGCTCACTTCCACTTACCAAGGCCAACCTAGTTAGAGCCACTGCTGAGTACCCAATCTGTCAACAGCAGAAACCAACACTAAACTCCCAATATGCATCATTTCTTGATGCAATCAGCCAGCTGCTTGACTGAAGTACAATGACCATGAAGTACAATGGACCATGTCCACCATTTTGTACACACTAGAATACACACTTTGGATATGGATTACCTTCCTGGCCTATAGTGCTTCTGCCAAAACTGCCTTCTGTGGGCTTACAGAATGCCTCATCCACTTTCATAGTATTCCACACAGCTTCACTTCTGACCAAGGAACTATTTCAAAGCAAATGAAGTGGGTATTGGGGCTGTGTTCATGGAGTTCACTAATCTTACCATAGTCCTCATCATCTGGAAGCAGTTGAGTTGATAAAACAGTAAAATTACCTTTTATTTATTTATTTTTTTAAATTTTTATTTATTTATGATAGTCACAGAGAGAGAGAGAGAGAGAGAGAGAGGCAGAGACATAGGCAGAGGGAGAAGCAGGCTCCCAGCTAGGGGCCCGATGCAGGACTTGATCCCGGACCCCAAGATCACGCCCTGGCCAAAGGCAGATGCTCAACCGCTGAGCCACCCAAGCGTCCCGGTTAAGGGGTTTCAAAATGAGTGTGAATCAGGTAAGAGAGGAATGAACACCAGCTAAGACATTTTTTTTAATGGGGAAGGAGAGGGAGAAGATGTTGTATCCTCTCCTGAGAAAAGAGTTAGTGTAGTCATGGTTTTATGGGGATTCTGGTATCATGTAGATGGAAGTACAGCTTTGTAATGTCGATATTAGGCAATTAAGTATGGTTAAGAAGATGTGTATTGGTACCAAGATTGACAAGGGATGATGGATTGTGATGGCTTGTGATGTGCCAACTTGGCCAAGCTAAATTACATTCCCCAGAATTCTCTTTCTTAGTATGTTGCTGTTAGAGGGGGGCACTGCAGGAAGACTGTCTCCTCAGAATTATAGGCAGGAGGGAGGTAACAGCCATTATGTAGCCTACATACATTGTTGCTAATCACCTGGCTCACTTGGTTGGTGTGAGGCAGCACCTGGGCTTATAGTTGTTCTCTCTTCCCCTGGATCCTCCTTGTGCTTCTTTGACTCCTTGTGCTTTGACTTCTGATCCAACTGCATTTAACTCCACAATGAAGGGCCCCGTTTTCACAGGATAACTTTATCACAAAAATCAGAGGCAATAGGAATGGACACAGGTACTAGATGGCTTGTTATCTTCCCTTTCTGACTACATGCTTGTGGGCCCTGGAGCCTCACAGAGACTGTTTAGCCAGACCCCCGAATGCATAAGTCTATTGACAGACAGACAGATGGGTACATAGATGATAGGTTGGTAGGTAGATATCATGTCTTTTCTGGTTGAACTCTTACTGATACAATGGAAAATATGACTCTCTGAACGCAGAATCTTTGGCCCACACCCCTTCTGTGGTGGTCTTTTTCTTTCTTTCTTCTGGTCATTAAAATTTGTGGCTTTGTCTTTATTTGAAATACATGCAAACTTGGGTTCTTTTTCAATTTCTTTGTTCCACTTCCACAGCAGGCATAGTATTACCAGTGATTTTCAAAAATGAGTGTAAGCAAATCAACCACCTGGGGATCTTGTTAAATGTAGGTTCAGATTCTGTAGGTCTGAATCTTAATTTTTAATAATTTCCCAAGTGATGCTTGTAATATTACTTGTATTAATTTTCTGTTGCCACCTTAACAGATTACCACAAACTTGGTGGTTTAAAACAACATAAATTTATTATTTCCTCCTTCTTTAAGTCAGAAATCCCAGTTAACTCAGCTGGCTTCTCTACTCCAGTTCCACAAGGCCAGAATCAAGGTGTCAGCCATTTGCATTCTTCCTGGTAGGCACTTGGAAAGAATCTGATTCCAAGATCATTCAATGGTTGTTGGTGAAATTCAGGTCAGAACTGAGTTCTCTATATCCTGATGAAAGAAAGCAAAGAAGAGCTGATCAATGGAGGAACACTGTGTTTATGGATTTAAAGACAGAACACAATAAAGATATCAGTTCTCCCTATACTGATTTATAGGTTTAATACAGATCTTATCAAAATCTCACCAGGGATTTTTTGTAGATATAAATAAGCTTACTCTAAAATATATACGGGGGGCACCTGGGTGGCTCAGTGGTTGAGCATCTGCCTTTGGCATGATCTTGGGGTCTGGGAGGACAGATGTGGACAGAATATCTTAGAAGAGAATTTTGTTTTCATCTTCCTCCAAGGAAGAGGCAACCATTCATCTTGGATTCCTTAGTGCATGACCTAACCTAATTCAGGTTTGCTGAATGAATGGCTATAAACAGAGTTTGTTAGAAATAGGAAAGAAAAATTTATTTCTGGAAATAGGAATGTGAACACTGGTCTCCACCAATAGGGATTTTATGTTAATATGAGAGAGCAAGTAGAATCAATCAATCTTCAGAACTATTCATTCATCAAGTCTGCCAGGTGCTGAGGATACAAGAGCCAGTCATTGATCTCTGTGTTCAGCTTTATACTTTCTCTATCCTGATCTGAAGCAGGGGAGGGAGGCACAATCATTATTTCCTAGATTCTTATTGTCAGTTGCAGTAACTAGAGAACAAAAGGTGGGGGAGAGGGGAGGAGCATGGTTCAAAGTTTCAGTATCTTCTATTCAGCAAATACCCCAAACTACAGTACCATAACTGTCAGCTCTATGGGTCAACATGACCAGGCCACAGGGTACCCAGACATGTGGTCAGATGTTATTCTGGGTGTGACTTGGCTATGAGGATGTTTTGGGAGGAGACCAGCATCTGAACTGATATCAGTTCATGTCAGTGCTGAACTGATATCAGTGCATAAAGAAGAATCTCTTCCATAATGTGGGTGGCCCTCATCCAGTCAGTTCAAGGTCTGAACAGCACAAAACGCTGACGCTCCCTTGATGAGGGGAGCTCCTCTTGCCCGACTGCCTTAAACTGGGACATCAATCATTTCCTGCCTCAAATTCACATGGGTTCTGGTTTTGAACTGGAACTTACACCATTGGCTCTCCTGGGTCTCCAGCTTGCCAACTGCAGATCTTGAGACTTCTCAGCCTCCATAATCATGGGAGTAAATTCCTTATAATCAATATATCTCTTTTTTTCAGATTTTATTTATTTATTCATGAGAGACACAGAGAGAGGCGGAGACAGAGGCAGAGGGAGGAGCAGGCTCCATGCAGGGAGCTGGGTGTGGGACTCTATCCCAGGACACTGGGGTGACACCCTGAGCCAAAGGCAGACGCTCAACCACTGAGTCACCCAGGTGTCCCAAACAATCTCTTTCTATATATTTATATCCTATTAAGTATGTTTCTCTGGAGAACCCTAATACATGTATATACAGAAATTCTGGAAATCATGCAATGCATTTTTATTGGTTTAAGAATTCACTCAAAATAACCCTATGGTTTTTACTGTAATATAAATAATTTACATTAGGATTTGTTAGATTTGTGATCCCTAAAAATTCTGGAGTACCAGGCCTTGGAAACTGGCATAAAAGTGGGGACTTGGACAATCTGCAAAGGATTTTGGATAAGCAGGGGACAATATATCACAATGACAAAACCATTAACTATGCAAAGTAACCAGAAAACCTTGCTATATTCAAATTCCAGACTGATGTTGTAAACAGGGAAGAAGCTGTGGGTGCCAGGAACCATGTGAGAAGTGTGGATTCAAACACAAAAGCATATTTCTCCAGTAAGTTTGCAGGACAGCGTCATTCTAGGAAATGCTTTTGTAGAAGCAACTCCACTTGAAATATAAATAATCAATACTACAGTTCATCCTTGAACAACAGGGGGCTGGGGTGGCAGTCTCCTGCCCAGTTGAAAAATCCATATATAATTTTTTACTCCCCCAAAACTTAATTACTAATAGTCTACTGTTGATCAGAAACCTTACCAATAAAGTTAACATGTATTTTTTGTTGTACGTATTATATACTGTATACTTACAATAAAGTAAACTAGAGGAAAAATGTTATTAATAAGCTATACATATAGTATTGATTTATTGAAAAAATCTGCATATAAGTGGACCTGTGCAGTTCAAACTAGTGTTGTTCAAGGGTCACTGTTCTTCTAATAATGGCAACTTGAAAAAAGTTTTCTCACAAAACTGCAACTTTGACTATCATGAAGAAAAATAAAGATGGTCTACAAAGTATGCTTAAGAAAAGTTGATAGCAGAGAGGCGCCTGGGTGGCTTAGTTGGGTAAGTGTCTGACTCTTGATTTCGGCTCGGGTCATTATCTCGGGGTCCTGGGACTGAGCCCCAAGTGGGTTCTGCACTCAGCAGGGAGTCGGCTTAATATTCTCTCTCTCCCTCTGCCTGTCCACTCTCTCACATGCACACTTTTTCTAAAACAAATAAATACATTTAAAATTTTTTTAAGATTTTATTTATTTATTCATGAGAGACACAGAGAGAGAGAGGCAGAGACACAGGCAGAGGGAGAGGCAGGCTCCATGCAGGGAGCCGGACGGCGGACTCGATCTCGTCTCCAGGATTACGCCCTAGGCTGCAGGCAGCGCTAAACCGCTGTGCCACCAGGGCTGCCCGATACATTTTTTTAAAGGAAAGAAAAGTAGATAGGCTGAGGAATTAACTTAACGGCTAAGATTGTCATCATGACAATTGAGGAGATGATACCCCACCGGTGACTTAGAAGTTAACACGTAAGAAGACCAAGAAGGCTACACACTAATAATGGAGTGTTGAAACCATAAGATATAACTTGCTTTAAATATTTGGTATGAGTCTACCGACCTGAAGTAGTCTGAACTTAGCAGGCATGAGTCGTGAATCACAGTCTACTATACTTTCCGGTGTAGTGGGTGGTGGGCAGGATAGTGTCTTCAGCTTTACAGAGCATGTGCTTAGGCCTAAGAGGGCTGAAAGCTCAGAACCAAGATGCTGAGCATTAGTAAATATATCTTTTTACTCTGATTTGATTAATTTTCACACTATCTGCATAGGAATATCTTCTCTGCAAAGAATAGCAATATTAAAGAATGGCATTCCATGACTGGCGTTCATTCACAGTGATTTACTGATGAGGAACCTGTCTGAGGTATTCACATTGGAATGCCCCATCTGGTCAAGAAATTTGGATTCCTTCTATAACAGTAGTCTCACTCTCACCCCACCCCCCCAAAAAATGCACTAGATTAACTCAGAATTAGACACAAGCTCAAATGACTGTAGTGAGAAGTTCCTCAGAAATCTACATATCATATCCAGAGCTGTAGGGTATCTCACAGTTATATTTAATGTATGTTTATGAGCACCTGTGTTCAAGGCACAAGGGGGAGTAGATGTCATGGATCTGACCGACTGATGGAGGATTCTTTATAAGCAAAACGGTCAGAGCAGCAGCTCCCAACAGAGCCTTCTGCCCAGGAGACATCCTAAGGTGCCAGCTGGAGGGGGTTAGCCAGTCTGGAAGCCCACTTCAGTCCAGTAGGTAAGAATAAACATTTCAGGTCCTACCCCTTCCAGACAACTCTCCCGTAGCCTCCTATCAAACAAGCTGCTCCCCACCCACCTTCTAGAATGCAGAAGACAATACATCTCAGCCAGACTCTGTCTTCTGACATAAGATGATGGGAAGTGGTAAACAAAGTCCCAGCCCAGTTTCTGTGGTCAGAAAGGGTTCCCAGTGGCTTCAGGCCAATGAGCAATGAGCACCAGCTCTCACATGTACGACGGGGGTCACTGTGATGGAACTTTTTTCCCAACGTGGCTTCTCTGATGTTGAACAAGGTAGGAAGTTCGTGTGAAGCCTTTTCCACACGTGTCACACTGAAAGGGTTTCTCACCAGTGTGGATTTTGTGGTGTTCGAGAAGGCTTCTATTCTGAGTGAAACTTCTCTCACACTCGGTACACTTATAAGACACGGGAGCCTCGTTATTTTCCCACTGGCCCTCCCCCCTCCCCTGATACTCCCAGGTCTCTCCACGTTCAGGATCCTGCACGTTTTTGTCAGCATGGATCCTCCGGTGTCTCAGGAGGTGTGAGTTCCGCCTAAAAGCCTTGCCACACAGGCTACACTGGTATGGCTTCTCCCCCGTGTGGATTTTGTGATGTTCAAGGAGGCTGCAGCTCTGGCTGAACGTCTTGCCACAGTCCTCACACTCATAGGGCTTTTCCCCAGTGTGGGTTCTCTGGTGTTTGATGAGGTTTGAGCTGTGACTAAAGACCTTGCCACATTCCTCACACTCATACGGTTTCTCCCCAGTGTGGACCCTCTGATGGATGACAAGGGCAGAGCTCCCAATGAAGGTCTTGCCACAGTCTTCACATTCGTAGGGTTTCTCCCCAGTGTGGATTCTCCTATGTTTGGTCAGGCCTGAACTCTGAGCAAAACTCTTTCCACATTCATGACAATAGTGCCGCCTATTTCCTGTGGCATTTTTCTGCTTTCTTGGTAACCGGCCCTCCTGTTCACCAGCTTCTGCACAGGCAGGAATGCGGGAGACGTCTTCACCCAGGTGGCAGGGTATTTCCCCAGGCTCTTGTCCTGGACGTTCCTCCCCCGGGAGCAGGTCCGTGATCTCAGCCTGTGTGTCCCCACCTGAAATAACAAGTGGCCAGACAATTCAGTTATGCCCTGCCACAGCCTTCCAGGTGCTGGGATGAGGACGACGGGTGCTGGGGAGGAAGGAGACCTGAGCATAGGCATGGGGCCGTCAGGAGCAGGGTTCACCCCGGGCGTGGAGGAAGGTGGGGAGGACTGGGCGCTGGGGACACATGCAGAGGCTCTCAGTCCCAAGGACAAAGGCAGACCCTGCACTGGGGCTGATTCTGGGAGGGCGGGGCAGAAGACAGCAGTGAGCAGGCCAGGGCAGCTTGTGAGACGTCCAACTTGTGAGACGTTTCTGTAAGAAGTGGCGCAAGCAGGAACTTAGACACTGATCCCTCACAAGGAATACCAGCAGGGATTCTGCTCCCAGACAAGGGCAGGTCTCCAGCAGAACTGGCTTGGGTGAGGAAAGATCTGAGCTGGAGCTCCTGCCAAACTGTCATGGAGCTGTGGCAGCTCAGACGAGGTAGGTTGTCACCCTGTGTGTCCTGTGCCCCCATCTCCAGGTCAGTTCTGCCGTCGGTTCCAAGTCACCTGTCGCTCTCAGGCTCTGTGGTCCCAGGGCCCATTTCCTGAGGAGGACCCAGCTGGCCTCTGTTGAGGCCAGCAGCAGGGAGGGGTGAACACTCCCCGTACACCTCCTGTGAGCCGGCCCGTGCTGGGAGTTGCACCTGCTGCATCCCACTTAACCAGAACACCGGCAGCACAGGAGAAGCAAGGTCACGAGGGTGAGGGTGAAAGAGCCAGTCACACATGTGCTTAGCAGCTGGGGTTCAGAAATGGTGGCTCTGAATGCAAACACAGTCCCAACAGCTTCTCGCAGCCCAGGAGGTTTGAACCGACAAAGGATGCCAAGAAGCCCTAGGAAACCAGCCCCCAACACTCTTACCCAGGGGAGTCGGGCCGCCACAGTTCTCCTGCCTCTCATCTCTGTGGAAGCTGCCCCGAGATGAATCCAGCTGTGTCCACACAGAGCAGAAAGCCAGGGCCATATCTTCAGTTTTCAGCAAGCCCTGAAACAGGACATGAGCCCACCTCGTTCTTCTTCTCCAAAGTCACACCCACAGCTGGGCACAGGCAGTGAACATCCCTTCTAAAGGGGCTCTCTTTAAAAAGATCAAGTGTGGCCCACTATGCCTCCTTCACCCGGTCTCTGAGAATGTCTTTGTAAATATATACACATATATGTGACCATTAAGAAAAGAAATATCACACACATTAGGAAAAATACTTTCGTATTTGGATCTAAATAGTTCAGAACGTAAAAGGGTTTGGGACACAAGGACCAGGACAGTGAAAGGAGGGGAAGCATACACAAAGCTTTCAAAATATTTGTGCTGTGCTTTGGCAGAGTGCTAGCGGGGGCTTATTTATAGTAGCGATTTTTTAAAATACAAGGAGACCTCAGTCTGAAGTGAAGAAAACCAGGGAAAACATTATAGGGCCTCAAATGCTGAAGAGGACGTGAAAGACCGGGTAAGGTATTAAAGTCCAGGTTCAGTAAAGAGCATTCAGATTTTAGTATTCTAGCTTAGCCTAAAAGAACATGCCTCATCTAATCCTTCAAGTTTCAGTCCCTAGAGGGCAGAAGTCCTGTGTTTGTAGCTCTAACAGCACAATTGATGAATCTTTAAAAAACAAAGCTAAATCGCCATCACAACAAAACGTTGTTTGTATTTGCTAAATTGCCCAGTGGAAGAAGAAAATCCCACTGATAACGGGAGCTGACCAAACAGATGGGGGAAGACTGGGGAATCACACAGCACCCTGCTCTAGGAGTAAAACAGGAAAATTCTTGTAAGTGGGCTCCAAAATAAAGGCGGAGGACAGTGAACAGCCTTGGGATAGATGAAAAAACTCCAAGTCCACAGGGACAGAGGATGAGGGAGGAGGAGTGGGGAGAAAGGGACCTACCGGGAATCCCACGGGCAGGAGGGCTGCTAGGGAGGGGGCTCCAGCTCACCTGGGGCTCTGGGGGCAGCCTGGCAGCCACCACTGTGTCTCCTCTGCAACGCCCTCCTGGGCCAAGCCCAGGAACCTGGAGAACTAAGAAGGAAAGACGCTCTGGATGAGATGGACCCTGGTACCCAGCCTCCCTGACCTGTAGATTCCCAGTGCAAAAACGGGGCCCGTAAATTCCCGTCAGCAGGCTCCTACAGAATCGCTCCTTTCCTGAATGCCTGGTCCCTACCGGCTCCCATACTAGGGCCTGAAGAGGCGTGATGAGCCCCAGCAGATATGCAACCTGCAACCTCAGCAGGCAGGGTCCTGGGGAGCGGGGAGGGAGGGAGGGACGGTGACAGGAAAGCAACGTAGAAAGACAACAAAGCTTTCCATTTGAAGATCTTTAGTCTTGAATTTCGCTGAGAGAACGGATTAGAAGATTCTTGATTTAAAATAACTCTTTAGTAGCTCTTAGTGTGTTTCTGCTTTAGTTTTAAAAAACTAAGAAGAGTCAGATGAGGCTATGCCCAGAAAGAAGAAAATGAAGTCTTATATAAGGAGGTGGGTAACTTCCAGTTTTCCTGGAAGAGCTGAACTTTGCAAGGGGCAGAAAACCAATTAGTTTAGGTCAGAACCTCTGTGGAAAAATAAAGACTGCCTGTTGGCTGGTGTGTCCCAGGGCTGCGTGTCTTGGGAACAGGCCCAAATGTGTACAGCAGAAGGGCACCGAGTGCTTTCCCATGGAGTGATTTCACCCTGTCCTAGTTACACACCAAGGATATAGGAGACTTACACTCTTTGACTTGCAGAGTCCTACGCTGTCTGGGATATTATGGCTGGCTTTACATTTCTTGCCTTATGGTCTTCATAGCACTTACCAATAACTAAAATTATCATTACTTTATTTGCCATCTTTCCTATTAGAGTGTAAGCTCCAGTGGAGCAAGAAATCTGTCTACTGACAACTGTGACCCTGGGGCCAGAACACTAGCTATCACATAGGTCATCTCCACAAATTCACGTTCAATGAATGGAGATCACTGTGATATTAAGAAGTCAATTCTTCCCAAACACCAGTGTTAATCGAGTCATTCCAGTCACCAATTTAATGAAGTCTTGTTTACTTCCCGAACTTTCCCTGTCATCTCAGTCTCAAAGTAAAGTAGGTCTCTGATGGGCATATAAAGAACCTGTCAACAGGTCTGGCTATTTTTTTTTAAGATTTTATTTTTTTATTCCTGAGAGACACAGAGAAAGGGACAGAGACACAGACAGGAGGGACAAGCAGACTCCCTGCAGGGAGCCGGATGCGGGACTCGATCCCTGAACCGGGATCATGCCCTGAGCCAAAGACAGACGCCAACCTCTGAGCCACCCAGGCATGCCAACACGTCTGGCTTTTAAATGAATTTGGGTGAACTCTAGAATTCATAGTCCCCAGAAGATAACACTCACCTCTGTCTGGCGAGGCCTGGGATCCCAGAGATTCATGCTTGAGCAAAGCCTTCATTGGCTGCAACTGGGTGTTCCGTGGCCTCTGAGCTGGTGTCAACGCTGCCACCTTACAACAGAGTAGTTGCCCCTCAACACCACCTGGGATCTGGAAGGCATTCACTTTGTATTTATAAAAACTTCTATTATGCTTTCCATGTGCTTGCTAGTACCTTCTATTTCCAGGCACTATTTCTAAGAGCTTTATGAAGATTAATTCTCTTAATGCAGAAAACAACAACTCTATGAGCTAGGTACTAGTATTATCTGTAGTTTTAGAGATAAAACCCTGTAGAGGCCCGGGGCTGAAACAGGTTGCCCAAGGTCACCCCGCTAATACGTGAAGGTGCTAGGATGGGGGCACAGGCAGGACCCCAGAGCCCAAGCTCTTAACCACTACCGGGTGCTCCCTCGTTATACACATTGTGCTCTTTGGAAATTAGTGTTAAGTTTCCGACTACTTGAATTTTTTTTTTTCACTGAAAAGTGAGGACAATAATTTCTAGCTCACAAGGCCTGAAGGGCCGGCAACTTAGATGACAGTATGTGAAATCACCTAACACAGAGCCTGGTATATGGTCTGTCCTTATTAAATGCAAGTTCCTTTCCGGACACTTGTAATTAGTTCTGAAGTCACTTTCATTATCATTAGCTTATGTGCAGCTGAGAATTTCCACGTCCTTTGTACAAGATGCAAAACCTGAAAGGGACTTGAAATGACTTTTCACTGTTCTAGGGCTCGAGAACAATAGTGCCAATTGAAGAAGCTTGGTCTCCTGGTCACCAGCTATCTGGTATGTGTCCCGCGAAAGGATCACACAAAAATACAGGATGATGCACATAGAAAATGGTCTGCAAGAAGCAGGAAGATGCAGTTAAAAATGAACCCAGAGGTTCCTAAGAGGAACCTGTGGTTCATCCACTCCCTTCCAAGTGTTCTATGAATGTAAAAATGAAACGTATTTCTACTTTTACTAGTGTCTAAGCAAAATTCAGTCATTCTTTCGATTATGAATGGCAGCAACAAACCAAAATGTTATCAGCCGAAGCAGGCACAGCCAGGCAAACCCTGTCAAGGTCATTCAGCACCCTGTGAAACTGTACCGGTTAGGGGCGGGTCGCTACGGCTTACTCTTTGGTGCATTAACTTTAAAAAAGCACATATATAATTTTATCACTAATTGGTTTCATGCTGTTAACTGTATCCCAATATATTCGAGTACTTTTGTAATCCCTTATGTTCTCAAAAATACTAGCATGAGGAGGGGTCCGTGGACTCTTCCCGAATGGCAAAGAGGTTCACCAGACCAAAAGAGCCCGAGACCTTCTCAATCTGACAGAAACGGCCCTCACTCGGATCTTGAGACTTCAGGAAGAAGAAACAGAGCGCGGCTCTCAGATACTCAGCCTTTTGCCTCTACCTGCGGCCCCCGCTCGTCCAGCTGCCTCTGCAGATACTCCAGGAGCACCACCGCCTCGTCCCCGCTCTCGGGGTGCTGCTCCCGCACCCAGCCCCGGAGCTCCTCGGGCAGGATGGTCAGGAACTGCTCCAGCACCAGCAGCTCCAGGATCTGCTCCTTGCTGCGGGACTCGGAGCCTGGTGAGGGCCTCGTGGGGCCGCTTGATCTCAGGGTATCGGAAGTTCCAGAAGCGCGGTTGTGAGTTTTCTGAACCCCGAACAGGGCTGGCCTCCTCCTAAAGGTAGAAGCCTCTTCCTCTTCCACCTTTATGACCAGAAGACACATCTGGTTCTCTGCAGATTGGTTGTCCAAGGCGGTGCTGGCCTTCAACTCTAGCCCTCCTGGGCCAAGGCAGTACTTGGGCCTCACTCTAGCCGGCAGCTTTTTTTCTGCTGAAGATTCCTGGAAGTGGGAAATCATTATTAACCAGTAATAGTACTAGCAGTCCCCTCCTCATGCCCAGGGGTCAAGGTCATTGTTAAAGAGATCCAGGTCACTAATCCATGAATAAATATGGCCAAGATAAGTGAATCTGAGTCTCATCAAGTCTCTAGATCCAAGTAGCAGCAAACAGGTGAAATACAGAAACAAAGTAAAGTTTTTCAAACCTCCCTACATATCAGAATCACTAGGGAATTTTAAAATATCCTGATAACCTTGGCTGAACCAGGATCAATTACATCAGTCTGTGAGGGAGGGACCTGGGCATTAAGAACTTAAACTTTTCTAGATGATTCTAACATGCAGTGGAGTTTGAAAATTATTAAGTTAAAGATACTAAAAATTAGCAATTGTGGAGGCCGAGAAAATTAAGGCCATTCCACCTCAAGTTTAGCATTAGCACAAGTACAGCCATCTTAGGCCCCTGTGAATAAGAGCTGAACTTTACAGGAAAAACTGCAGAATGTCCTTGACAGGGAATCCATATCAGAAAGACAACAGAGCTCAGAATGTCCTTGGCAGAGAATCCCATATCAGATCTTGAGAAACTCCCCCACTCTTTCCCCCATATTGGAATGGAAAAAATTCCTCCAACCCTTCTGAAAATCCCCTAGACCTGCCCATAAAAAACCCAGCTGTAACCCACTTCCGGGTCCAAGCCCCTGCTCTGCTGTGTGGAGTATACTTGGACCCAAGCTCGAGCTTGTAAATGAACCCTTGTGTGCTTACATCGGTATCGGCTCCTTGGTGGTTTCTCGGATTCGCAATCTTGGGCACAACACAATCTGCTAAGTTTAGAGTGCTAGACATCTTATAAGACAGAAGACCAATGTTATTCAACAAATAAATTTTTTTTAAAAAAGAGGGAGAGAAAAGGAAAACTGTCATAGATTAAAAGAGCCTTGAGTTGGAGAGCCTGGGGAGCTCAGCCAGTTAATCATTCATTTCAGGTCAGGTCATGATCTCAGGGTCCTGGGATCGAGTCCTGCATTGGACTCCCGGCTCAGCGGGGAGTCTGCTTCTCTCTCTTCCCTCCTTCTCTCTCTTTCTTTCTCTCTCTCAGATAAGTAAATAAATAAAATCTTTAAAATATGGAGGAGGGGAAAGATGGCCTAGGAGTACCTGGGCTCGCGGCATGCGCCCCAACACAGAGAGGACTCTGAAACCATCCCAGGTAACCTCCGGAATTGACCGGAAGACAAACTTCACAACTACAGGGCGAGAAGCAGCCACACTGGAGAAGGTAGGAAGTGCAGAGACTCAGTGTGTGGCAAGAAACATCTTGGCTGCTCGGAGGGAAGGGAAGGGAAGGGAAGGGGAGGGGAGGGGAGGGGAGGGGAGGGGAGGGAAGGGAGCCGAGGTTGCGGTTGCGGAGAAGGGGTGAGAGGAGTGCGTGGGAGAGATGCACAAGGAGAACTTTATTCATAGCGACTGGCTTAGGAGGTGAGAGGGGCTGGATTTTGTGGGATTTTGCAACCAGCGGGGCTTAAAGCCTGGAGTTTCAAAGATCGGAGGACTTGGCTGGGATAGAGGCCCGAGGGCACTTCGCTGCTCCCGGAGAGAAGGCAGACCCGAAACAGGGGGGCAGAGGAAGTGGAAACTGTCGTCTGAGGAGCGCCTGGGGCGTGCCCCTGGCTGACTATCTGCTCTTCGGAGAGGCAGTGTTTACAGAGACTGAGACTCCCTTCCAGGAACAAAGGGGTTGGCCAGCACCATTCCCACCCTCCCCCCAGCGGAAAGAACCACCAGCCATAGGCAGCTCAGCGGGACCCAGGCTGCCTAACCTGCCGACACCAAGCTCCACCGCCTGCGTCTAGTGGGACTCCCCGCTCTCGTCAAGGTCCTCTGGTAGTCTCGGTGCTAGCCCAGCTCCTCTCATTCCCAGCACGGTGGCCGCCTCCTCCAGAAGACCAACGCAAACCCCTGCCCTCACCAAGTCTCCTGAAGTGAGTGTTCTACAGGTCTTCAGCGCTCGTGGAAGGAGTATCAGGTCTCATTTAACAAGCAAACCAGAGCATATCTAGTTAAAACTCACCACATTCAGGCCAAGGGCCGAACGGCCTCTGCGGAAGACTGGTCTGAAGGATACAGCAGCCAAAACACAGCAGCACAGTCATGCAGCACACACCAGAAACACTAGCTGAAGTGCCGGGCCCTGGGCACTACATGACCTCTTCTTCATAAGGCCATTGCTTTCAGGAGCAGGAAACAACTGGCTT
Source organism: Canis aureus (assembly GCF_053574225.1). NCBI lineage: Eukaryota > Metazoa > Chordata > Mammalia > Carnivora > Canidae > Canis > Canis aureus. The sequence goes on from NC_135647.1 coordinate 1,081,743, forward strand.
TTCTAACAGAGAAGGCAGAGACTTAGACAAAATGCGAGCATGGAGAAATTTATACCAAGAGAAAGAACAAAATAAGGCCATGGCCAGAATAAGAAAAACAGAAGTAGGATGTCTGATAGAGAATTTAGAGGAGCACTAGTAAGGATGCTCCATTGACTTGAGATGGCAATAGAAGACTAAAGGGAGACCATTATGGCACAGATAAAACAGAATTGTTTAGAGATAAACAGTGCAATAAATGAGGTTGGAAACAGGAGTGATGCAATGAACAACAGGATGAAAGAAGCAAAGGAACAAATTATTGACACAGAAGATAAATTAATAGAAGGTGGGCAAGCTGAACAAAAGAGAAAAAAGGATTACGCAAAACAAAGATAGACTTAGGAAACTCAGTGACTCCATCAAACACAATAACATTCTTATTCTAGGGATCCCAGAAGGAGAAGAGAGAGAAAAGGGGGCAGAACATTTATTTGAAGAAATAATAGCTGAAAACTTCCTTAATCTGGGGAAGGAAACAGATATCCAGATCCAAGAGGCATGGAGAACCCCCAACAAAATCAACAAAGCAGATCCACACCACATATTATAATTAAACTGGCAAAATATGGTAATAAGGAAAAATATTAAAAGCAGCAAGATAAAAGGAGATGGTTACTTACAAGGGAAAACCCATAAGTCTAGGAGCAGATTTTTAGCACAAATTCTCCAAGCCAGAGGCATGATATTTTCAAAGAGCTGGGTGGGAAAAATCTGCAGCCACAAATACTCTATCCAGCAAAGCTAACATTCACAGTAGAAGGAGAAATAGAGATTTTCACAAACAAGGACTTCCTGTATCAATGCTGAAATTGGAGGACAAATAATTATGTATCCAGATAGACAGATGCTGGGTAATAGAGAGCACATGCAAGAAACCTTGGGAGACTTTTCTTCCAGTCTGCCTTCCCCTAAATAGCTCCCTCCATCCACCTATCCATCTGCCCATTGAAACACCCCTCTCCCTCCTTTCCCCTCTCCCATAGCCATCAGCTCAAGGAGGTAGTGTCACATAATGGTGAAGTCTACAGACTACTAGCAGAATGCCTGGATTCTCACCTCTTATTAACTGTGTCCTTTGGTAAGCTACTCAATCTTTCTAACCTTCAGCTTCTCCATCTTTAAAATGAAAATAAAACTAGGACTTCTCGGGACACCCAGGTGGTTCAGTGGTTGAGCGTCTGCCTTCAGCTCAGGACATGATCCTGGAGTTCTAGGATCGAGTCCCACATCAGGCTCCCTGCATGAAGCCTTCTTATCCCTCTGCCTATGTCTCTGCCTCTCTCTTGCTGTGTCTCTCATGAATAAATAAATAAAATCTTTAAAAATTTTTTTAAAATAAAATCTTCAAAATAAATAAAAGAGACTGAGTAGACAAATCAACCAAATGCAAATGGTAAATTATACTTGGGTCCTATAGGGAAAAAATAGCTGTGAAAAGACATATTTCTGGGGCTCCTGGCTGGCTCAGTGGGTAGAACATGCAACCCTGGGTCTCGGAGTCATAGGTTCGAGACCCACTTTGGGTATGGAGATTACTTAAAAATAAAATCTTAAAAAAAAGACATTCCAAACAATTAGGAAAATTTGAACACAGTGATATGAAGGAATTACTGTTGATTTTGTTGAGTCTAATAATACTACAATTAAAGTCCTTACTTATTAGAAATTCACATTGAAGTATCTATTTATGTGTGAATAGATGAGTATTGTTTACAGCACTGAAAAGGGAACAAGGGAAGGAAAGATGGAAGGCAGGGTGAGAAGGGGAAGGAAGAGAGAGGAAAGGAGTGATAGAAGAATGGAAGAAAATGGCCAGAAGACAATGGCTATGGATGCTCAGGGACGAACATATTGGGGTTCATGCTGATATATGTGACATCCTCATTTACAAATTAAAACCCTGCCTCCCTTCTTTCCCTTTGAATGACACAGAGAGGAGCCCCCATCCAGCTCCTAAAAGCATTTAGTGGGAGAGAGAGTCCTGGCAAGTGCAAGGGCCACAGCTCAGCCACTTTGGAGCCCAGGGGATATCACAGAGGTGTACGGGGTGGGGGAGGAAAGTTACTAGCACCCACTCCACCTCCTATTCAGGTATCACCACCCATGCTATTCAGGATTTGAGCCCAAGTGAACAGACTGAGAAGGCCCTGCATTGGGAAACTCCTTATGAACAAGAAGTGCTTGTTAAGGAAATAAGGAAATGTATGGAAGGCGATGAGAGCAGTTTCTCATTATCAGAAAAGAGAGTTACAGAGACAGAAAAAAAGAATGTGGTGTGAACCCCATACCTGAGATCAGAATTACAGGCATTCGTATGAACTTAGTTCCCAAATTTACAGTAACAGGTAGAGACACAGAAGTTACATACAGGAAGATTCAGGCTAAGACTCAGGAATCTCCTGGAAGTTCAAACTCTGGCATGTCTCCAGCACCTCTAGCACCAGGCAGGATGCAGGATGTCCAACCCCAGGGGCCTGGACCTCCATGTTACAAACCTGTCCTTGCTCTTAGTGAGTCCAGGTGGCCCCAAGGAAGGGGCATCCTGGAGAAGCCCAAGCATCACAACACACAACACAAACCAGTCTGGATCTTTGCTTAGGGACAAGTTCTTCTTCAGAGTATTTTATTTTCCCCTCCTAAAATCGAGAAATTGGGGCCCCTGGATGGCTCAGCGGTTAAAAAAATATGTTATTTATTTATTTGAGAGAGAGAGCACAAGGGGCAGAGGGAGAGGGATAAGGAGATTTTTCAAGAAGTGCAAGGAGTGCAAGGAGTGCAGGGCCTATCTTGGCATTCAGTCCCACAACCCTGAGATCATGACCTGAGTGGAAATCAAGAGTTGGATGCTCAACTAACTGAGACACCCACGCTCGCCAAAACTTTTTCTTTTAAAAGAAAATTTAAGATAATTTCTTTGTAGCCTCAAGTAGAGCAGGATTTGTTTTAAAATGCACAAACTGTGAAAGAGTAATAAATAATAAATAAATTTGGCCTTATTAAAATATATTTTAAAACACCAGAAATTAGTGGAAAAGACAAGCAGAAGACTGAGAGACGATATTTCCAACATGTATAACCAACAAAGATTCAGTACACTGAATGTATATTGGACATCAATAAATAAATAAGGGAGAAAAAAGCCAGAAACCAAACAAACAAAAATGACAAAGAAACTGCACAGGCAATTCACAGAGGAGGAATCTTGAATGAGGAGTAAACATTAGCAAGTATGTTGAATCATTAGTAATTAAGGAAAGACCAATTTAAAACTGTATCATACCCATACCTTAGCAATAACATCTGTGAAAAAAAATTGGAACTCTCATGCACAGTTGGTAGGAGTATGAGTTACTACACTCACTCACTTAAAAAGCAATTTTGAAATATATATTAAAGTTGAAAATGATATGCATGATAGCCCAGCAGCTTCAAAATATCTATCTTGTAAGAGCTCTGAACTTAGAGTGTTCATTGAATATTCTAAGCTAGACAGCTTTTGATGCTTATGATACAAAAGCGCCTCCTCCCACAAAAGAGACAAAGATCCCTGCCCCCATAGAGCTAATAGTGGAGATTGACACCCACCCCCCAAAAAAAATCCCAAATTTAAACAGAATAATACATAAATAGAATGGGAGAATGGAAGCTGATGAGCACCATGATGAAAGAGGGTGGAGAGAACAAAATAAAATCAGGATAGGGAGATTAGAAGTTGTGGCATGAGGATGGACGGTTGGCTGAAGTATCAGATAGAGAAGTCAGTATAAATCACATTGAGGAGGTGATATTTTCACCGAAGTCTGAAAGAGATGGAGTTAGCCATATCTGGATATGGAATGCATATATGGATAAGAGTGTTCCTGGTAGAAGGAACACCAAGGAAGCCAGAGTGGCTGTGAGATAATAGGTGGTTGGTCTCTGCCCCTGGTTCCTGGCACATAGCTCCTAAAACCCTCATGATTTCCTAAGTGATAAGAACATTAAGAGCATCTCTTGTTCTACTGACATGACTCTGAATGGGCTTCTGAATGGGGGCTTGTCACCCGACAGAGCAAGCCATGATTAGGAGCTTAGAATTTTCAACCCATTTGCATTTCTCCAGAAAGTTAATGATGGAGAAATGGAGTTAATATTGGAAATGGAGATAATAATTCATCTGCCTATGCGAGGAAGCCTCCATAACACCCCAGAGGGAGAGTTCAGGGAGCTTCCAGGCTGGTGAGCATGTGCACACCAGGAGGGCGATGCATCTCAACTCCATGGGGACAGAAGTTCCTGTTCTGGGGATCCTCCCAGACTTCACCCTATGCATCTCTTTTCCTGGCTGTTCATCTGCATTCTTTATCATAGCCTTTAATAAATTGGTAAATGTAAGTGAGTGTTTCTCTGAGTTCTGTGAGCCACTGTAGCAAATTAATCAAACCCAAGGAGCTAGTTGGTGGAACCTCTGGTCTATAGCTGATCTGCCAGAAGCACAGGTGATTATCTGAGCTTGTGACCAAGATCCAAAATCCAGGGGGAAAGCGTTGTGGGACTGAGCCCTCAACCTGTGGGATCTGATGCTGTTTTCAGGTAGAGAGGTTAGAATTGAGTTAAATTATAGGATTCTCAGGTAGTGTCACAGAGAAATGCTTGAATAAGGGAAAAACCTCTGCACGTTTGGTGACCCAAAGTGTCACAAGTGAAGTATTTTGTGTAAAAATAAAGGAGACACATAGGAAAGAAACAAAGTAGGGAAGAATTAGTTTTTCCCTTACCTAGAAAGGAAAAAACTGAGTCTTTCCATTTTAGTTCCTGAGCTAGAGTGAGCAAGAGAGAGAGAGCACAAGAGACAAGGTTAGGAAGACAACAGGTCAGATCCTATAAATTCCTGTAGGTCTTTGCAAGGGTTGGCTTCTGAGTGAAATGGGGAGTCTTTGCAGGGTTTCAAGGAAGAGTGACATTCTGACTTAAATGATCATTCTGGCTGCTGTGTTGAGAATATTCTGTAGAAAAACAAGAACAGGGGCAGGGGATCATTGGAAAGTTATCACAGTTCCCACAGGAGAGAAGACAGTTCAGACCAGAGTGGTAGTAGTAAAGTTGGTAAGAATTCCAGGTATATTCTGATGGTAAAACCAACATCATTTCCTGACAAACTGGGTATGCGATGTGGAAAAAAAAAAATCCAGCAGATCCAAAGATGATGACAAGGTTGAGTGATTTCAAGGATAGAATTACCATCAACTGAGATATGGATGATTACTGGGTGGATCATTGAGAGGGGTCATCGATATGTGGCTTTGGGTCAGCTGAAATTGGACATGCCAATTAGACATGTCAAGTTAAGACTCTGAGATTTGTGGGGCACCTGAGTGGCTCAGCATTTGGGTGTCTGCCTTCAGCTCAGGGCATGATCCTGGAGTTCTGGGATCAAGTCCCGCATCGGGCTCCTCTCAGGGAGCCAGCTTCTCCCTCTGCCTGTGTCTCTGCCTCTCTCTCTCAGTGTCTCTCATGAATAAATAAATAGTATCTTAAAAAAAAAAAAAGACTCTGGGATTTGGGAGTTTTTTTAGATTTTATTTATTTATTCCTGAGAGAGGGAGAGAGAGAGAGAGAGGCAGAGACACAGGCAGAGGGAGAAGCAGGCTCCATGCAGGGAGCCTGACGTGGGACTTGATCCCAGGATTCTGGGATCGAGCCCTAGGCCGAAGGCAGACTCTAAACCGCTGAGCTACCCAGGGATCCCCAGACTGTAAGATTTGTTTATAGGAATTTTACTGAGACATATGTTCAGGAATAAGATTCATGAGAGAATTAAGGAAATAGGACCAGGCAGAGCAGTTGAACTGTGATACAGTTCACAAAAGAAGCTCCAGCTGATCTTATCAGAGGCTCATGAGGTGGGATGGTCCTTTAGAATTGCCCTGCCTTACCGCGTGGTGTTTGAGAGTAGAGTACATCCTCATGTGAGGCAACTCTTTGTATGAGGGCAATTCCCACAGACTCAAATAGGAGTCATTGTCAACCAGTTCTCCAAACAGCCGGGGAAGCACATGCCTTGTTTGGGGTACTGTAGCACGGCATGTGAACCACTCTGATCCATTTGTTTGCTATAATAAGAGGTGGGAACAACTACATCAGAATTTTCTTCTCTTCCTGGGGAAATTCACAAAGGTAGACAAGTAGGAAGAATTGCAGCTCCTGCAGACATAGCACATCTTAAAGTCATAAGGAATATTCATTTTGTCCCTACTCTATGACCCCGTCTAGATTCCCCTTATCCTTGACTACTACCTCTGATGATCTGGGTGGTATTCCTGATAGGTGACACTCATCCCTGACAGGTCTAAACTTCTGGTTACTATACTCCTTTCAGGTGATAGCTGTTGAACTGGTCCATTTAATATAAAAATTTCTCAGTGGAGAACCAAGACACATCCCCTCAAGTGGATCACCTGAGTGACAAACTTTTTTTCCCTGTCTTTGTTGTATAACAGCGCCCCTATATTCTTCTGATGATGAGACCATCAATTTCTTCTGGGTGATGACCCCTCTCCTTGCTGCTGGAGTCTTGGAAAAAGGAGGCTAAAATATCTGGGCACCAGCCCCCACCTTTAAGTTTACAGAGAGTCTCCCTCTTTCTCATGACAGAACTTTCCAGGAACTGAGACATCCAGACTCAGAAGGAAATTTCCTCACTTAGGTCATTAAGGGGGAAGGATTTCAGTGACACTGCTATTCCATAGATGGAATGGGCAAGCCCAGAGCTGGAGGGCAATTAAGCTTTCTGAGCAGATGCTCTACATTCTACTGTCTCCTACCTCTGGGGCATCTGCACTTATCCCTCAGCTCATCCCTATGGGTATATGGCTATGCAATGGTGGTGGCTGATGGGGGCTACCTTACAACCAATTAACAGAGAGGGAAACTGCTGAGTTTAGGCCATATATGAATTGGTATAGTCTGTCAGTACAGGAATTCTACCCAGAGGGCAGAGCTTTGGGTGGTGCACCCAGACAAAATTCAGTGGAAGGAAAAAAGTCTGCAAGTAAGAATACATATACATTCAAGGCAATGATGGACATCTTGGCTAATTTGCAGGGGCCTGGATGGAAGAAGATTGGAAGATCAAAAACAAGGTCTGAGGAAGAGGTATGTGGATGAACCTATGAGAATGAGTAGAAAGTCTGAAGATCATTATGTTAAAGCTTCTCACAGAACACACATCATGGAGGAGGCAATAAGCAAGTAGATAGAATGATCCAGACCATTCATATCAGCTAGCCTCTGTCATTTGCCACCCCACTGCTGGTAAGTGGGTTCATGAACAGGGTAAACATGGCAGCAGAGAAAGAGGCTCTCCCTGTCATCAATGCTGTAGAGCTACTGCTGAGTGTCCAATTTAACTGCAGAGGTATCAACACTGAGTAGTTGATATGGTGCCATATTATGAGGGGATCAATTGCATTGGTGGCAAGTGATTACATAAGACCTCTTCCTCTCTCCAAGGGGAAGTAATTCAGCTTGACAGGCATTAACACGTGTTTTGGGCATGCATTTTGCTTTCCTTCTCACTGGACACAGCACATTATTCAAGGACATGCAGAATCTTCGATTCACCGAGATAAATCTACATAATTTCACAGAAGTGTAGCAATGAACATGAGACATGTGAAAGATATTTTATTTATTCATGAGAGACACAGAGAGGCAGGGACATAGGCAGATGGAAAAGCAGGCTTCTCATAGGGAGCCTGATGTGAGCCTGATGTGGGACTCGATCCCAGGCCCCTGGGATCACGACCTGAGCTATAGGCAGATGCTCAACCACTGGGTGCAGGCATCCCTGGTAATGTCCTATATTTTGAAAGAGGCCTGAATTACACAGGGGCATGCACTTATAAAACCTCGATTAATGTATAATTAAGATATGCACATTTAATTATGTAAATTTTACCTCAGAAGAAAACAGCTATAAACAATTATTGAAATCTAGTTAATTACATACATGCTGAAGTATTTTGGGAGAATTGTACTAATGTCTACAATGGATTCTGAAATATATTTAAAAAAATGTAAATATAGGGATGCCTGGGTGGCTCAATGGTTGAGCATCTGCCTTTGGCTCAGGGTGTGGTCTGGAGTCCCCAGATCAAGTCTCACATTGGGCTACTTGCAAGGAGCCTGCTTCTCCCTCTACCTATGTCTCTACCTCTCTCTCTTTCTCTCTCTCTCTTTCTCTCTCTGTGTGTGTGTCTCTCACAAATAAATAAATAAAATCTTTTTAAAAATGTGAATATATTAAGAAAAATGAAATTGAGAAAAATGAGCAGCATTGATTGTTGGGCCATATAACAAGTATTACAGGTACTGAAGATGTCCATTTTAGAAAACATGCTGTGTGGAGTTCATGGCACATCCTAATAAGAGAATCATTATATAGACCCCTACAGTTCTGGAGTAAGGTGATAAGATACATTATACATCTTTTTTTTTTATTATTATACATCTTTTGATAAACATTTCCTGCTGTGCAACTAGGTCCTGGTACAGAAAGAACTCCTGACTGTATGGCATCAAATAAGCCAGAATTGCTCTTTCTAAACTGAGTTCTAGCAGATTCACCAAGACATAAGATTGCATGTATCTGGGAACAATGTATGTTTGGTCAGACAACCAACTGACTGAGCCATGCAGGCACCCATCCAGGGCCAAGATATTAAATGCTACATCATGAGAGAGTGCATCTATCTTGACACACTCTTCCTTACCTTACCAAATCTATACCTCACCCTCTTCATTCCATCGTCTCAGACTCATACATACACTCTCAGTTCCTGTCGATATCGGCTAGCTCCTTTAGGATATAGCCTCTTCCCTTCCTTAGCAGACCCCAGTGCTAACCCAACCAGATTTTGCTGCATGTAATCCTAGGAACTGACTAGTGGCCAGATGTGGATGTGGATAGACTCTCAAGGGGCATCTGATGTCTTGCAGAGCAGAGGCTCTACCTCATCTTCAAGCAAGCAGCAACACTAGTTTTTTTTTTTTTTTTTTTTTTTAATTCATGATAGGCACACAGTGAGAGAGAGAGAGGCAGAGACACAGGCAGAGGGAGAAGCAGGCTCCATGCACCGGGAGCCTGACATGGGATTCGATCCCGGATCTCCAGGATCGCGCCCTGGGCCAAAGGCAGGCGCCAAACCACTGCACCACCCAGGGATCCCGCAACACTAGTTTTTAACTGACAGTGATGGAATAATTTTGCAGGCACAGAGGGTTCATTGAGGAATCTGAGGATCCATGACTCTGGAGACTTTGACTGAGGTATCCCTGCCTGAGGTCTCAGAGTGGCATTCCCTCCCAGTCAGCTCTCTGGCAGTAGCTTGGTATGCCTACCAGGTTTGATAATAACTTTGTCTGGAGCTCTGCCACTCTTTCACTTGAGTCCTGGGTCTGATCCTCTGCTTTTTCTGCCCTCTGGCTGAAGGAGATAAGACTTTATATGGTGCCAGAGAAGCCCTCTGGATTTTACACTTGGCCTTATATTGGAGACTAGTCACCTCAGAATTTCACTACCTTCCTTTAATACATCAGTGGCCAACAGTGCAACAGCTTCATAATTCTTTTGTCCAAGCCATTTCTCAGAGTTGTTTATGCAGCTTACAACTTTGAGAAATAAGGTAACATTTTCCTCTAGACAAAGTGTAAATTTAGTTAACTACATACTGCAAACATGGCAGATTCCCTAAGCTTAGGTTTCCCCCTCCCAGCTCACACACACACACACACACACACACACACACACGCAACACAGACTCATTGCGTGCATCTCATCCATATGGATCCATCTGGTAATTTCTTTTTTTTTTTTTTTTTTAAGATTTTATTTACTCATGAGAGATACAGAGCGAGAGAGAGAGAGAGGCAGAGGGAGAAGCAGGCTCCATGCAGGGAGCCCAACGTGGGGCTCGATCCTCGGTCTCCAGGATCACTCCGTGGGCTGCAGGTGGCGCTAAACCGCTGCGCCACTGGGGCTGCCCCATCTGGTAATTTCTTTCAGATTTGGGGGCAATTGGAGCTGGCACATATATGATTATTCATGCCGCTTGCTATCTATGGATAATAAAGCCCTTTGTTTCTGACCGTGAAGTCTTATATCTTTTGAAATCATCCATAAAACTTTAGCAGGCTAGTTTTTAGTTTGTGAGATGAATAAAATAAAATCCCAGACTCACCTCACGTGAAATAATGCACCCACAAATTCATTACCTCCCACGAATATCCTATCTTACTTTCACCACCATTAAGTTTTTAACAATTGTACTGCAATCTTCTGTCAGGGCTATGGGGGCTCAACCTATCTCCATGCCCTGGATTTTCAATGCCAGTTGACATCAGGTCTCCAACTCCCAAATACCATTTTTGAAACTACTTCCTAGGATCATTTCTAGTATCAAATATAGGTTCAGTTCTCTATGCAAGAAATTCTGAGATGTATGTGCAAGAAATTGATTAGGTCAGTGCTGTACAGAGCAGTATTGGGTGGAGAGGGAGGTGGAACAGAAACATTAACTCTACAAGAAGCTTTGGAACCAGAGCAATTGTCCTCAGAGTTGTCTTGCCTAAAAGCAAGGAGTCAAGATTGCATATACCTCTCAGCAATGATTGGCTACTGAACATGAGGTGCCATGTTTGAGGACATGATCTTGAGCTCCGGAGTTGTCATTGTGGCTGAGAGACCTGCATGAAGAGCTTCTCACTCACTGTAAGCAAGGTGGGGAATGCATGTCTCAGTTGTGACAGAAGGAACTGACCATCAAGCAATAGATTCTCTACAAGAATCAATGACTGAACTCTAACATTCTAACATTGAGAGTTAAATGATATAGAAAGGATCCATAATGGAAATGATGCAGTAAACAATAAGGTAGGAAAACTATGAGAGAAAGTGGTCCCCCAAAGAAGAGTGTGTTTCAAGGAAGGAGGAGTATTCAAAAATGTGAAATGTTGCCAAGAGACTAGATTGACACTTTATCATTAGAGTTGGAAATGTGGAGGTCAAGAAGTTTCACTGGAATGGCAGAGACAAAACTTTGATTTCAGTGGGTTTATAAAAGAAAGGGTATGTTTCCATTTTTGAAACATGAAGCTTAGTTATTCAGATCCACTCTCTTAGTGAAAGCAACCCACGCAGCATACATTATTTACAAGTAACTTCTAAAAAGCATTGCAGAGCTGGTAAGATAGTAAGGAATCTCAACTTAAAATCTAAGTAGAAGTGGAAATTCAGAGAGGCAACATTTAAGCTGATTTTTACCCTGAGACTTTTGCCAAACAGCAATTTGATCTTCAGTGTGATGATCTTGAAAGTATAAGACAGTGACGCCTGGGTGGCTCAGTCTGGGGGTTGAGAGTCGGCCTTCGACTCAGGTCGTGATCCCAGGTCCTGGGATCAAGTCCTGCATTGGGTTCCCAGAATGGAGTCTGTTTTTCTCTCTTCCTATGTCTCTGCCTCTCTGTGTGTCTCTCGTGAATAAATAAATAAAATCTTTTTTTAAAAAAAGAAAGCATAAAACAAAGCCTCAGACCTACCTAAGGTGAGCATCTGATGAGAAATCTGCCTTTGATAAACCCAACTTCCGTAGGGCAGTGGCATGGTGAACCAAAAGTAATCCTACTCCTATCTATATCTACCTTTAGCTGACTGTAAAGGAAGTTGCCTTGGCATAAACAGAACAGAACACAATAGTGCCTGAGAATTATAACTGCAAGCCTACTATTGCACAGATTGTCATTCCAAATTCACAAAACCAAGATGGGCTGAAAAGTCTCAAATCATGAATTCAGTTTAAAACATTCCTCTACTTAACTGACAGAGGCAAATGCAAATCCTCTTAGGGGTACCCATTGTGTTCCTTCATTCTACTTGCTTTGAGTTTAGTTTGTTCTCCTTTATCTAGTTTCTTATGGTGAGAAGATAGGCTATTGATTGAGATCTTTCTTTTTTGATACAGGTGTTTACAGCTATAAATTTCCCACTAAGTATGGCTTTCACTACATCCCATACATTTTGGTATGCTGTCATTTGGTTATCAGTCATCTCAAGGTTTTTTCTAATTTTCCTTGAAGCTTCTTCTTTGACTCATTGGTTACTTAGGAGTGTGTTTTCTAATTTCCAAATATATGTGAATTTCCCAAATTTCCTTTGGATAACTGATCTCTAATTTCATTCCAGTGTGGTTGGAGAACATACTCTATATGATTTCAGTAAATTTGAATGTTACTGGGGCTTGTTTTATGACATATCATAAGTCTGTCTTTGAGAATGTTCCATGTACATTTTAGATCTCCATTGTTTTTACTTGTTTAATGCCAGTATGATTACTGAACAGTGTTATAGTAGTTTCAGGTGTATGATGTAGTGACTTAACAATTCTATACATTATTTTGTGCTCATCACAGTAAATGTATCCTTAATCCCCTTCACTTACTTCACCCATCCCCCTGCTCATCTTTGTTCTCTATTTTTTTTAAGATTTTATTTATTTATTCGTAGAGAGACACAGAGAGAGAGAGGCAGAGACACAGGCAGAGGGAGAAGCAGGCTCCATGCAGAGAGCCCGAACCTGGGATTCGATCCAGGGTCTCCAGGATCACGCCCTGGGCTGCAGGAGGTGCTAAACCGCTGCGCCACCGGGGCTGCCCTGTTCTCTATTTTTGAGTGTGGTTTTTTTTTTTTGTCTCCTTTTTTCCTTTGATTATTTATTTTGTTTCTTAAATTCCACATATCAGTGTGAAATCACATGGTACTTGTGTTTCTCTGACTGACTTATTTCACTTAACATTATACCCTCTACCCTTACTCATCTATCTACATTTCTACATTTCTCAGCCCCTTGCATTTGGTAGTACTACTATGTGATTGTCACCAAAGCCACATGCGTGGAAGTGATATATCACTTTCATCCAGAGCACCCTCTCTCCATGCTCTCTATGGAGGGCTCAGGGAATATAGATTCCAGAGGACATAGCTACAAGATGGAGGACGGTGGCCCAGGCTGTTTTAGACATGTGATGTAAATGAGAAATAAACTTTTAATGCCAGTGTCACAAAAGGCAAAGAAAGACTGTGGCAATATTCCAGATTAAAAGAGGCAACTAACTAATTGCGGTATCTGCCCCTAAAGTGGATTATTTACCAGAAGGGGGATAATGCTACAAGGAATATTATTAGATCAACTGATGAAATTAAAATATGAATATTAGAATAAAATTTAAGAAGTATTGGATTAGTGTAAACCTGTGAAGATGACAATTATACTATAGTTATGTAAGAGATCTCTCTATTCTTTGGACATATACACCAAAGTGTTTAGGGACAAAGAGCCACATGTTATGTAAGTTAAACGCAAATATGGGTAAAATGTTAATAACAGGAAAATCTAGGTAAAAAGTATTTGGATGTTTCTTGTACTATTTTTAGTTTTCCGACTTTTTGTAAGTTTTATTGAAATTATTTCCAAATTAAATATTAAAAATAAAAAGTCGGGCAGCCCAGGTGGCTCAGTGGTTTAGCGCTGCCTTTGGCCCAGGGTGTGATCCTGGAAAACTGGAATCGAGTCCCACATCAGGCTCCCTGCATGGAGCCTGCTCCTCCCTCTGCCTGTGTCTCTGCCTCTGTGTGTGTGTGTGTGTGTACTATCATAAATAAATAAATAAATAAAATTTATTTTAAAAAAGTCATTAAGTAAAGAAAATAATATTATGCCCTCTAGATCCATCCATATCATTGCAAAATGGCAATATTTCCTTCTATGTTATGGCTGAGTAATATTCTATTGTATATAAATACCACTTTTTCATTATCCATTCATCTATCAATGGACACTTAAGCTGCTTCCGTATATTGACTATTGTTAACAATGCTGCTATAAACATAGGGGTGTTTATATCTTTTTCAAGTAGTGTTTTCATTTTCTTTGGGCAAATACTCAGTAGTGGAATTAAAGATTATATAGTAATTCTATTTTTAATTTTTCAAGGATCCCCATACTGTTTTCCACAGTGACTCTGTCAATTTACATTCCTACCAACAGTTCACAAGGGTTCCTTTTTCTCCACATCCTCGCCAACATCTGTTGTTTCTTAGGTTTTTGAGTTTAGTCATTCTAACAGGTATGAGGTGATATCTCATTGTAGTTTTGATTTGTATTTCCCTGATGATGAGTGATGTTAAACATCTTTTTATGTGTTTGTTGGTCATGTGTATGTCTTCTTTGGAGAAATGTCCATTCATGTCTAATGCCCATTTTTAATTTATTTTTTGAGATTTATTTATTCATTTGAAAGAGAGAGTGTGAGCGCTTTTGGTGGGAGGCGCAGAAGGAGAGAATCTCCAGCAGACTCCTCACTGAGCATGGAGCCCCACAAAGGGCTCAACACTGACCCATGAGATCATGGACCTGAACCAAAACCAAGAGTCAAGACTCAACCAACTGAGCCACTCAGGTGTCCCTTTTGCTCATTTTTAAAATGGATTATTTGTTTTATTAAGTGTTGAATTTTATAAGTCCTTTATATATTTTGGAAACTAACCTTTTGTTGGATATGGCATTTGCAAATGTCTTCTCTCATTCTATAGATTGCCTTTTAGTTTTGTTGATTGTTTCCTTGTTGTGCAGAAGCTTTTTATCTTGATGAAGTTCCAATAGTTCATTTTTGCTTTTGTTTCCCTTGCCTCATGAGACATATCTAGAAAAATATTACTACATCCAATATCAAAGGAATTACTGCCTATGCCCTTTTCTAGGAATTTTATGGTTTCAGGATTCTTATGTAAGTCTTTTATCCACTTCGAGTTTATTTTTGCGTATAGTGAAAGAAAGTGGTCCAGTTTCATTCTTTTGCATGTAGCTATCCAGTTTCCCTACACCATTTGTTGAAGAGACTTTTTCTCATTGCATATTCTTGCCTCTTTTGTTGAAGATTAATAGACCATATAATTGTGGGTTTATTTCTGGGCCCTCTATTCTGTTCCAATGATCTATTTTTGTGCCAGTACCATATTGTTTTCATCACTACAGTTTTGTATTATATCCCGAAAACTGGAATTGTGATGGCTCCAGTTTTGTTCTTTTTCCTCTTTCTTTGGCTATTCAGGGTCTTCTATACAAATTTTAGCATTATTTGTTCTAGGTCTTTCACCTCCTTTGTTAAGTTTATTCCTAGGTATTTTATTGGTTTTGGTGCAATTGTAAGTGAGATTGTTTTCTTAATTTCTTTTTTCTACTGCTTAAGGATTAATGTAGAAATGCAACAGATCTTTGTATATTGATTTTGTATCCTACAACTTCACTGAATTTATCAGGTCTGGCAGTTTTTTGGTGGAGTCTTTAGGGTTTTCTCTGTGTAGCATCATGTCATCTACAAATATTAGAAGTTATGCTTCTTACCAATTTGGATGCTTTTTATTCCTTTTTCTTGCCTGATTGTTGTGGTTAGGACTTCCAGTACTATGTTGAATAAAGGTGGTGAGAGTGGACATCCTTTTCTTCTCCCTGACCTTATGGGAAAAGATCTCAGTTTTTCCCCATTGAGGATGATATTAGCTGTGGGTTTTTCATATACAGCCTTTATTATGTTGAGGTATGTTCCTTCTAAATGTACTTAAAGGTTTATATCATGAATGGACTGTACTTTGTCTAATAGTTTTCTTGCATTTATTGAAATGATCATGTGATTTTTATTTGTTTGTTTTGTTGATGTGACATATCACATTGATTGGTTTGTAGATATTGCACCCCAGGAATAAATCCCACTTGATTGTCATATATGATTTTTTTCAATGTATCATTGGATTTGGTTTGCTAATATTTTGTTGGGGATTTTTTGCATCTGTGTTCATCAGAGATGTTGGCCTGTAGTTCTCCTTTTTTTGGTAGTGTTTTTATCTGTTTTTGTTATCAGGGTAATGCTGACCTCATAGCATTAATTTATTTTTTATTATTTTTTAAAGATTTTATTTATTTATTTGAAAGAAAGCAAGAACACATGAGCAGGGGGAGGGGCAAAGAGAGAAGGAGACGCAGACTTCCCACTAAGCAGGGGACATTGGACATGGGGCTCAATCTCAGGACCCTGGGATCATAACCTGAGCTGAAGGCAGATGCTTAACTGACTGAGCCACCCATGGGCTCCTAGATGTTAATCTTCATTAAGTGTTTAGTAGAATTCAACTGTGAAGCCATCTGGTCCTGGACCTTTTTTTTTTTTTTTTTTTTTTTTTTTTTTGTTGAGAGAGAGAGTGTGTGTGTATGTATATGTAAGTGGGGGGCGGGGGCGGGGAGCAGAAAGAATGAAGGAGAGAGAAAAATCCCAAGCAGGATCCACAATCAGCATGGAGTCTGATCTCACGACCCTAAGATCATGATCTGAGCCAAAATCAGAAGTTAAATGTGTAACTGACTGAGCCACCCAGGGGCCCCCAGTCCAGGACCTTTTTTTTGTTGGGAATTGTTTGGTTACTCACTTCATTTCATTGCTGGTAATTGACCTGTTTAAATTTTCTATTTGTTCCCGATTTAGTTTGGGGAGGTTATCTATTTTTAGGAATTAATCTGTTTCTTCTTGGTTGTCCAATTTGTTGGCATATAACTTTTCATAACATTCTCTTATCATTTTTATTTCTGAGATGTCATTTGTTATTTCTTCTCTTTCATTTCTGATTTTGAGTCCTCTCTGTCTCTCTCTGTGTGTGGCTAAAGGTTTTTCAATTTTGTTGATCTTTTCAAAGATCTGGTTTCATTTATCCATTCTGTTGTTTCTGGTTTCATTTATCTGTTCTCTTGTTTTCTTAGTTTCTGTATGATTTATTTCTGCTCTAATCTTTATTATTCCCTTTCTTCTATTGGTTTTGTGGTTTTTGTTCTTCTTTTTCTAGCTCCTTTAGGTGTAAGGTTAAGTTGTTTACTTGAGATTTTTCTTGTTTCTTGAGGTAAGCTTGTATTGTCATAAACTTCCTTCTTAGTAGAGCTTTTGTTGCTCCTAATATTTTAGACTGTTATGTTTTTATTTTCATTTCTATGTATTTTTTTATTTCCTCTTTGATTTCTAGGTCAACCATTCAGTGTTTAATAGCATGTTATTTAACCTCCATGTATTTGTATTCTTTCCAGATTTTTTTTCTTTTGGTTGATTTCTAGTTTAATAGCATTGTGATAATAAAAGATTTATGATATGACTTCAGTTTTTTTTTTAAGTTATTGAGACTTGTTTTGTAGCCTAACATATAATCTGTTCTGGAGAATGTTCCATGAAAAGAATGTGTATTCTAGTTTTAGGATGAAATATTCTTTTTTTTAAAAAAAGATTTTATTTATTTATTCATGAGACTACACAGAGAGGAGAGAGAGAGGCAGAGACACAGGCAGAAGGAGAAGCAGGCTCCATGCAGGGAGCCTGATGTGGGACTCGACCCCGGGTCTCCAGGATCATGCCCTGGGCTGAAGACGATGCTAAACCACTGAGCCACCCAGGCTGCCCAGGATGAAATATTCTGAATATATCTGTCAGATGTATCTGGTCCAATGTGTCACTCAAAGCCAGTGTTCTTTTTGATTTTCTGTTTTGGATGAGCTGTCTGTGATGTAAATGGGATGTTAAAGTCCCCTTCTGTTATTGTATCACTATCAGTTCCATTATGTTTGTTATTAACTGTTTTATGTAGGTGGGTGCTCCCATGTTGGGTGCATAAATATTTACAATTGTTATATTTTCTTGTTCAATTTTTCCCTATGATATAGTGGCCTTGTTTGTCACTTGTTGCTGTCTTTGTTTTTTTATTTTTATTTTTATTTTTTTGCTCTGTCTTTATTTTAAGCACTATTTTGTCCCATATAGGTATTGCTACCCAGCTTTCTTTTCACTTCTACATGCATGAGAAATGCTTTTCCATCCCTTCACTTTCAATCTGCATGTGATTTTAGATCTGAAGTGAGTCTCCTGTGGGCAGCATATAAGCTTTGCTTTTTTCTCCACTCTGTCACCCTATGTCTTTGGAGCATTTAGCCCATTCACATTCCAAGTAATTGTTTTTTAAAATATTTATTTATTTATTTATTTATTTGAGAGAGAGTGAGAGAGCAGGGGGCAAGGAGAGGGAGAAACAGGCTCTCTCAGCACAGAGCCCAACGTGGGGCTTGATCCCAGGACTCTAGGATCATGACCTGAGCTGAAGGCAGACATTAAACCAACTGAGTCACCCAGACACCCCCCGGTAATTACTGATAGGTATGTACTTATTGCCATTTTGTTACTAGTTTTGTAGTTGTTTGTATAGTTCTTCTCTTTTGTTTTCTTCTCTTGCTCCCTCCTCTCATGGTTTGCTAGCTTTGTTTATTGATATGCATGGATTTCCTTTTATCTTTATTTTTTGCACAACTGCTATCATTTTCTTTCAATTTATGGTATGTGGTAACCGTTAGTTTTATATATAACATTTTATGCATACAGCAGTCTATATTTAGTTAGTGATCACTTAAAATTGAACTCAATCTAAAAGGACTAAATTTTTACTCCTTTCTCCACCATATTTTAGATATACTGTGTCATACTCTATGTTCTTTTATTTTGTGAATCCCTTGACTGATTTCTATAAATATGCTTAATTCTACTGCTTTTGTGCTTCCTATTTTTCTTACTCTTGCTGTGGTCTTTCCTTTTCCCTGAAAGAATCCCTTCAACATTTCTTGTAAGACTAGTTTAGTGGTCATGAGTTCCTTTACCTTTTGTTGTCTGGGAAACTTTATCTCTCCTTCTGTTCTGAACAAGAGCCTCTCTGGATAGAATATTCTGGGTCGCAGGTCTCTTTCTTTCAGCATTTTGAATATATTATGACAGTCCCTTCTGACCTGCAAAGTTTCTACTAAAAAATCAGCTGATAATCTTATGGGGGTTCCCTCGTATGTAATTGTTTTCTTTTGTCTTGCTGCTTTCAAAAGTCTTTATCATGACTTTTTGTCATTT
This sequence comes from Canis aureus, assembly GCF_053574225.1. NCBI lineage: Eukaryota > Metazoa > Chordata > Mammalia > Carnivora > Canidae > Canis > Canis aureus. Next base: position 1,100,793 of record NC_135647.1, read on the forward strand.
TACTTACTGTATGTCTTGGTGTGATCCTCCTTGGGTTGATTTTCTTGGGAACTTTATGTGCCTCCTGGCTCTGAATGTCTGTTTCCTTCCCTAGATTTAAGAAGTTTTCAGCTATTATTTCTTCAAATAAACTTTCTGTCCCCTTTTCTCTCTTCTTTTTTTTATATCCTTATAATGTGATTGTTATTATGCTTGACAATGTTGCTGAGTTCCCTTAGTCTATTTTCATTTATTATTTTTTAAGATTTTATTTATTGATTCATGAGAGACACACAGAGAGAGCCAGAGACACATAGGCGGGGGAGAGGCAGGCTCCCACAGGGATCCTGATGTGGGACTTGATCTCAGGACTCTGGGATCACAACCGGAGCCAAAGGCAGATACTCTACCACTGAGCCACCCAGATGCTCCTCTCTTTTCATTTCTAATTATTTTTTCTCTCTTCTACTCATCTTGATTGCTTTCTATTACTCTGTCCTCCAGAACACTGATCCATTCCTCTTCTTCCTCTATTTATTCCCTCTAATGTGTTTTTCATTTCAGTTATTGAATTCTTAATCAATTGGTGCCTGCAGGTGCCTGTTGATATGCAAATATCAACAATTTAAAATGTTGCATTTAAAATGTTGATCAGAGGGGATCCCTGGGTGGCTCAGCGGTTTGGCACCTGCCTTTGGCCCAGGGCGCGATCCTGGAGTCCTGGGATGGAGTCCTGTGTCGGGCTCCGGGCATGGAGCCTGCTTCTCCCTCTGCCTGTCTGCCTCTCTTTCTGTGTGTGTATCATAAATAAATAAATAAATAAATAAATAAATAAATAAATAAATAAATCTTTAAAAAAATGTTGATCAGGGGCGCCTGGGTGGCTCAGTCAGTTTAGTGGCCAACACTTGATTTCAGCTCAGATCATAATCTCAGGGTGGTGAGACTGAGCTCTACTGAGCATGGAGCCTGCTTAAGATTCTCCTTCTCCCTCTGCCCCTCTCTCCAACTCCCATTCACATGTGTGCTCTCTCTCCCTCTCTCCAAATAAATAATAAGTAGTTTCCTTCAGCCATGCTAAAGGAAAGACTACATTATCTTTGTATTCTTTGCAGAAAATTTTACTCTTTTTTATTTTTTATTTTTTAAAGATTTAATTTATTTATTCACGAGAGAGAGAGAGAGGCACAGACACAGGGAGAAGCAGCCTCCATCCATGCATGGAGCCTGATGTGAGACTGGACCCCAGGTCTCCAGGACCACACCCTGGGCTGAAGGCAGTGCTAAACGCTGAGCCACCCAGGCTGCCCATGTAGAAAATTTTAAACGACAAAATTAGCATATAAAGAGATATTTCAAGAATATAAAGCCAACAATTTAGGAAAAATATTACAGAGATGCATCAGGTAGTAAATAAAAATATTTAAATTTTTTTTCCGATTTGTGTTTGTGATGTAAGACTTTAAGGTTTATTAAATGATGTGACTTCCCCCCTCAATATCTCTATTTTCAAACCTATGTTTCACCAAATTGTATAAACTGGATTTCCCACTGTCTTTACTTCTCTATTATAAACTTCATAAGGGTGAGGACCTTGTATTCATTATTATTTCCAGTACCTAGAGAAAACCCTTAGCACAGAGAATGAATTCAGCTGGAGTTTGTGGGAAAATAAATGAATAGGTCAGTTCAACTTAACGCATATATCTGTCCCCTTCTCCCACTTCTGCTTTGCTTCAGGATTTGGAAGTAGTCCCCTAACTGGTCCCCCTGCCTGTCATCTCAGGCTCTTCCCATCCTCCTACTGCGGCCTCTGCAATGTGTCCAAGTGCAAATGCTCTCATAACTGAATTCCTGTGAGGGTCGGGAAGGAGTCCCATCCCACTCCCTCTAGCTTCATGGGTGCCCCAGTGCTGTGTTCTGGCTGCAACAGAGCCTCCCACACTCCCACGTTGTGCCATCTGCAATCCTGGCATGCCCCCTGCTCCTCCCCCACGCGCTCCTCCCCTGGTCCTCCTCCGATGCCCCCCCCGGCCCCCACCCCGCTCCTCCTCGGTCCTCTGATGCTCCCTGTGCTCCTCCCCATCCTTCTCCGATGCTCCCTGCACGCTCCTCCCTGGTCCTTGCACCTCCATCCTCCCCACGCTCCTCCCTCGATCCTCCCCCGATGCTCCCCAGGCTCCTCCCTGGGCCTCCGATGCTTCTCGAGCTCCTCCCCTGATTCCGCCCCCCTCCCCCCCCCCCCGCCCCGCTCTTCGGGTTACCCCGAGAGGTCCGCTAGGTCTCCTCGGCCACCAGTTAGGCTTAGTACTGGTACCTGTGTCCTAATTGCACAGCGGTAACTACAGCCTAATCGACTTATAAACCTTTATTTCATTTCACGTTCACATCCGCTTTATGAAGTTACTTGTTCACCTGCCCACGTCTCCTCGACTCGGAGAATCCAGAGACAATCACAACAGAGTGCCCCGTACTGTCACCCCTACAAGCACTCTCTCCTCTAGCGCTGTCCACACCAAGGAAGCCCCGGGGGGCAAGCACTAGAATTAGATGAACTGCTGCATTCCCGAGGCCGCCTGACCCCGAGGGCTGGGCGTCCTGCAGCGGAGCCGGAGCTGGGCGGGGAGGTGGCCACCGAGACGCAGGGACCTCTGAGGTCCTAGAGAGGACCGGAAAGCTCCCGGAAGGCGACTGGGCTCAGGCTGCTGACGCACTTCCGGCCTCCGTGGCTGCTCAGCTGTTGGGGATCCGCTGCCCGCGGCGGCCCTGAAGTTTCCCTGGTCCGAAGGTGAGTCTCGGCCCTGGGCCCCTTACTCCGGGAAATGGAAGGTCCGCGCCTTGGCGTAGGGGCCCGGGACGCCTTCTGAAGTCGGGGCCGAGTGGGAGTCCCGTGGGAGGGACCCCCACTGGGGGTGTCTGAGAGCCGCCGTGCGCGGGGGCGGTTGTTGGCCTTTGAACAGTATCAACTGCTCTTCCTGTCCCTGGCTTCTGCTCTTTGCATGGCTCCTTTTCTCTCTTAAGGGCTCCACTTAGATGTTTATCACCTCCCACCACCCTATCTTCTAGGCCTTCCATTTATTTGATGACTCGGTGTCACATCGGTTTTCCTTACAGTACTTATATCACCTAGTTCTTACTTCATTTGCTTAGCTCCTTACCCACTTTTGTCGTTGTTAATGTTACTCTTGGTTTTCCTCTTGGAACGTAAGCTCCAGCAAAACAGAGATTCTGTGTTTTTCACAGTTGTATCTCTAGCGCCTGACAAAGTGGCCTGGAATGTTGTAGGTGCTTGGGAAACAATTGTTGAGTAAAATGAGTGAATAAATGGCAATAATATCTATCTAGAACACAAACAGGAATCGGGATATCAGAAGAAATCAAATAGGAAACCTTGGCGTAATATAAACAGCCCCAAATTTATGCAGTATATTTAAAAAATACTAGAGTCTTAAACAGTTGTCAAAATTCAGTTTCTTGTGGTTGTAGGACTGAAGTTCCTGGTAGAACTGAGGTCCCCCCTGCTTGCTGGCTGCCAGCAGGAGACTGACCTCAGCTTCTAGAGGTTGCCGGCATTTCTTTACACTGGCTTCCCTCCACTGACAAGCCAGGAAATGAGCCTCAAATCCTCCTCAGAGCTTCGTTTGACATCTTCTGCTACCAGCCAGGGACTACTCTACTTTTAAAGAGCTCAAGTACGGGGATCCCTGGGTGGCGCAGCGGTTTGGCGCCTGCCTTTGGCCCAGGGCGCGATCCTGGAGACCCGGGATCGAATCCCACGTCGGGCTCCCGGTGCATGGAGCCTGCTTCTCCCTCTGCCTGTGTCTCTGCCTCTCTCTCTCTCTCTCTCTCTCTGTGACTATCCTAAATAAATAAATAAAATATTTAAAAAAAAAAAAAGAGCTCAAGTACGTAGTTTAGCCCTACCCAGAGATCAGCTGGTGTCTCCCCATCATAAGATCAACTAATTAGTAACCTTAATTATGTTGCTGGGTGAATTTAGGAGACCCCAGGCCCTGAGGCTTTGACCTAGCCCATCCGAAAGGTTCTTGGTTTTGTCATATGAAGAATTCAAGGACAGACACAGCACAGTAATGATACATCCTCAAGATGTGAGTGCAGGTGAGTTCCAGTGAGTGAGCAAGTGAGTGCCAATGCATTGCTGGCCACTGCTATTTATTTGGGTTTCTTTTATTGACAGTTGTCAGTAAGGGAATGGAATATTCACTATTTGGGGCAGGGATTTCTTGGAAGTAGGGTTTTGTGCTGCTTTGATTGGCTTCTTGTGGCTTTGTTTTGGAGTGCTGCCAGGACAAGTCTCTGACCTTCCCAACAGGGCCCTCCAGGCATCCTGTTAGAGCCTTACTGCCTGCTCTAAAACTTTCATCTTAATTATACCTTTTGCCATATAAACCAACAATGAGAAGAGAAATACTAGAAGACAGAGATCATGAGTCCATCTTTGAATTCTGCCTACTACAATAATATATTCATTTTGCAGTTGATGGATTTTGGGGTTGTTTCTAGTTTGGAACTATTATGAATAAAGCTGCTCTGAACATGTATTTAGCTTTTAGTGGAGTAAACTCTCATTTCTATAGGAACTGTATCCAGGAGTGGAATTACTCAGTCGTAGTGTACACCTGTGTGCCACCTGTTAAAGAATGATGGCACTGTCCCTCAGTATCTGAGATACAGAGCTGAAGACGTATGCTGACTGGGTGCAGAGGAGATTGCTGATCTTGTGAAGCATGCAGTTCAATATTGCTGGGGTTAGGTGGACTGATACCATCTGTGAAAGCACGATTTCATGGAACAGACTATTGTTCATTAGTTGGCACTCAGATGTATTTATTGGAGTGAGTTATTCTGAATTGGCTGATTTTCAAAAGCTATGGATTGTCATGAATTGATTGACTTGCAGAAACATGTTCTCTGAAGTGAATTGTTGAGTGATTGAATAAACTAGATCTGGGTGACTTGACACAATGGGTACAGACCAAGCAGTCTTTTCCTAGAAGGAGGGTACTTTTTTTTTTTTTTTCATTCTAAAGCTTTAGTAGGTAATTCTTTTTTTTTTTTTTTTTTTAATTTATTTATGATAGTCACAAAGAGAGAGAGAGAGAGGCAGAGACACAGGCAGAGGGAGAATCAGGCTCCATGCATTGGGAGCCTGATGTGGGATTCGATCCGGGGTCTCCAGGATCGCGCCCTGGGCCAAAGGCAGGCGCCAAACCGCTGCGCCACCCAGGGATCCCCTTTAGTAGGTAATTCTAAAGAATTTTCCAAAGTGTTTGCATATATTGAACTATCAGCATTCATATGTAAGCATTCCATTTGTTCCATATACTTGCGATTTACCTTTAAATTATGAGAGGTGTATTTACTTTAAGAATTTTTTACATTAAGTGCATCATTCTTCAGTATTTCTATTCTCCTGACAAGAGCCTTAACACACTGTAACATTTTACTGAGCTGCACATCCACCACATCTTGTCATTATACATTAGATTTTAATTTCATATCCTTCTTTTGTGTCATAAAACATTCTTATGTAAAAAAAAAAATGTGACAAAATCTATCCTTTGGATAGAAGGATGTGAAAATTGCACATCTTCCCTGCCCCAATTACTCTTTTTCCGTCCCCAAAGACCAGGGAATTCAAATGTATTCTTTTTTTTATATACAAATAATAGCATGTTAATCATACTCCTTCTTCCCCTAGCTCTTTTCACTTAACTGTATTTTGGCAGTCCTTTCATATCTGTACATAAAGAACTTTCTCAGATTTATTTATTTATTTATTTATTTATTTATTTATTTTCTCAGTTTTAAAACTGCATCATAATCCAATACACTGATGACTATAATCTGTCTAAGCAGCCCTGTACTGGCCACCATTCATGTTGTTCCCAGTCTTTTCTGTCACAAAGCAGCGCTTCAGTAAGCAACCTTGAACATAGAGCATTTTACATATGACTGAATAGAGACTTTTTACCATAATCATTTCAACTTATTGTCATATTTTGTTGGTTCTTAGGGTTCTGTTATTTCTTCTATTTTACACCTTCTCTCTGAGTTCACTTTTGTTTGCTAAACTGCATCCTTGACTTTTAGGAGGGGGTCTCTGGGTAGCATATGACTTTATTTTGCTCCCACTGTTTACTTCTCTTTGGCTGGGGGCAGATTCTGTGTTGACAGTCCTTTTTCCCACCCCGATTGCATTCAGGACTCCCTCCACTTCTGCTCATGAGTGGTTTGCTGTGTCCTTAGGGGGTATCTGGCTCTGTTTCTCGGGCAGCTTTTAAGGCTGTCTCTTGTTCTCAGTAGGCTGTGGTTTCACTGTATTCTGTCTCCATGTGTACTCTTGATCCGAGAAGTCATGCCTTCATTTCTGGAAAATTTTGTTTTATTCTCAGTGATTTATTTCTCAGCCATTCACCACATTCTTCTCTCTTGAGCCTCCTATATTAAAGTCATATTCTCTCAACATAGCCCCTTTCTTATTAATTGCTCTGTAATTTTCATCTCTTGCTGCATTCAGAGTGAAGTCTAGTGTTGTCAAATACTAAACAGTTAAAAATCACTTTTTTCTTCAAATGTATTCTTTCTGTTATCTTCTAATGTATTTTCAGTGTTAAAGGTTTTTTGTTTTTTTTTTTTGTTTTTTTAAAGTTTCTAATTCTTTTTTATATCTACCTGATAACTACATTTTACCTGTTTTGGTTTCACTGTATTTCTCAAAATCACTTTTTTAAAAAAAATTTATTTATGATAGTCACACAGAGAGAGAGAGAGGCAGAGACACAGGCAGAGGGAGAAGCAGGCTCCATGCACCGGGAGCCCGACGTGGGATTCGATCCCGGGTCTCCAGGATCGTGCCCTGGGCCAAAGGCAGGCGCCAAACCGCTGTGCCACCCAGGAATCCCCTCAAAATCACTTTAAAAATTTCTTGGACTATAGAATAAATTTCATTCCAAGAGAATTACTATTTTAACTGTTGATTGTTTTTCTTAGGGTTAGAGTTTTACATGTTTTGGAATTTCTTTTGAGTGGAAAACTGTTGTAGATTTCTCTCACTTAGATGTAGTGCTATATGCTGAGCATGGTAGGTTACATCTAAGACCCTTCTTGGGTCTTATATCTAGTGCTTTCGTGTTGCTGTCCCCAGCAATTATTAGGGTGTGCAGACCTAGTATGGGGCCACCAGCTTCTGGGCTTCATTACTGCAAATGAGGCTGGTCCTGTCCGTTGGCCCCTGGGCCTGTAACTTCTGATAAAGCTGTAGGCTGTCAGCATCAGAAAGTTAGCCTGAATGCCTATAGTCTGACACACACCACTCTGAGTCTTTAATCCCCGGGAGTTGAATTCTAGGCTGTCCCTGGCTGATTTTTATCTTGTGTTTGTGGCTGGCCATTTCTTTTTCTTTCTTTTTATATATCATCTTTTAATGTTTGGAGCCAGTTGGTAATTAAGCATAACTGGCTATGCTGTGTTACTCTGGAAATCTGAATCCAGTCTTTGATTTGTTGCTTTTGAGCTGCCATTGGGACGTTCAGGGTTATAAGCTTCGCGGGATCTAGAGGAAGGTCACCACTGGTCATAGTTTGTCCTGACCTTTATCGAATATTTCTTCCAGGTTTTTCAACTATCTACTAAATATTGGCCTATGAATTCAGTGTTTTATTTTATTTGAGCTAAAAAGGAGGATATTCAATTCATTAATACTGCTTTGCTAATAATACCAGGTAATTTTTATTTAGCAGTTGCTATGGGCCAGGTAAGCTTTGTGCTAAGCTTTTTATATGCATTACCTTATATAATTATCAGAATAGCTTAAAAGTGGAGTGCTTTGGTCACTCCCACTTTTGAGAGGCCACATGATTTGAATATTACTCACTTGGCAGCACTGTTTCTCTAAAGACGGTTTTAAAGAACTCATTCCATTTGGTTCATCAGATGTGTATTAGGTACTTGCTTCTTCCTCGGAAATGAGACAATGCCAAATTGTGCATAATTGAATCCGGGCACGTAAGTGAATAAATCAGGTAAATAAAACATTGACAAGTCATCCATAATTTTGTGGCAAATCTAGACTTGTAAATCTTCTAGGCATTTTGTCATAAGAGGTGTTTGGGATCTGTAGCAGGTTGGGATGTAGTTGGGAGTGTAGACAGATGGGAGGGCTGCTTGGGAACTCTGGATAATGCATACAGATCCTGGGTGTGGCAGAGACTTGGGGAGAATAGAAAGAGGCTGTTTCTGTTTCCCCGTCCTTCTTCCTTTCCATTTCCTTGCTATAGCTTGATGCAGTGAAAAGGGAGAATTTATTTACTCATCCAGAAAACATAGAGCACTTGCAGTGGACTAGCACTGTATTAGGCATACAGGTAAAGACAGGGTTCACGGTGGCACAAGACCAGGAGGTAAATCCTAAGCCCAGGCACTGTGGGGAGAGCAACACAGAAAATTGAGAGGCTGCCCCACCCAAGGCCTTGGGTATGTGAGGAATCTGCTTGTTCTGCTCCATGGTGTCTCAGTAGCATTCAGGTGCAACCCCATAATCACAGACCAGTTTTTGCCTGTAAATCTAATCCCATGGGAAACCACATTTTTAATAATAATGAAACCCAATGCCAAGTCATAGTTAGGGATTCTCAGACTTATAGTCTTCCTGGACTGAAGACTCAAAAATCCTGACACCTAGATCCTGCAGTAAGGAGTAAAAACAGTGCAGTTGTTGGCCATGGACATTGGCAAAGGGTAAGCTCCACAATCTTTGTTAACTTACCATATTCTCATCACAATTTTATGTAAATATTGCACTAATGTCTGTCCCACTGTAAATGCCGTGAAGACAAGGACCGTGTGTTTTTCCTCTCACTGCTATGGCCTCGGCACCCCACACCACGCCAGGCATCTGGTAGGCACATGGCATTTGCATGAATGGAATATAAATACATATTCCCACAATAAAGCATATCTGAAAAACTTCTAAATTGTCTCAGACATTAAGAATTCTGTTAACACAAGACTGAAGTAATCTATAAAACTCAAATTCTACCATGAAAGTAAACTGCCTTTGTAACCACCATTCCACCTCCCAACTTAAGTGCTACAGCCCTACAAATACTCTTACCATTTCCTTCCTGAATCATACTCCGTTTTTCTTTAAAATACAGATCTGACAACGAAATAAAGCTTTAATGCCCCTTGGTTTTCCATATACTAAACTCTAAACATCTTAGTCTAGAGTTCAGGCTGCTTTCTACTGCAGTGTATCTTTCCATCCTGACCTCTTCGCACACCTTCTACCCATTCTCTGTGGCCTGGCAGTCAGCCTCCAAGACCCCTGCACAGTGTGCCTGCAAATAGCTGAGGTCCTGTTGTTTGCTTGGCCTGTCATGTTGAACCCCCTCTCAGTGCCCTGTCCGTGCCTGACAAGTTTCTTTTTGTTCTTTCAGACCTAATTCAAACCCACTTGCTCCTAAGCCACATTCTTTCAGTGCTCCATACCCAGTCAGAATTATTTTTTTCTACTCTTTGCTTTCTAGTTATCTAGTTGAATCCTCTGTGATAGCACTCATCATTTGATTTTATCACTAGTTTTACGTGTTCGGTTCTTTACCTGATGCTACTGTAATTTGTCTACCAGGCTTTCCAATTACTACTATTTGTTTGTTTTCTTGCAGTAAGAATTTCAAATAATACAAAAGTCAGAAGAAGTACAGAGAGTATTCTGTGAAAAGTAAATTTCCCTTCTCTTGTTTGCACTTAACCTAGTTCCCTCCCTAGTAGCCAGCCCTGGGCATCAGGTTTTCTTTGCTATAATAATGTGGTGTACAAACAGATATAAAATTCTGATGGCCTGCGGCAGTAAACATTTAATTAGCACATGAATCTGTGGGTTCACCTGATCCACGCAGGGCTGGCTTGTGTACCTGCAGTGAGCTGTGGGTCCGCCAAGCAGTTCTACAGACCTCATCCTGGCTTACGCACATGTCTGGGGGTTGGCTGGCTGTCAGCTGAACCAGGTGGGTCCATCTGTCCCATTGGGATGGCGGGTCCGGTCCCACAGGCCTCTTTCATCGGGAAGCCAGCAGATCCTCCTTGCAGTTGTGGGGGGGAAGGGCAAGCCAGCTAGCTGAGTCACACAAGTACTTCCCAAGCCTTTGTTTGGGTGACATTTGCTGGTGTACCACTGGGCAAGTCTGGTCATATGTTTGAGGACAGAATCAGTGGGAGGCCACTGCAATACGTGGCTATGGGGAAGAGTGAAGACTTGAGACAAGTGATGTATTCTGCCATATGCTTTTTTCCAGGTTCTAGACTATATTAGTAAAACCCTATATACGTTTTTATGAACATAAATGATAGCATGATATTCATTGTTCCTATACTTCACTTTTTCCTCCACTACTTTTTCATTTCCATGAATATATAATGTTTCATCATCAGGTGTATCCTCTTAAAAAGAATATCTCAGGAAATCTTAAATGAGGCTCCCCTTCATCCCAGGCTGGAGTGAACCTTCCAAATTAACCCCAGAATGGCTTCAACAGAGGGACAGGATGGACTTACTATTGTGAAGGTGGAGGAAGACCCTATCTGGGACCAGGAAACCTACCTTCGAGAGAACAGCTTTTCTAGCCAGGAGGTCTCCCGCCAACTTTTTAGGCACTTCTGTTACCAGGAGACCCCTGGGCCCCGAGAGGCCCTCACCCAGCTCCGGGAGCTGTGCCGACGCTGGCTGCGCCCGGAAACCCACAGCAAGGAGCAGATCCTGGAGCTGCTGGTGCTGGAGCAGTTCCTGATCATCCTGCCTGAGGAGCTCCAGGCCTGGGTGCGGGAGCAGCACCCCGAGAGTGGGGAGCAGGCCGTGGCTGTGGTTGAAGATCTGGAGAGGGAGCTTAGTGAGCCTGAGAACCAGGTGAGAGGAGGAATGTGGACTCTCCAACGCTGAGTTCTATGAAGGGTGAAGTTTGCAGACTCAGGCTGGCTGCAGCCAATTCTCAGCTGCTGTTGAACAAACTGCCCCAAGCCTTAGTGGCTTAAAAAACCCAAATATTATCTCATGGTTTCTATAAGTCAGGATTTAGGACATTACTTAGGAGGATCTCTCCTGAGGTTGCAATGAAAAAAAAAAATTTTTTTTTTTAACATGGATTCCCTTTTTACCAGTCTTATAAGGCTGGGGTGATCTCATCCACTCTCCCAAGGTAGAGAGGGAAACTGAGGATACACAGTGAGTCAGGGCAACTCTTGTTAATCCCCATTACCCAGAACCCAGACACAATGAGGCAAGGGGTAGCTCTGGGGTGCAGAGCTTCTTTGTGATTACCTGTCTCAGCCCTGTGCCGTGAGGAGCCTGCCCCAGGAGAGTATCTGAATGCTTGACTGGGGCTGGTGGATTCCCCTCCAGGATGGCTCCCTCCCATGATTGCTAGGAGGGGCACCAGTTCCTCAGTGGCTTTTGGCAGGAGGCTTAGTTCTTTGCTATGTGGATTTCTGCCTAGGCCTCATTGAGTATCCTCTGGCACTAGCCAGCTTCTAGAGAGACAGAGAAGGAGAATGAGGGTGCTTTCTATGACTTGGTCTCTGAAATTTGTAGCATCACTTCTGCCATGTATTTTATTCTGTGGCAATGAGTCACTAAGTACAGTGCACTCTCAAGGATGGGGAATTAGGCTCCACCTTTTAAAGGAAGGAGTATCCAAGAACCTAGGAAAAACATTGTAAACCAGCACAAACACACCAGGCCCCCTTGATCTCCCCATCTGCTTGTGCATGTGAAATCAACCTCTGGGCCTCTCCCTGTGCCATTCCTCGACAGAATGTTCCATATGCTTCCATTTGATGTCTTTCAGTGAGTATTAGCCTGGGTTCCTGTGTCCCTTCTCATGATCCCAAATATACTTACCTGCCTCCAGGCCCCAGATGACGAACATGGCCATTCTGGAGCGCTCTCAGAGGATGTGGTGTGTTTGAAGGCCAAGCAGGAATCGATAGCCATCCAGCTTCAGTCTGTGGTGACTCAGTTCAAAGGTGAATCTTTAGATCCCCACAGATTTGGAGAACAAGGTAAGGATTTTGAGGGGTCCACTCGGTGTTTCTGGTGGCTCTGCAGAGAATAATAGTTAAGGCTGTGGATTCTGGGGTCAGTTTGCCTGGGTTAGAACTTTCTACTTCTCTGTAGCTCTGACAACAGGCCGGTCAGGTAAACTTCCCTGTCCTTCAGTTTATGTGACTGTAGGATGGACGTAATCACAGTCCCTTAATCTTAGAGTTGTGTGGACATTTAGTAAGTTAATACAGGTAAAACAGATAGATCAGTGCCTGCTTACCTTTCTGGCCCCTCACCCTCCAGCCGTGTTAGCAGGGCTGCTCACCCTGCTCTGGTCTCAGTATCCTCATTGATCCCTGTTGTACTTCCCACCGCCCGTTTTGCATTCTGAGAACATGTGTGTTTTGATAGGGACTTCCTGTGCCCATCTTGGTGCTCTTTTATAAAGGGAGAAGGATGACATTATCTGGTGCATTTATTATCCCAGGTGGCGAAACTGTACCGGAAAGCCAGGAATCAGGATTGAAGGAAGAAGTCTTGAAAGAAATGGAACATTTTGGAAATGGCAGACTCCAAAGAGATGCTCCTCTAGATTCTAAGTACGGAGAAATTTGTAAGCAGGAGAGCAGAGTAGAAGAGTGGAGGGGACAGGCCACTGGAGAGAGACGACACAGGTGCAGTGAGTGTGGGAAAGGCTTTACTCAGAGTTCGGTCCTCATTCAGCACCAGAGAACCCACACGGGGGAGAAGCCATATGAGTGTGAGGAGTGTGGGAAAGCCTTCAGCCAGAGATCAGGCCTGATGGAACACCAGCGGAGCCACACCGGAGAGAAGCCCTATCAGTGTAAGGAGTGCGGGAAGGCCTTCAGTGCCAGCAATGGTCTCATTAGACACAGGAGAATCCACACGGGGGAGAAGCCCTATGAGTGTGAGGCATGTGGGAAAGCCTTCCGCCTGAGCTCATACCTCGTTCAGCATCAGAGAATACACACTGGGGAGAAACGCTACCGGTGTCACGAGTGTGGGAAGGCCTTCAGTCAGAATGCAGGGCTTTTCCAGCACCTGCGCATCCACACAGGGGAGAAGCCCTATCCGTGTAGCCAGTGTGGGAAGCGCTTTAGCAGGCGAACACTCCTCATCAAGCACCAGAGAAGCCACACCGGGGAGAGGCCGTACGAGTGTGAGGAGTGTGGGAAGGCCTTCAGTCACCACTGCAACCTTATGAGGCATTTTAGAATCCATACTGTTGCCAAACTAGACTCATTCCACGAACTCCCAGACCCTTAAATCGGGCCATCTTGGATAGTAAGATTTTCAAGTGGGTTATTTTGTTTTTACCAAGTGTATTCTGCTCTGGAATGCATAGCTTTGTCTGCAGACTGGGTGCTGGTGTCTTCTGGGTGAATGGCTGTGGGCACAGGTTACCTGGCAGCGTCTTCCTTCTCTGTCCCTTGGTTCATTTCTGATCATTTCCCTAAAAAGAGACCAAAAGTTACCTGGAAATAAGTTGGTATGGAGGGCTGTTCTTGAGTAACACTGAATGCCAAGCAACCCAAAAAGACTAGCATCTGTGTATACTTTTTTTTTTTTTTTTTTTTTTTAAATTCATGAGAGACGGGGCGGGGGTGGGAGGCAGAGACATAGGCAGAGGGAGAAGCAGGCACCATGCAGGGAGTCTGATGTTGGACTCAATCCCGGGACTCAGTATCACGCCCTGAGCCGAAGGCAGATGCTTAGCGGCTGAGCCACCCAGGCATCCCTTTGTGTATACTTTTTAAAGATGGGCAGACTAAAAGGATATTTAGATGTGAAGGTTCCCCCCACCCCCGTAAAAGTACATTTTAAACACACTGAAGGTTTTGGGAATAAGAATCCTTGCCATTCGCATAGGCAGTCGTCACCATAGTCTGAGGAAAGAGGTAGATGATCTCCTTGGTGCTTTCATCAGAACGAGCAGCGTGCTCACCAACTATGCTGCATGACACTTGCAGTCACGGCATTTAGGGCCGCATGCCTTTGATACCTACATGCAGGTTGATACCATATTTAAAGCCTCCATTTTGTTATCAGTAATAAGGGGTGCTTGAAAGTGTACACACTATACTCTTCCTGTCGGCATCACTGCCCTGCCCCTGCCCTTTGGAGATTAGTCGGGTGCCTTAGCAGACAGCATCACCGAAGCTCTGTAAAGAGGACCCATAGCCCTCAGGCCGCCTGCTCTTAGCTGGGGAGACCAGCTTGCCCAGGCCACTTACTGTCAGAGTAACACACCAGCTCTGGCACCAGATGTCTGGGCTCCAATCCTGCCCATCTGGTTGGGAGCCTTGTGACCTTGGGTAACTTAGTCGAATGACCTGATGCTATGGTCTCCCCATCTGTAATAAGGGGTGATTAATGTGCCCTTCCAACAGGGCACACAGGATTAAATTAATGCAAACTTTAAAACACTTAAGACAGCTCTCAGAAAATGTGCATTAGGATTTATAAAAGAAATAATATTGTCTAATGAGTGCAGGTGGAGTTGTAAGTATGTTGGAACTAAGGATATTAAATGCCTCTGCTGGTATTCTCATTATACTTTTCCCAAAGGTCAAAATCAGAAGCTGAACTTCCAAAGAGAGGAAATAAAAGTTCAGCTTAAAATATGCTGTACTAAATCTTTGTCTTTGGAGTTTATAAAAAGCTAGGGATGTGTGTATATATATTTGGTTTTCCTTAGAGCTTGGGGACCATAGCAAAAGAAAAACTCTTTAAAATTCCTGGACTGTTTTATCTGTGAATAGAACAATTAGTTAAAATCCGATTATCTGTAACAATGCTTACCAATTTTTAGAGTATCTACAAATCACCTGGGATCTTCTTAAAATACAGACTAAAAAATTCAGACTGGAGGCTAGAATCAGCATTTTCAGCAAGCTTCCCGTGCTGCTGCTGCTGCTGCTACTGCTGGTTCCCAGAGCACACTCAGTGCCACCACAAGCCCTGAATACTGGTGTGGTCCTTCAGATAAGCGAAGGGCGCCAAGCAGATCTGCTCTCCTTCCCATGCCTCTTTCCCCTGTAGCCTCCATGGACAGCAGTGTGTAATCCCTGAACTGGGCTCCCCACAGGCAAATGCAGCCTGATCTTCACCCGGCGGTGTTTGCCTAGAGGAGGCTGCTCCTCATCCTTCCTCCATACACACCCTAAGAGAGAGGGCAGAGCAGCTGTTCAGTGCTTGTGAGCATGCTGTAGACCTGCCGGTCCTCACCCTTGGCCGTCTCATGGGCTTTCTGGGCATTCAGGACACAAGAGCCAGGTCTCCACTGAGATGTCCTTACCTGTGGTGCTACCACATGCCACCCTGAACTTGTTTGGTTCCTCTGGGTCTCCTTCTCCAGTTCTCAGACAGCCCCTTCCCTTCTCAGCTACTCACAACAGCAAAGGAAAGCTTACAGGGGAGAGCAGCCACAAGAGGCCAGGGGGTAAAGGAGAAAAGGAGAGGCCTTCCAATGGGTGTGTGGGGAGAGAGAGGAGAAAGGCCTGAAAGGGCAAGCCTGCTGCAAGGGGAAAATTGAAGGGGGAATTTGGGAATGTTTCGTTTATTTCAGATCCTGTTTCAATGACCTGGTCCAAATGGTGCCCAGTGGACTAGGGAGACATTGGGCCCTGGGGTCGCAACCCAGCCATCCCAAGGATGTCACCAAAGGCTCTGGGTCTCATCACAACAAAGAATTCAAGCACAGATGCAGCACAGTGGATGAGTAGTGACACAAGGAGGGTTGTTTTTTTTTTTTAAGGTTTTATTTGTGCATGTGGGGAGAGAGAGAAGCGGGCTCCCAAGCAGGGAGCCCACATGACAGGGCTTGATCACAAGACCCTGAGATTAGGACCCTAGCTGAGGGCACACACTTAACTACCCAGGCACCCAAACAGGAAAGTTTATTAAAGCCAAAGTACACTTGAGATGTGAGAGCAGGGCAGTTCAAGAGAGAGTGCTGCATTCCTGGGGTTTGGCTTTCTACCCTTTTTTTTTTTTTTTTTTTTTTTTTTTAATTTATGATAGTCACACAGAGAGAGAGAGGCAGAGACACAGGCAGAGGGAGAAGCAGGCTCCATGCACCGGGAGCCCGACGTGGGATTCAATCCCGGGTCTCCAGGATCGCGCCCTGGGCCAAAGGCAGGCGCTAAACCGCTGCGCCACCCAGGGATCCCTCTACCTTTTATTAATAGCTCTTAAGGGGATGGGATATTCATTGTTTGAGATGGGAATTTCTTAGTAGCAAAATTTTGTGCTTTTTCCTTATTTTACCAGGGGTTCCTGTCATGGCACTGCCATCTGGGGCTGTCTGGTGTGTGTCTGGCTCCTTGTGGAGTGTTGCCAGGAAGGCCTGGACCTTCCCCATGGCTGGCCACAGCCTCCTTGCTGGCCTCCGGGCATCCCGTTCAAGCCCCTCCCTAACTGCCTACTCTGACAGGTTCACTAATATTTGTGTAGAAAACATTAAAGACTCAATTTCCAAATAGTCCCCCCCCCTTTTTAAAAAACTAATCGTAAGATAACATAATTTCTGAATCTATTATTTTCCAGTTAAAAATGGCCTTTTTGGTCCAAAGATACCAAAAACTACAGCAGCAAACAAATCAGATGAAGTGGGATCCTTGGGTGGCTCAGCAGTTTAGTGCCTGCCTTCGGTCCAGGGCGTAATACTGGAGACCCGGGATCGAGTCCCACATCGGGCTCCCAGCATGGAGCCTGCTTCTCCCTCTGCCTGTGTCTCTGCCTCTCTCTCTCTCTCTCTCTCTGATGAATAAAATCTTTAAAAAAAAAAAAAATCAGATGAAGTCCAGAGTGTGAGTGTTGGTTCCACCCAAAAGTTGGGGGCTTTACTGACAACCAAATGGCTTCCGGGTTTGTGATGGCTTAGTTTTACAACGGGCTTTCACTAATGGTACACACAAGAAACATTCAGGCACGTCAAAAGAGCTCCAGTTGGGCCATGTGGCTCGGGTTGTCCTTATATTTTCTCATTAGTAACTACTTGCAGTAGAAGCTAACATGCATTGTTCATACACATATATTCCTGTTGGAGTTCTCTGGTTGGTGGTGGGTTTTCCAGGGGTTTTGAAACATGGTTCCCTGGTCCTTTTAGTTTCAGTTGTATTTGTAGATGAAGGCTGGGAAAAGATCCAGGGATATTAAATGTGGACGGAGAGGGTGCCGCATGTGTCACTTCTCTTCTGTGTCTTTGGTTTCTCCTAGCAAAGTCTAAGACCACTGATGGTGCTCAGAGCACTGGATGACCAGTCCTTAGGTGTGCATCCCTGGACAAGCCAATCAGTCACTTTAGGAGACCGGAAATTCCTATGGGAGGGCTCCACATCTTAAGTACCACCCTTATACACGTCTGGTGGGAGCAAGTGCCCCTTCTCTTTGGAGCTGAATGATTTGGCCTCATTTTTCTAACCAGAAAACTTGATTCAAGCCTTCTATTATGTCAATTAATTTAATGCCAAATCAAGCAATCCATAAGCTCCGCTCTGGGTTATTCCCACCTAGAGAACATTATCAGTAACCCTCAACAGCTCAAGTAGAATCAGATCTGTCCACTCATTGAGGTCTGGCTATTGGGAGAATTCAGCAGGTACACCTGTGAAGGGCTGAGAAGTTGGGGCTCCTGCTGGCGCGAAGCGCCCGTTTCCAGAGGACCCCCACCCAGGTGTTTTTAGGCAAGTTGCTCTGAGATCCTACAGTGATGACAAAAAATGATGCAAAATGAACAAACCTTTTAGATTTTTTTTTTTTTTAAGGAAGAGTTTTTTAATTCAAGCCCAAGTTAGGACAGCTACCAAGGTTACAGTCTTCACAGAGAGAGTAGTCTGGTAAGGGAACATTCGGTGTAGGGCTGTACAGGTTTATTACATGAAGTTACGAACTGTTAGACGAGGCATTCCAGAAGGCTGCAGGGCTTATGTTACTTTTCCAGTATCTGCAGGGCTGTCGGACTCATGACCCTTTGGTTCAGAAGACTCCTTTTTGGTTATTTTCATTAGGAAGCACATGCACAAAGTGTGTGGGGTCGAAACGAGTCTCGTTGTGAGGTTTTGCAGTCATTCTAACTTTGGTGAAGGCCCTGAGAGCCCAGGAGCAGGGCGAACACAGGAAAACTTGAAGGTTCCCTTCATCCCGGGAGGTGAAGGGGTCCGTGAGATCTCGGAGGAGGGCGCGCCCTCCCCGCGGAAGGAAGCAGCCCGGGCAAAGGCCCGAAGGATGGGGTGAAAATGGTTTTCCGCTGGGTTTGCGTACGGCCCTTACGGTCGCCCTAAAAGAGGAAGAGCGGGTATTTCGCGTCACAGGTGGGCTCCTGTGTCCTGGGAGGCGCTGGGGAAAGTGTCGGCTTCCTGCTCCGGAGCTGTTGGGTTGTGGGGTGGGGGTGGGGGTGGGGGTGGGGGGTGGGGGGCGGTGGCGGGTCCTTAGCCCTCAAGCGGCCTTCCCTAGAGCCACGGCGTGCTGCAGCGAGCGCCGGGCAGGTGGGCAGGTGGGCAGGTGGGCAGGTGGGCAGGTGGGAGGGGCCGCTTGCTCGCCGACGCCCGGCGCCCCAGGGTGCTCTCGCCCGTGAACGCGGCCTGGTTCCGAAGGGACCTCGCGGAGCGGGGGGGCGGGTGGGGTGGAGGTGTGGGACCCAGGAAATTTAACAAAAACCCCCTGCCCCTGGACAAGCAGAGCAGGACTGATTCCATTTTGTGCTACACCCGCCACCTCCCCTATGACCCCCCATGACCTGCTTATGGCTTAAGGCGCTGCCCCACCCGAGTCAGGCCGCTGGGCACACCCTAATGGGAAATCGGCTCATGACAGTGTAACCCCGCTTTGTGCCCCCCAAAACTGCGCGCCGATTCTGCCCAAAGTAATAGGCCAGCTCAAGTGGATGCTACAGGGTAAGGTGTCATTCAATCGGCCACCTGCGTGTGGACCCACACGACTGTGCAACTATCTGGGTATCCCATGGGCCACTGGCCCCCCTAAAGCTGCTACGCCTCTTAGTCTCGGGGTCCGAGTCCCTGCTCCGCTGTGTCGGGTGCACGTGGACCCAAGCTCGAGCTTGTAAATAAACCCTCGTGTGTTTGCATCGGTGTCGGCTCCTCGGCGGTTTCTCGGATTCGCGATCTTGGGCACAACAGAGGAACCCCGGGAAGGTGAGCCCCCGCATCTCGGGCATGGTCACGCCACCGCCACTGCAGCGGGTGTCCCTGAGCCCATTTCCGGGAGAAGAGGGGAGCTTCCTGAGGGGGCCGGCCGCGCCCCTGCAGAACGGGCGTTGAGGTGGTGCCCAGTGTCGGCGGAGGCTTGGGGGGCGGTACTGGACGGGGTTGGGATTCCCCTCGGCTCCCTGGGGGTACGTGCGTGCGCTCCCTCCGCCCCCGCAGTCGTTATTCTGAAGCCCCCCGGGCACGCTGTTTGCACCTGTGCCTGGCTGGCGGCGCGCCTGCAGCCTAAGGGCTCTCGCAGGTGCTTTCGCAGATGCACCTCATTATCGTGCTTCTCCGTGAAGTACGTCGTCGCTCGCATCGTGTTCTTCGCTGTGCACAGGCCCTTGACTTCCGCGGAGTCCCAGTGGTTTATTTTTGTTTGCCCTGCCTCCAGCGGTACCCAGAAATCCTTTGCTACGGGTGTCAGGGACATTACTGCTTGTGCTCTCCTGCAGGATTTTAAGTCCTTCATTTATTTTGGTTTTATTTTTGCCTGTGGTCAACAAGGTAGTCAGGATTCATTCTTTTACGTGCGCTGTCCAGTTTTCCCAACACCATTTGTGAAGAGACCTTTTCCCACTAGATAGTCTCGCCTCCTTTGTCAAACTCCAATTAACCATATAATTGTGAGTTTATTTTCTGGGATCTCTATTCCTGTTCTAGAGACTTGTGTATTTTTGTGCCAGTACCGTACTATTTTAATTACTACAGTTATGAAGTATAGTTTGAAATCTGAGATGGTGACCTCTAGGTTTGTTCTTTTTCAAGATTGCTTTAGCTATTCGGGAACTTCTGTGCTTCCACACAAATTTCAGGATCATTTGTTCTAGTTCTGTGAAAAATACTGTTGGTGTTTTCATAGCGGTTGCATTATTTTTTTCTTAAGACTGTATTTGAGGGAGAGAGTGAGGTGGGAGGAGGAGCAAAGGGAGAGGGAGAAGCAGGCTCCTGGCTGAGCAGGGAGCCTGGTGTCAGAAAGCCAGAAAGCTGGGATCATGTCCTGAGCAAAGGCGGGCCCTTAACGGATGGATCCACCCAGGCACCCCAATAGGAGTTACATTAAATCGGTACATCCTATTCATTTTAAAAGTAATTGTTCTCCCATTCCACCAGCATGGAATGTGTTTGGTTGTGTCATCATCAGTTTCTTTCACCAGCGGTTTATAGTTTTCACAGTATAGGTCTCACACCTCCTTGATTGTTACTAGGTATATATTTTTGATTCAGTTGTATGTAAATGGGACAGTTTTCTTAATTTCTCTTTGCTACTTCATTATAGAAATACAGCGGTTTCTGTGTATTGATTTTTACTTTCTTGTATTGACTTTACTGAATTATCAGTTCTCATGGTTTTCTGGTTTCTCATGGTGTCTTTAGAGTTTTCTCTATGTAGTGTCATGTCATCTGCAAATACTGCAAGTTTCCTTCTTCCTTACTAGTTTCAGTGCTTTTATTTCGTTTTCTGTTCTGATTGCTGAGGCTAGGATTTCTAGTACTATGTTGAATAAAAGTGGTGAGAGTGGACATCATGGTCTTGTTCCTGATCTGAGGAGAAAAGCTTGTTTTTTGCTACTGAGTGTGATGTTGGCTGTGGATTTTTCATATTAGGCCTTAATTATGTTGAGATATGTTCCTTCTAGATCTATTTTGCAGAGGGTTTTTATCATGAATGGGTGTTGTACTTTGTCAGATGCTTTTTCTGCATCTACTGAAATTATCATATGGCTTTTATCCTTTCTTATTGATATGAGAGATCACATTGTTTTGTGAATATTGAACCACCTTGCAGCCAGGGAATTAATCCACTTGATAGCAGTTATGATTTTTTTGATATACTATTTCAGTTTGCTAATATTTCATTGAGGATTTTTCCATCTGTATTCATCACAACCTGTTTATCCTACACAAAGGGAGCTTACTAGGACTTCCCTCTCCTACTGAGTTCCCATGAGATATGGCCCAAGATCTTGTGAGATTTGGGCTGAAATCTTGTGAGATTTGCCCCAAGATTAAGTGAGATCTGGCAATGGAAAGAGATGGCTTGTTTTTGGGGGTGTGAATCACAGACTGCCCTGAAGTCGACAGCCTGGGAGAGCACTCAGGCAGCCTGCCTGTGTTCTCAAATGCACCAGCTCTCATACACGCTGTTCTATCCTACACCTACTGCCCTCCGGTTTCTGTCACCTACTTTACTGTGGCTAAGGGGCCACAAGGCCCATTCGTCCCTATTTCTGTGCTGTAGCCTGCAGGTTTTCTGTGTGTGTGTGTGTGTGTGTGTGTGTGTGTGTGTGTGTGTGTGTGGTGTCTTTATTTGGTTTTGGTATCACAGAATGATTTGCAAGTTTTCCTTGAGAAAAATAGGTATTAACTCTTCTTTAAATGTTTCATAGAATTCCCCTGAATCCATCTGGTCTCAGACTTTGTTGGGAGATTTTTGATTACTGATTTAATTTCTTTGCTGGTTATAGGTCTCTTCAGGTTTTCTATTTCTTCCTGATTCAGTTTTGGTAGTTAATATGTTTCTAGGAATTTACCTATTTCTTCTAGGCTGTTCAGTTTGTTAGCATACAGGTTTTTCTCCCTGGGCTTTATGTCAGCTTCACCCTACTGCTGACTTTTCCTTTCTTCTCCTGCTGATGCCACTGTTACCTGATTTGCTTCCTATTTCCTCAGTTTTCTTTATTCTTAGCTGCTTCTGCCAACTCCCACAGTCCCAACAAGATACACCTTTCATTTCAGTATTCAGAGGCACTACTTTACTTCCAAATTCTCCTTTATAATACTCTCTTTCAGTATCCCTGCCTGGCCCTTCTCTCCTACACACTGTCTGATCCAGTTTTATACCAATGCTGAGGTCTTTAGCCTCCTATCACCTCAGGGTTTTTTTAGATCATCCTTATGTCATGGACTCTGCCTCAATTTTTAACTGTAGATTCAGCCACCATTCTATGGTTACTATGACAGTGCATGCATTTAAAACAAAATCTCCACAAAAAAATTAGAGACACAATTTCATTCTATGTACAAATTAATCAATTCAACAAATGACTTCCCACATCTTGCACCAAAAATTAGTCATAGAAAAAAGGTAGCACTCAAGTTCAACACTGTAATTTAAAAAAATTTTTTTAGTTCCTTGTTATAATAGTCTTTGAAACTCTATATAGATGTTTGACTTTTGAAAATATAAATTACTTAATAATTTCATCACATATACCAGGTTTGCTTTGGAAGGGTAAAGTCTGATTTGTACCTGTAATTTGTCTTAATATTGGCACCATGTTCATTTTATCTGCCTTAATCTGATGGATTAGCATTGTGCTCCAAGTAGAAATGTGCAACATATTTCCGAAAATCCAGGAGGTCTAGAGAAGTACCTGGGTTACAGGTTCTGTGTAGCTGCCATGCATTGTTCATGGCTACATCAATTATGTAGCTCACCAAAACTGAGTACCATTTCTTGTTTCTTACTCTTACCCTGTATTTGGAAATGATTTGATCCATTTTAGATACACCTTCCCTGCATTCACCATACAATTTCACTATAGATGGTTGAGCTATCTGATGGATCTCTTCCTCATCAGAACAGCTTAGCTCACTGGCTGGTTCTATGCCCACAGCATTGGAGCAGAGACTGATAATGCCATCACCATGCCAGCGACACAAAATTACCTCCTCATTTTCTTCGACTCGGAAATCGAAATACCCCTTCTTCATTTTTCGCATATGTTCTACATTCATGAGGGGACATTTTTCAGTCCTATTTTCACGAATTGTTCCTGTGGCCCTCACTCCTTTCTTCTTCAAGGCTGATACCAATTTGACGCTTGTAAAGAAGCTATCAAAACACAGGTGATAGGGATATTGGCCTCTCTCTAAAAGAACATCAGCAAAATGCATCACTAGATTTCCACCTAAACCAAGATCAAGATCCTTATCCACCGTCACCATTGATTCTTCTTGATAGGGCTCAAACCACACCAGATAACCCTGTGTGGTTGTGCCACACCAAATTTTATAGCCAATTCTAATAGGTTTCCCATTCAGGAATTGGTCACTATCAAAACATTCACACATTGTCTTATCAAAATAATAGTATTCTTCCAGGGGAGCATACAGGAGGAAATTTCTGTTCATTTGCTTTATGAGAGGCCTCAATTTTGTAAACTTATCTTTTTGATCTAGGTGGCTATTATCTGCAAAATGTAGATATGAGAAAATCAATTCAAATCTGTCCCTTCTAATTGCATCTCTAACC
Organism: Canis aureus; assembly: GCF_053574225.1. Lineage (NCBI taxonomy): Eukaryota > Metazoa > Chordata > Mammalia > Carnivora > Canidae > Canis > Canis aureus. The sequence goes on from NC_135647.1 coordinate 1,124,320, forward strand.
AGGTTCTGGTCAGCATCAGAGATTTCCCAATACATTCCCCTTCTGGGACGCCTCACAAATCCACTCAAAAGCAGGATACCAAACACACACCTTACTTCCTGAACTGTGACTTCCAAGTTTACATTTTTCTGAGATGCATAATTATTGGTTTCATTGACAATCAAGTTGAATACTTCATCATCAAAAAACAATTCAAAGAGTTCTACTGGGTTCAGCTTCTCATTCTTGAGATTCAAAAGTCCAGAATCTAGTGCTAACCAGCTTGGGAAGTTAGGTTTAATGTCTCTTTTGGTCCAATTCTTCTCTGGCACATTTGACAGCCTTAGCTTTTTTTGAGCATGGTAGGCCTCAAGCTTGTTATCTTCTTCCACATCTGAGTCACCAGAAAATGCAAGGCCTTGGAGCAGTTCACTCACTCGAGCTTTGTCCTTTTTTCTCCCTTTTCGCATCATGTCTCCTGCAGCATATTCCAAGGAGGAGATGTGCATTTGGGCCCACAAGTCACCCGGGTGACGGTCCTTCAGGGTGTTCAAATGTGCAACTGTCTTGTCGGTGTGGACAGAAGTACAACAAAGTGGCTGGGGCACACAATCTCTAGGAATGAAAAACAACAACATACTATAAAAATCCTCAGTCTTACTACAACATGAATCTGATGACACCCAAGTATTCTTGGGTGGAGATTAACCACTTCTCACTCCTAGGACTTTGGCCAGACCTAACACTTCTGGCCTCTCCCTACCTTGGTCTCACTGGTCAAGACCGTGAGTTGTTAGCCTAAAAGAAAGAAAGAACTGGGCATCTTACTACAGTGCCTCCCTCCTCTTCAGGAGCAAGTGGCAGATATCCCATGTACCTTTTGGCCCCAGGTTCTATTGGGCAGGCCTGTGCAAGGGGAGGTCTGTTCTCTTTCTGCTCTAGAGCTCCTTTTCTAGCTGAGCTTCCATCAGTAATGAAGCCAAGGTTTCCACAATCATCTGTTTTACTCCTGTATCTCCATCGATTGGTTCTAAACTTGGACAAGGAAGAGGGTTGTTATTGACTGAGCTCCCTCACACCTCTCTCAGAATTTCTGAACATGGAAAGATTTAGCCTCTCCTAGCTCTACAATGATCTGGAGGACAAACTGCTCTGGGGAGAAACTTAAGAGAAACTCGAACTTCCTGCTGTTGAACTGATTTTTATGGTGTTTACAAGGAAGGAAGATAAAGTTACCAAAGTGAAAAGTATTATACACAAGCTTCTCTCTTAACATGAGAAATTTCCATTTCATTTACTAAAGTCTCATTGGTAAATAACCTAGTTGCAGAAGACATAAGGGGGAAAAAGCAGTGACGAGTATGCTACAATTTATAGTACATCCATTTACTTATTTGCTTAAAGCATTTATAATCCTGGGTGTCTCCAGTGTGTGCATACAGCCCATTCAACAGTTCCCTAACGTTCTCAACTGCAGGGACCCTGCCTTGATGCCACCATCATGCTGAATCTTTTCAGTCTAACCTGCTCATGCCTCTGCTCTCCCATCTCACAGACTCCTCCCTTCCCTCCTGCTTCCACTGCCCTTCCTGCTCCATTAACCGACCCCAAAACCCATCACCTGCCAGGATCATCAACCACCTGCCCTATTGTCCTTCTGTAGCATCATACTAGCCAAACTTCAGTACCTGGTAGAGCCCGTGGTTGGGTCTTCTCCAGTCCTCATGCCAGAGTGAGCGGCGCCACAGTACCCACACTACCGGGGAGACCGACACTGCTAAAAGTGCTGGTCTCCAAGATGCAGCTGGTCACTCACCCTGCCCAGGAGTCCTCCTTCCCCCTCACCTTTCCTCCCAGTTCCCAACATTTCACATCTTCATCATTCTTCTAAAAGCTTCGATCCCACAACTTCTTTTCCTACTCCAAAGAGAACCTAGAATTTCTCAGGCAGCAAAGTGCTTGTTGAAACAGTCTGCCTTCGATGGCTCCTATGATTCCTCTCCCAGTTCATCTCCAATCCTCTCCAGGCACTGGCATATTCACTTCTCTGCCTCTCTCCTTTCCACCTCCTCTGTCCAACAAACTCCCACCTCATCTCCCTGAGTCTTGTTTTAGGTGTCACCTCCTTCACAGGTACTTCTTTTTGCTGCACTGCAGCACCATCCCCTCTGCTGTGTCCTCATGGCACCTACTGAGGGTGGGGTCGTGGTAGCCATGGGATTCTGCGTAAGAGAGAAAAAATACTTCCTGAATAGGTGGATGACAGGAAAAAAAGTATGAAAGCTGGAACTTAAAAAAATGTGCCTGGAAGTCTTTTCAACAAAACCCTCTCTTGGTCTCTTATCAGTTCATCACTGATTCTCCAAACCTGACTCTTGATCCATACTTCTGTCTAGTTCATCTTGGCCTGTGACACCCTGAGAAAGTTTCCCTAATCATCTTCTCAGTGAGGGTGGCAGACTCACTGACTTTCCTGCCAATACTCCTTGCTCTCCCTTTTAGCCAGTGAGAAGCCCAGTTCTACTGGTGGCAGCAGTGTGTCCAGATAAAGGCCATGAATTGGTCTAAGCCAGTCCCAAAATCCCATTCCCCTTTCTAGATACTCTGTTCCCCTAGCCTCTCTTATAGCCAGAGTTGTTCCTATGAGTCGGTTTCAGCCAGTGAGAAGGAGGGGAAGACTGCTGAGGCTTTCTGGGAAGACATCTGTTTCCTTGGTGCCAGGAACCAACACTGGTAGAGGTGCCCTTCTACCCCCTTTCTGCTGTAACAGATTTAGTACTTGGAGTTGAAGGGATCATCCTATGGTCATGGGTTGATAAACAAGTCCTGGTTCCTTGAATGAGAAAACTGAATAATGACAAATCCTGGTGAGTATGAACCTTTTTAAACTGATCTGCGAGTACAGATGGTGCATTCTTTTCAGAAGCCAGTTTAGCAGTACTGAGTTAAATTTAGTAAAAACACACCCTAAGGCCCAGCAGTTCTGTTCGTAGGTATTAGTCCCAAAGAAATTTTCCCACAAGGGGTAGGTAGAGACTGCTCACAGTAGCAGTGTTCCTGCTGATGGGAGACCCAGAGGCAACAGCGTGACCACCTTTGGGGAAGCTGACGGGCAGGCCATGAGAGATGAGCCCGCAGATATGATGTAGCAGCTCTGAGTAAAGGGATAAATGTTTACTCAGAAATACAGATAGGCCTTGAAACATTATACTGATAAGAATATTCAAAATACTATTTAAATAACTTAAAACACTCACATAAAGAAAAAGTGCATATTTTACACAAACAGATATTGATAGTGGATACACATCATGGCCCAAAATGGTGGGAAGAAAGGGGAGTGAGTGGGGGAAAAGGAGGTAAAGAAACTGTGGGGCAGCTCAGGTGGCCCAGCGGTTTAGCGCCACCTTCAGCCCAGGCCGTGATCCTGGAGATCGGGGATGGAGTCCCACGTCGCATGGAGCCTGCTTCTCCCTCTGCCGGGGTCTCTGCCTCTCTATCAGTGTCTGTCATGAATAAATAAATCTTAAAAAAAAAAAAAAAAGAAAAAAAGAAAAGAAAGAAAAAAGAAACTGTGTTGCAAGGCTGTGGCAGGGTGAAGACGGAGTCAGATTTCTGGTCACTAAGGTTAAATGTGCCTGACAGGCACACCACCAGATTCCTATTTTGCAGTTACAATTACGTCACAAAATATTTCCTTTGGCTCAGACCTCCTGGGCTTTGAGACATTTCCATTTTCACGAAGAATTTAGCCCTAATTCCCTACCCTAAACATATGTCCCCTCTGCTACCCTGCATTGTCAAGCTAATTATTTTATTCTGTTTCCTTTCTCACCTCCAAAGACTTAAGGGCCTCACCGAAACCCGCCCTCTGCCTGTAAGCAGGTTCCTCCCATTATGCTTTAGGAGGATCTGTGCTACATATATCCATTCATTCATTCCCACAACCAACACTCAGTTGTTGTTGTAAAGTTGTTGATAGTAAAGTACCTATTACTATCTTTAATTTCTGCCTCATCAGCTACTTTCCTTTCAATTCTTGTTCAGGATTTTCCTATGCTATTTCTTTCTTGTTGCCATGACAGCCCTCACTCTCATCTAAATTCTCTGCCTTGGGGCAGCCCGGGTGGCTCAGCAGTTGAGCACCCCCTTCAGCCCAAGGCCTAATTCTGGAGACCCGGGATTGAGTCCCACATCGGGCTCCCTGCATGGAGCCTGCTTCTCCCTCTGCCTGTGTCTGTGCCTCTCGTTCTCTCTCTGTGTCTCTCATGAATAAATAAAATATTTTTTAAAAAATAAATAAAAATAAATTATCTGCCTTTTCTGGTTTCTCTTATCTGTAGCTCCACAAAGATATAAGGATGCTCAGGGAAGGGTGACCAGGCAGGGTAAACAGAGTCAGAATAGGATTCTTGGAAGCAGTTGTACACCAACTGAAAGTTTTGTGCAATGAGGATATTAGTAGGTCACCAAGGCATGGGGCCTCCTATGATTACAGAATTGAGAGCAGCACTCTTACTACATTATTCCAGAGAAGCAGCTTTGGTCCACCTGGTTTCTCTGGTTCCATTCCAATTTGTTCTTACAGCTGCAGGATTTAGTGATCAAAAATTCTTTCAGTTTCTGGTTGTTCTGGAAGCTTTTTTATCTCTCCTATTTTGAACAAGATCCTAGCTGGATAAAGTATTCTTGGCTGGATATTTTTCTCATTTTGGAACTTGAATATATCATGCCAGTCCTTTCTGGCCTGCCAGGTATCTGGATAGGTCTGCTGCTAGTCTAATGTTTCTACCCTTTTAGGTTATAGACCTCTTGTCCCAAGCTGCCTTCAGGATTTTCTCTCTGTTTCTGGGATTTGTAAGTTTCACTATTATATGTCAGGGTGTTGACCTATTTTTATTGGTTTTGAGGGAGGGGTTCTCTTTGCCTCTTGGACTTGGATGCCTGTTTTCTTCCACCAGATTACAGGAGTTCTCTGCTTTAATTTGCTCTATATGGTATACCTTCTGCCCCCCTCCTTTCCTTTTCTTCTGGGATCCCAATTATTCTAATATTGTTTTGCTTTATGGTACCACTTACCTTTCGAATTCTCCCCCGCTGATCAAGTAGTTGTTTATCTCTCTTTTTCTCAGCTTCTTTATTCTCCATCATTTTGTCTTCTATATCACTAATTCTCTCTTCTGCCTCATTTGTCCTAGCAGTTAGAGCCTCCATTTTTTATTGCATCTCATTAAGAGCCTTTTTTATTTCAACTTGATTAGATTTTAGTTCTTTTATTTCTACAGAAAGGGATTCTCTAGTGTCTTCTATGCTTGTTTCAAGCCCAGCTAGTATCTTTATAATCATTATTCTGAACTCTAGTTCTGACATTTTACTTATATCCATACTGATTAGGTCCCTCGCAGTCAGTACTACTTCCTATCCTCTCTCTTTTTTTAAAGACTTTATTTATCCATTCATGAGAGACACAGAGAGAGAGGCAGACACACAGGCAGAGGGAGAAGCTGGCTCCACACAGGGAGCCCGATATGGGACTCGATCCCAGGACCCAGGATCACACCCTAAGCCAAAGGCAGATGCCCAACTACTGAGCACCCAGGTGTCCCGTTCTCTTTTTCTTTTTTTTTTTTTCTTTTTTTTTTTTTTTTTTAAATTTTTATTTATTTATGATAGTCACACAGAGAGAGAGAGAGAGGCAGAGACACAGGCAGAAGGAGAGGCAGAGACACAGGCAGAGGGAGAAGCAGGCTCCATGCACCGGGAGCCTGACGTGGGATTCGATCCCGGGTCTCCAGGATCGCGCCCTGGGCCAAAGGCAGGCGCTAAACCGCTGCGCCACCCAGGGATCCCCCGTTCTCTTTTTCGAGTGAGTTTTTGTTTTGTCATGCTACCCAGAAGAATAGATGGACAAGGGAACAAAATACTAAAATGTCAACAACCACCCCAGAGAAATATACACTAATCAGAAGAGACCCAAAACCAAAGAGAGAGAGAGAGAGAGAGAGAGAGACTGACTATAAACAGGTGAACAGACCAATACACTGGATCCTGTGTGTATTTTGACCCGTTTGTTAGAAAACTTAGTCCCAAAATTGTAACAAAAGAAAAACTTAGTGTATTTCAATTTTTTGTGGATAAAAGGATAGAAAGGATAGAATGTATCTAAAAGGATAGAATGTAACTGCAAAAATGAAAATTAAGTTTTTTAAAAAAAGGACTACAAACAGAAAGGTGAACAGAACACACCAATACACTATATCCTGAGTGTATTTTGGTCTGTTACTAAAAACTACATCTCAAAATTGTATGGAAAGAAAAATACATATATATGCAAAAACTAAATATATTGAATAGACAGAATGTAACTGTAGAGATGAAAATTTAAAAAAAGGCTTTAACAGAAAAAAAAATAATATGATCAGACAAGTGAGGAGAAAAGAGCCATACACTAATACACTAGATTCTGGGTGTATTTTGATCTGTTAGAAGAAACTGCATCCCAAAGTTGTAAAAAAAAAAAAAAAAAAAAAAAAGACAGACATATATAGAAGATAAAATTAAATATAATGAAAGAGTAGAATATAACAGTAAAAATGAAAATTAAAAAAGATTTAGAAAAAAGTTGATAAAATAAGAATTTGGTTGAAAAAGAAAGTGAAAAAAAATTAATATTAAAAAACTAAAGAATCATGGGGGGAGGCGGAGGGACCCAAACGATGATTTCTATATGCTGTGTTCCCCTAGCACTGGAGTTTTGCAGTTCTCAATGCTTGGTAGTCTTGGACTTAGCTGCATGATCTTACTGATCTTCTGGGAGAGGGGCCTTTTGTGTTGATTGTCAAGTGTCTTTGTCCTGGGGCAGAGCTGCACCACCCTCACCAGGGGGCTAGGCTAAGTAATTTCCAGATTGCTCAATGTGGCTTTTTTTGCTCCCTGAAGGCTTTCCGTGCCACTGTAGAAGATGAGAGTGAAAATGGTGGCCTCCCAATTTCCAGCCTCAGAGCTGAAAGCTCAGGGCCCTACTCCTCAGTGCACCCTCAGGGAAAAGCAGCCAATCACTCTGTCTCCCTGGTCTCTGTCCACATTCTGTGCTCACCCAGCCTGTGACTGAATGTCTTTACCTCAGACACGAGACCCCCGTTTCGAGTTCCCTAACCCTGCAGACTCTTGTGGCCCACTCCCACACCACTCCTCCCTGAGGAGAAGGGGGGTCTCAGGTTCTGCCGCTCGCTGGGGCCCTGATTGGAGAGCAGTCGCGCCGACTGTGCCCCACCCCAGTTCATGGTTTATGGCCACCCTGAGCTGGGAGCCCACTCCCAGACCTGCTGATTGCAGCCAGCTTCCCCTCTTCTAAATCCTGGGAATTCTGTCACACTCAGGCACCCCTGAGCTTCCTGTGGCCCTGAGGATCCTGAGACCACTCTGCCCACCTAGGATTCTGCCCTGTTTTATCACCTGAGTGCCTTTCATCCCTCCACATTCCCTGAACCCTTCACCTAAGCAGACTTCTAAAAGTTCTTATTTTGTGCTGCACTGCTCTGTCACTTTCTGGTAGCTGGAGGCTGGAGGCTCCCACCTCCCGTGGTCTAGCTTCCCATATATCACCTCAGATTCACTTCTCTGCACTTCCTACCTTGCAGAAAGTGGTTGCTTTTCCATTTGTAGAGTTGCAGCTATTTTTTCAGATCTCTGGTTGAGTTTGCAGGTGTTCAGAACGATTTGATAGCTGTCTAACTGAATTCCTGGGATCAGATGAAACTAAGGTCTCCTACTCCTCTGCCATCTTGGACTCCTCCCAGCTGCAGGATTTATTTACGTACAAGCATGGACACTCACCTGCTGGGTATTCCTGAGGCCTCAGCACTGTGCTGCAGTTCTTCAGAAGTTTCTTGCTTTGCATTAAATAATGCATCTTTAGTTACAACTTCTTCAGCTAAAATGATACAATAATTTAAATGTCATTTGTTGTGTGAATTGAGAAAGAAGAAAAAAAATCTCCAGAGTAGGGAGGGAATAGGATTTTTTTCAGTGAGCTCTGTGCCCAATATGGGGCTCAAATTGACAAGATTCTGAGATTGAGTTGTATGCTCTACTGACTGAGCCAGCCAGGTGATTTAATAGGGGAATAGAATTTTCAAATTAAAATAATCATCAGGTGTCCCAGGAGTGCCGTCACAACAGTCCTACAAAATGTGGTATAATATGGGAAGATAATAAAGGTCAGTGAGCTGGGGAGAAGGTCTAACAAGGCAAAGCATATTTAACGAAAATCATACATGGATAATAATTTTCTCAGAGCGTGGGGAGAACTTCATCTGAGATAAAGAAGTGTGTGGGTCTTCCAGACATGAAGAGATGTCTGAACATGACAATTACATGGAAGCTTTTACAGGGAAGAAGATGGGAAGCAAAGGAGTGGTGAGGGGTTCAGGGAATATGGAGGGATGATCAGAGAAGATAACAAGAATCACTAAGCTGAGTGATCTGTGACCAGGAGGGATGCGAAAAGGTAAGGGCTGAGAGAAGTCAGCAGGCAGAGGGCAGAGACGGGGAGGGAGGGCGATGGTGGATAGGGAATGTTGCCTCACAAGGGCCACATCAGAGTTGATGATGGGAAAAGGTGCTCATACACATGGGACCTGCCAGAAGCCGTCCTCACCCACTGGACTGATGTTTGTAACCTTCTCTTGAGCTGAGTTTCTACAGGGGCTCCTGTGAGCCAGACTCCAAGGCGGCCGTTCCTCTGCGACAAGGGCCTGGATGGCTTCTTCCTCCATCTTCAATGATGTCTGAAAAGGCAAAAAGAGGCTCTTAGTCTACACTGTGGTAAGGATGGGGGCTCCGGTTGAAGGGTATGGACTACCCCACCTTCAGTAAAGCAGTGGTACCAGCCCTTTGGCATGGCCTTGCTCTGTCTAGAGGTCTTTGGGAGGATCATCCTCACCGTTCTCCTGGCTGGTGGTGGTTGGCAAGGATCAGTGTTCTCTGGCTTGTAGATGTGTCACTTCAATCTCTCCCTCTGCCTTCACACAGCCTTCTCATAAGACACCACTTACCAGATCTGGGGCCCACGCAGATCCAGGATAATCTCACCTTCATTACATCTACAGAGTTTCTTACAAAATAAGATTGCATTCACAGGTACCTGGAATGTTAGGGCCTCAATATATCTTTCAGGGGGACACAGTTCAAACCACATCATCAACTATATTGTTCTAAAAACACGTACAGGTAACTTTTATTCTCTGTACAACTATTTTCATAAAGATAAAATATTTCTGAAAAATAGAAAGCACCAGGTCTGACAGAATTAAGAACAAATTAGAAGCCAGAAAAAAACACCAAGTAATGAGAGGACTCCACAAGGACCATGTTTTGAGGAAAACTGAATTAGAAACACAGGACTTAATGGAAGATTCAATTATTTTTTAACTAAATGACTAGGAAAATGACTAAACCACTGAGAAATTGAGGGGGAAAACAAAATCCATTTGTGGTGATGTCAAGTTTTGCCCTGGATACACAGAATTAACATTACCATCATAAATGTCAGGTCTGTGCAAGAACACTAAGAATATAAAGCAAGAATCCGGGAGGTCAGGCTCGGGAGACAAAGCAGAGGCCCTCAAAGAGAAAACATGAGGCACTAAGCCTCAAATGAATGGAGGTACTTTCTGAAAAGAAGGGTCTAACTGCCCCTTCCCTGTCCTACTTAAGATGTGGATGTGCCTCTTAAGCTTGGCCCACAATGAGGCAACAGCATGTCATCCACACGAGCCCCTTGCATGAGGCATCCTTGATCTGACACCTGTTACAAGGTGAAGGTAGAGGGGCAGAGGTGCCTAAAAAGCTCCCACAGGTGAGAAGGGCAAGGAGGAGGTGGCCAGAAGGAGGGCTGCTACCTGCCACATTCCCATGAGCTGGGCACCTTGCTCTCCTGGGACCCAGCTGAGTCCTTGCCTCTAGCTGGTCCCTAGGGGAGCAGGCCTTGTGGGGGCACAGCCTGCATAGCCTCTGATGTATATGAAACAGGTCAGAACCAAGACATGCCTCTGACTGACATGGGACACCACAACTGTCCCCATTCTGTCAGGAATCCTACAGTTCTAAAACTTTAGGGTCTATTCACAACTATTCACAAACTCAACTATTCACAAACTCTTCAAGTGCTTTACGGTGATGCACTTTCACATACAGCAAATTTTAAAGTCATAGATGAAAATAAGGAGGAGAAAGAAGCTTGTGCTATAGGAAAACTTAAGCAAAGAGTAGAGCTACTCAACAAAGGGGAGACAGGAAAGAAGAAACGAAACAGGAGTTGACAGAGGAGGTGGCTGTGTGTGGATGAGTGCAGGGTGCTTTCTGGGAAATGAAGACACACACACCCCCACACACACCCATACACACACAAACAAAAAGAAGCAACCTGAAGTGGAAATGCTGGGAATCTACCATGTTGGAAGCTGCTGATTCCAAAAGGACCCACAATAATCGAAACAGGAACAATGACTGCACAGTGCATGCAACTCTTGATCTCAGAAGTTGTCAGTTTGAGCCCCATACTGGGCATAGAGCTCACTGAAAAAAATCCTATTCCCTCCCTACTCTGGAGATTTTTTTTCTTCTTTTCTCAATTCAGGCAACAAATGACAAAAAGTCTGCTTAGGTGAAGGGTTCAGGGAATGTGGAGGGATGAAAGGCACTCAGGTGATAAAACAGGGCAGAATCCTAGGTGGGCAGAGTGGTCTCAGGATCCTCAGGGCCACAGGAAGCTCAGGGGTGCCTGAGTGTGACAGAATTCCCAGGATTTAGAAGAGGGGAAGCTGGCTGCAATCAGCAGGTCTGGGAGTGGGCTCCCAGCTCAGGGTGGCCATAAACCATGAACTGGGGTGGGGCACAGTCGGCGCGACTGCTCTCCAATCAGGGCCCCAGCGAGCGGCAGAACCTGAGACCCCCCTTCTCCTCAGGGAGGAGTGGTGTGGGAGTGGGCCACAAGAGTCTGCAGGGTTAGGGGACTCGAAACGGGGGTCTCGTGTCTGAGATAAAGACATTCAGTCACAGGCTGGGTGAGCACAGAATGTGGACAGAGACCAGGGAGACAGAGTGATTGGCTGCTTTTCCCTGAGGGTGCACTGAGGAGTAGGGCCCTGAGCTTTCAGCTCTGAGGCTGGAAATTGGGAGGCTACCATTTTCACTCTCATCTTCTAGAGTGGCACGGAAAGCCTTCAGGGAGCAAAAAAAGCCACATTGAGCAATCTGGAAATTACTTAGCCTAGCCCCCTGGTGAGGGTGGTGCAGCTCTGCCCCAGGACAAAGACACTTGACAATCAACACAAAAGGCCCCTCTCCCAGAAGATCAGTAAGATCATGCAGCTAAGTCCAAGACTACCAAGCATTGAGAACTGCAAAACTCCAGTGCTAGGGGAACACAGCATATAGAAATCATCGTTTGGGTCCCTCCGCCTCCCCCCATGATTCTTTAGTTCTTTAATATTAATTTTTTTCTCTTTCTTTTTCAACCAAATTCTTATTTTATCAACTTTTTTCTGGACAGATCATCCAAATAGAAAATCAACAAGGAAACAATAACTTTGAATGTCACACTAGATCAGATGGATCTAACAGATATTCAAAACATTTCATACTGGAATGCTTGGGTGGCTCAGCGGTTGGGCGTCTGCCTTCAGCTCAGGGCATGATCCTGGAGTGCCAGGATGGAGTCCCACATCAGGCTCCCTGCATGGAGCCTGCTTCTCCCTCTGCCCGTGTCTCTGCCTCTCTCTCTCTCTCTCATGAATAAATAAATAAAATATTTTTTAAAAATTCATACTAAAACAGCAGAATACACATTCTTTTCAAGTGCACACAAAACATTGTCCAGAATGAATAACTTTTTGGGCCACAAAACAAGTCTTACAAATTCAAAAGACTAAAGCCACTGTCATTTCAATAAACGCAGAAAAAATATTTGACAAAGTACAACATTCATTCATGATACAAACCCCCAACAAAGAAGGTTTATAAAGAGGGAACATACCTCAACCTAATGCTGTATACAAAAAAAATCAAAGCCAACATCATACTCAGTGATGAAAACCTGAGAGCTTTTCCCCTAAGATCAGGAAAAAGACAAGAATTTCTACTCTCACCACTTGTATTCAACATAGTACTAGAAATACAAGCCACAGCAATCAGGACAGAAAATAAAAGGCATCTAAACTCACTATATATTTGCAGATGACATCACACTATACAGAGTCTAAAGACTGCCAGAAACCTATGAGAACTGATAAATGAATTCAGTAAAGCCACTAGGGATGCCTGGGTGGCTCAGTGGTTGAGCATCTGCGTTTGGCTCACGGGGTGATCCTGGATTCCTGGGATCAGAGTCCCACATGGGGCTCTTGCATGGAGCCTGCTTCTCCTTCCTCTGTGTTGTGTCTCTGTCTCTTTCTGCGTCTCTCATGAATAAATAAAATCTTTAAAAAAATAAAAATAAAGCCACAAGATACAAAATCCGTAAACAAAAATCCACTGCATTTCTATACATGCACTTACAACAAAGCAGGAAAAAGAGAAATTAAGAAAACAGTCCCATTTTACAACTACATCAAAAATAATGAAATACCTGGGAACAAACTTAACAAAGGAACTGAAAGACCTGTACTCTGAAAATTATAAAACATGAGGGAAATAAATTGACAATGACACAATCAGAAAGATACTCATCCTCCTCATGTATTGGGAGAAGATTATTATTAAAATATCCCTACTATGCAAAGAAACCTACAGATTTAATGTAATCCCTATCAAAACACCAACAGTATTTTTCACAGAACAAGAATAATCCTAAAATTTCTATGGTACAACAAAGGTTCCCAAATAGCCAAAGCAATCTTCAAGAAGAACAACAAAACTGAAGGTGTGACAATCTCAGATTTCAAGCTACACTCGGTAACTGTAGTAATTAAAACAGTATGGTATGGGCACAAAAATAATAGACACATAGATCATTAGAACAGACTAGAGATCCCAGAAATAAACCCACGATCATATGGTCAATTACTCTTCAACAAAGTAGGAAGAACATGCAATAGGAAAAAGACAGTCTCCTCACAAATGGTGTTGGGAAAACTGTACAGCCACATGGAAAAGAACAAAACTTCAACACTTTCTTATGCCATACAGAAAAATCAACTCCAAATGGATTAGAAACGTTAATGTGAGACCTGACAGCATAAAAATCCTAGATAAGAGAACAGGCAGTAATTTCTCTGATATCCATTCATACCATTTTTCTAGATGTGTCTCCTGAGGCAAGGCCCAAAGGCAAAAATAAACTAAATAAAAAAAAAGCTTCTGCACAGCAAAGGAAACAATCAACAAGGTTAAAAGAAAACCTACTGGGGGCGACTGAGTGGCTCAGTAGGTTAAGTGTCTGCCTTTGACTCAGGACATAATCCTGGGGTCCTGGGATCAAGCCCCACATGGGGCTCCTGCTCAGCGGGGAGTCTGCTTCTCCCCCTCCCTCTGCCCTTTCCCTTGCCCCCTTGCCGGTGCTATCTCTCTCTAATAAATAAAATCTTAAAAAAAAAAAAAAAGACAACTCTAAAGAACAAACTGGTGGTTACAGAGAGGAGGTAGGTGGGGGGATGGGTGAAACAGGTGAAGGGAATTAAGAGTACACTTATCATAATGAACACTGAGTAATATATAGAATCATTGAATCACTATATTGGACCCATGAAACTAATATAACATTGCACGTTGACTATACTAGAGATAAAATTAAACTTTTTAAAGGCACATAAAGTCAGAGGTGCCTGGCTGGTTCAGTTAGTAGAGCATGTAACTTTTTTTTTTTTTTTAAGATTTTATTTATTCATGAGAGATGCAGAGACATAGACAGAGGGAGAAGCAGGCTCCCTGTGGGTAGCCTGAAGCAGGACTCAATCTGGAGACCCTGTGATCACCACCTGAGCCAAAGGCAGATGCTCAGCCACTGAGCCACCCAGGCACCCTCATGCAACTTTTAATCTCAAGGTTGTGAGTTCAGACCTCATGTTGGGCATGGAGCCTCCTTAAAATAAAAATTTTAAAAATAATAAATAGATAAATAAAGACACATAAAGTTAAACAGACATTTGTTGAGTGACTGGACCCTAGGATCACAAACTGAGCCAAAGGCAGATGCTCAACACTGAGCCACCCAGGTGCCTGGTGACCACCAACTTTAAAAAAGACAAGAGAAGAAAAGATCTGAGAAAATCTAAAGAAACCATTAAAAGGGTAAAAAATGGCAATATATATCTATCAATAATTACTTTGAATGTAAATGGACTAAATAAATCCAATCAAAAGACATAGGGTAAGAGGATGGATTAAAAAAACAATATCCATCTATATGCTGCCTACAAGAGACTCATTTCAGACCTAAAGACATCTGCAGATTGAAAGTGAGGTGATGGAGGAACACTTATCATGCAAATAGATGTCAAAGGAAAGCCAGGGTAGCAATACTTCTATTGGACAAAGTAGACTTTAAAACATAGACTGTAACAAGCAACAAAGAGGGGCACTATATAATCAAAAAGAGGAAACTTCAACAAGAAGACATAACATTCATTTATGGATGAATAAAATATTTTAAAAAGAAAGAAAAAAAACTATATGTCAACAAATAAGACAACTTGGAAGAAATGTATTCATTCCTAGAAACATACAAACTACCAAAACAGAATCAAGAAGAAATAGAAAATTTGAACAGACTGATTAACAGCAAGATTAAATAAAGAATCAAGAAACTCCCAACAAATGAAAGTCCAAAACCACATGGCTTCAAAGGCAAATTCTACTGAACATTTATTTTTTTAAAGAGTTTATTTATTTATTTATTCATGAGAGACAGAGGCAGAGACTAAGTAGAGGGAGAAGCAGACCATGCAGAGAGCCCAATGCAGTACTCAATACCGGGACTCCAGGATCACACCCTGAGCCGAAGGCAGACACTCAACCGCTGAGCCACCCACCTAGGCGTCCCTCTACTGAACATTTAAAGAAGAGTTAGGGGACACCTGGGTGGCTCAGTGGTTGAGTGCCTGCCTTCAGCCCAGGGCGTGATCCTGGAGACTGGGGATCGAGTCCTGCATTGGGCTATCTACATGGAGCCTGCTTCTCCCTCTGCCTATGTCTCTGCCTCTGTGTGTATGTCTCTTATGAATAAATAAATAAATCTTTAAAAAATAAAAATTTAAAAAAAAAAGAAGAGTTAGCACCTCTTCTCAAATGATTCCAAAAGGTAGAACAAGGCTTCCAAACTCATTCTATGAGGACAGCATTACCCTGATACCAAAACCAAATAAAGACACTACCAAAAAAGAGAGCTCTAGGGAAATATCTCTGATGAGCACAGATGCAAAAATCTTCAACAAAATATTAGCAAACCAAAGCCAACAATACAGTTTTAAAAATCATGCACCATAATCAGGTGGGATTTATTCCCAGGATGCAAGAGTGGTTCAGTATTCACAAATCCATCAGTGTGATATATCATATCAATAAGAGAAAGGATAAAAACCATATGATCATTTCAAGAGAGGCAGAAAAAAATATCTGACAAAGTACAACATCCATTCATGATATAAACCCTTGACAACGAAGGTTGAGAGAACATACCTCAACATAATAAGGGCCATATATGAAAAACTCACAGCTAACATCAGACTCAATGTGGAAAAACAGAGCTTTTCCACTCAGGTGAGGAATAGGACTAGGATGTCTACTCTCACTTTTGTTTGTTTGTTTCAAAAGAGACTGAGGGGAGGGGAGGAAAGGGGCAGAGAGAGGAAGAGAATCTTAAGCAGGCTCCACTGTGGAGCCTGAATGCAGGGCTCAGTCTCACAACCCTAAGAGAGAGATCATGACCTAAGCCACAATCAGGAGTCAGACATTTAACTGACTGAACCACCCAGGCAACCCTACCCTCACCACTTTTATTTAACATAATACTGGAAGTCCTAGCCATAGCAATCAGACAAGAAAAAGGAATAAAGGATATCCAAACTGCTTAGGAAGCAGTAAAACATTCATATTTGCAGATGACACAATACTATATATACTATATAGAGAAAACCCTAAAGACTCCACTAAGAAACTACTAAAAATGATAAATGAATTCAGTAAGGTCACAGGATACAAAATCAATATGCAAAAATCCACTGCATTCCTGTAAACTAATGATGAAGCAGCAGAAAGAGAAATTAGGAAAACAATCCCTGGGCACTTGGGTGGCTCAGCCCATTAAGCAGCAACCCTCCAAGCTCAGCAGGGAGTCTGCCTGAGGATTCTCTCTCCTTCTCTCTCTGCAGCCTCCCCCTGCTTGCAGACACGTGTGCTCTCTCTCTCTAAAATAAATAAATAAATCTTTTAAAAATCCCATTTAGAATTCCACCAAAAAAAGGAAAAAAAATGAAGTATCTAATAAACTTAACCAAGGAGGTGAAAGACCTGTACTCTGAAAATCATAAAACACTGATGAAAGAAACTGAAGACAACACAAATGAATGACTTCCATGCTCATAGGTTGGAAGAACAAATATAACTGAAATGTCTATACTATCCATAGCAATCTACAGATTTAATGCAATCCCTATCAAAATACCAACAGCATTTTCCAAAGAACTAGAACAAATAATTCTAAAATATGTATGGAACCACAAAAGACCCCCACATAGCAAAATCAGTCTTGAAAAAGAAAAAGTGGGAGGTATCACAATTCCAGATTTCAAGTTATATTACAAAGCTATAGTAATTAAAACATTATGGTACTGGCACAATCAATGGAATAGAATAGAAAGCCCAGAAATAAATGAATGATTATAATCATTGACCAAAGAGTCAAAAATATGCAATGGGAAAAAGTATCTTCAACAAATGGTGTTGGGAAAACTGGACAGCAATATGCAAAAGAGTGAAACCACAACTTTCTTATACCACACACAAAAATAAACTCAAAATGGATTAAATGGGAGACCTGAAATCATAACATTCTAGACAAGAGCACCAGCAGTAATTTCTCTGACATTGGCCATAGCAAAATCTTTCTGGATAGGTCTCCTGAGGCAAAGGGAAAAAAAAAAAACAAAATAAACTATTACAATTACACCAAGATAAAAGCTTCTGCACAACAAAGGAAACAGTCAACTAAAAACAATCTACTGAGTGGGAGAACACATTTGTAAATGGCATATCTGATAAAGGATTAATATCCAAAATATATAAAGAACTTAGGTAGCTCAACACTAACAAATAATTCAATTTTAAAAATGGGTAGAAAACACAAACAGACATTTACACATGGCCAACAGACACACAAAAAGATGCTCAACATCACTTATCATCAGGGAAAAACACATCAAAACCTCAATGACATATCACCTCAGATCTGTCAGAATGGCTAAACCTAAAAACACAAGAAACAAGTATATTGGTAAGGATGTGGAGAAAAAGGAATCTTCCTACACTGTTGGTGGAGATGCAAACTGATGCAGCTACTATGAAAAATAGTATGGCAGTCCCTCAAAAAAAAAAAGAAAGAATTACCATATGATTCAGCAATTGCGCTATTATTTACCCAAAGAAAGTGAAAACACGGACTTGAAAGGATATATGTACCCCTGTGTTTATAGCAGTATTATTTATAATAGCCAAACTAGGGAAACAGTCCAAGTGTCCAGTGATAGATGACTGGATAAAGATGTGGTAGACACACACGCACAATGTAGTATCACTCAGCCATGGAAAGGATGAAATCTTGCCATTTGCAACAACATGTATAATGCTAAGTGAAATAAGTCAGAGAAAGACAAACACCATATGATTCCACTTATACGTAGAATTTTAAAAACAAAAGGGAAAACAGAGACAAACCAAAACAGACTCTTAACTACATAGAACAGATAGATGGTTAGTAGAGGGGAAGTGGATTGGGGGTGATGGGTGAAATAGGTGAACAGGATTAAAAGTACACTTATCTTGGTGAACACTGACTCAGTGTTCAATATAGGAAACTGCTGAATCACTATTAGATACGTCAAACTAATAGAATACTGTAATGTTAACTACATTGGAATTAAAAGAAAATATAAAGAACTGACTTACAGGTGCAGCTGTGTGATCTTGGGCCTGCCAGTCTTGCTAAGCCTCCAATTCCTTATCTGTGCAATGGGGAGAACATAGTCCCTTTACAGAGTTCATGAAGATCCAATGAGATAATGAACACAAAAGCCCTCTATAAACTGCAAGACCCCCCATGAGGGAATGTATTATTATATTTTAAGATTGGCTTAATACCAGATACACAAAATTACTAAAATGAAGAGGATTTGATCATTCTAACGCAAAATATATCCAAGACTATGGCATCACTTTTTTTTTTTCTCCAGACACAATGGATCCTCATAGAACTTTTTTGTTTCTGTTATTTGGGATCTAGAGAAACCAGAGTTTGCTGGAAAAAGAGACTCATCCCTGATAACTATTAACTGCCTGACCTCCCCCAGAACACATACATGCCAAACCTCTCACTTGAAAAATTACAATGTAAAACAGACCTGCTGACAGAGAAAGGGCTGAGTTGAGAATGGGGAGGATGGGACAGAAAATGGAAGCAGGAAAAGATAAAATGCAAGGAAAGAGCAAACACAGTGGAAGATGTGAGACTGCAAAGGTCAGATCAGACTTTGTGTCTGCTTATCATCTTCCTGAGGTGGAAGAGCATTAAGGTTAAGCCTGAGAAAGAGGCAGAAGAATGTTTTCACATATAGGAAAGTTCATTACAAACACCACACTGATCTACTGCTCTACATCTCTGTTAAAGACACAACAGGAGTACTGAATACAGGGTTATGTTGCAATTCAGATGATATCTTAAGGTCCCTTCTACTTCTCCATCAACATATCCAAACACTCAACAATGTGTCTGACAATAAAATTCTATCAAAACCGAGCAATAAGAAACTGGGAAAAATAAAGTTCTCAAGAGTTTTCATTTAAATCTAGTGTTCTATGACAGGTAGGAATGCCCCTCCACAAACACACCCAAATGTGTGCATGTGCACACACATGCTATAACTGCTTGTAAATCCTATTTTTGATTAAAAAATAAGGCTTCCATGGCACCCAACTATTTTTTTAAGATTTTATTTATTTATTTGAGAAAGAGAGAGAGAGAGTGAGAGTATGAACAGAGGGAGAAGCAGACTCTTCACAGAGCAGGGAGCCTGACTTGGGCTCAATCCCAGGACCCCAGGATCATGACGTGAGCTGAAGGTCACCTGCTGCTCAACTGACTGAGCCACCCAGGTATCCCACCCAACTTTTTTAAGGTTTTTTGTTTTGTTTTGTTTTGTTATTTTTTTTTTTGAGAGGGAGAGAGAGAGAAAGCATAAGGTGGGGGGTTGCGGGTGGAGAGATGCAGACTGCCTGCTGAGCAGTGAGCCTGACACGGGCTCAGCAGAGGCCTGAGATCATGGCCTGAACCAAAAGAAGACACTCAACCAACTGAGCCACCCAGGCATCCAGCACCCAACTTTTTTTTTTTTTTTTAAGATTTTATTTATGTATTCATGAGAGACACAGAGAGAGAGGGGCAGAGACACAGGCAGAGGGAGAAGCAGGCCCCATGCAGGAAGCCTGATGTGGGACTCCACCCCGGGTCTTCAGGATCACACCCTGGGCTGAAGGCGGCGCTAAACCGATGAGCCACCCAGGCTGCCCCAGCACCCAACTTTTTAGCAAGAGTCCAAACTTTAACAACCCTGCAAGATGTTTCCACGTAATCTCCCTATTTCTTCCCACACTCTTCGCCAAACAAACCTTACTCTTTAGCCATGCTGGTTGACTTGCTATTCCTTAAAAATACCAGCAAGGAGGGATACCAATAGCCTGGGAAATTGGTCTTTAGTTCATGTGGTCTCAGGTAACCTGGATAAATGTGCTGAGATTATAAGTGGTAGGTAGATCTTTAGCTAGAGTCTAAAGGTCTAAATCCTAGCTAAAAGGATATACTTTTTTTTTTTTTTTAAAGCCCTTGAAAATGACAAGACCTGCTTCCTGAGGGCCCAGAGAGCATTCTCATCCTGTTCGCACACTTCACAGCAGTGGTGCCTCCCTGTGAGGACACAGAAAACCGCAAGAGGCCGTCACTCTGCCCAGAATGCCCCTGGGGTCCAGTTCTATGAGCCATCTCACACAGCTTTTAAGCATTCACTTAACATGAGAGAATCTTACGTCTTATGACCACTGCTATCTTTTAGTCAATTATCATCCTCACCATTCTGACAACTGCCTACTTCCATTCATTACCTTCCCATCTCCAGTCGAAATGAAATGAAATCACTTGGAGCAGATGGGTGCTCATCGTCTCATAGGTAAGTAGGAATGTCTGCCCACTGTGGGGCTCCCTACCTCCTCTCAACTTCTTCACATAAAATTCTGGGGCTTTATGTAATGCTGGCTTTTCATAGCTGAAGAAATATGATAGAACCATTAGCCATGTCAGTAGGTAAATATCAAGTCCTATTTATGCTACATTATATGGGTAAACACCATAAGTAATGCAAGCCCTATACATTTTATCTCACTCTAGTGATTTTATTTCATGAATCATTTATTCTCCACTTATTGTCAAAATATCAATATTCACAGATCACCAATGTGGTAACTGATAAACCATGAATGACTGGGGTATATCATGAACCCTCTGAAATCATACACATAATTTTGAATGTACCCACATTTTCCAGGGAAAAGAGTCAAGTTTTCAACAACTTCTGGGGAAAAACCTGTAGCACCTCTCACCAGAGGTTAAAAAACACCACACTGTGGAGTTCTAAGTTTTTCTCTTTGAACTTTCTGTGTACTTTTTCTGTTCTCAATCCATCTGCAGACCACAGATTTTGTATTCACTGCATGGCTTATCCCATTGCCAGAGGCCCGCACAGAGCTGAACAATAACCAATAACCACCAGCAGGGGTGGTTTACCTGGAGGTAAAGACTGGAGATGGAAAGTGGGGAAGCTCTGCACATAGGAGACTGCACTCGAAACAGAAAAGAGAGAACCTGCTTAAGCCCAAAGCTGCACTTAAAATGGTCCAAGAGGGGATCCCTGGGTGGCTCAGTGGTTTGGCGCCTGTCTTTGGCCCAGGGCGCAGTCCTGGAGACCCTGGATCGTGTCCCACGTCAGGCTCCCGGCATGGAGCCTGATTGTCCCTCTGCCTGTGTCTCTGCCTCTCTCTCTCTCTCTCTCTCTCTCATGAATAAATAAAACTTAAATAAATAAATAAAATAAAATGGTCCAAGATTAGAGGCAGGGAGGATACTGAAGAAATGTTACTAAGGGAAAAAGGTAAATCTGGAAGGCTACCATCCAAACAGGTATAGAATTAGATATGTAGAGCAGAGGTATATAGCAGAGACACTTCTGGTCAGAAGGTCAGGTGACATGAATTCTAGATGTTGCTATGTCTGTTGAACCTGGACAACTCATTAAACAACCTGAGTTTGGTTTTCCCAACTATTGGGAAGGGTATCGGACAAGAAGATTTTAGGATTCCAACATTTTACAATTCCAAATGTCCTTAGAAGCTTGCTTAGATACAGGGTTAGACTAAAATATACATATAAAAACTCGAGGACACAGATAAACAAACACCAGTCAGCGTCTGCTCCCAACATCCACACTAAACACCGACTGGCGCTCACCACTTACTTCTTCAGGGTTTTCTTGGCAGAGTTCAGGAAGTTCACATTTCAAGGGGGGTTTCCTGGGCAGGAGCTGGAGACTCTGACACTCCAAAGAGGCTCCTTGATCATCTGTCACCAGTGGGTACAGGCCCTGTCCCTGAGTATAGATAGACGCCTAGAGACAAAAGATTCGAATACCTTGAAGAGGCACCCTGATAGGACCCAGACTGAACAGCAGTTAGGGACAACTCCCAGGGAACACCAGACGAGCCCCATTTTATCTTTGAGAGAAGCAGCAAGTAAGACAGAGGAGCAACACAGAGAAATTCATCCATTTGATAAACAAGAACTGCACACCTACTAAGACTCAGACTTTGTGCTACATTCTGAGGATATCGTGGCAAACAAGAAACAAGGCAAAGAATCCCTGCCCAGAAAACAGAACAAACCCAAGTGGATGCTTACACTAGTAGATGGGACTTTAATGAGGACCAGGGTGTGTTACACTATTTCAAAACATCTTCCAAGAATTACTTGTTAATTACAAAGGGAAAACAGTAACTTTATAATACAGAAATCCAAGAGATACCACCTTAACCTCATCAGTAACAGGACAACCCATCACCATGGGCCTCCTGATGTGATGCACTTATCATGACAAAATAAAGACAAACCCAAATTTATGGGCATTCTGTAAAAAAACTGGTTTTGTATTCTTCAAAAATATCAATCTTATGACAGACAAAGAAAGACCAAGAACTGTTCCAGATTCAAGGAAACTAAAGAAGAGGCAACTAAAATGCAACATGTGAGGCTGGACTGTATCCTGGATCAGGGTAAAATTGGCAAAAAAAAAACCACTGCTGGGATGATACGGCAAAATGTGAACAAGGACTACTGTGTATATGATAGTATCATAACAATTTTAATTTCCTAAAATGAAATCTTTGTATTCTGGTTATACAAAAGAATGCCCTTGTTCCTCAGAGGAGGCACATGAGGATACAATGGTTACAACTAGTGAATCTGGGTGAAGAGGATACAGGAGTTCTCTATAAGATACTTCTGTAAGTTATAAATCATTTAAAAATAGTAACTTAAAAATTAACAGACAAGTGTTCCCCAACCTGCTGTCCTGGGTCTCCTGTGTCTTTCTGTAGATTCTCCAGCATAGTCACGACATCCTTCCTGCTCTCCAGATGACAGGCCTGCACCCGGGCCTGGAGCTCTTTGGGCAGGATGGTCAGGAACTGCTCCAACACGAGCAGCTCCAGGATCTCCTCCTTGCTGTGGGTCTCAGGCCGCAGCCACTGATGGCAAAGTTCTTGGAGTTGGGCCAGAGCCTCTCGGGGTCCTGTTACCTCCTGGTAGCAGAACTGCCGGAAGCGCAGGCGGCAAAGTTCCCGAGTGTCGCAGCTGCTTTCCTGGAAGCTGCACATCTGCTCCCAGGTGGGGTCTTCCTCCTTCACTTTCACAAGGCTGTCTCCATTTTCAGAGGTGGGGCCTGGCAAAGCTTCATCCATGCTGAGCTTTAAGGCTTCAAGGAAAAGGCTCATTTAGCCCACTTTTGCACTTCAGAAATGTTTTTCCAAATGTACATCTAAGGAATAAGAATGGATGTAAGTTACATGTAAGTTACAAGAGCTTCAAAATTCTATGAAACCTATTTTTGTTCCTATTGTACTTTTGTTCCTATTGTACCTCTCACTCAGAGCCTCTCACTCAGAGCCGGCTTGCCTATGTTACCAGTGAGATTAATCAGAAATATATCTTGAATCCTAAAGGGGTTGAGCCAGGAGGTGATGGATGTAAGTAAAGGATGTGAGGGAAACAGGGTTAACAGTAAGAATGCCTGAGCAGCCTACACTTCAGCTGGAGAGAAATAATTGTATTCAGTGCAGAGCTATAACATACTTTTTCACCTGTGTACTTCTCACAGAATATTCCACCTTAAAAGCAGGGAAGGTTTCCAGTCTCCTGTCCCCTAAAAGTTCTTATGATGAGATTTCATCACTCCTTTCATCAAGAGGTGGAGTCTATTTCTCCTTCCCTTGAATCTGTGCTGGCCTATGACTTGCTTTAGCCAAGAAAATATGGCAGAAATGGCTCTGCAAGAGGAAGTGAACACTGCTATGAGCCTGCCATGCTGTGAGAAAGCCCAAGCTGGCCATGCAGAGGTCATGTGGATTGGAATCCAGGTGCCCCAACTGAAATCCAGCAGCATCTAACTCCCAGCTGATAGCAACCATAGGTAACTCCAGCAGTAGAAATCCTCAGTCAACCAACAGAATCATGAAAAATAATTTCAATATGTTTTACAGCACTAAGTTTGGGGTTTCGATTTATTACATTTTTAATGTAAGAATAGGTAATTGAAATACATGCTTCGTGTTCTTTTTCTCTCCCTCCTTACTATCTCCTTTTGTGTTCTCATTAATCACAATTTCAGCGTATCTCTATTCCGAGAACACTCAAATCTGGCTGACTCCAGCTAACCTTTACATTCCTGACTCAGATCTTAAAATGCCAGTAGGATGCCTTCCAGTTTCCAGCTTCTCCTGGTCGTAATTTCAACACATCCCAAACTGAAATCCAAGTCCCTCAAAGCTGTCCTCACTGCTCTCCCCATTCCATTGGCATCACCACCATCGCCCCAGGCTGAAAACCAGTCTCTACACATTGAGTCCAGCAGATCCTTCCTCGGAAGCACCTGGTGCTGCCATCCCCTCCCCTTTCATTCTCCTATTACCTTTACTTACATTCACGACTACAATAATGTCCTGACCTTCGCCGGGTTTTTACTGGTTTTTACTGGTTTGTCTGCCATTCGGTGAACATTTGAGCACGTCATTATTTTCCTGGCAAAACGCTAATCCCGGAATAAAAGACACAGCCTCTACCTCCTGGAAAGCCATGGTCTTCGCAAACTCAAGTCACCGCTGACTGCTCGGGCTTTTCCTAGCCACCTCGTCCTCCACGGCCAGGACTGCCCTTCTAGGGAGGCACATTTCCCAAGTCACGGTGCATACGCCATCCTACAACTCCTGTCCGGACGAAGGAAACTCCTTTGTGCTCCAGACTATTCGTGGGAGAGCGAGCCCGACCCTCAGCGCCCACCGGGTCCTTCTCCGGCTCTCGCCGCCCCCCCCTCCCGTGCCCACCCCGGGGGCAGAGGCCCCGTCCCCACAGCCCCAGCGAGCCCGCCCCCACCTGGCGTCCAGGCAGCAGGGCCGTCCGAGTCACCGAGGGGCACCTGCGCCCCCGAGGCACCCCGCAGGCGCCGGATACCAGCACGTCCTCCTGCTCTTCAGCGGAGGAAACAGCTCAAGGATGTTGCTCAGCAAAGACGCGGCTCTCCCGACCGCACAGGCTCCCGAAGCCGCAGAGCCCGACCCGCCGGCAGCCGAGCGGGGCTTTTGTAGGAACGCGGTCCCGCCTCTCTAGGATCCCGCCGCCACCACCCCGCGCAGGCGCGGCGCGAAGCCCAGAGCGCGCCGCTCGTCTCCGTGGGCCCTTTCCATCAGCAACGGGATGGCAAAGCCGAGACCCTTTTGTGAGGCTCCTCTCGGGCTTCTGGTTAGACGATGAAGGAACAAGTACAATATGGCAAGCAGCACAAATTCCTAAAATTTAAATATGCAGGTGATCTATTCCCAATAAAAATTCAATTTGCATAGAGACCATGAAATGAAGAATGCCCCATCCCTAAAGTTAACCATTGTTAATATCGTGTATGGGTTTCCCAGCACACTATCAGCCACGTGGTAGCACCCAATCAATCAACGTTTGTTTACTGAACGTTTATGGGATCACAACATGAATTTGCATCTCAGCCTTTTCTGTTACCTTGGAGATCTTTCCATACGAATTTATTTAACAGCCTAATAGTTTTCCATTGTATGGATGCACCACAGTTTACTCAACTATCCTACTGTTTTATAGTACACGTGTACACATATATATGTGTATATGCGCACATATATATATACACATACACTAAGTAATGCTGCAGAGAACATTTAATAGCTTTACATGCTCTTATAACTCCAGGTTAACTACTACACATTAGAATTGATCTGTCAAAGAGCATGTGCGTTTAAAATTTTATATACAGAACCCCTATTTTGAAGGGCAGTGCTGTTTAAAAGCAGAAGAATCTAAGAGAAAAATCCAGAAAAAAATGTAAGTATGGCTGTTCACAAAATCAGAATTATAAATGACCAATTAACATCCAAGAGACCAACGCTGACAGCAAAAATATTCTTTAAAAACCGCTTAAAATACTTATTTTGTATCCACCAGAATGTCATATATGCAAAAGGATAATTCCCAGGTTTGATGTAGGCATGGGAAAATGGGCATTTTCAGACTAACAGAAGGTACAGATTAGTATAACCATCCTGGAAGGCAATCTGGAAAATGAATCAAAAAGCCTTAGAAAAATGTGCCTACCTCTTTGTCTCATTAATTTTAGTCACAGGAATTGAATGAAGGAAAATTCTACAAAGTGAGCAAAGCTGTATGTCCAAGGATGTTCACTGAAATACTGTTTATGGTGACAAACTATAAACTAAAATGACTAATGGTAGAAACATGTACCACAGAATGTTTAGCGACCTTTCTTAGAAATTGTCTTCAATGAAGACTTTTAGTTATCTGGGTGTCTTAATCAGGGCTTTCTTTTATTCGCTGGCAAGGAAACAAGGGCATTTCTTGGACTCCCAGGACCCACTGGGAATATAGTGGACCTCAGGAGAGGAGGGTCAGAGTCACTTCTCCACAGTCTCTGAGTCTTCATTCTTTTACTTCTCACTGGGCTGGTTTGTTTCTATTTGGTTTTCATAAGACCACAAAAATGGTTCCAGCTCTAGATTAGTTTCTTGTTCAAATGCCTAACGAAGACCAAACAGAATCTGTGATCCAGTATGAAACTTCTGGGGGTATCCAAATGACCAAGCCTGGCTAAGAGGTCCCCCACCCTGGTCTAATGCTCAGTGGTCAGAGAAGGGTCACATGGCAAGCTGCCCACTCAGGATCGTGGCAGAAATGATAGAATGGACTGGGCAGACAGGCAAATTGTCCTTTTCTTTTACAAATCAAAACTGTTAATGATATGAAGTCCACTGAGAAAAGTGAAGTGTTTCTATGCATAAAAAAGATCAGTATCTCAGAATACATTAAGAGATTATGTCTAGACCACGCAGCAGGATGATTTAGTTTTTTTTTTTTTTTTACATGTTTTCAGGTCTTTACAAAGTATATGAATTTCTATAATAAATATAATGGGCAATTATATATTAAAATTAAGCAGAAATTATCAGTACTAATCACGATTCATTTGATTGTCATATATATACATGTATGCACGAATGTATACATGCATACATGCATGTATATACATGCATATACATACATACACTAAACAATGATTATTTTTGACAGGTGAAAATTAGGATGCTTTATTTTTTCCTTTCCTGTTTCTCCATACTACATGAATTAACGGCACATTTACTAATAACTGTATCAGTTTTTTAAACAGGAGTGAGCAGGAAATGTTCTTTTTTGAACATTACAGGATACTATCCCAACAGAAAAGCTGATCAGTAGAAGATACTTCACAATACAGCTCATCCTTTCTGGGCTGCTATCCTCTGAATAGACTTACAGCTTTCCTTTTAGGGCACCTAACAAGTGTTGCATTGCAAGCAAAACCTTCAAGATCTGTTATAACATTTGCCCTTTGTTCAATGTTTCTATAATCTTTGAGAAATAGAGAAGAAAAGCACATTATCAAAATATACCTATATCCAGGGGTGCCTGGTTGGCTGTCGGTTAAGAGCCCGGCTCCTAGTTTTGGCTCAGGTGATGATCTCAGGGTTCTGGAATCCAACCCTGAGTTGGGCTCTGCGCTGGGTGTGGGGCCTGCTTGAGATTCTCTTCCCCCTCTCCCTTTACCCCTCCCTGCCCCCATGCTCTCTCAAAAAAAATTTAAAATATTCCTGTATCCAACATATATGTTCAAGTGGTTATGAGTGCGCCCCCAGGGCACCGATGAGAAGACAATTTCCTTTGGGACTGTGAGAGGGAGTAGGCTAGTTAAGGTGTCCATGAATTTAGAACACTTATAATGTGTGTACTATAGAATCATCACAAAGAAAGCTAAATTTTCCAGTTATTGAAGGGTATGTCATTCTTCATGCTTTGACTCTTGTCATTGTCATTTATTTTTCATGAGAAAAATAAAGACATTCTGTTCTTTCCTTCTTAAATGGAACAGAATCAAACAGATTTAAACTATGACTCAGAGCTGAATGATAGGTACTGACTTCAGCACAGCCATCAAAACACTTGGGGGAAAATCTTCAGTACCAACTTAATTTTATCCATCAAGGCAGAATAAAAGAAACACAGCTTTATGACCCCGTAAGGAATGGAATATGACTGTTCCATGAAATTCTTTAGTGTCTCAAAAAGTTGCTCTGCCTCTACAGATTTGGTCCTCCTCCAGGAAACAGTATTTTTTTTATTTTTATTTTTTATTTTTATTTTTTTTTTAAATTTATTTATGATAGTCACAGAGAGACAGAGAGAGAGAGGCAGAGACATAGGCAGAGGGAGAAGCAGGCTCCATGCACCGGGAGCCTGATGTGGGATTCGATCCCGGGTCTCCAGGATCATGCCCTGGGCCAAAGGCAGGCGCCAAACCGCTGCGCCACCCAGGGATCCCCAGGAAACAGTATTAACTGTGGCACCTGGTCATCCTGCACGCAGCCATACACAGGTGGAACGAAATGGATCAAAGACTGCAAAGTGGCTGTTCCAGCCTTCATGCTCCCCTTTCTTCTTAGTGACAGAAGCTTAGTTTTCAGCGATTCACTCTGCAAACCGGAACAAGACACTCTCCAGACTCTCTTTCCTAAGTTTTGGCCTGCAATCTATGCTGAAGTGACTTCTGGGAGGCTGTTCACAGAGGGCTGGCTGAACTTGGAGGACTCTTTGCCCTTATGCGTCTGTCTTTTTGCATGTGATGGCTGGAGCTTCAGCAGCCACCAAGGATCATATGAAGTCAGGACTGATGGTGTGCACCAGGATGATGGAGCAGAAGAGCAGAGGCAGGATCCCTAGCGGTGTCACAGAACCACTTTATCAGTCCTGGACTGCTTGTCTCCAGATTTTTCTATCTGAGAGAAAAACAAGCTTTTGTGAAGTCACTCTTAGTTTGTTTCTAAATTATATGCAGCTGAACCAAATCCTCACCAATACACAAGTGTTCATTCCCATGGCAGACTAAGACGCTGTTTCCAGACATAATACCCTATGCAGCTATTGCCAAACAGCAAGCAATGAGGATTCAGGAGTGCACCCCCCCAAGCTCAATATTCCTCATCATTACCACAACATTTTAGTATTCACAGTATAAAATCATGATCTCCTCTCAATTGACTTTATTGACCTCCAAGGAATTCCAGAACAAGCAATATTTTAAAATTACATTATTAGATGGCATCTGGGGGACTCAGTCGGCTAAACGTCAGACTCTTGATTTTGGCTCAGGTCATAATCTCAAGAGTCCTGGGATTGAGCCCCATGTCAGGCTCTGTGCTCAGCAGTCTGCATCTATCCCTCTGCCTTTCCCCTACTCATGCTCTCTCTTTCTCAAATAAATACATAAAATCTTTTAAAAATAAATAAAAAATAAAATAAATTATCATTATCAGTATTAAAGGAAAAAAGTCTAATTTCTTTCCCCAGTTACTAAACAGTGTCTATGCAGGAGCCACTCTCCTGTCACTGGAGTTATCAAGTAAGACAGTTGCTACCTGGATTAATTCAGCACTATTCACTCATATGACTTATGAAATCTCTTCTGTACTTCAAATAAAACCTTGATTTCTAACTTCAATCAGTGAAGTATTGTAGCAAGAATGGGGTGGGAAGTGGTCAAATTAAATTTTCTTTCCCTTCCAAAATGCTTCTGCTGGCTGGGGGTGGGGGATGGCAGGCAGATGCCAGTAGGGGGTGGTTAGTAAAATCATGGAAGAAATGCCCACCATTAACCTGCACTTTAAGACACTTTCGAAAGTGCTATATTTTCAAACATCATTAGTTTTATTTTACAGTTGTTTCTGTAGCAGATGCAAAAATATTGACCTCCTCTTGTTCTGTTGAGCCTATAAATCCATAGATACTTGAATCACTGCTGACTTCAAAGCCCTAACTCAATCAGAAGGCTCTCTGCTACTTGAAGTACACAGTCATGTATTTACCACGGTCAAGGCTCAGAGAAGTCCTGCAGTGAAGCGTGCTGGTTAGCTGGTTCTCACAGTCCCATCATGGGTCAAATCATTGTGGCCCAAAGGCTGAGCACAAGTGGAGGTGGAAAGTCTCCTGCTCGGCCCCCTAGAGTTCTCTGGGGCTAGAATCAGCTGTGATTCTTCCTAAAGTGCTGTTTGCTCGTCAACATAGCCTCTGTGATATTCCTTGCGGAGATGATGCCCCATCAAGCCAGACTGTCTTTATGGTGATATCTCTGATGCTGAAAAAGACCCGACCTCTGCCTGAAGGCTTCACCACATTCGTTACACTGATAGGGTTTTTCTTCATTGTGGATCCGCACATGCTGAGCCAGGTGGGAGTTCAGTCGGAATGCTTTCTGGCATATGTCACACTTGAACGGCTTCTCTCCAGTGTGAATCCTGTGATGTCGAATCAGGTCTGAGGTCAAATTGAAGGCTTTTCCACACTCATTACAGTGATGGCTTCTGGAGTGGCTATGGATTCGCTGGTGGTGAGTGAGAAAAAGGGCCTGACTGAAGGTTTTTCCACACTCCTTGCACTCACAGGGCTCCTCCTGACTATGGACTCTCTGGTGCCGGTTGAGGTGGGAGCTGCGCCTGAAGTTCTTCCCACAATGGATACATAGGTAAGGCTTCTCTCCAGTATGGATCCTGAGGTGTTCCAAAAGGCCTGCATTCTGGCTAAAGACCTTTCCACACTCTTTGCACTGATAGGGCTTCTCACCAAGATGGATTTTCTGGTGTCTAACAAGGTGTGAACTTCTCTGAAAGGCTTTCCCACACTCGTGACACTGATGACCTTTCTCTCTAGAGCGAATTTTCTGATGTCCAGTGGGACTCGAAGTCTGACACACCTCAGATTCATAGAGCTTTCCTTGTATGTGTGTACCTTCATGCATAATCAGGTCTGAGTGCTGGATGAACCCCTTTCCACATTCTGAGCATTTATACTCAGTCTTTGCCTTGAGCTTGACCTGCTGCCTTTCCAAGTTAGGGTCCTCATAACGAGGCTCTAAGGGTTCAGATACTTTCCTAGATGATTCCACTTCTCCACAAGAGTCTGTCTCTACAACCATCTTCTCATTCTCAGTCCTTGTCTCCTCACCTGAAACATTAAATATATACCACCAATTATTTGTTTTTTTGATGCTTTGGGAAGGGAATCTGCATTTGGGAGGAATAAATCTAAATCAAGCCATGTGTGCCAAGTGGAAATGCTGTGAATGCTTGTGTTTGCACAAAATATATAAGAGCAATGGTTCATGAGAACTTGTCAACAGCGGCTACTCAAGGGAGGATGGGTATTGTGGTAGGAGGCAGCTTATCTTAAATGGTTTGAATTTTATCATGTGACATGCAGCACACATTCTGCAAGGAAACTGGCTCAAAGGGCTTAGCTGTACATCCTTGAAAATGGTTTGTCAGCCGCAGTATAAAAAAGCAAAGTCAACTGATGGCCCTGAGGCCAATAAGAAAGAAAAAGTACTGGAGATGAGGAAATGCAGACAGAATGCCCATTTTATCACTGATTAGCTATGTAATCTAAGACAGGTAATTTAAACCCTCTGGGCTCAGCATCCTCACCAATAAATCAAAACCACTGGACCACAAGACCTTGATGTAACATGAAGTTCACAAAAATGTCTTGGACTTTCCTGATCTCCTTGGACAGCAGCAGCTGCTCCCCTGTGTGGCTCAACAGGGACAGGGCATCTCAGTGCTGTAATAATTTGCTCATAGGTCTGGTACATAAAAGACCATAAGAAATGTCTTCTGAATAAAATCTAAGAGCAGACACATGGGCACAAGTGGGCAAGTAGAACAGGCCTTCCCAGGCTAGGAACCTGAACGAGGACACGAGAAAGCAGGAGAGAGAGGTCCTCAGTAGCATTAATGACAAGTTAGTACGAGTTTATCAGTGTAAACCAGATTAAAGCAGCAGATCAACTGCAAAGTGAGAGCACATGAGCGCCAAAGGTAACAGTGGAGGACTGGCCATAAGACTCCAGAGACAGTGAGTCCTGTGTGGGGCAAGCCACATGTGTGTCCTCCTGCAGCCATCCATGGGGGAGGGAGGGCGGCTTGAAGGAAGAGAAGAGCAATCCTTCTCCAGCAACAATCTAATGACATAATCAACTAAAAAGAAGGAGTGGCTCTAAAACCAGAAAACAACCTAAACTTTGAGTGTAAAATAGCATTTTCAGGGCAAGGAACAGTGTCAAGGATCTACTGTGACTACATTTATTTGTCATATTGAAAATACATGCGCATGATGGACGACATGGGATAAATTCATTTCTACAAGACTATTTACAAAAGGCAGGCCCCCTCACTAGAACTCATATAAAAATTTGAAAACAAAAACAAAAAAACAAAACAAAAAGGCAGGCCTCCTCTCTTTCAGCTACTTTGCACAGCAAGCTTCCAGAAGATGAGGACCTTTGAAGCAGGCTCAGAAATTAAACAGGGGAATCAGATAGTAGGTAACAGAAGCTTTAGAATCACAATCAGCCATTCATCAAACATTTATTGAGGATCTGCTCGAGGCCAGGAGCCATGACAGATTCAGGAAACAAAACAAAGCCCAGCTTTTTACCAGCAGGAGAAAGACATACACCAGCAATGATATTACGATATGATCCGTTCTCTGATGGGAGACATCTTGGAGCTCTAGGAGCCTAGGTGGGGAAGTCAGTCACATTAGGAGGACTTAGGGAAGGATGGAGGCAGGGAGGTCTAAGACAAATCCTGAAGGGTGAGTAGGAATAGTCAGGGAAAGCAAGGAAAAAGTAGTGTAGACAGAAAAAACATGGCAGGAAGAGGCTCAGAGGAGAGAAGCAGCAAGGAACAAGCAGGAGTCAAAACACAGCTCAGAAAGATGGGAACCCGCAGCGTGACGAGGACATAGGTGACTGACTGTCCTGATCTGTCTGGGACTGAAGGGTTTCCCAGGATGTGGAGCCGATAGGGCCAAAAGTCTCAAGCAAACTGGCACAAAGTTCATGCTTATGGATATGTGGCTGAGAAGCCAGCAGACACAACATTCAGGGGAGGCCTCTGTTACTGGCTGTCAGGAATTTCTGCAGGTCGTGGGTTTTTTTCTTGTTTTTATTTTTTTCCTTTTTATTATGGAATTTTTCAAATATTAAAAAATATATATATGTAGAAAGAATAGCATTACTCAGCTCACTGAAGGGCTTTAAGGACGGGAGCAGCATGAATGAATTTGTGTATAAATGATGGAGGATCAACAGGAGGTAAGAGACCCAACAGAAGCACCAGGAGGACAGTGAAGGACACAAGAAAAAGCAGGCCTACAAGACAGCCACATGGCTTCTGGCAGCCTGGAGAGAGGAGAAAAACATAAGCGACAGAAGGAGTGCCTGGGGGTACTCGGTTGGTGAGGTGTCTGCCTTTGGCTCAGGTTATGATGCCGGGGTCCTGGGATGGAGCCCCGCATCAGGCTCTTTGCTCAGTGGGGAGTCTGCCTCTCCCTCCCCACACCTCCCTCCCACCCCTGCGCTCGCTTGTGCTCTCTGTCACAAATAAATCTTAAAAAAAAAAAAAATGGAAGCAACAGAAACAAGAAAGAGGGATTTCAATGACAAATACAATATAGAAAAAAACTAATCTAGGTGCCATTTAGAAACAAAAGACAGTAAAAATACTACAATAATTTGAAGGAAACAAAAGAATAATGAGTAATAGAGCATTTGGCTGGATTCTTTGCCTGAGGTGAGAAACCACCAATCCTTTTTCATTGACTGCTACGGTGAAAGGAAGAAGATGGTGAAGGGCAGCCAAGAGAAGCCTCTGGTTTCAGCTGAACAGAAACATCAAGGAAAGGATGGGAGGAAATGTTTAGTGTGACAAGAATCTTCTAGATCTTGACTGTGGTGGTGATCAGAGGACTGAGTTTTATCACATTTGTGAAAACTCACTGACCCAGACACATACAGAGTGAAGTCCACCTGGTGTAGATTATTCCTCGATAAACCTGACTCAAAGCAAACACAAATGTCAAGCCTCTGGAGGGACCGCCAAGCCCGTCTGTCACACGTCAGAAGCCACAGCTGTTTCTCACCCTTCTCTCGTTCTGGCTCCAGAACTTCACCCTCAGCCTGGACCCACGGCTCCTGCACTGCTTCCATGGCAGCTGCCTCCTCCACAAGCACCTCCTGCTTCTTTGCCTGGTCTGGGTTCTAGGGGCAAGTATAGACACATAGGGACGGTTAGGGACATGTGGCTTAGCAGAACACTGCTCAGAAAACACTGCCATGTAAGAAAAGAGTAAAGAGAAACCCCAGGGAGGAGGCAAAGTGGAAAGAGACCAAACCAAAGCTTAACAGGTCTGCTGCTCAGCTCACACCCGCCTCTCTGGCCCAAGGTCTTAATCCCTGCTTTTCTGTACAAGAGCATATCTGGTCCTTAACCACCTGCTGTTGGGGCTTGTCCAGCTCCCTCTCCAGGTCCTCCAGAATGGCCACCACCTCGTCCCCGCTCTCGGGGTGCTGCTCCCGCACCCAGGCCTGGAGCTTCTCAGGCAGGATGGTCAGGAACTGCTCCAGCACCAGCAGCTCCAGAATCTGCTCCTTGCTGCGGGTCTCAGGGCGCAGCCAGCGTCGACACAGCTCCCGGAGCCAGGTGAGGGCCTCACGGGGTCCTGTGGTCTCTTCATAGCGCAACTGCCTGAACTGTTTGCACAGCGGTTCTTGTCCAAGGCCTGTGCTATCTCCTGGCAGCTTGACTACCTGTTCCCAAGTAGAGCAGGGATCCTTCACTGTCCAAAGCCCCTTCTTCAGATTCAGAGGAGCCTGGGAATGGGCATTCACCAGTGCAGTCGCCATCCCCAGTGTCAGCCTGTGCTCTCTCTGCTCAAAAACTTCCTTGGACTGTCTCCTGAAAATGTGAAAACAAGAATCACAGAAACAGGGGCACCTGGGTGGCTCAGTCAGTTGAGTGTCTGCTTTCAGCTCAGATCACGAGCGCTGCATCCCTACATCGGGCTCCCTGCTCAACAGAGTCTACTTCTCTCTCTCCCTCTGCCCCTCCCCCGGCTTGTGTGCTTTCTCTCTTTCTCTCTCATACTCAAATAAATAAATCATGGAAAAAAAAAAAAGAACCACAGAAAGGGTAGCAGTAGTAGTAACAGCAGCAGCAGTACTCCTTTGTTGGGTTCATACATTTCCAATAATTACTATCAATTTCTTTCTCTCTGAAACAACCATTTCTAAAAACAGAACACACATACAAAATGAGAAAACTGTTCTGTACAAGATTGCCAGCTGAAGGAGCACAAATAACAAATCTGAAAAATCACCATTTTGCATCTTGATGAAATAACTGATTGAATCAAGTGCCACAAATGGGTGAAGCCACTGGGCAAAAAGACACTCTCACAGTCTCAAAGAATCACCATGTTGATTGCTTATTAATTGCAAAAGAAACAATGGAGATATCTGGCAGACACAAACTCAATCGAATGATCAAGCCCAGCAACACCAACAGTGAGACAAGTGACCTTGTGCCGTATCACTTATGCAGCATTTTTACTAAATGGTTAACATGAATCTAATAATGAGGAGACTTTTAGATAAATCCTGAATGCAGCTCATCTACAGCAATTTCACAGAGATAAAAAGAGGTATTCCTCTAGAATACCTAGTTCTCATCTAAATGAATTATGAAAATCGGCTCCTGGGTTTGTTTGTTTGTTCTTAAGATTTTATTTACTTATTCATGATAGACAGAGAGAGAGGCAGAGACACAGGAGGAGGGAAGAGCAGGCTCCATGCAGGGAGGGACTGTATGGACGAGGGACTCGATCCCGGGACTCCAGGATTGCACACCTGGGTGGAAGGCAGGAGCCAAACCGCTGAGCCACCCAGGGATCCCCTCGGCTCCTGGGTTTAAAAAACAGTATAAAACCTAGTTAGGGTCCAAATACTGCTTGCTGCTACTATATAGTCCTGGATGTATGTGTACATGGTAACTCCCAGCTGATATAGGTTTTAGAGGAGATGTTATATATATGAGAAGTCAAATATATGTTAAAAAATGGACTTAAAATTTAAAAAGTCAAATCCTACTGTTCTTAATAGAAGTGAAAAAGTCTAAGAAAGTGATGATCATTAGTCAGAAATAAAAGTTGGAGGGCAGCCCCAGTGGCCCAGGGTTTAGCACTGCCTTCAGCCTGGGGTGTGATCCTGGACACCCGGGATCGAGTCCCACGTCGGGCTCCCGGCGCGGAGCCTGCCTCTCCCTCTCTCTCTCTGTCATAGATAAATAAAGAAAATCTTTAAAAAAATAAATAAAAATTTGGTATTGTGATGGTTAACTTTATGTGAAAACTTGACTGGACCATGAGATGCCTAGATATTTGGTCAAACATTATTTTGAGTGCTTCTGTGAGAGTGTTTTTGGATGCAAGTAACATTTAAATCAGTAGAGTAAAACAGATGCCCTCTATAATGTAGGTGGGCTTTATCCAATCGGTTGAAGGTCTCAATAGAACAAAAACGCTGACTCTCCCTCAGGTAAGAGAATTCTCCCTGCTTGACTGCCTTCACACAGGAACATCAGCTTTTTTCCTGCCTTCAGATTCAAATGGAAACATCAGCTCTTCCTGGATCTCGAACCTGCTGGCCTTCCTACTTCCTACTGTAACTGTACCATCAGATCACCCAGTTCTCAGGCCTTTGGACTCAGAATGGAACTAAGCCATCGGCTTTCCCGGTCTCTGTCACTGACTCATCCTGAAGATCTTGGGGACTTGACAATCTCTGTAACTTCTGGATCCAATTCCTTATAATAAATCTGTCTCTACGTGTCTATTTCTGTGTATTTCCTATTGGTTCTGCTTCTCTGGAGAACTCTAATACAGATGTATAGCATAGGTTGCTGAATTAGTGGTGGTCATTTCTATAATGTGATTAAACACATCAAATACAATATATAATAAATAATATGATAAACTGACCCTTCCATTCTCCTATGATATCTTGTATATCAGATCAATCAAGATCTACTGATTCTGCCTACCAAACCTATCCTCTCCTCTTCATCCCCTTGACACCATCTTCTATCCAGACTACTGTGACTGGCCTTTCTGACCATCAATCTATTTCCCACACTGTGAACAGTTATATTTCTAAAAAGGAAAAGGATTGTGTCTCTGCTGTGCATTTACTGCATTTAGTGGTTCATCACTATCTTTAGAATTAAGTAAAAGACATCTAATATGGCTTAAAAATTTCTTATGATCTAATGAACTTTCAGTTCCTCAAATTTCCGATACTCTTTCCTGTTCCCGGGTCCTTCCCCATCTTATTCCTTCTGCCTGGAAGGAGTAATTCTCCAATTTTTTCTCATTAGCGCACATATACTCATATATACTCACATATACTCTTCGTGTCTCAGCATAATAAAACATAATAAAACAGTAAGGCAGCACAATTGGTACTTAACGAGAACTA
The DNA here is from genome assembly GCF_053574225.1 of Canis aureus. Lineage (NCBI taxonomy): Eukaryota > Metazoa > Chordata > Mammalia > Carnivora > Canidae > Canis > Canis aureus. The sequence goes on from NC_135647.1 coordinate 1,161,816, forward strand.
ATGCATTTTATCCTCACACAATTGCCAACTTCGTTTCACAAAGAAGGATCCTGAGACATGGAGAGTTTAATAACTTACACAAGGTCCCCAAGCTCAACCTCAGATCTTTCCCTCAAGAGCTCTAAACCCTTGACTTGACTTTGCCTTCTCTCTCGCATAATCCACGTGTGATCCAACAGCAAAGCCTGCTGGCTCCGTTTCCAGGTAGATCATTAATCTGGCCACTACTAACCACGTCTACCAAAGTTCAAGATACCCTCATCTCCTACATGAAGTACTTGTGATAGTTTCCCCAATTCCATCCTCGCGCCCCTATGGTCTAATCCCATCGTAGTTCTCAGCTACAGATGCTTTAAAACATGAGTCAGATCATGTTTTTCCTCTGCTCAAAACCCTTCAAACACTCTTCACACCAAAAAACGACCAAATTACTTAAACAGTACACGGCACAGCTCTTGCACACAGCTCCTCGCAGTCCCGGGCCTCTGGATACCGTTGTCTACAGCTCGGCCCCCGTTCGCTGCCCTCTTGGTCCGCCTGTGATTCCTGAGTGTGGCAAGCAGGCTTGGAGGCCTCTGAATTTGCTGTTCAGCTGCCTGACAGCTCGTGCCCCTGGAGGCCACACAGGTCTTTTCGGGTCCTTAAGGTTTCTGCTTAGGCACTACCCTGTAAGGCTTACCTTCAACATGTGTTGAAAACTGCAGTCAGCGGATGACACAGGCGAAGCCTACGCGGTGCCCAGTTCAGCAGACGCGCAGCTGCGGGACCCCCCCGCCCGGCCCTCGCCCTGGCCCGCGGGCCCTCGGTCGCAGAAGGCTCCCTGCACCCGGGGAGCAGCGGCTCCCCAGCCCCGGGCTGCAGGGCCTTCCTCGCCAGAGCGCACACACCGAGCACCCCAGCACCTGGCTGCAGGAAGAGCCAGACGGGCCCCTGCACCTACTCGGCTCCTAGTCCAGCGGCAACGCCCACTCGCCCGCGCCACGTCGCCTCCGCTCTAGGCGGCCGAGAGGACCGCAGCTCAATGGTGCCTGGTTCCGGCGCGCGGCAGGGAGGGCGGGAGCTCCGCCGGGCCGCAGCGCCCCCCGCGGCGTGCAGGGGCGAGCACCCGCCGTTCTCGCCTGCGAGCGATGTGTGTTATATCCAAGTTACAGGCCGGCTCAGCTTCATGTACCGCGAAGAGCCAGCGTTTCTACTTTGCGCGCTCACAAATTTAACATACTTTTCCATTTCTCCCCAATTTAAAAAATCAAACACAATGGCAAAAATAAATGTCAGCGTAGGGGGATGGTTTTTTTTTTTTTCATAGCAGCAAAGAATTGATTAAATTGAACAGTGAAAATATCTTTGGATTGAAGGATTTAAGGTAATGAAAGCTTAAGTATATTACTGTAAAAGTATAATTAGCAATACTTTGCAGTGAATGTAGGTTTCAGAGGAAAAAACATCAGATACCACTTTAGCAAAATAATTCTGCAGAAGAAAACAGAAATATTCCCTCTTGTTCATCTTACCAAAAACGTTTTTATACTTTCAATAAATTAAATACTTTTAAAAATCTAAACAAATTTCTGTTTAATGATAGTTTTGAAAAATCATTAAATATACTAATCATTGTTTTATGACAGGTAATTTATTCAGTGTTTTCAGCATTGAAATTATCACAACAAAAGGAGAAAACGTTTCATTATGACAAGGAGAAAACCTTACCTTCTTGGGTGCCAGAAGCTTGGAAGTATCTTTTAAAAGTTAATTAAATACTAAATTAAATAATTTAATAATAACAAATATAATATATATTATAAATAATAATTATATTCACCTTAAAACTTCTCTAGGCAAACAAATGCAATCAATGCAAGTATTTTACTAATTAGAAGCTAACATTTTTTCTTGAACGAAAAACTCATGTCTGATTTTCTTTCTAAAGAAGGGCTTATATATTTTTCAAAAATTATATAAGGAATAAACAAAATTTAATTTTATTTATTTATTCATGAAAGACACGGAGAGAGAGAGGCAGAGACACACGCAGAGGGAGAAGCAGGCTACGTGCAGGGGGCCTGGTGTGGGACTCAATCCTGCAACTCCAGGATCATGCCCTGGGCTGAAGGCAGATGCTCAACCACTGAGCCACCCAGGCATCCCAACAAAATTTAATTTTAAAAGGAAGTAAATATATCTTAATTCATTTACTGCCCGTTTTAAATTCCCTACCATGGATGGCTCCTTAAACATCATTCATCAGCTCAGATTATTGGCAGTGTGTTGGCTATCCCATGAAAATCAAAACCGTTACTATAGCTTAACAAAGCAGAGTTTTAAAAACTCTGTTAAAAAATTCAAAGTTTGCATTTCTTACTTAGTAGTCTATATCTTTTGGAATGGGTAAGGGACAAATGAGAATAAATAAAAATACCATCTTTATGGAATAGACTACATGTGCTAATTTTTAAAAATCAATTTTCAAAATTGAGATTTTTCATTTTCCAGGATTATCCTTATTTTTGTAAATAAAATGGTGGTTCATATGTTTCCATCAGGTCCATTCTTAAAATATTCAAAATAAAAGCCTTCTGTAGGATCTATAGAGGGACTAGTGCATTGTGAGTCATGCTACCATGCTATAGCATAAGATAGCAGTGCTAATCTTTTTGTAATGATGTTTTCTGCTTTTCTCTCTGCTTCCATGCATCTCTCAAGATATTATTAATTGTTCTGAATTTTAAATAGAAAATTAATTGACCAGTGATTGTTCCAAACAATCAAAAACCTACAAATGAAAAAAAAAAACCTATAAATGAGTCCAATAAACTTAACCCATGGTTTAATATTATGAACCCTATAACTTTTTTTTTTGAACCCTATAACTTTAAACCATCATATTAATAGGCTAATAAAGAAAAATCCTAGGGGTGTCTGAGTGGCTTATTTGGTTAAGCATCCAACCCTTGATTTTGGCTCCGGTTGTAATCTCAGGTTCATAAGATCGAGCCCCATGTTGGTCTGCACTCAGTGGGGAGTCTCAGTGGGGCTTAAGATTGTCTCTCCCTCAAAACTGGACAGTCACATGCAGAAGAATGAAACTGGACCATTTCCTCACACCATACATGAAAATAGGCTCAAAATGGATGCAAGACCTAAATGTGAGACAGGAATCCATCAAAATCCTAGAGTAGAACACAGGCAACAACCTCTTTGACCTTGGCCATAGCAACTTCTTGCTAAATACATCTCTAAAAGCAGGGAAACAAAGGCAGAAATGAACTACTGGGACTTCATCAAGATAAAAAGCTTTTGCACAGCAAAGTAAACAGTTGACAAAACCAAAAGGCAACCTAGAGAATGGGAGAAGATATTTGCAAATGTCTTGTTAGATAAAGGGTTAATATCCAAAATCTATAAAGAACTTATCAAACCCAACCCCAAGAAACAAATAATCCAATCAAGAAATGGGCAGAAGACATGAACAGAGAAATTTCTCCAAAGAAGACGTATAAATGGCCAACAGACACATGAAAAAAATGCTCCATTTCACTTGTCAGGGAAATACAAACCAAAACTATGAGCTATCACCTCACACCAGTCCACCACACACACACACACAATGGACTATTTTTTCATCAGAAAAAATGAAATCTTGTCATTTGCAATGCCATGGATGGAACTAGAGAATATTATGCTAAGTGAAATAAGCCAGTCAGAGAAAGACAATTATATGATCTCACTCATATGTGGAATTTAAGAAACAAAACAGAGGATCATAGCAGAAGAGAGGGAAAAAAACATGACAAAATCAGAGAGGGAGACAAACCATAAGACACCCTTAAGCATAAGAAACAAACTGAGGACCACTGGAGGGGAAGGAGGTAGTAGGATGGGGTACCTGGGGGATGAACATTTAGGGAGGGCATGTGATGTAATGAGCACTGGGTATAAGACTGATGAATCATTGACCTCTACCTCTTAAACCAATTATACATTATATGTTAATTGAGCGTATTTTTTTTGAGATTTTATTTATTCATGAGAGACACAGACAAAGAGATGTGGAGACACAGGCAGAGGGAGAAGCAGGCTCTTCTGCAAGGAGCCCAATATGGGACTCAATCCCCAACCCCAGGATCATGTCCTGAGCCGAAGGCAGACAGTCAACCACTGAGCCACCAGGTATCCCTGTTAATTGATTTTAAATAAAATTAAACAAAAGACTGTCTCTCCTTCTCCCTCTGCCTGTTCCCTAACCTCGCTCTCGTTCTCTTAAAAAAAAAAAAAGAAATGAAATGCCATTTTTCATTTATTAGATTGGCAAAGATCAAGATTTAAAAGTACAATATTGTTGGTGATGTAGGTGTGTAAACTGGTACATCTTGTTTGCAAAATGTTGCAATATCTATTAAAATGTGAAAGCACATAGAACTTATATGTGACATTCTTAGGCATTTCCTGACCACCCTATCAAACATATCCCCCTATTATTGTCTCTGGTCCCTTATTTTCTTCATAGAATGCTGCAATTAATAGATATTTTTCTGTTTTTTTTTTAAATTTTTTTAATTTTTATTTATTTATGATAGTCACAGAGAGAGAGAGAGAGAGAGAGAGGCAGAGACACAGGCAGAGGGAGAAGCAGGCTCCATGCGCCGGGAACCCGATGTGGGATTCGATCCCGGGTCTCCGGGATCGCGCCCTGGGCCAAAGGCAGGCGCCAAACCGCTGCGCCACCCAGGGATCCCTATTTTTCTGTTTTTAAAGGTCTGTCTCCTCCGTAGAATATAAAATTCTGGGATCCCTGGGTGGTGCAGTGGTTTAGCGCCTGCCTTTGGCCCAGGGCGTGATCCTGGAGACCCGGGATCAAATCCCACATCGGGCTCCCGGCGCATGGAGCCTGCTTCTCCCTCTGCCTGTGTCTCTGCCTGTGTCTCTGCCTCTCTCTCTCTCTCTCTCTGTGACTATCATAAATAAATAAAAAATTAAAAAAATTATTTCGAATATAAAATTCTGTGATGGCAAGTATCAAACTTAACTTGCTCTCTGATTTATAACCAGTACCTGCCATAGTACCTAGCATATAAAAAGCACCTGTTAATAAATTTTCCTTTTGATCTGAGAACTCCACCTCGAGGTGGCCATTTTTAGATGATCCTGAGGATTCTTTTTGACCTAATAATTCTATTTCTAGATGAGGATGCTACAGATAATGCTGTCACATATCCACGAAGATTTTCAATTCAGTACTATGTAATTATAAAATATAGGAAACATTTTAAACATCCAATAAAATATGGTCCTCCCGTTCAATAGAATGTTATAAAGTCAATAAAAAGAATAAAGTACTGGGTGACGGGCACTGAGGGGGCACTTGATAGGATGAGCACTGGGTGTTATTCTATATGTTGGCAAGTTGAACACCAATAAAAAATAAATTTATTTTTAAAAAAGAATAAAGTAGATTTATATGCATTGATTAAGAAATCTCCAAGAGGGCAGCCTGGGTGGCTCAGTGGTTTAGCACCGCCTTCACCCCAGGGCATGATCCTGGAGACCCAGGATCGAGTCCCACGTCGGGCTCCCTGCATGGAGCCTGCTTCTCCCTCTGCCTGTGTCTCTGCCTCTCTCTCTGTGTGTGTGTCTCTCATGAATAAATAAATAAAAATCTTAAAAAAAAATCTCCAAGATGTATTAAGTGAAAAAAGCAAGGTCTAAGCCCATGCTGTAATGTGGTATGGCTTGTTTCTAAAGACAGAAATACACATATGTATCATTGACTTATACCAGTGTTCCCCAACACTGTTTGGGGAAATTCTCAAGGTATGTGGTCCAGTGGCAATCAAGTCATCTAATAGGATGAAGGTGCCCTTCCACATCATGCTATCCTGTGAAATTCTAGAACCCTACTTTTTCACCTTCAACTCTGTGGGGCTTAGTAGGGTCTTGAGTCCTGAAAAGGTGACCCCTTTTCAAATGAGATAGTTTGCTTAGTAATGAAATGAAGTCTTAGTATTCAGGCAGATGTCACTACATGACAATGAACACTTTATCATGAACCAAGAGTGGAGCTCATTCTAAAGTCTTCTGTGACACTGGTGCTCTCAATGTTAATTTTGTTGTCCATGAAGTTCTTCCTGATTGGATCTTTTCCTGAAGTCCACCAACTGCATTCTTCTTTGTACCTTCTCATTATTTTCTTTCTCCTTTCAGTCTAAGGTGGCATCTAATCTACTCTTTGGAAGACCCAAGCATCATGGACCTTTATCTTTTAGATCATGTTAATGGATAAACCCAATGTCCCCTTCAACCAGATGTTCCTTTTCTAATAGTCAAAACCAAGCATCAGGAAAATTTGGGCTTTCAGCACATGTACTGTTTTTTAAGAAATCAAACTTATAGTGGGTGCCTACACACCTTCCTAACATTACCCTGATTTTCATTCAGGTATCCACTTCTTCTCCAAGTAGCCTATAAATTCACTATACCCACATCTCCAGGAGAAGGCCAATTTTCATAGCAATAGAACCTTTCTTGAGAGTGGACATGTGACCTAAGCTAATCCAATTAGGATCCATCTCAGGATTCTTGTTTGGAATGCCAAGACAGAAACATTTTTTAGCTCTTCAGAGTGGACCAAGAAGTACATAACCAAACTCAGGATGTTTGGCAATCGTTTTGTTATTTAAAGGAAACCAGGCTAAGGAGGAAAATGACCCATGGAGAACAAAAAAGTCAAAGTCCCATAAAACCACAGGAAACTCATTCTCCTGCAGTACTTTTCAGTTACATGAACCAATAAATCTCCCTTATTTTTTAACTCAGTTAACTGCAACCAGAAGTATACACTCAGTTGAATCATTAGTTATTTCTGGGGTTCTTCTGTTCCTCCTAGGGGCAAATGAAGGGCTCCATGAGACCCTTCACGAGAGAGAAAAGTCAGGGCAACAGGGAAAATAACGTTCACGTTAATAGCTCCAACATTTATCCTACAACATTCTTGTATATACACAAAACTTGTGAATAGATCTAAAATACATCAAAAAGAGATTTCTTTGGGGAGAAGAGACAAGGACTAGGATGACTAGGACTAGGATGACAGACCTTTTATTAACTCTCCAACTGTAGTACTTAAATATCTGCTAAACCATGTGCACATTTTAAGTTAAAAATAAAGAGGCCTCAGCAGCTTTTTTCTTGAAGGACTTTCTAATGTAGTAGGTATAGTAGCACCATAAAGTCTTTTCATACTATTTTGGTCATATAAAATTGTTGTTAAAAGTCCTGCTGAAAGATACAAAGTCCTTACTTGTCATCTTTCCCTTTTGTCTTCCTGTACACCATCTCTCGGAAACTGGCTAGAATCTTATTCTCTCTCTTCCGCCTCTCTTCCTGGTTAAAGGATGCAAGCGCTCTCTTCTCATCAGCACTGTAGATCTGGTTCTCTTTACGCAGTCGCACAGCCTCCATCCTACGATGCCTGCTACCACTCATAACATAACCTGAGCATTCAAATGAAGCAATCTCTTCACTTGTCAGCCCAATTTCACCTCTTCGTGGGATTCGCTTTCCAGCTTTTACATACTCAGCCATTGCTGCACCTTCACCTGGGAGCAGAGCATGGCCATAGTTCAAAGGTTTCTCCTCTTGAGACGTGTGTATTATGGGTGCTTCTGGACCTATCAGATCCATGGTATCTGCAATCTTTGACTGCTTAATCCAAATATCTTCCAGCAACTCCCCTTCTGAATCTTTAAAGCTTGAGTCACTGGATTCTTTTTTAGTCTTCTTCTTTTTCTTGTTTTTTCTTGCCCTGTGTTTCTTTTTCTTCTCCTTCTTCTTGGCTTTTTTGGCTCTCTTTTTATCATCATCAGAGCTAGAATCCATGTCGGAGTCTGAATTACCATCACTATCATTAGAATATTTCCTGTGTTTCTTTTTGGACTTTTTCTTTCTCTTCTTCTTGCTTTTTGAACGACTGGCCTTTTTCCTCTTTCCCTCGGAGCTGGATTCTGAACTGGCGGTCTTCTGAGCCTTCGCCCGGTCATCCTCCACGGGGGTGTGCTCATCAGAATCCAGCTCAGGAAACTTCGGAGACAGCCCCCACACCTCAGGGGCGCCCAACTCCCCAATCCTTTCTCTCTCCTTCAGCCTCCTCTGACGATAGCTCTCCTCCTCCTCCTGGTACTCCTCCGCCCACTGCCGGTCCCTCGGGGAGTGGCGGTGATGGCAGTGGTACCCGCTGCCGCTGCCGTAATAGACGGAGGACGACGAGAACGCGTAGTCGCGGGGCCCCGGCGGTGGTTCTCGAAACTCAGAGCGGCCGAGCGGGTAACGGGCGCCAACGCCCGACCCTCCCCACGGAGGTCTGAGGGCCTCGCGGCCCCAGGAGTAAGAACGGACGAGGCCTCCCCACGGGGAGCGTCTGGCCTGCGCCAAAGGCGGGCTCCCCGACGAGCGGCGTCGCCACCTCCGAGAGCCCACAGCTTCCTTGGAGTAGCGGGACCGGGACACCGGGGCCATGAGTGACGCCTTCACCGGGTACGGAAGGGCCAACGCCAGTCAGTTCATACAGAGATCGTAGTTAGCACCAGCCCTTCCGGCCCACGCAGGCACGTCAGCAACGGTCCGCTCGTGACTTCCGCTTCCGGCGGGTTGGTAGGCGCGGGCGGAAGGCGCGCCCCGGGGGAGGCGAGCGGCTCTAGTCTTAGGGTTTGGATCTGTGCCTTGAGCCCTCGGGAACACAAGAGGACTGTGCAGTGTCACCCTCTATTCTTCCCACGTCTTCTACGCTGCTTGGCTATTCGCCTTCAACCATCTTGACACCCTTCGCTCCTCCTTGGTCCCTTCCACCCTTCTTACCATTTCCCCTTGGTGGAGGTTCCCTACGTCCTTTGGTCCTTTCGTTGATCCCCTAGAAAGAACCTGTCCGTTTCTTCATGGTGGAAATACTTTTATTAATGAATTGCAAACACCCGCCCCCCTGCCCTTGTGCCTACTGGAAGCAAGAACCAGAACTTCTTTTGGAATTGAAGTTTAAAGTCAGCCTCTGAGCCAAGTGAAGGCCAGAGTCGTGATTTTAATTCTTAAAATCACACACTTTTCTACCCCTGAAACACAGGGAAACATCCTACTCAGTCTTGTAGATGTTTCCTAATCTGGTTAATTTTCACCAGAAATTTTGTGATTAGGAGCCACTTTCTGTACACACTTTTTTCACTGTCTGAAATGGCCAGTATTTCATGCAAGATCATTTTCTTTTGATCTTAAAATGTATGTAGGCAACACCATCATCTTAGTTCTCTATACTTAAGTTCACCTGTTCAGTTATTTGACAAACTCATAAAATCACAGGAAAGCTAAGTCAATGGGATCCCTCGGTGGCTCAGGGGTTTAGTGCCTGCCTTCCACCCAGGGTGAAATCCTGGAGTCCAGGGATTGAGTTCCATATCAGACTCCCTGCATGGAGTCTTCTCCCTCTGCCTGTGTCTCCGCCTCTCTGTGTGTCTCTTAGGAATAAATAAATAAAATCTTTAAAAAAAAAAGCTAAGTCAGAATTTAGAAATAATGCTTTCCTGATTTTAAATAGTATAGTAAAGTGGGGAAATTAAATTGAAGAGGATCAAATTAGATTTTTAGATGACATTTACCAGCAATATGAGATGCTCAGCATGGAAGTCAGCAACCTGCAAACCTCAAATTTGTTATCAACATTCCCATGGCCTATCATTTCCTGTGCAGATATGCTAGATATCTCCATGCAGCATGAAGACATTGACTTGTCCCACTTCATCCCTGAGATGACTGCGGAGCTAAGAATATATCCAGGAAAGGGCTTCCAAGCTAGCTCTGACTCCTTCCTCCTGGCCCTCTACATGAAGAAGTTCAGACACTGGGCTCCTACCCTGGAGTATTACAGTGGCTACAAGACCTCTGATCTTCACCCGTGGACAAGCAGTTGAATATCCCGCTGTTTTTGCATCTTTGCAGTAGGCTCAAGACTGTGCATTCCAAATATTCTCACAAGGTCTTCTCTGAACTCACCAAAATCTCTCCCTGGGAAATGTGAAGCTGGAGGAGATTTTGAACTACTACTAACTCTGAGGATTAGAATTAGCACTCTGGCAGCATCCACCAGGGCCAGGCAGGCTATATTTATTGTCTATAAATTTGTCTTTTGATCACTTTGCTCCATTTTTAATCTATGTCTTCCCAAACTGATAATGTTATAAACTCTTAATTTTTAATGAAAGAAAATAAATTATTCTAGTATTTGATTAGAAATTTAATTTAAAAAACTATTTTTAAGGGTATATAATAATACATTTTTTTTGTAATACAAGTCTTCTAATGGGAAAAATAAAAAAATTGAGGGGGGATGCCTGGGTGGCTCAGTGGTTGAGTGTCTGCCTTTGGCTCAGGGCGTGATCCTGGAGTCCCAGGACTGAATCCCAAATTGGGCTTCCTGCATGGAGCCTGCTTGTCCCTCTGCCTGTGCCTCTGCCTCTCTCTCTTTCTCTCTCTGTTTCTCATGAATGAATAAATAAAACTTTTTTTAAAAATTGAGGAATAGCATTTGCTTAATTAGGATTCTACCATTGTAAGGCAAATGCAGCCATAGATAATATGTAAGTAAATGAATGTGTTGTAATAAAACTATTTATAGACATTGAAATGTGAAAGTCTGTAATTTTCATGTCACAAACTTTTATTATTCTGATTTTTCAACAATTAAAAAATATAAAATAGTTTCTTGTTCTTGCCACACAAAAACAGACAGTGGGCCAATTTTGGTCTGTAGTTTGTTGACCCTGACTTAGTAGAGAAAGCAGTGGTATAAAAAATATGCTGATAAAATAAAAAATAAATACCTACAATACCTTTTTCAGGGGAGAGGCTTTATTTTCTTAATTTTATTTATAGGTGAGCAAATATTCATTCAGATAGAGCACAAAAATGTATTTGAAGATCTGTAAGAAAAATGGTAGTTTTGGGGGCACCTGGGTGGCTCAGTTGGTTAGGTGGCTGACTCTTGATTTCTGCTCAGGTAGTGATCTCAGAGTCCTGGGATCAAACCCTGCATAGCGGGGGGTGGGGGACAGGGAGGGTAGTCCATGCTCAGCAGGGAGTCTGCTTGAGGATTCTCTCTGTTCCTCTGCCCCTCCCCCTACTTGTGCACACACACACACACACTCTCTCTCTCAAATAAATATATAAATAAATCTTGAAAAAGAAAAAATAGGTAGTTTTTGAAATAGCAATACATTCTAATCATTAAGAAAAGCACCAGATGTTGAAAGCTCAGCTAAAATGAAATTGCTCTCACAGGTATTATTTTACTATCTTTCTCAAAATTGTTTTCCATAAATTTCCCCAAAATTTTTGTTTTAAAAGATTTCAAACCTACAGAAAAGTTAAACACTTGTATGTTTAACTTGTGTGTCCTTTACCTAGATTCACTAATTGTCAAGATTATATTTCTTACTCGATTGAAGGAAAATTAGAAATTATTAATATTACTGAATACTTTAGTAATCAACATCTAAGGAAAGGGACATTCTCCTTCGCAACCATAATGCCATCTTTACTCTTAAGAACCTTAATATTAGGGATCCCTAGGTGGCTAAGTGGTTTGGCATGTGCCTTTGGCCCAGGGCATGATCCTGGAGTCCTGGGATTGAGTCCCGCGTTGGGCTCCCTACATGGAGCCTGCTTCTCCCTCTGCCTGTGTCTCTGCCTCTCTCTCTCAGTCTGTGTCTCTCATGAATAAATAAAATATTTTTTTAAAAAAATAACTTTAATATTATTATTAAATATTAGGTGGTGTTATCTAACATGCAGGATATGTTCAAAATTCTTCAATTGTTCCAATCATGTCCTTAAAATGGGATTAAAAATCCAATCAAGTTTCTTGCATTTGATTGTGATTACTCTCTAGTGTGTTGAATGTAGAATGGTTTCTCTGCCTACACTCCCACCTCCACTTTTTAAAAATTATTTGACACAGTTTTGCAGGGTCTGGGGTGATGTTTTGTAAAATGTCTGGCAGGTTGAATTTATCTGATAATTTTCTCCTGATTAGATTTAGGGTAATTCTGTTTGGCAAGACCACACAGGTCTTCTTGTGGTACCTCCTCAGGAAGCACAGAACATTAGTTTGTTACAATCTATATTTATTACTAAGAAATTCCTAACAAGCCAGTTCTATAGAGCTCTGAGGACAAGCTGGAATTAAACATCCCTCCAAATTACTTCATATTTGCTGTCTTCACAATATTTAGTGATTTTTACCCACCAAGCCAGCAACAACAAAGGCACTCACTAATGAGACTTACACCACCTGATAGTGCCCTCCTGCTGCTCACCTACCCTCCTGCACACAGTGCTCTGATTGACACTTTACACAGTATTTCTACAAGGCTTAGCTCACTTGATATGCCCATGGTTGCCTAAATATATGTTGGGAAGAGGAAACAAATACTTGTGTTATGACTACAACCTGTTTCTTACCGCCACCCCCTAATAAAAGCAGATACAATGGGACTAAATTAAAATGTTGATCCTTGTGTAACATGGGTTTGAACTGTAGGAGTCCACCCATATGCCACTTTTTTTTATTTTTAAGAGTTGACAGCTTTTGCTGTCAAGCAAAAACCTCAAGGCATTTATTGACAACTGCATAACCCAGTCTCCATGGGTCGCCTGCTGCCCTCTGAGTACCTTGGCAGCCCCCAGAGCCCCAGGATGGGGCAGGACAGCAAGTCTCTGCGTGTACTCACCAGGTGGTCCTGCCCAGGCTGGGGCCTAGCAGACAGAGGCTGGGCTGAGGCAGAGGACTTGTTTAGACCGCAGGGACCGCGCTGGGCCAGGATCCCAGGCCCAGCCCGTAGCCTTAGGGCGGCAGAGGCCGCCCAAACCCAGGCGCCCCCCTCGGGACTCCTCCCCAAGTGGGCGTCCAACCCCGCAGCATTCCGAGGTGGCGCTCGCACAGTGGCGCGGCGGTGCACCTGCTGGCCAGTGCAATGGCTGCTGCGCCCAAGCCTCCAGGCGCGGGAAGGCCACCCAAGAAGAGCAATGACCACACTTTGGGGCACCTATACATGAAGGTTTTATGTTGATTTGTCTGTTTTTTACAATAAATGTACATGCGGTATTGTAAATGTGTTTTCTCTTCCTTATGATTTTGTGAAGGGTGGACTGCGCCTGGGCCAGTGCACCTAACCGCTGCGATGTTGGAGGGGCAACCCTACAGCTTAAACACGCAGTTTTTAGGGAAAGGACTGGTAATGGAAGTTAGGAATAGAGTGTGAAGAGACATGAGGGAGACTCCTAGCAATGCCATTTACTCACCACTTCAAGAGTCAGGGGAGATAAATATAAAAATGCTTAATGGGGGCAGCCCCGGTGGCGCAGCGTTTTAGCGCCGCCTGCAGCCCGGGGCTTGATCATGGGGACCCTGGATCGAGTCCCACGTCTGGTTCCCTGCATGGAGCCTGCTTCTCCCTCTGCCTGTGCCTCTGCCTCTCTCTCCCTCTCTGTGTGTCTCTATGAATAAATAAATAAAATCTTTAAAATAAATAAATAAATAAATAAATAAATAAATAAATAAATAAATAAATAAATAAAAAAAAACGCTTAATGGCCTCTAGCGCTGGGCAGCCTGGGTGGCTCAGCGGTTTAGCGCCGCCTTTAGCCCAGGGCTTGATCCTGGAGACCCGGGATTGAGTCCCACGTCCGGCTCCCTGCATGGAGCCTGCTTCTCCCTCTGCCTGTGTCTCTGCTTCTCTCTCTGTGTGTGTCTCATTAATAAGTAAACAAAATCTTTTTTTAAAATGGCCTCTAGCTCTGTGTCAATACAGAGCCAGGAAGAGGGTGAGATAGGCACTGAGGGCCCAAATTTAAGGATGAATCCACACTCTTTAAATTCTGTGACCTAAGTGCCTCACTCTCCTCACCCTACTCCCAGTTCTATAAACATTAGATGTAGACAAAGGAGCATCTCATTTTTCTTCATGAAACATATAGAAGAAATTCTTTGGAATTCTCTATGGTCTTATACAGAGGATACAGAATTAGGAAAAATGCTGTATAATTTTGGAACTATATACAGTTCATGTTGTAACAGTTTGGTGAGAATCCATATAGTTGATTCTCTTAATACGCAGGATGACAAAATACTTAAGATATGGGCATTTTAAGGTTTCTGTGCAGATTGGAGAATTGTTTCTTCTTAATTGTTCTGAAGATTTCTATATATTGATGCCTAGAAGGGTCAGATCTGCCTCTAACACTTATAGCAACATCTCAACTGTTACTTAGACAGTTAATTTTATCTTAATCTTACCATTAAGGTGTGTCAGGATTAAGTTTTTATATCTTTAAGCAATAATCAAGAAGAAACATACCATTTAAGGGACTTTTAGAGACCTCAGAGTTAAATCAAAGATAACCTACTTATAGTTTTCAACATAATGAATATAATGGGAAAATAGAACATATGTAAATGGGAAAAAATACAGAAACAAAGAATGAGAAGCTATGGGGAAAAGTAGAGAAATGTATATCCATAATCTATTTAAGGATTAAGCACCAACATTGAACAATTTGCTCCCTTGCTATCTTAATTATGGGAGGAAACAGGGTTTCTAGAAACGTTGATTCCCCACTGCCTCAGTGATATGGTAGCCCGTTCCCTTGCCAACTTCTTAAAGGGAGTAGGGATCATAGGGCTAGAGGTAAAATTTCAGGAATTCCTAAACTGCTTGGAGACATAATAACCCCTTCTTGCCAATTTCCTGCCCAAGAAGATCTACAATGTCCTAAGAGTAATTAAGAACATTTAGACTCAAAAGGTCATCACTATGGGAATATGAGTACACTGAGGACCCACAGTGTCCCTCTTTTTTTTTTTTTTTTTGAAAGGGTCTGAGAACTAAATAAAGTCAATAACCACTGCTCTTGGGGTGGTGGAATGACAAGATGGAAAGGCAGAGACAACAGGATTGGTGGAGTCTATTCAGAATCACTTTCTCCCTGCCTCCCTTCCTCTCTGTCTCACACACACACACATACTCCCACATCAATCTTTCACTTACTCTCCCTGCTCAGCCCACTCTCTCTCCAGAACCTTCTGCACAGTCACCAAGTTGTTCCATATTCTGGATGATGTTCTCACACTCAAACCAGTTGTTGGTCATCCTGCCCTTGAACAGTTCACAAGATGATATCCAATGCAGCAGAGCTCAGAGCTTCATGAGTACTTCCAAGGTATAGAAATAACTGTTCAAGACAAAGGAATTAATATCAGATGAACTTAGGTGAAAACTGTAGCCCAGAGAGTCTCCAAAGCTCATGTATGAAGAAGTTAACCCAGAATTCAACCCAAAATTCGGGAAATACTAGATATCTTCTATATTCTATTTACCTTTAGGAACCTTTTTCTTGGTTCACTTACTCATAAATAAAATGCAAGCATCTAGGACAGTGTCTCCAGGTCGTCTCTACCTCCTTGGGCAAGGTGAGAAAATGGAGAAAAAGGAGTATACTAGGCTTCTCTCTAAGGCTGGTTTTCATCATGTTTCATGTTGTAGCCTTCACAGTGGAAGTACAGATCCAAGCACTTGTTGTCATGTATGTCTCTCCAGTGTTCTCAAATTCCATTTTCTACTCTCCTGAATCTGCTTCCTCAGGTATGACTGAGATTCCAATCTTATTCAGGGGACTCTACATTCCCCAAACCAGGAGAGTCTTCCTTGTTACCATCACTACAGTGAAGAATGGTATAAATGAGGGGTGTTATTCATGAATTCATGAGAAACAATAGTGGGTAAAAGTTTCACTGGATAACTGAAGTTCTGAACAACAAAGCTTCTAGTACTAACATTGCTACCAGTTAGATGTGGAACTTGAGAAGCCCTGAAATTTCTCTGTGCTCAGTGGAGAAGTGAGTCTTATAGCTTCTAGCGGTCTTTAAAAGCTGATCGTATTGGGGAACCTGGCTGGCTCAGTCAGGGGATCATGGGACTCTTGGCCTCGGGGCTAGGAGTTTAATCCCCATGTTGGGTATAGAGATGACTTTAAAAAAAAAACTTTTAAAAAGTTGATCATAGTTTTAAAAGGCCACATAGCCATACTGACATGCTTTCATTTTCTCTGGCTGCAAGGTAACTGCTCCTCAACAGGTAAAAGCAGTGCAGGAGTTAAAATATGTCTACAGTGAATAGTGACCTACTATACCTATATATCTATATATCTTGGGAGGATGAGAATTATTTTTTAAGGATTTTATCTATTTATTTGAGAGAGAGCACAGCAGGGGGGCAGAGGGAGAGGAAGAAGCAGACTCCCCTCTGAGCAGAGAGCCCCATGAAGTGGGACTCAATCCCAAGATCCTGAGATCATGACTTGAGCCAAAGCAGACGCTTAACCAACTGAGCCACCCACGCACCCTGGGAATGGAAAGTCTTAAAAAATAGCTATGCATGCAAAGCATTATCACCATAATACTTAAAGGGAATATATAAGTCAAAGGAAAATTTATAAGTAATGCTCCAGATCATGAGATATATGTGTATGCATAACCAGAGTCATAGCCCCAAGAACTAACAAGACCAAAGGGGGAATCAACAAGACTGGTGGATGTATTTTCTCAGAGTTTTGGGGTTTGGACTTTGATTTTATTCTACTAGCAAGCTAATTAACTTAGCTTGTCGTTGTTTCAAGAAATTCAGCATGAAATATGAGTTTCCTGCGTCAGAAAACTTGAATGGGGTCTTTAGGAAGAGACGGTAGTAATGGATCAGTGTTGGTTTTCTGGGGCCATTGCTCCCTCCCCCATGCCTATGAACAATCTCCTCACTCCACCTGGGCTCCAAACTCAATCCAAGCTGGGCTGCTGCCTCCTCTACCACTTCCTCTGGCACCACCTAAAGATTTTTGGACTGAATAACTCAAGAAAGAGGGGAGGACTTTAATTAAAAAGCAAATTTCTATGGAAAATTTCAAATATGTATAAGCATAAAAAGTATATTACAGTGAATCCCAATGCCTCTTCCCCAACTTCAGCAGTCATTGTGGTACCTTTCTTTGTGTGTTTTCTTTAGTTTTGAGTATTTTATTTATTTATTTATTTATTTAAGTAGGCTCCATGCCCAGTATGGAGCCCAACGCTGGGCACAAACTCACAACCCTGAGATCAAGATCTGAGCTGATAGGCAGCCCAGGTGGCTCAGTGGTTTAGCGCTGCCTTCAGCCCAGGGCCTGATCCTGGAGACCAGCGATCAAGTCCCATGTTGGACTCCCTGCATGGAGCCTGCTTCTCCCTCTGCCTGTGTCTCTGCCTCTCTCTCTCCGTGTGTCTCTCATGAATAAATAAATAAAATCTTAAAAAAAAAAGATCTGAGGTCAAGAGTCTGAGGCTCAATTGAGCTGCCCAGATGCCCCTAGTTCTGAGTATTCAAAAGCAAATCTAGACATTATATCAGTTCACCTATAAGTACTTCAGTATAAATTTCTAATAAATGACACTTTTTTCCTTAACATAACCAAAGTATCATTAGGACAACTAAATTGATAGTAACTCCTTAATATCATTGCATTTTAGTTTTCCCAGCTGTCCCAAATATGTTTTTTACAGCTGTTTTCTTCTGATCAGGTACCAAATAATGTTTACCATTGCATTTGGCTCATATATCTATTCAGTTTCTTTTAATCATAGACATTTCCTACTTTTTCCTCTACCTTTTCAAGAAATACCATTTATTTGTTGAGGATCGAGGTTCTTCTGTCCTATTGAATATCCCACATTCTGAATTTTATTTATTGCTTCTTTTAAGTATCACTTAACTAATTAACTCTCAAATGTACCTGCATATCACAATCATCTAGGAAAATTCTATAGTTATGCACACCTGAGTTCCATTCTTCGACATTCTGATTTAATTGGTCTTGTTTACAGCCAAGATATCAGGATGTTTTAAAGCTCCTCAATAATTCTAATATGCCACACAGTGTGAAAACTGCTAACTTGCTTCTGAATCCCACCTATATGCAACTATTAGGAACTAGAAAGTTAATTAGATTCAGGTTCACTTATTTTGCCAACAATACTTCATAGTAGTGCCTTGCACCTCTGTGGCATCTTATCAAGAGGAAAATATTTTCTAGTGGTTTTCATTTGTAACAACCTTTGGGATCTCTCATTTTCTTCAATTCTATCCCCTCTTTGCTATCCATTGAACTGCGTAGGGGTAGGCTGAGGTACCAGCATGGTATTTTTCCACTTAATAAACTTCTACCAAACTTGCATTCCATTGAGTAGAAAGAGGACTTACTGACATCAGTCCAGCAAAATAACTGCTGTCACATCTGGCTTAAATCTAGTCACTTCTGGCTCAAAGAAATGTCAGGTTTTCCTTCCATTTTAGTATAGGCCATTATTCTAAGAACTTTACACACACACACACACACACAAAAAAAAAAAACCTCACTTACTGCTCACAACAAACCTATCTACTATTAGTATCCCCGAGTTATAGATTGGGAAAGTCAGGCAGAAAGACGTTAAGTGGAAAATCGAGGTCACCCAGCTACTAAGTGGTAAATAAACCAGGATTTTTTAAAAAAGATTTTACTTATTTATTCATGACACACACACACACACACAGAGAGAGAGAGAGAGAGAGAGACACAGGCAGAGGGAGAAGCAGGCTCCATGCAGGGAGCCCGATGTGGGACTCGATCCTGGGTCTCGATCCTGGGTCTCGATCCTGGGTCTCCAGGACGACGCCCTGAGCCAAAGGCAGGCGCTAAACCGCTGAGCCACCCAGGGATCCCCTAAATCAGGATTTTGGCTTTAGAGTCTGTGGATCTACTCACCGAGCTAGACTGTGAATGGGAACTGGGAAGAAGCAAGAAGAAAGAGAGGAGAGAAGAGGATCCCGGAAGTCAGCGATACCAGATTCCCAGAAGTACGGAGCAGCATGAACCTGGCTGCTGAGAGGAGGCCCTAGAAGACGGAAAGTGGAAAGCTGTGGGGAGAGGGGCGATCTCTAGTGAATTGAGTTGGAGGGATGAGAATGCCTTGTTGGCGGTTTGCTGCCTACAATGTGGTAAGGATGAATGGCAGAGGACTAAATCCAAACTTAGGGAAGTCTTTCTTCCAAGCCATTTGTCCTAAAAGGGAAGGAAAGAGAGAGACAGCTAGAGGCGGGCAAGGTCCAAGGGCAGCCACTGCTCTCCCCCAAGCAAGGGCCCGGTGATCCTTCTGGCTTGCTCGGCCAGCCCTCCTGCCGGAGCGCTAAGGATGCCGGGAAGCGCGTCTTCTGAACCTTAGCGTCCGTTGCCGGCCACCCCCTTGGCCCAGCTTACATCAGAGCCGGGGCATCTGGAGGTGAGCTCTTATTTCCTGTCCGTAGCCAGCCGCCCGTTAGTCCCTCTTGCCCTGGGTGCGCCCTAGTCCTGCGACGGGCCTGACAGCGGAAGGGTTAACTCGGGGCTACCGCGAGAGTCGCGTCCTAAGAGCCGGGGAAGGGGCGAGAGTCCCCGACTTCCGGTCCCCGGCTTCCGGCTTCCGGCGTCCGGCTTCGGCGCACTCCCGGGAGGGGACGGCTACCTGTTGAAGTCGGAGGCTGGGCCCCCGGCTGCGCGCCTTGCTGCGGGTCGGGTCCGGGTGCGGAGGACGCAGGGGACGCCGCGGTGCGGCAGCCACCGGCACTCGTCGGCCGGGAAGGGGGGCCGCCTCTCGGCGCGAGCCCGGGGATGGCCAGAGAGTCGAAGTGCAGCGCCGCCTTGGACGCCCA
This sequence comes from Canis aureus, assembly GCF_053574225.1. Classification (NCBI taxonomy): domain Eukaryota; kingdom Metazoa; phylum Chordata; class Mammalia; order Carnivora; family Canidae; genus Canis; species Canis aureus. The sequence goes on from NC_135647.1 coordinate 1,181,600, forward strand.
CACTGCAGAGGAGCGACCGGGGCTCCTGAGCCGCGTCCTGACGGTGAAGGTGGAGGAGGAGGACGGCCCGTACCCGGCCGCAGCGGCGGGCGCGCCCCGCAGCCCTGCCCCCGGCACCGAACGCTCCCGCCGGCGCTTCCGGAGCTTCCGCTACCCCGAAGCCCAGGGGCCCCGCGAGGCCCTCACCCGGCTCCGCGAGCTGTGCCGACGCTGGCTGCGCCCCGAGTCCCGCAGCAAGGAGCAGATCCTGGAGCTGCTGGTGCTGGAGCAGTTCCTGACCATCCTGCCCGAGGAGCTCCGGGGCTGGGTGCGGGAGCAGCACCCCGAGAGCGGGGACGAGGCGGTGGTGCTCCTGGAGTATCTGCAGAGGCAGCTGGACGAGCGGGGGCCGCAGGTAGAGGCAAAAGGCTGAGTATCTGAGAGCCGCGCTCTGTTTCTTCTTCCTGAAGTCTCAAGATCCGAGTGAGGGCCGTTTCTGTCAGATTGAGAAGGTCTCGGGCTCTTTTGGTCTGGCGAACCTCTTTGCCATTCGGGAAGAGTCCACGGACCCCTCCTCATGCCAGTATTTTTGAGAACATAAGGGATTACAAAAGTACTCGAATATATTGGGATACGGTTAACAGCATGAAACCAATTAGTGATAAAATTATATATGTGCTTTTTTAAAGTTAATGCACCAAAGAGTAAGCCGTAGCGACCCGCCCCTAACCGGTACAGTTTCACAGGGTGCTGAATGACCTTGACAGGGTTTGCCTGGCTGTGCCTGCTTCGGCTGATAACATTTTGGTTTGTTGCTGCCATTCATAATCGAAAGAATGACTGAATTTTGCTTAGACACTAGTAAAAGTAGAAATACGTTTCATTTTTACATTCATAGAACACTTGGAAGGGAGTGGATGAACCACAGGTTCCTCTTAGGAACCTCTGGGTTCATTTTTAACTGCATCTTCCTGCTTCTTGTAGACCATTTTCTATGTGCATTATCCCGTATTTTTGTGTGATCCTTTCGCGGGACACATACCAGATAGCTGGTGACCAGGAGACCAAGCTTCTTCAATTGGCACTATTGTTCTCGAGCCCTATAACAGTGAAAAGTCATTTCAAGTCCCTTTCAGGTTTTGCATCTTGTACAAAGGACGTGGAAATTCTCAGCTGCACATAAGCTAATGATAATGAAAGTGACTTCAGAACTAATTACAAGTGTCCGGAAAGGAACTTGCATTTAATAAGGACAGACCATATACCAGGCTCTGTGTTAGGTGATTTCACATACTGTCATCTAAGTTGCCGGCCCTTCAGGCCTTGTGAGCTAGAAATTATTGTCCTCACTTTTCAGTGAAAAAAAAAAAATTCAAGTAGTCGGAAACTTAACACTAATTTCCAAAGAGCACAATGTGTATAACGAGGGAGCACCTGGTAGTGGTTAAGAGCTTGGGCTCTGGGGTCCTGCCTGTGCCCCCATCCTAGCACCTTCACCTATTAGAGGGGTGACCTTGGGCAACCTGTTTCAGCCCCGGGCCTCTACAGGGTTTTATCTCTAAAACTACAGATAATACTAGTACCTGGCTCATAAAGTTGTTGTTTTCTGCATTAAGAGAATTAATCTTCATAAAGCTCTTAGAAATAGTGCCTGGAAATAGAAGGTACTAGCAAGCACATGGAAAGCATAATAGAAGTTTTTATAAATACAAAGTGAATGCCTTCCAGATCCCAGGTGGTGTTGAGGGGCAACTACTCTGTTGTAAGGTGGCAGCGTTGACACCAGCTCAGAGGCCACGGAACACCCAGTTGCAGCCAATGAAGGCTTTGCTCAAGCATGAATCTCTGGGATCCCAGGCCTCGCCAGACAGAGGTGAGTGTTATCTTCTGGGGACTATGAATTCTAGAGTTCACCCAAATTCATTTAAAAGCCAGACGTGTTGGCATGCCTGGGTGGCTCAAAGGTTGGCGTCTGCCTTTGGCTCAGGGCATGATCCCGGTTCAGGGATCGAGTCCCGCATCCGGCTCCCTGCAGGGAGTCTGCTTGTCCCTCCTGTCTGTGTCTCTGTCCCTTTCTCTGTGTCTCTCAGGAATAAAAAAATAAAATCTTAAAAAAAAATAGCCAGACCTGTTGACAGGTTCTTTATATGCCCATCAGAGACCTGCTTTACTTTGAGACTGAGATGACAGGGAAAGTTCGGGAAGTAAACAAGACTTCATTAAATTGGTGACTGGAATGACTCGATTAACACTGGTGTTTGGGAAGAATTGACTTCTTAATATCACAGTGATCTCCATTCATTGAACGTGAATTTGTGGAGATGACCTATGTGGTAGCTAGTGTTCTGGCCCCAGGGTTACAGTTGTCAGTAGACAGATTTCTTGCTCCACTGGAGCTTACACTCTAATAGGAAAGATGGCAAATAAAGTAATGATAATTTTAGTTATTGGTAAGTGCTATGAAGACCATAAGGCAAGAAATGTAAAGCCAGCCATAATATCCCAGACAGCGTAGGACTCTGCAAGTCAAAGAGTGTAAGTCTCCTATATCCTTGGTGTGTAACTAGGACAGGGTGAAATCACTCCATGGGAAAGCACTGGGTGCCCTTCTGCTGTACACATTTGGGCCTGTTCCCAAGACACGCAGCCCTGGGACACACCAGCCAACAGGCAGTCTTTATTTTTCCACAGAGGTTCTGACCTAAACTAATTGGTTTTCTGCCCCTTGCAAAGTTCAGCTCTTCCAAGAAAACTGGAAGTTACCCACCTCCTTATATAAGACTTCATTTTCTTCTTTCTGGGCCTAGCCTCATCTGACTCTTCTTAGTTTTTTAAAACTAAAGCAGAAACACACTAAGAGCTACTAAAGAGTTATTTTAAATCAAGAATCTTCTAATCCGTTCTCTCAGCGAAATTCAAGACTAAAGATCTTCAAATGGAAAGCTTTGTTGTCTTTCTACGTTGCTTTCCTGTCACCATCCCTCCCTCTCTCCCCGCTCCCCAGGACCCTGCCTGCTGAGGTTGCAGGTTGCATATCTGCAGGGGCTCATCACGCCTCTTCAGGCCCTAGTATGGGAGCCGGTAGGGACCAGGCATTCAGGAAAGGAGCGATTCTGTAGGAGCCTGCTGACTGGAATTTACGGGCCCCGTTTTTGCACTGGGAATCTACAGGTCAGGGAGGCTGGGTACCAGGGTCCATCTCATCCAGAGCGTCTTTCCTTCTTAGTTCTCCAGGTTCCTGGGCTTGGCCCAGGAGGGCGTTGCAGAGGAGACACAGTGGTGGCTGCCAGGCTGCCCCCAGAGCCCCAGGTGAGCTGGAGCCCCCTCCCTAGCAGCCCTCCTGCCCGTGGGATTCCCGGTAGGTCCCTTTCTCCCCACTCCTCCTCCCTCATCCTCTGTCCCTGTGGACTTGGAGTTTTTTCATCTATCCCAAGGCTGTTCACTGTCCTCCGCCTTTATTTTGGAGCCCACTTACAAGAATTTTCCTGTTTTACTCCTAGAGCAGGGTGCTGTGTGATTCCCCAGTCTTACCCCATCTGTTTGGTCAGCTCCCGTTATCAGTGGGATTTTCTTCTTCCACTGGGCAATTTAGCAAATACAAACAACATTTTGTTGTGATGGCGATTTAGCTTTGTTTTTTAAAGATTCATCAATTGTGCTGTTAGAGCTATAAACACAGGACTTCTGCCCTCTAGGGACTGAAACTTGAAGGATTAGATGAGGCATGTTCTTTTAGGCTAAGCTAGAATACTAAAATCTGAATGCTCTTTACTGAACCTGGACTTTAATACCTTACCCGGTCTTTCACGTCCTCTTCAGCATTTGAGGCCCTATAATGTTTTCCCTGGTTTTCTTCACTTCAGACTGAGGTCTCCTTGTATTTTAAAAAATCGCTACTATAAATAAGCCCCCGCTAGCACTCTGCCAAAGCACAGCACAAATATTTTGAAAGCTTTGTGTATGCTTCCCCTCCTTTCACTGTCCTGGTCCTTGTGTCCCAAACCCTTTTACGTTCTGAACTATTTAGATCCAAATACGAAAGTATTTTTCCTAATGTGTGTGATATTTCTTTTCTTAATGGTCACATATATGTGTATATATTTACAAAGACGTTCTCAGAGACCGGGTGAAGGAGGCATAGTGGGCCACACTTGATCTTTTTAAAGAGAGCCCCTTTAGAAGGGATGTTCACTGCCTGTGCCCAGCTGTGGGTGTGACTTTGGAGAAGAAGAACGAGGTGGGATCGTGTCTTGTTTCAGGGCTTGCTGAAAACTGAAGATATGGCCCTGGCTTTCTGCTCTGTGTGGACACAGCTGGATTCATCTCGGGGCAGCTTCCACAGAGATGAGAGGCAGGAGAACTGTGGCGGCCCGACTCCCCTGGGTAAGAGTGTTGGGGGCTGGTTTCCTAGGGCTTCTTGGCATCCTTTGTAGGTTCAAACCTCCTGGGCTGCGAGAAGCTGTTGGGACTGTGTTTGCATTCAGAGCCACCATTTCTGAACCCCAGCTGCTAAGCACATGTGTGACTGGCTCTTTCACCCTCACCCTCGTGACCTTGCTTCTCCTGTGCTGCCGGTGTTCTGGTTAAGTGGGATGCAGCAGGTGCAACTCCCAGCACGGGCCCGGCTCACAGGAGGTGTACGGGGAGTGTTCACCCCTCCCTGCTGCTGGCCTCAACAGAGGCCAGCTGGGTCCTCCTCAGGAAATGGGCCCTGGGGCCACAGAGCCTGAGAGCGACAGGTGACTTGGAACCGACGGCAGAACTGACCTGGAGATGGGGGCACAGGACACACAGGGTGACAACCTACCTCGTCTGAGCTGCCACAGCTCCATGACAGTTTGGCAGGAGCTCCAGCTCAGATCTTTCCTCCCCAAGCCAGTTCTGCTGGAGACCTGCCCTTGTCTGGGAGCAGAATCCCTGCTGCTATTCCTTGTGAGGGATCAGTGTCTAAGTTCCTGCTTGCGCCACTTCTTACAGAAACGTCTCACAAGGTGGACGTCTCACAAGCTGCCCTGGCCTGCTCACTGCTGTCTTCTGCCCCACCCTCCCAGCATCAGCCCCAGTGCAGGGTCTGCCTTTGTCCTCGGGACTGAGAGCCTCTGCATGTGTCCCCAGCGCCCAGTCCTCCCCACCTTCCTCCACTCCCGGGGTGAACCCTGCTCCTGACGGCCCCATGCCTATGCTCAGGTCTCCTTCCTCCCCAGCACCCGTCGTCCTCATCCCAGCACCTGGAAGGCTGTGGCAGGGCATAACTGAATTGTCTGGCCACTTGTTATTTCAGGTGGGGACACACAGGCTGAGATCACGGACCTGCCCCCGGGGGAGGAACGTCCAGGACAAGAGCCTGGGGAAATACCCTGCCACCTGGGTGAAGACGTCTCCCGCATTCCTGCCTGTGCAGAAGCTGGTGAACAGGAGGGCCGGTTACCAAGAAAGCAGAAAAATGCCACAGGAAATAGGCGGCACTATTGTCATGAATGTGGAAAGAGTTTTGCTCAGAGTTCAGGCCTGACCAAACATAGGAGAATCCACACTGGGGAGAAACCCTACGAATGTGAAGACTGTGGCAAGACCTTCATTGGGAGCTCTGCCCTTGTCATCCATCAGAGGGTCCACACTGGGGAGAAACCGTATGAGTGTGAGGAATGTGGCAAGGTCTTTAGTCACAGCTCAAACCTCATCAAACACCAGAGAACCCACACTGGGGAAAAGCCCTATGAGTGTGAGGACTGTGGCAAGACGTTCAGCCAGAGCTGCAGCCTCCTTGAACATCACAAAATCCACACGGGGGAGAAGCCATACCAGTGTAGCCTGTGTGGCAAGGCTTTTAGGCGGAACTCACACCTCCTGAGACACCGGAGGATCCATGCTGACAAAAACGTGCAGGATCCTGAACGTGGAGAGACCTGGGAGTATCAGGGGAGGGGGGAGGGCCAGTGGGAAAATAACGAGGCTCCCGTGTCTTATAAGTGTACCGAGTGTGAGAGAAGTTTCACTCAGAATAGAAGCCTTCTCGAACACCACAAAATCCACACTGGTGAGAAACCCTTTCAGTGTGACACGTGTGGAAAAGGCTTCACACGAACTTCCTACCTTGTTCAACATCAGAGAAGCCACGTTGGGAAAAAAGTTCCATCACAGTGACCCCCGTCGTACATGTGAGAGCTGGTGCTCATTGCTCATTGGCCTGAAGCCACTGGGAACCCTTTCTGACCACAGAAACTGGGCTGGGACTTTGTTTACCACTTCCCATCATCTTATGTCAGAAGACAGAGTCTGGCTGAGATGTATTGTCTTCTGCATTCTAGAAGGTGGGTGGGGAGCAGCTTGTTTGATAGGAGGCTACGGGAGAGTTGTCTGGAAGGGGTAGGACCTGAAATGTTTATTCTTACCTACTGGACTGAAATGGGCTTCCAGACTGGCTAACCCCCTCCAGCTGGCACCTTAGGATGTCTCCTGGGCAGAAGGCTCTGTTGGGAGCTGCTGCTCTGACCGTTTTGCTTATAAAGAATCCTCCATCAGTCGGTCAGATCCATGACATCTTCTACTCCCCATTGTGCCTTGAACACAGGTGCTCATAAAAATACATTAAATATACCAGTGAGGTGACCTCCACAGCTCTCCGAATGCAATGTGCTTTCAGATTTCTGAGGCCTAACTAAGGCCACTTGGTCTGTGTCTAATTCTCTGAGTTTCTAGATTTTGGGTCAGTTGTGTATTTATTGCTATGTACATAGGATTGTCAGAGTTGAAGTGGGGGAAATCCATATTTCTTCACCACCATAGTACTTGTAGAAGAATGCTGTAAGCAGTTGATCATTCAGACATGGTGAGACTGCTCCATTCATAGAACTCCATTTTTCAATGTTAATTACGTTTGCCCACATTAATTTTGCTACTTTTTAGGGGGAAACCTTTCACATTCAGGTAAATAAAAAGAGAATCAAGTTAGATCAAAGTGATTATGGATTTTGATAAAAATTCTGTGATGTTGAACAGCTTGTTTCTCACCTTTTAGTTATCTTGGGCCTAACAGATTGCTAAGACCCTGTTTGTATCCCTTTTTCCCAACTTAGAGCCAACTTGAATCACAGCCTATGCTAGCTAAACAAGTTTCCTCCAGGTCAGAGGATTCACACTAGATGTGTATAGCAAGTTTCATATTTTTGGAACTGCTCTCTTGGTTTGGGATAGGAAGATTGGGTCAGAGGCAGCCAATGAGGATGGGAGCCCAAGTCTGAGCTGTAGGAGAAAATGTGTATCTATTCAGAATTACATTGGAATCCTACTCTACAATATCCAAAGTATTAACATGTGAAGCCACAGTAAGAATTTTGTGATACCTCTTCTTTTCACCCAAATCACCTACTGTGTTCTTCAAAGACTGACAGCTTCCTGATATCACCAGCTTACAGCTTTACCAGGCTGTGCCAAGAATGGATTCCATTTCTCCTGGATCTCAGGACCAGAGATGAGGACAATGTTTTATTCAGTTATCAGCATAGTGTTCTCTGTGCTCTCAAGTACCCTTTCTGGGTTCCTACTCTGAAGCACCACAGGCTGACTAGAGACTTTGCAGACTGTGGGGCTCTCCCTCTATCACTTTCCTGTAGTCTTTCGTTGCCTTAATTTCCCCTCATTGCAGTCTAATTTAAAACTTCTTTAGCTTTCCAAAATTCTATAGACTTTCTCCATTTAATCTTTTCTGGCTCTAAATTTTCCTTAAGTTTTTTACTTCCACAAAGCTAGCAATTTCCTTTTCTCTATTTTTCCTGAATATTGGCTAATAGCCTTGATCTTAAACACTGTTCATTTTTCTTCTCACTCTTTATGTCATGGAGAGAAATATATGTGAAAGCTTTTTATAAACCAGAAAGCATTACATTCAATATAATTTACTGAGATTAACAAGGGACCCTATGCCTCCTTCACTCTTTCTGCTCCCTCTCAGCCTTAAAAACTTCTCTGTAGAGGAAGAAATTTAGAAAAATAATTCCAAATGCCTATTCTGTCTGATAATGAAAGATAAAGCATATACATACATACATACATACATACTTGGGCTTAGGGTTTCAGCATACTAAAGTTGATAAGACCTGCACATAGATTGGATAGTACCATGAGAATGATAAGCTGAATGGTACAGAATCTCAGGAAAAGGTTATTTCAGGCTGTGAAATTATTATCACATGGATAGGGTGATGTGTGAAAGAGCTGGGAAGACTAAAGGAATTTGTAAGTAAGGCAAGTTTGAAATAGGTACATTGTAGGGGTCTGGGGTCTTCAGTGCCAGAGCAAGGAGTTTAAATTTTATTCAGTAAGTACCAGGGAGCCACTGACAAGATCAAAATACCGTCTGGCAGCATTGTGTAATTTCAACTCAAAAAATTATTTGCTGGTAGTCTTGGACGTACTGCTTTAGTAAAAGCAAAAGTAAGATTATAAGATGGCTTCAACTCTAGCTTATTTAATAGGCCTGTCAAAAAATTTGTTTCCAGATGAAATTAAAACTAGTAAACTGCTTAGTTAAGATACAACCAGTACTTAGAGTAGAATAAAATGCCACTTTTTATGCTGTTGAAAATTGTTTTTATGAATTTTAGTGTTGATTAGTCAGCTGTTCTACTTCATTTCTCCAACTGCTGCAATGCAGAAATCCTCCATTTTATCTTTCTCCCTTTGCAGAAGTAGTTTTTTTCCACTTGGGTAGAATGAATAGTTATTATGAAAAGAGCTTTTGATGAATAGCCTTCCTGGATGTGTTCTTAATTTTGATAAAGAATATAACCCTATGAAAGACTGTTTTTTCCTTTAGAAGGAAAAAAACAGGGAAGCCTGGGTGGCTCAGCAGTTAAGTGTCTGCCTTCAGCTCAGGGCATGATCCTGGAGTCCCTGGATCCCATCCTGCATTGGGCTCCCTGCAGGGAGCCTGCTTCTACCTCTGCCTATGTCTCTCCTCTCTCTCCCTGTGTCTCTCATGAATAAATAAATAAAATCATTTTTTTTAAAATAAGGGACAGTTTACCCATAGGGTTATGAAGACCACTTATACAAACAAATGCTGAGAATTTCTAGTTCCAAGTGGGGCTGTAGTAAACCCTGAACTCACCTCCTCCCACAGACCCACTGAATCAAGCTACAGTGGAACAATTTCCTCTGAAAAAGCAAAGGCTGGCTGAATGACAATCATACACCTGGCAAACAAGAAGAAAATCACTTGGAACCATGTAGAAGAGTTGGAACACAACCTTGCCATAAAGCCCACCCCTGGCACAGTGATCAACAACTTGGAAGGAACCCAAAATCTGGAGCTTCTCCCTGAGGAGCAATGGGTTCAAACCCACATCAGGTATACCAGCTTTTAAGACACACTTGAGAGACAATTCCCCAAAACCCAACAGGGCCTGTATCCCAAGATCCACAAGACTGAAGGGATCTGAGAAAGTGCTCTTACAGGACTCAGAAGCGGCTGATAGTACTCAGATTGAAAGTGAAGGAGAGTCACCTGCTTCTTTTAAAACACTGGCCTAAGGAGCAGCTTCAAACTGAATATATACTTAGGAGCCTACTGAAACATTCCAGAGAGGAAACTGGCAGGTGCCATCTTTGCAATCTGTCTTTACCATGCTCCAGAGCACCAGTATCTTTCATAAGGGAGCTTTTACATGCCTCTAGTGTCCTAAGTTTTGCGGCTGCCACCTAGGGCATGCCTCTGGATCACTTGGCTCTGGAGACCAGGGGAGCTTCCATCCCTAGTCTCTTCAGGCTATATTTGGTGTCCCCCCAAAAGGAGCTCATACCCAGCCTGGTGCCCCAATTTTTGTGATTGCAAGAGAAGAAGAAAGGAACAGAAAGAGACTACAAAAACAGCCAGAAAACAATGAACAAAATGGCAATAAATACATACCTATCCATAATTACCTTAAACATAAATGGACTAAATTCTCGAATCGAAAGACACAGAGTGGTTAAATGGATAGAGACAAGACCCATCTCTATGCTGCCTACAAGAGACTCACTATATATATGAGAACACACAAGACTGAAAGTGAAAGGGATGGAAAAAGATACTCTATGCAAGTGGAAAACAAAAGAAAGGTAGAGTAGCTAAACTTAATGAGATAAACTAGACTTTAAAACAAAGACTAATGACATAATGATAAAGGGGTCAATCCAACAAGAAGATACAACATTTGTAAATATTTATGCACCCAACTTAGGAGCACTTGAGTATATAAGCAAATATTAAACAGGAATAAAGGGAGAAATAGCTCCACAAACCAATATTTCACTCTATATGTTAACTAAAATTTAAATTTTTAAAAAAGTAATAAAGTGAGAAATAGCAATATAACAATACTAGGGCCTTACATTGATGGACAAATAATCCAGACAGAAAATAAGGAAACATTGGCCTTACATATGTTAGGCCAGGTAAACTTAACATATTTATGGAACATTCCACCCTAAGGCAACAGAATACACATTCTTCTCAGAAGCACATGGAACATTTTCCAAAATACACCATATATTATGCCACAAAACAAGTCTTAATAAATTTGAAACGAATGCATCATATAAGTATCTTCCAGCCACGCTGGTATGAGATTAATTATACAAAGAAAACTAAAATTTCACAAATATGTGAAGATTAAATGACTTGCTACTGAACAGCTAATAGATCAAAGGAGATAACAAAAAATACCTTGAGACATGAAAATGGGAATATAACACTATATGGGATGCAGCAAAAGCAGTTCTAAGAGACAAGTTCAGAGTGATAAATGCCTATCTCAAAAAACAAGAAAAGTCTCAAAAAATCTAACTTTACACATCAAGAAACTAGAAAAAGAACAAATGAAGGCCAAAGTTAGCAGAAGAAAGAAAGATTACAGCAGAAATAAATAGAGACTAAAGAGACAGTAGGAAAGATTAATGAAACTAAAAGCTGGCTCTTTGTAAAGAAAATTGACAAACCTCTAGCTAGACTCACGGGGCGGAGGGGAGACTGAGAAGAGGACTCAAAAATCAGAAATGAAAGAGATGTTACAACTGATACCACAGAAACACATAGGAACAATTTTAGGCCAACAGCTTGGATAACCTAGAAGAAATGGGTTCTAGAAGAAATTCCTAGAAATATACAACCTACCAAGACTGAATCATGATGAAATAGAAAATCTGAACAAAAACAGTTACTAATAAGGAAATTTGAATTAGTAATCAAAAATGTCCCAACAACAACAAAAAGTCCAAGACCAGACAGCTTCACTGGTTAATTCTACCAAATATTCAAAGAATAACGATCTTTCTCAAATTCAAAAAAAAAGAGAAGGGGAAGGAATTTCACACTCATTTTGAGGCCAGCGTTACCCTGTTATCAAAACCAGATAAGGATGGCACAAGAAAGGAAAATTATAGCCCAATATTCCTATTGAATATAGATGCAAAAATCCTCAAAATATTAGCAAACCAAATTCAACAATACATTAAAAGAATCATATAGACAATTAAATGGGATTTATTCCAGGGATGCAAGGATGGTTCAACTTCTGCAAATCAGTCAATATGAAACACCATCACATTAACAAAATGAAAGAGAAAGATAGCATGATCATCTCAATAGATAGAGAAAAAGCATTTGACAAAATTTATCATTTATGTTAAAAATTCTCAACAAGGTGGGTGTAGAGGGAACATAACAATGAAGGCTGTACACAAAAAGCCCACAGCTAACATCATACTCCAAAGTGAAAATGTTTTCTCTAAAATCAGGAACCAGGGATCCCTGGGTGGCGCAGTGGTTTAGCGCCTGCCTTTGGCCCAGGGTGCGATCCTGGAGACCCGGGATCGAATCCCACATCGGGCTCCTGGTGCATGGAGCCTGCTTCTCCTTCTGCCTATGTCTCTGCCTCTCTCTCTCTCTCTCTCTCTGTGTGACTATCATAAATAAATAAAAATTAAAAAAAATAATAATAAAATAAAATCAGGAACCAGACAAGGCTGCCCACTCACTACTTTTATTCAACGTGGTATTGAAAGTCCTAAAAGAAAAAAGAAAAAAAAAAAAAAAGAGAAGAAGAAAAAAAATAAGTCCTAGCCATAGCAATTAGGCAAGAAAAAGATATAAAATGTATCCAAATTAGAAAGGAAGAAATGAAACTGTCATTATTTGCAGATGACATTTCATACATAGAAAATACTGAAGACTACACATACACACACATACAATTAGAACCACTAAATGAATTCAATAAAGTTATAGGATATAAAACCAATACACAAAAATCTGTTGTGTTTCTATTCAATAATAATAAACTATCAGAGAGATTAAGAAAACAATACCATTTATAATTACACCAAAGAGATTAACATACCCAGAAATAAATTTAACTAAGGAGGTAAAAGATCTATATATTGAAGACTGTAAGACATTAATGAAAGAAACTCCAAGTAAATGGAGATATTCAATGTTCACGAATTGGAAGAATTCATATTGTTAAAATGTCCATACTACTTGAAGCAATCTACAGATTCAATGAAATTCCTGTTAAGATTCCAATGACTTGGGATCCCTGGATGGTGCAGAGGTTTAGCGCCTGCCTTTGGCCCAGGGCGTGATTCTGGAGACCTGGGATCAAATCCCACGTTGGGCTCCCGGTACATGGAGCCTGCTTCACCTTCTGCCTATGTCTCTGCCTCTCTCTCTCTCTCTCTCTCTGTGTGACTATCATAAATAAATAAAAATTAAAAAAAAAAAAGATTCCAATGACTTGGGAAACTTTTGCATTGGGTGGGAAATGGAATCATGGATTCAACAGGCCATAGTGGCACACTCACTCTTTGTCCTTTCACTTTGCATCAGTACCTATTGTTTCTCCTTTCAAGAATAGGATTTTTTCCATCTGAAAGAATTATCCTAGAATAAAATTTTAAAAATTCCAATGTCAGCTTCAGTTGAGAAACAGCCTTCTGCAGTCTCCTCTGCAAATGGGCTCCATGGCCATCCCCACCACTTGTGATCACCCACCAAGGCCTGCATGGTGTCACCGCCGAGGTTTCCACCAGCCCATAAGTGACAGCAGCTCACTCCTGGCTATTGCTGGTGCCAACTAGGCTCCACTTCCAATAACTGCTTCTGCAGAAGTGCAGAGTAGGCTGGGGAAGCCATCCCTCACCACCCAAGTCTCTGCAAGGCTGACCTGGGTCACTGGTGGGCAAGCTTCTTTTTCAGGAAGTCCGCTTTCCCATTCATGGCTACAGTGTTCAAGTCCCCAGAAAGTTCAGAATCTTCTCAGGCCTCCAATAGCATGATCACCTGTAACTTGTTCTGGGAGCCATGAGGAAGCAGCCTGGTGGCCAGCCTGGCAAAGCCAACACCAGGCTCCAGGAGGTGCTAGGCCCATCAGTGAGTGCCCTTCCATTCCCCTCCTCTCCTTCCCCTTAGATTAGGCAGGCTGCACCAAGCAGAAGCAGTTGGGTTCTTTTATATCAAAATAGTAAAACACCAAAAGGAAGATGAGAGAATCCCATTCTTTTTTTTTTTTTTTTTCCCATTCTTTTTTATCCAAGCCATCCACAAGCCTTCCTGATACCCTGGAACCATGTGCCTTGCACCAAGTGAAAAATAAACTCCAAGCAGCCATTTGAAAAAAAAAATTCTAATGGCATTTTTCACAGAAATAGAACAATTTTAAAATTTGCATAGAACCATAAAAGACCCTGAATAGACAAAGGAATCTTGAAAAAGAAGACCAAAGCTGAAGTCATCATGCTCCTTGATTTCAAACTATATTATAAAATTACAGTAATTAAGAGTATGTCATTGGCATAACATTCACATAGAACAGTGAAACAAAATAGCCCAGAAAAAAGCCCACCCATATATGGCCAATTAATTTATGACAAAGGACCCAAGAATATATAGTGGGAAAAAGTCTCTTTTATAAAGGTGTTGGGAAAAGTAGACAGTCATATGCAAAATAATGAACCTGGACCACTATGTTATACCATATACAAAGATTTGGATTAGACTTGAATGTGAGGCCTGAAATGTAAAACTCCCAAAAGAAAACACAGGCAGTAAGCCTCTTGATGTAGGTCTTGGCAGTGATTTCTTGAATCTGATACCAAAAGCAAAAGTAAATAAGTGGGCCTGCATCAAATTAAAAAGCTTTTGCAGACCAAAGGAAACTATCAACAAAATGAAAAGGCAACATATAGAATGGGAAAAGATATTTGCAAATCACATTATCTGATTAATGTCTAATATCCAAAATACATAAGGAACTCATACTACTCAATAGCAAGACAAAAAAAAAAAAAAAAAAAAAACCCAACTAATAAATGGGCAGAAGATCTGAATAGACATTTTTCCAAAGACATACAAATGGCCAATGGGCACCTGAAAAGATGTTCAATATTAATCATCAGGGAAATGCAAATCAAAACTGTAATGAGATATCCTCTCACACTGTTAGAATGGTTACTATTAAAAAATAAAAAAGACACAAGAAATAACAAATGTTGGCAAGGATGTGGAGAAAAGGCAATCCTCATGCACTGTTTGTGGGCATGTTAATTTGATTCAGCCCCTATGGATACAGTATGGAGGTTCCTCAAAAAATTAAAAATTGAACCACCATATGACCCAGCAATTCCATGTCTAAATATTTATCAAAACAACCAACAACAACAACAAAAGACTAAACAAGGGACACTTGGGTGGCTCAGCAGTTGAGCATCTGCCTTCAGCTCAGGGCATGATCCCAGGTTTCTGGGATTGAGTCCTGCATCAGGTTCCCCTGCCTATGTCTCTGTGCCTCTCATGAATAAATAAAGAAAATCTTTAAAAAATAAAAAGACAAACACACAAACAAAAAAACCAAAAACACTACTCAAAAAGATATATGTACTTTTGTGTTCAGTGCAGCATTATTTACGATAGCCAAAATATAGAAACAACCTAAGTGTCTGTTGATGGATAAATGGATAAGAAACTGTGGTATATATACACAACGGGATATATGACAGTGGTTTGGAAGGGCTATCTTCCCACTCACCTTTGTTTAGGAACCTGTCTTTGTTGGTATCACATCCAGCATTTAGGCATTATTAATTGGTGGCTGATTGCTCTATTGTTTTCAACAATACCTTGTGCCATAAAATATTCAAGTATGATACAATTAAATTTAAACCCCTTTTTATGGATAGTTTTTGAGGCCAATATGTATAACATTTCTGTCTCACCCCATGGGGGCTCTTCTCTCTTGTCTTTTTCCCTGGTTCTCATTGGTAAATTAGCCAGCCTCCTAAGATTTATTATTTAGCTTCCATGGAGTTATTAGCTTCTTCCTTTAAAATTGCCAACTACCAAAATCTACACTGTTTCAGAGAGTACCTTTAGGCTTGACCTTTCCCATAATCTGTTCCAAGTATAGTCAGTTCCACTGGGGAGAGCCTCAGAGCATTCTGCTCTTACACTCACCTCTTCCCCATGGCAAAATATGGGTTACTGCTCCAGAGCTGAGGACAGGAACAGTGACCCACTTCTCTCAGCGACACTTCTGCATTATGATTAGGGTGCTGGGCCAGGCAGCAGCCTCTAGTCTTCCCAGTATGAAACTTCTGCCTATGAGTGAGCTTCTGTGAGGACTTTTAAGGCTCCACTATTCTTAGCCTGCCATGGTGCCTCAAGTAGAGCCTCTGCTCTATGAATGTGGGCTGGGTGGAGGAAAGAGTGCTTGACTTACTGGTCATACTTGCCTGGAATTTAGTCTCTGAAAAATAGAACTTTGGAGGAATTGAAAAAAAGTGCTGGTGCCTTGTCCCTCTTGGGGTGGTACCTTAGCCTTCGCTAGACCCTGGGGAATTGGGAGCCCCATCTTTTTAGACATTCCCACCCAGACTGGAGCTTCCCTCATGCTGAGCCGGTGGATGGGGATAGGATAGGAAGTGGTTCACGGCACAAGTGCTACAAACTGTGTTCTTACGAAAATTTAGTACATTTTCTTTTTCATTTATTTGAGAGAAAGAGAGAGAGAGAGCACGCACAAGTGGGGGTGGGGGGGGGCAGAGGGAAAGGGAGAAGCAACTCTCCACTGATAAGGGAGTCCAATGTGGTGCTTGATCCCAGGACCCTGAGATCATGACGGGAGCAGAAGGCAGACACCCAACTGACTGAGCCACCCAGGCGCCCCATGAAAATAGATTTTCTTGAACAAATGTTTCCCTATTTGCCTAATGCTCTTAGGACAATTTCGAGAGACTGTAAGTGATAGCATTCACCAGTAATGACTGTTTCACTCTGAGTGGGTCCATGGAGCTCCTATGCTGCCAATTCAGAAGTTGCTTTTAAGATTTAATTTGTAATTATTTATTCCTATTTTAATAATGGGTATTAAATTTTTATTAGTCTTTGTCCACCCTTCTTTTAATGTGCTATGGATTTTTTTTGGCTAGTATTTATTTGGGATTTTTGAATTAATATTTATAAGTAAATATGAATGGTAGTTCTCTCTATGCTAGTTCTGACAGATCTTAATGTAATATTTACTTTATAAAAAGAACTTGTCTTAAACTTATACAGTGATGTATGTCAATCATTTCTCAACAAAGCTGAAAAAAAAAAACCAATTTGGAATAATTCCTTTTAAAAAAAATCTAATCTCCAGAAAAGTTTAAATAGAATGGCTTTATGTTCATTAGAGTTTTTATACATTTTATACATTTTACTGTGAAATTCACTGAACCTGGTGCTGTCTTAGGGATAGAACTTTGACAATCTTTCTGTTTCTTCTCAGTCTCCGGCAGAGATTGCTCATCGTCCACCCAACATCCATTTTCCCTTTCCTACTCAGAGCCATAATCCTGATTCTATCTGGATGCGGTGTCTCGGGAATACAGGACCACATTTTGCAGTGCCATGATTATGTCATCAAGAAGGTTTCGCAGCATCTCAGAGAGAATGACAGTGAGGGATGGAGACCGGGCTACCGGGAAATGGTAAAGGTTGCCCACACCTTCCTCTTTGGATGCGCCCCCGAACCACAAGTCAGTACTTCTTCCTAAACACACGGAGAGGGGACGTGGGGACATGAAGCAAGGCATTTCCTAGCTTCCACCTGTGCGGACAACGCGGCCAGGGACCCGGAAAACCTGCACAAGGCAACCGTCAAGGCAGCTCAGCCCCGCGTGGGTCTTCTGATGTGGATGAGGTTGCAGTGGTGGCAAAAGCTCTTCCCACCCTTGCATCAGTGAGGCCACTCGCCTGTTGGCTCTTTGGGGCTCAGGGAGTAAGGCAGGCCCACAGCAACTCTTCCCGCACGGCTGCCCTGGTGGGGTCTCCCTGGCCCAGGGCTCCTCAGGTGCTGGGTCAGCCCCATGCTCTGAGGGAATGCCTTCCCACACTCCTGCACTCCTGAGAGTGGGGCCGCTTCTGTGGGCTGTGGCCCCTTGGGTTCCACCGGCAGGTCCTTCCTCCCTCCTCACGTACACAGCATCTCTCCCCAGGGGTCTTCTCCGCTGGCCAACGAGGCCGAGCTCTGGGCAAAGCTCTTCTCACACGCATGACATAGCTGCTGCCCTTCCTGCCCTGGGGGGCTGCCCAACCAGCAGGGCCCCAAGCACTCCATGTCGGGACCTTAGGGGCCTTCCTCCCAGGTCCATCCCTAGATATCCCCCCAGGAACTCAGCTGCCTCAGGGCCAGGTTCCTCTGCACCAGAGCTCCTGCTCAGCCGCTTGTTCGGCCTGAAACAGAAAGACCAGGCAAATGTCACCTGTTCTCGGAGTCTGCGGGAGGCTCACACTGTGTGCCCAAAAGGACAGGGTGCTCCTAACCTGCTGGACCCCACATCACAGAGCAGAGGCATTAGAAACCCAAGGGCTGGTGTGGGAAAACCTTCCTCTAGGTAATAAGGAAGTCTAGTGAATTCAGCAAAATACAGTTCAGCCCAGCCTTCCCTTCCACACAGCCTAGGCCTGGAGAGAATTCTTCATGGGGAGGGCTGATCCAGATCAGGGTGGCTTCTCTTAGTTCCCCTCAGAACTCCCTCCCCATGGAGCATCTGGGTGGTTCAGTTGGATCAGGTCACGCTCTCAGGGTCCTGGGATCGAGGCCCACATCAGGGTCCGTTCTGTGAGGAGTCTGCTTGAGATTCTCTCTCTGCCCCTCCCCCAACTGCACACACCTGTGCTTGCTCTCTCCCTCTCTCTGAAAAATAAGTAAATAAATCTTAAAAACAACAAAAACCTCCTTTTAAGGTGGTGAGCCTCACAGTGACCAAGGGGAGTCACCCCGTGGACTCATTCCTTTATGGGACAAGCATTCAATCGCACTCTTCCAGTGGCAGTGGCAGCACCCAACGACTATCAAATGGGCAACACCCCAAGTGTGTTCCTGGCATGAGGCCCTTACAGGCGCTGCCTTCTGCCTGGAAAGCTCTCAGCTCAGGTAACAGCAAGTCTCCTTCTCTTATCCCTTTGCTCAGCTCCCCCTTCCTTACTTCTTCCACTTACTACTGCAGTCAGCTCACTGGGGCCACGGCAACTCACTGTCTCCCTTCCCTGGGCCAGTCTGCTCATTCCTCACTGACCACCTTCTCACGCACTCATCACCCTTCTATTTGTCTCCCCCTTGCCACAACCAAATATCCACAGCAGCAGGATCTTCCTGTTCTGTTCCTGGAATCATGGCTGGCACAAGGCAGTTTTCAATAAATACTTGTCGCATGAGTAAAAGAGAAAGCACCAGAGCCAATCCAACTACTATGACCTCAAATGACTGGCTCAGAGTTGGCACCAGCAGCAAACCATGCCCCAGAGAACCAGCCCATGTGGGATAGCTGTCCAACCAGTCCAGTCAGATGCAGAGGAGTTGAGGGCAAGAAGGGAGACAAACAGGCCCAAACCATCTCAACACTGGGCAGCAGCCTCATGGTCCCCTGAGGATGCCTTGGTCCCCAGGGATGAGTGTTGGGGATGCCATCAAGAACACATGACCATCCAGTGACCCATGAGCCAGACCCAAGCACTGGATGCTCCTGACCTCCTCTGACCCTGGAATGTGAGCTCCCCCTGCCTGCCCCACTCCCAGGAGCTGCCCCAAGGATAGCGACAGTGCAGGGGGTGGTATGGAGCAAAATGGACAGCACCTGACTGAGGCCAGTGAAGACCTCTATATATACTTTTCAGATCTGGCTGGTGGGTGTGGGTATCTACTCATTCTGCCACCACCTGGGAAGAGCCTCACCTGTGAGCCTCCTTTGCTTGGGAACACCACCAGCTTCCCTCTTTCCTGGGTCTCTCCCTGCCCCCCAAGGAGGGGCTAGTTTCAGATCACAACTAGAAAGCTTCCATGGAGCTTCCCAACTAACAGACTTCTATCTTGCAAACCAGAAAGCCCAGGGAAAACAACCCCAGCCCTTCTCTTTATCAAAACATCCAGCTTTCTCCCACAGCTAACTGTCCTGTCCCTCCCTCACACCCCTGAACAAGTACCTCTGAGTACTCCTCTGTTGTCAGACCATGGTTCTCTCAGTCCTTATAGCTGAAGGATGGCAACAGGTTTGGAAAACAGAAATGTGTCTGCAGAGAAGAAATGGGCCACAAGTGGGATCAGTACTGCCCTTCTGCCCAAACTTCACACACACACACACACACATATATATATTTTAAGTCTTCCTTTATTAGCACTAACACAGAACTGAGTGAAGGTGTGATGGTTAATAAAAATTCAAGGTAAGATTAAGGAATTGAAATTATATAGCCTCTAAGGTCTTTTCCAACTGTTAGCATCATGCAACTCCATAAGGCTAATACATACTAAGGTATTAGTTAAGGAAATACTAATACTAAGGAATACTAATTCATACTAAGGTATTAGTTAAGGAAATATTGTTATGCCCCTTAGGATATTTACAGTTTAGAAGACTATAGTGCCATAAAACCTAAAACACATAGTTCTACACTTAAGAAAAAAAGGAGAGACAGGTCAAAAAGATACAGAAACCAACTTGGAAATTAACACTGGGAACTTTGACTTCGAATGGCAAAATCTGGAGAACCATTTGATAAATAGATTAATAATGATAATAATGAATTGTAAACCAAAGAATAAGGTATCTGTAAGTCCAAAATAATACAAATGAAGGCTCACTGGGTGGCTCAATGGTTTGGTGCCTGCCTTTAGCCCAGGGTATGGTCCTGGGTCCTGGGATCAAGTCCCACATCGGGCTCTCAGCATGGGGCCTGCTTCTCCATCTGCCTGTGTCTCTTCCTCTTTCTGTCTCTCATGAATAAGTAAATAAAATCTTAAAAAAAAAAAAAGATTGAATATAAGGAAAAGAAAAAAAAAATCATCCTTAGAGAATTCCAATAAATGTAGAAGGAACAGGAAAGAAGAAAACCACCATGGAACTCCACAGTAATCTTTGTTGCACGGAAAATTCACCAATGAATGCTAAAATTAGTGGCACTTCTGAGCTCATGCACATTTAGAAACTGCCATTGTATCCTGACTTGAAATTAGGAGCCATTATAGCATAGCAATTAGTTTTGTTCCAAGTAATAGTCATAATAGATTTTATTTTTAAAAAAATTATTATTATTTTTTTACATTAAACTGTACAAACTTGAGAAATTGGAAGTTCACCTGAGTGTTAAGAACAAAAAAGTAGAGATCCTTGGGTGGCTCAGTGGTTTAGCACCTGCCTTCAGCCCAGGGCGTGATCCTAAAGTCCCAGGACTTTGTGGGAGTCCCACATCAGGCTCCCTGCATGGAGCCTGTTTCTCCCTCAACCTCTCTCTCTCATGAATAAATAAATAAAATCTTAAAAAAAAAAAAAGGAACAAAAAAGCGTATCCCAAATTTGACCACTTCCCAACCACTCTATCAGCCATTCCCCTAGTCTGAGCTACCTCTT